>NW_020271570.1:364162-1099853 GCF_002803265.2 Melanaphis sacchari | reverse complement strand
TGGGGATCGTGCAGGCCGAATGACGCCAAAAGTCAATCCAGATTCGGAAATATTTGATCTAAATGTCGTCTAACATAATTGCATTGTGGCTGGTGCTCCATCTTGCTGGAAAACATACGTTCCGTGTGTCACGAACATCATCCAACAGTCTGTGTAGTTCATTGGTTAAAAATTAAGGTATCGTTCCATTAAGTGTACCATCATAAAGAACTCCTATTAGCTTTCCACCAACTAACCAACCATACATTAAATAACGAATTATGCATAAATCAAATTTTGACTATACTTCTAACATGGTCACTTTGAAAATAGAAAAAAACTGTTGATACAAAAAATGCTTAAAAAAAAATACTCTACCTGAATCTGCAGAAAAAAACTGGGGTTGCCATTTAAAAAAAAGTAAGTTGTATTGCGCATGCGCGTACCGAGTGAGCTAAAAATTTGAAACTGGTCTGAAAATATGTATTTAAATGCTCCCTATCACCTCCCGAAAACCCCAGTTCAATACAAGGTCATGCACCTGAGATATTTAGTGTTACCATAAATCGTGATCACACTGTATAGTATTTTTATAATTCAAAAATACATCAACAGTGATCGAGTTCAGTTGAAGTTAAGTACTGTCGTATAAAGAATTATGGTAAAGGTTGATAATCATTTAAGATAGATAACTATACGTCTATATAATATATAAAGTATAATTGTATACATTAATAAATAAATAACCTAACTTATAAAATACACTTCATTTTTGTAAAATGTATTTGCGCTAATGGTTTGTTAAAAAGGTATTTTTATTTTTATGTTTTTAGGTTGCATTTAGGTTATATTTTGCGCTTATGGGCTACAACCTTCAGTTCTTATTTACTTCTATAGTTGAAGAAGTTTTTTTAAACAATTAATGAGCAAAAAAAAGCTTATTTCTATATTGTATCTATGTGCCTGTGTTTTGCCATTTTTATGGATCTAAATTAGGGTGTCGTCATACAAAAAAGATAGAAAACCACATGGTTAATGTAGAGACGTACTCAAGCCTTATTTTATACTTATTTTTTTTACCAATCAAAGAGTTTATGAATCAAAATGTTTGTTCTCTTAAGGTTTTTTTTTTATTAAAAGAATCTTTTTATACTATTTACATGTTGAAAAAATTTAGGCCCTTCTTTGAAAAACTCTTGTTGGAATGTAATTTAACGCATTGTATAGTTGTATACACTCTATTTTTCATAAAACAAAACATGGTACATATTATAATGGCTTATTTCGTTTAAATTTTGAAATCCAGATTTTTTTTTTGTATTCCAGAACACAATATATCACACCGGGATACTCAATTATGTCTGTTTCTCGAATGTACAAATTGATTTCAAGTACTACAATAATGGCTAAAGACGTTATCTATATTATATTTATTTTGAAATCATTTGTTGTCTTCTATACGTGCTTTGAAAAAAAATAATAAACACAAACATCCTTGAATTATTAAATGTTTTTTTATGTACTACGAGTTTTTTAAGTAAATAAAATATTGATATAATAAAATTATACTTTTTTAATTCTGACATATAATTGCAAAAAAAAAAACATTCAGTAAGTACTCAATGAAAACCTACAGTTTTTGATAAATTAGTAATCCTTGATTCAATGGAAAAATTATTATGGGATCTCGGATAATTGTTATTAAGTAAGAATCGTTCGTCTCTGTTCGCTGTCTAATCATTACGAATAATAAGTTCTAACAAACATAATAGTTTTTAAGATTACCTTTATTTTTTTTGATGCTGTAATATTTTATTTTAATGTTTTTTCGGTTTACAAAGGATATTTAAATCTACCTGGTACCTGATTAGTGATTTATAAATTAAGCAAAAATTTATGAAGGAGTTGACGTTGTTGTTTAAACACTAAAATACTTACTATTGGAAATTTTATTAGATATAAGTTCATGTCGTTCATGATAAACCATGTAGGTATATCTATTAAAAACAATTTTTAAATTTACATCTATTTTAAATTATTTTTTGTGAATTATGATACACGAAGTGACAAATCCAATTTGGTCATAACTCATAACTTTCGACTGGGACGTCCATCATAAAAATGTAAATGATATTAATGAAATAAATGAATATTATATTATCTAAATCTATGTAATAATCGTGGCAATGATATACAGTAGAAGCCGCTTATTAGAAACACGGATAATTGATACAATCGTGTTATTGAAACAAAATGTCTCGGGACGGATCGGCCGTATATTAGAACATTGAAAATAAATCGGATTATTGAAACATCACATCGGTTATTTGAAACAATTGGGAGAAGGTCAGTTGACATATACACCGATTATTTAGCGATAACCAATGTACTTCAATTTTATCTTTGCTGTCGTTACGTTTATTTTTACTGTAATTTATCGCGAGAATGCTCTTTCTGTACGTACTGGTCGTACCGTTTGTAGTTTAGCTTCAGCGTGCGTATGTAAAGATTATTAGTGTTTCCTTTTTCTAAAAATCTAAAAATGTCTAAACGCTAAGATTTTAGCCAATTTTCATGCGACCATTCGTGGTTTGAAACTCATTTGACCGATTTGCTAGCCCAATACACACGCTCTGATATTTTCAATGCGGACGAGACTGGGCTTTATTTTGGAGCTCTACCTGAACACACATACGCACTCAAAATAAGTGACAAAGCTAAAGGGGCAATATTACTCGTATGAAAATATGGTCATGGAGTTACTCGACGTAAAAAAACAAATTACGAATGATAAATATTTTACATAATATCGTAAAATATACACAATTGTGCATACTTTTTTAAATTATACAATATAGGTACATACATACATACATATTTTTTTCGCGTACCTATTATTCATTTTTTTTTTTCAATCGCTTATTAGAAACAATCGGTTAATTGACACAATTCACCTTGGTCCCAAAGTGTTTCTAATAAGCGGCTTTTACTGTAATATATTGATTATCGCTTTTAGCCTGCTTTTATCCACCTTGCCTGTAGGTATAATATTAATTATTGTGGTAGATAAACAGCTGTAGACTGTAAACATAAGAACAGACGCGATAAACATTCGATAGGTTTTATATACTTACCTAACTAAAGTGGATTTCCGTTATATTTGGGTTTAGGCGTAAGAAATAATAAGACTATAAAAATAAAAAAATATTTTAATTATTATTTATAATTTATATTTTTGGAATTTTTGTCCAACTAATACTTTTTAACCGGTTACTAAAAAAATTAATATTTCATACAATTTGCTCATTGGACGACGACTTCACGAATTGCTAATATCAATATTATCAATGTTAATATTTAAGTAAAAAAATCTACTGGACTATTTTTTAAATTTATTATAGTTTTTAATTACAAAAAAATATGATTATAATACGTTGATGGTTGATACCACTGAATTAAATGTTGTAATTAGTACAGCGGTTAATATATAGGCAATGAACACTGGCCACTGAACACTACACTACATAACATAATATCGTACATTATATTCTGTGGTAATGTGGTAACAAGTTACTTTATGGTCTATGATATTTTCAGATCTGTCCCTGATAAGAATTATAGCTGATAAGACAGTCAAAAGCATGACTTGTAGATAACACTCAGAAGTCAAAAAGCCATAACTTCCAAGTCTTATATATGTACTAAGTAGTAAGTAGTTAAATGTAACCTTGAACTTGAAAAGAAAAGTCTTTTAATATAGTATATTCATATTTAATATTTGTTATTTCTGTTCATGGTTAGAAATCTAACTTTAAAAAAGAATGTAAATATAAATTAATACTATCCATTTTAATACTTAAAATATTACAATATCTGTAGTTTTTTTTTTTTTTTTTGGAGAATTATTTTTCATTTGCGATATAAATGAGTAAATATTAGTTATTAATGTATCTTGCTGATATAAATACCTATAAATTCTATATTCAAATCAATTGTCTGGCCGACACATTGTAATTAATATTATTTTATTATTATTAACTATTTATGGTAAGTAATATACTATATAGCATTAACCTTAGAATGGAAACATATTTCTTTAGCAATTCAGAATTAATTATAAAAGTTGTTTTATTATATATTTTAGAGTTATAAATTATAATTTTATGTATTTATAGTTAATGTTAATCATATACAAGACATATTGTGGTGTGGCATTAACATTAATTTTAAATCAAGAAAAAAGGACTCAATTTTACCACAATGAATATATCATCTATTATTTATTTAATAACAATTCTTCTTTGTATATTATATTATGTATATTTAGATTTTAGTTGATACTTAATTTTTGTTATATTTGTTTCAGATTTCATTGACACTGATATTTTGCATAACAGTTATGATCATTTGAAGGAACAATTTTCACTTCAGTTAGTTCAGTTATCAATTTGTTTTTAAACCCATTTTAATATTAAATATAATAAGAATGAAGTACATATTTTCTATCAATAGTCTTCTTTGGCTGATACCATTATTCTTGGAATTGATCAATTAATCATATAAATGGTAAATATTGGTTTGATTAATAATTGAATTAGAATTTTAGTTGGTTGGACAATAAGGAACTTAAAAAATAATAGTAAAGTTGAATAATTATACTCTACAGCAATATTTAGATTACAGATCACTAGTAAATCTTGTTTTACATTGATTCAAATTTAATTATATTTAAGTTGGACACAATGTAATTTATTTATAAAGCCAAATATTGCTTGGTATTTTTTTTTTTAAATTGTTTGGTTTGCTGCCATTAGATTTCATTATTTTGATTTCAGAGTTTAATCCTAGTTCACAATTCATTTTACTAATTAATTTTGTCTATGAATCTATCTAGTGCTCTCTGTTAAAACTCTGCAACTAATTTATAATTATTTATACTTATGTGTTAATTTAATAATATTTTAAATTTTTTTAGTGTATAGGTTACAATAATTTAAATAACTACGTAAACATGGATAGTCAAAGTCAGCATTTAATTGATCACAATTATGCTTTAAATCATATAATTGATCATGATTATACCACACAAGTTACTACGCTAATATTAAAGAATGATGATAATGATGCTGCAACTGATATTGCTGATAATGATGCTGCTGCTGATGAGGTTCATGATCCAGAGCCAACAATTTACAGAACCCTCCCTGGCATTCAACGCAATACAAAAATATATGTGGATAATTTAGGTTATAAATATTATAAGAAAAAGTTTCTAGTCGATACAATAACATTAATATGTGAACGACAACGAAACCCTAGTCGTCCATTATGTTATGGTACAGCATCAATTAGTAAAGATGAAATGGATAACCGAATTTCTATTCGAACTCCTCATAACCACGAGCCTTCGCCCATTGACTTAAATGTACCATTCTTGAGAAATGCACTCACTGAAAAAGGCCTTGATCCAAAAATTACAACAACAATGTCTGTTCAGAATATTTATGAAGATGAAATAATTTCGTAAGTTTATTTTTATTTGACCCGCTATCTTTAGTTATTGGAATAAATGTATTTTAGTAACTATTAGCTTATTTTGCTTTTGAAATACAATTATTTCAATTTTTTAAACATTAGTAGAAGAAAAAATTTTCAGAATTAATTATTTTTTAAGTTGATGATAAAATTTGATTATAAAACAGAACTTTTACATATTCAGTTATCACCTTTTGTTTTAAAAATGTCAATATAATCAAGTTGAAATGACTTATAAATTAATAATTAAGTACAATTTTATGATACTTATACTAATTTGTTTACAAAACTAATGAAGTAAAAAGAAATTTTTTAAAACTAAACATAGAGACTTAACATGGTTAGGTTAGACCAGGGGTAGCCAACTTAAATGATCTTGTGGGTCACTTTGGAAATACAATACGATCTCATGGGCCACATATTATTTTATTTTTTATTAAATTTGTTTAGGTAATTGTGTTGACATTTCAGCGGGCTACATATAAAATTATATTAGTATTAATACAAAAAAATATAAAAAAAATACAAAATTTATTAACATAGATAATATGTAATAGTTTTAATTTATTTATTTTACTATTTAGTAATGTGTGATAAATTTTGTGGGCCGAAAAATTTTTCAATATGAGCCTTCCCTGGGTTAGATGATGCTTGCTTGATCAGTTTAAATTAATAACATTAATTTGTGATGTATGTGATATGTTGTGTTCTTCATGCTTAAGAGTATCTTTTGTGCATTATGCATTAGACCACAATATAATTATAAGATGGTCGCAAAATTATAAAAACAACAAACTTGAATCTTCAAATGGTGAATGTATGATTTTACACAAATATAACTAAAAAAAACTAAATAATTGTGTAGGTAATTTATGTAAATTTGGTTTAATTTTTAAATTTGATTTGTGTAATTTGTATAGGTGGTATATAACATTGTATTATTCAAACGTTTAATACTTTGATTATATTTTAATTATATTTTAATTTTTATAATTTTGGCAGGCACCAAGAAGCAGCTAAAAATTACACATTTACCCAAACTAAAGAGAGAGTAAGAAGGATGAAAAGATTAGAGCGATTGGTTAGTTACTTTAATATACATGTTAACATGGAAGACATTATTTGGAAAAGACGTTTTTGGTTAAGAAACATACATAATCAATGTTCACAATTAGCTATTTATGTAAAGAAATTTTAAAAAGCTCATTTCCTGTTAAATTGTTTTAGTTTTACTAGCCAATGCCGTCATTTTCCACAATAACGTTTGAGTGTAATAGTGTAACAATACATTTAATATTTATATAATTTATAATTTGTTTTTTATTAAAAAATAATTTCTTTATTTCCTTGGTATTATATAATTTAACATCCTTAACCATGATAATAACATGCTTTTTCTTAGTATAAAATAAGTAGAATTAATAAAAATAATTATTACTTTAAATATTAATACTCTATTGTGTGTAAATTTATCATTGTAAATCTTGGTTTCATACTTATATGGTTAATATGTATATTTCATTAATGGTATGTGTATCATACTTTTTATTCACTATTACTTATAGAGTATTTTTATTATCGAAAAATAGTATGTTTTATCATTGATTATAGAATAATCAATAGTTTTATAATTTTATTATTGTTGTTCAATACTTTTTTTATAATTTAAAATCATAATATGTGTATTTTGTTTTTACAGAAATATTATTATTATTGATAATCAATTTTTTATTAAATTTCAACAACAAGTAAATAATTTTGGTAATTATTTAATTTGAATGACTATTATTGTTTTCATTGCTATTGTGTTATATAATTGTTTATTTTACTGAATTATAGATGGTGTATGCAGATTTCAAAAAGAAAACATAACCAGACTGATTAAGAAATGTGTACTAGTAGCTGACTGGTGCTAGTAACTTATTGATGTTTTTGAGGAGAACTGTAAATCACATTGATGGTCATGTTCAACAAGTTCCTTCGGGTATATTGTTTTAACTGTATTTCATATTAATAATTACATTTAAAATTTTTAAAATAATTTTTCTTGAATATAACTCATTAATGAGATGGTGTGATTTTTGGAAATGTATCCTCATAAATTAAATTAATTTTGTTACCCATTTGATAATTATTGTTTATTGTTGTACAGTATCATAATAAAGTAATATGGTTATTTTTTAATCAAGTTTTATACTTAGCATTAAATTTAATTATTTCCTAAATTCTAATTATTGTCATTGGCAATTTAATAAATATTTAATATATTAAATCCGAAAACAAATATGAACAAATCACAAATATATTATAAATTTGTCATGCCTTTTTTAAGCAGTTGCTTGTGTTGAATGTATTTATTTATAATAACATACACATAACAGATACTATCACAGAAATAATATAAATTAACTAAAACAATTTAATAACTATAAAAGGTTTATATTTTAATATTCTTTATGTATATAAAAAAATACTATCATTGATATAAAAAGTATTTATTTATTTTTATTGCAATACTTGAATGAGTTGAATGTTTGTAAGAAAATCTTGGTGCTTATTGATTTTAAATTAAATATATTAATTATTTGTTAGTAACCTACTAACTTAGAATGTCCGATTTCCTACAAAAACAAACATACTCATGGTTTTATTTTAAGTTATTGGTGTAGCAAAAATGTGATTAAAATAAAAAATATTAATACTTTAAGTAGTATTTTCTACTAATTGTTTCCATACAGTTAGTGCATAGCACTTATTGTTAAAAAATATTATCAGTATTAAGATTTAAAACAATTTTTTAAAGGCTAAATACACCTAATAAATGACTAATGCTCAACATTTACTTTTCTATTGTTTTTCATTAAATTTTGTTTCATTTTCATTAATTTGTGATTTTGATTACTTGTAAACCACCCATGTAAATTATTAAAGAATTTTATATAAGTAAATGTGATACATTTAAAATATTTAAAAAAATGGTTCTTGAATTCTAAAACATAAAAAAATTAAAGAGATTTCATTACCAAGTACGGATAATCCATGTAATAGGAGGGGGTGTTCCAAAATATTGTAAGAATGATTTGAGCACATGTACATTGATTAATATGCAAAGTAAAGTATGGAGAAGAGAAATCAGAATTCAATGTCATAGGACTAAGATAGGGGATACTTTGTTTTTTAGTTTTTTTTATTATAATATTATAATCAGTTTTAAGAAAGACCTTGTCATATGTAACTAGAATCAGAATGGAAAACAACTAGAAACTTTTACTTTTTACTGACAGTGTATGTGGATGATGGAACAATAACACTGATATGGAGATATTATAATATGCAAATCAATGGAAAAATGAAAAACAATTGGATTAACAATAAACAAGGAGAAAAAAAATACATAGATAATAGTTAATATTAGTTATGACTTATGAGATACAACCAAGGCACAAACAATTCAATTTAGTTGTAGACCTTATATGTTATAGATAATTATTTTTTGAAAAGGGTGACAAATTTCTAATACTTAGAAGTCAATATTAACAATTACCTACCTATTTATTTTACATAAACCAGATTATTATAGATTATAAATATTATTAGATATTTTAGAGTGAAACCTGACTGCATTGAATTTGAACCAATAGATTTCACAATAGCATAATCAACATTTGACAATTTATGATTTCCAAAATCATAATTATTCATTACCCAACAAAATAATTGATTACTTCCTTCTTAATTACCTTCTAAATTCATAGTAGACTTCTATTTCTATATAGTTTGTTATTCAAGAACGATTAAACGCGAACTTTACAATATAAATCAACAAATATAATTAAATAATACTATAGAACTAAACAGCGAAGAGTATAAAAAGTTTAAAAAAAATATATAAATATCTATGCAAGTCTAATGCATATAAATATAACGGTAATATCCTACCCCATAAACGACAGACTGTTAGTTTATACTTCATAGTTCATACTGAGTGTAGGTATGCACTTATATACGGGTTTGAAATGTGGGTGATTGTAATTTGTAAATAATGTCATGCTGACGAAATAAAAATTATCGTCAACATAGTATAGAATTTTATCTTCTTTAGTTCGATATTGTATTGATAAACTATTAACTTTTAAAATTACTTATGAAAGTTATGTAAAAGTTTAGCATTCATTTATTGGCAATATTGTAAATTTTGTTATGTTTTATTTGTTTAAATTGTTTTAAATACATATAGGTAATGATGTAATTTTTTATATTTAAATATTTTGTCGATATACTTAGATGTTGAAAGGTTCAACGTTCCTAATTTTGTTATATTTGTTTTATTTGTTTCAATGTTTGAAGTTGTTTAAAATAATAAAAAATTTATGATACATATTTGCCATATTTTTAGTGCATATAATATTTCGGTCTCTAGTTATCACACAGTAACATGATTTTAATTCCTGGTTCGTGGTGGCGTGTGGTCCGGGCTATAAAGTATAAATAATATTTCAAGTCTCAAACTATGATTAAATAATTGTTATACTTGTTATGATCGTAAATTCGTAATGTTTAGCCATTTGGCCTTTTTAATTTTTATTATTTTTTGAATTTCAAATTAAATACTTTCAGAGTCGAACATAATATATAATAAAGTATTTACATTTTCCATCGATAAAAATTTAAAATGTAAAATAATTCTATATACGGATCACGGACAATAAAAAAAAATAAGATGTCTTAGTCCGTTAGTCCGTGATACGAATTATACATGCTTAAATAGAAAAGCTTGTAATATTTTTCTTCCATGATATACTGATATTAACCGTTTGTTTCTAGTGATAATGTGATATCAAGTAATAAACTAATAACAGTAATAACCGTTTTTTTTTCATAATCGATGCTTTAGTCAACTCGGCAACAACTCTGTCTTTCACCGTAACTCGTAAGGCTTTAATGTAAGTTCAAAGTTGTAGTTTACACGTTTACAGTTTACAATTCCATAATTATTGAAATTGCTGTTTTGAAATATGATTTAATTCATTATCATTGTTATCATAATTTTCTTATTAATATTTTGTTTATAAAATACCTTTGAGGATATAATGTAATATTTTATAATTGTTAAGAAATATATATATTTTTTTGTTTGTTTTTGTGTTAGGTTTAAATATAATCAATGAGTTAAAAACATAAAAAAATGAAGAAGGCATCTTTTGGAAGACGTTCGTCAGCCACTGGGCGAAATACTTTTGGTGGTTCCACATTTGGAAGACAAAATTCATTTGATGGCAATGATATAAGGTATTTATTTATTTCGTTATTTTGACTATTTTCCAATTTATTTTTATGAAGTAAATCAGCCATGCAATTATAAAAATGATTAATTTATTTAAAAATTAGATTGAGTCGTCGAGAAAGTCGTGGTATGGAAAAAAAATCAATGCTTTTGAAACCTGGATTTTCAGCAAAAAAAAAATCTGCCTCATCAGAAAATTTATCCGCACATGATCCAAAGCAATGGTTATCAACAGTGAAGAAACCAGCCAATCAACAAAGAAATACTTTAGTTCGTTCAACTACATCTATGAATATTACTGGTATTAATTTAGTTGCATCTACACCATGTGTTACACCTGGACTTAATCCAAATTTACCTGGAATGAATACTAGTTATAAGTAACTATATCATTTACTGACTTTTAATTTAACATTTTTATATCATACAAAACAAATTATTATGTTTGCAGGAATCGAAGGTTAAGCTCTGAATCACGTTATAGTAATTATGGTGTAGTTAAAAATAGAAAAGAAGTTCGGCCATTGACTGAAAAAGACTTTCAACAAGCAGCTATACATAAAGTACTAATATAATTAAATATTTCTTTATGATCTATATCTATCTTATTAAATAACTGTAATACTTATTTTTACATTTTGAATAAGTACTGAATTTTTGGATTTGTATATGCCTAAATCTAATCTTAAATAAGTGTTTGGTAGAGAAGTTCTATGCAATATGAAGGAGGATATACCTAAATTTGTTGTCCTTTGTCTTACAAGTGTTAAACATAGCAAATAAATGTTCAGAAATTCATGTTTAGCTTGGTTAGTTTTAATTATAAAATAAATTCATTTATTATCAAACATTTAAAATAACAACATTGTAGTTTTGTTGATATTTTAATTTTAAAAGAAGTTATTAGCATTTTAACATTTTTTATATCTTATATACTTATAATTCACTATGAAAATTAAAATATTGAAAATATACCTATTTCCCAATGTTTGATAATTTGTAAATTTACTCTAATATTGAAATTAATAAAACTAAACATTAACTTTTAATTGTTCATTTGTTGTTTTATACACTTTTATGACAGAGATAACAAATGTGAGTGAACCGATCAATTTTTGTTGCCTGTTCTCTTGTGAAACAAAGTGATGTTAATTTTATTACTACGTTTTTATATCAATAGATTTATTTTTATAGTTTATTTGGTCACATATATTATATCATTGTGTGATATATAATATTTATTTAATTTATTTAATTTTTATAAAGTAATAAATGTACTGAATTTGATTAAATTAAAATAAGCTTCATTTGATACTAATTATTTATTTTGTAGATTCAAAACTATTTTTTGACTGCTCCTAATGCAAGTCACATTTTGAACAACGGTAGTATGAAGCCAATGACAACTACTATGTTTACCGATATGTGCGAGTATTTATTACATAAACTTGACAGAAATCAAGTATTAAATAAAAGCAAATATATGGAAGAATTACCTAAAATTATGAAGAAGTACTATTATAAAGGAAAAGTTGATAAATCATGGCTGATTACTGGTAATGTTTATTATGCTTTTAGACTTAATAATAATAATAATTTTATAATTATTAAATTATAAATTTGATCGTTAGATTATACATTACTATTAAAATAATAACAGGTCAAAATGTTTAAAAACATACTGTTCATATGAAAGCTGTATTTAATTAATGCAAGAGTAATTGTGACTTAGTAATATTGTGAATTATTTATGTATATCTTAACATCCACATCTATTTAAAAAAAAAAAAGAAGAAGATTTATACATTTTAATTTAATTAAAATTATCATGATATATGTGTTCAGTGTTTAAATAAATTGGTATTAGACAATATATAGATTATAGGTATAGTCTTGAATAGAAAATTGATGGCTTATAGTTATAATTTTTAAGTACAAAGTATAATCCAATTTTTTAATCATGATTGTTATACTACTTATTTTCTTTTTTGAATATTTAAATTTAGATATTTTATATTAACTTTATGTTTTTATTTCATTCATGATTCTAGTAAATGCTAGCCATTCTTTTCCACAAGTAGTTGGTTTACTTCTTTGGTTAGTGGAATTATGTGAAACTCAAAATCGATTCAACGTTATGGATACATTGTATCCAACAATTCTTGATCCGGATGAGTCTGAAGATGAAGATTATGAACAAACAGTTGAATTTAAGGTATTTATTCAAATTTTATTTTAGCTCTTAGAAGTAAACTTAAATATATACAGCTATCTAAAATGAAATATGTGTAGTTAATTTTAATTGTTTTATAATATTTATTTTCAATAATATACACTTAGATAATTCTAATTTTCTATGTTACAAAAACATTATTATAACAGTAATATTTATTATTAATTTATTATCATAAATTATGTTTAATGTTTGTAGATGTATTTGCCGTTTTTATTAAATTCATATCAAGTTGAGAGTAGAGGATCTGGTAAACCAGCAGATCAAGAATTCTTAAAGAAACAAGAAGAGCTCTTACTAGAAAATTATAGTTAGTTAATGTTATTTTATTTTATATTGTTGTAATTGTAATGTTATATTATATTTTATTTAATTTAGAAAATACACTCGGTATTGATGAGGAAGCTTTGATCAAATTGGAGGCAGAACTTAATAGTCATAAAGAAGAGTTGGATTTACTAAATGACCTTACTGAAGAACAAAAATTAGAGGTAAAGTTAAAATACACAACATTAATAGTTTGAAAGAAATAATTTTAGGTAACTACTTTACTGTATTTCAAAAAAAAACTGGTTAGTTCATTTTATTCTGTTAGATAATATTTAATAATAATTAGCTTTTATTATCTTTTTAGTTATGTTTTATTAAGCTCATGAATTTGTTTAGTACTTTCTGACATCCTTTACAACTAGAATAACAGGTTAGAATAGAAAATCGAGAGGTCTGCATATTAGAATTATGAACTTAACATTTAATATAATTAACTTTCTACAAAGCAATACAATTATCATTAATTTTTTTTTTTATTTGTATACAGTTATATATCTTTTTAAATACAGTCGAACTTGGTTATCTCGAACTTCTTTAATTCAAAATCGTCAATACCTCAAACCATTTAAGCGGTCCCTAGAATTTCCTATTTAAACAATGTGAAAAAATCTTGTTTAACTTAAATATTTTCGTGGATAATTCGAAGTTTTGAGTTTAATTAATATTATAAAATTGTAATATTTTCTTCGTGTACCTATTTATATATTTTAAAATCGAAAATAAGGTTATTATTCATTAGCATTATCGTTACTGATAAGTGGTTTAGAACAATTCACTAGAATTGCTACGATCAACAGCAAAATTTAAACAAAAGTACCTTTTTTTAAATATTTTTTAACCTCATTTTTGTTTATACGTACATACCTTTTTAAAATTACTTATATATAATTCATACATAAATACTTAGTAAATATTTTTTATTACATTATTTATAATAAATACATAGAAATTAATATATTTTGTACTGTTTTAAAAAATTTTAATTTGGTTAACTTGAACTTTTTTCTGGTTCTTTCAACTTTGAGTTAACCAAGTTCGACTGTTTATTATAGGTAAATTTTTTGAGGTATAGTAAATATTAAAAAAAAAAAAAAATTAATAATACACATTCAAAATTTAAATCCTAATCCTAGTTATTTTTATGCTTGACTTGTTTATTATTTTTGAAATACCATGTGTATGGTAGAAGGTAAATTACACTAGCAAGAGTTATTTTATTATTTTATATTATTTTAATTTATTTTGTTTGTTCTTTGTGTATTGATATGAGGTACAAAAATTAAATTATAAAATAATAGTTGTAATTTGTAAAATTATATTTATTTTTTTTAAATGTCCTAAAAATATGCTAAAATTAAAATATGTTTGTTTTTTTAGGAAATGAAAGCTATGAAAGTTGCATTACAAAAAGATATTGTGAACTCAAAAAAATATATTAAAGATTTACAAACTTGTCATGGAGAAGTGCTAGAATATATTTCAAAGAAAAAAGATGAACGTGTTTTTCAAGGTATTTAATTAAACTTTATTAAACTTATTTATTTTTTATACTAAGTTTAGTGGTAACACATTTAATATAATTTTTAGTGTTGTATTTATATATTAAATTATATTATAGCCTAAATATATACATTAAGTATTTTTTTTTATTTAAATTTTATATTTGGTTTATTATTTTTTTCTAAATTTGACTGTTAAGCCAATGTATTAATGAAATAATAAGTGATTATCACTATTACATGTCCTACAGTATATTTATATACTCTGTTTTATATAAAAGTAATCCCAGGCAATTGTATTCTACCCATCATGGTGGAAATGAATGTAGCTAATATGCACCGTGAGCTATACTTTTGGGAATGTCATTTTATTATTTCATCAACTGTTTTGCTCACATTTTGTTAAGATAATACTGTAAATACATACCTTAACCTTTTGTTTTCAGTGGATCACCTGAAACACTAGCTTATGAAAAAATCTAATTTAATTGAGGGTTTTTGTTTGACCAAACCTGATAAAAAAACAATGGCCATTAAAAGTTTCTCTTATATATATATATATAAATAAATGTGAATATAGAAATCTTTGTTAGGCATGTTCTCTGATACTAATCGTTCAATTAACTTGATTTTTTTTTTTTAAATAAAATAAATAGCTTATAATGAAGCAGGTTTAAGCTTATTTCTAATTATTTAAGATAATGAAAAATTGAGTCGTTAATTTTTTAAATATTTGGAAAATACCCCCTTTAAAATATTAATTTTAGAGATAAGTATTTTAGCGAATTGTTGATATAGTATAACAGTATAAAATTTTTCGTTGTTTTTGGTTCACATTATTGAAACTTTTTAGTTGTTGAATTTGGTCCAGAATTTAAAAAAAAAAAAAAAAAAATGCTGCTGTTAATTGGTCAAAAATAAGTAAAACTCTGGGCAGGCCAGCTATATCAAATTGATATGTTAGAAATATCCTTTATATACAAAATCAGAAAAACAAAAATATGATAATATTAGCATTCGGCAATCAATTATTACAAGGATACATTTTGTACGAACAATGAACTGAATGGAAATAGCTAGTATACATATGTATATGAGATAGAGTATTCTTTTCTGTTAACCATGAAAAATTTAGATTTGTTTAATAACTTATAACTATAGTAAACAAAATCAAATTAAGTCATGTCAATTAATTATTTTATTGTTATTATTATTATTATTTTTTAATACTTATATTATTATTTGAAATATTGTTTAGAAAAAGATATTGAAAACTTACAAAGGGAATTGAATGTGGTCAAAAGTTGTATTAATGGTCAACAAATTACTCAAGATGATAAGAAAATTATTGAAGAAGATATTATTAGTCTGAAACAAGACATACAATATGAAGCAAATTGCTTAGAAGAATACTCAAATATAGTCTACTCTGAAGATTTAAATGTTGTTGATGTTAGATTAAAAGTTAGTATTAATTAATTTATATAAGATACAAATTTTGTTAGTTGGGTTTTAAAAAGAAAAATATTACAGTAGTAGAATGTTCTCCTCCATCTAATATGATATATATTTTGAATAATCTTAAAGTATATAATTTATATTTATAAAAGTAACAAAAAAAAAAAAAAGTATAATTTCAAATATTTGTTTGATTTCCAATTTATTGTCTATAACATCAACCGATTTTCAAAAAGTATTACTTATTTAATAAATTGTATTTAATTTAAAACTATAGTAAAAGAACTACATTTATTGGTATTACTATTACATATGTTCTAATAATTGTTACTTAGGTACAATTGTTTTACTTAGAATATGTGTTCAAGTATAATATTATTTTTACTTATTTTTAAGAATATATTATGCTTGTTTTACAAATTTTTATATATTTATTTAATTGGTTTATATTTTGTTAATTTGTTTATAGAACACAATAATTTAATTACTGTAATTATCTTGTTTATAAACTTATAATTTTTAATTGTTTAGCTGGACAAATTATTCGTTCAATACAATAAAATGTGTGCTGAAAATATTGTTGTATTACCTGAACTTGAAAATGCAATAGCGGATAAAAATGTACTTGCTTTACATATAAGAGAGTCTTTGAAAGAAGTTGATGAATTATTGAAAGGTTTAAAAAACAAAAATGTTGAAAAACTGAAAGAAGTTGAACACAAAATTGCTTCTATAAGAATAGAACTAGATTCAGTAAGTAATAAAATGAATACAAATAAGTATACTACTAACAAATTTTTATGTGTACCTTTGAAATATATTGTTATTTTAGGCTGAGCTAGAGTATAACAAATTGAAGAAAATAGCTGAAAAATTGGACCCTGAACGTGAAGCTGATAAAAAACGTTTGTTAGTAATCACTGATCGTCAGTTTGAGGTAATTATTATTTAATACTCTAAAACCGGTTTAAGTGTATCTAAATCTTTATCGCCAGATAGAAAAAACTTAATTTTATCATTATATAAAGCCCTATTGACAGTCTAAATTCAGGGTTTTTAATCTACAGCCTTTCAATGTTTTTAAACTGGCACTCTTAAGCTAATTGATGTTTCCATTGTAATTTTTAATTTTGTTATTTTTTTTTAATTCATTAATTTCTTACTAAGAAATTAAAAAATAAATAAATATTCAAGACTTCTAGTTTAGATTATAATCATCATTAACCTCAATTAAAAGTAGTAATATTTAATATCAATACAAAGTTATTTATAGATATTTGAAAATATAGTAGAACGTCAATTATTTGGTCTAATTGATGTCAAGGGGGTCTGGATATTTAAAACATGAGACATTAAAAAATGTTATACATTTATACATTTTTAATACATTATATTAATTATTTATAATATAACTAGAAATGTGTGATAGTAAAAAAATAATTTGTTATAAAAATGAAAATAAAAGAATTGACTTCATTGTACACAATTTATTATAAAATCTTGAAAAATTTAATGAATCAAAAGTTTTGGAATGAAATGGCCTATATTTATCTTTTCTTTGTACAACTGAAATTGTGGATGTTCCAACATAGTACTTTTTAGCTAATACTCAACTTGTTTTAACGTTTTTCAATCGTATAGTGATGTCTACTTTTTCTTTCATTATAAGCACTACACTTTTTCTATTAAATGCAATGTGATACTGAAATTTACTCGTTATAATGATTATAAAATAAACTGTACAACGATAAAATAATACCAGATTTATTGAGAAATATACTGAAATATCAACGCCGTGGCTATAGTTGATAATAATCTGTAATAATCTATGTTTAATTATTGTAAGGTTGATACTAATCTATGATTATGATTATGTGGAATGACGAAATACAATTACAATTTTGAGACCAACATTTATATTTATCGATCACTAATAAACTACAATTTTTTCATTACATATAGTTTTAATTTTGAATAATAATAAAAAAAAAGAAGTAAAACATTTATATAATTAGAAAGAAATTCATCAGTGAAACCGATAATATTATTATTTATATATATGGCAAATATCTTCGAGACACAACTAGTATATAGTACCCACTACCTGTCATATACTAACTCTTTAATCTGCTTGGAATTATACATATTAATTTTATAATTTCATTTATTATAATATTATATTAAATTATTACTTTAGGCTAAACAAGAGCATGAAAATAAGTTGTATGAGATTCAAGCTGAAATAAAAAGTATTAATCTTGATAACACTGAGGTTAAAGTTAAAACAGAAGAAAAAAATAATTTATGCCAGCAGTAAGTATGGTTGTTTAATTGTATAATATGCCTAAATATATATTTATGTTTATATCGTTTAACTTATAATGTAATTTTTTTTTTCAGGATTAGTGAAATGGAGGAAGAAAAGAATTACATTTATACAAAGACCTTTAACTCTTTGAAAAAACATGGAGAACTCATTGAGGAAACCAAAGAGTTAGTTAAGGTATATGGTATTATTTATTAATATTTGGTTTCATTAAACTTATTATTAAAGCTTAAAATATGCATGTTAATATGTACAATAAAATATAAAATATGAAAAAAATTATTTAATATTTTGAAAAAAAAAAAAATCACCGGAGAATGTTAATTGTGTATAACAAATTTATCTATGATAAGATAATATTTTAGCATACTAGTGTAATGTAGATTAAATGTATATTGCATTGTTGTCTTCAAATTAATTTTTAAGGTAGAGGCTAATATCTGTAAAATTAATTTTTTAATATTATTCATCTTCATTTAGACTAATAATCAGACAATTTTTGAAAATTGTTTTTTCCGCAAGCTGATTATAATTTTAAAAAAAACCTAAAAAGCTTAACAAATTGGTCAAATGTTCAGATAATTGTACAATCATATTTTTAATAAATAAAATAAATTTTAGAAATAGTTTTATTAAATATATTAATATTGTGTTATTTTATTATAATTTTACAGAAACTTAGTGACCAGCAATTACAAAGTATGCAGTCTATTAAAAGCAATTATATCCAACAAATAAATTTATAATTTGTATGCCATAGAATATTTATGTATATTTATATAGGTTGATCATATACTTATATGAATTAATTTAATTTTATATTTTTATAATTTTTAATGATACCATGCTTTTTTAAATAATAATTTTATGTTTTGAATTACAATAAATGATTTATAATGAATTTATTATTTGAATATTGAACTCTTAATTGCTAGGTGAACAAGTTAAATAAGAATAATTTAAATAATTTGTTTTAATTTTTATACTATTACTACAGGGAAATATTTTTAATATATGTTTATGATTATATATTTGCTATGAACTAGAGTTCTGAAGAAGAAAAAAAACAATGGTAACTAACTAATTGAAATTAGTTTTTATTTACATTATTATTTTACCTTGTTTAATGGGTCTGTGCGGCACTGTTAAAGTGAACAATAAACAGGGTATGGTGGTTAGTACTTGGTAGTGTGTTGATAATTGTGTTATAGAGATGTATAAAAAATAATAACCACTTAAAGAGTTGTATGCACTTGTATATTTTTTCGTGAGTGGTCATATATTTAAAGTGTACATAAAATAAGTTTCATAGTATTGTAATTTAAAAAATACATTTTGTAATTTTTATTTCATATTTTATGATTTTAAGATCTATTTAATGGATACATTATTGTATCGTGGCCAAACGTGTATTTTGGAAAATATTTATCGACTAATTTTGTAAAAAAATGATTTATTAATATACTATACTTTTTTTTTTTTTTTAAATTTTAGCTATAATATATGTAAGTATTTTTACACTATACATAATATTTTTTTATTATTTCTTAACTCATGTAATATTGTTGGCGTTTCTTTTATAGTCGAACAAATTTAAATATTGTATTTTGTCATTTTAAATACCTTCAAGTATGTTATGTATGGTTATGGAATATTATATTATGTTACATAAGTTATGTTTATCTACCACATTAGACGATTAATCTAAATGTTGGTAGATATTCATTATTATTAATTACCTTTTATAATTTAACACTTTTTCTTAAACAGGAAAAAAAACTTTATCGTTATATTAATACGCTTGTAGCGACATCGTTAGGTATTCAAATTTGTTATAACTAATGTTGTAGTCAGTACGAAAAATTACTAGTTAATTCGATTACTCCGCTCGATTAACTGCCGTTCATTAGAGAAACACGAAGAATAATAGTAATACTTTTTAATGAACTAATTTGCAAGATTTTTTTGTTTTAATTTCTTTACTGCGATATAGTTTTGCATGGTAAAAAGCCACATCACGATCAAAATGAAAAATGCTAAAGATCAACTATATCGTCGTACGTCAAATTTATTATTCTGAAGTGTGTAAGAATGGCATTGGGCGATCAAGTGTTCTGTACAGCAGCTATGGTGTTAATTTTAACTTGAAAGTCATTGTTTTTATGAATTATTAGTAGACTTCTACGATTTATGTAGTGTTACTTTATTACTAATTACCACTACTAAATCGAGTTTATTATGTTGCAGTACAATTTAAGGTAGGTACTATAATTAATCATTTGTTATTACATATATTATTATTATGAATAGGTACTGAATAAATACCTAAAAATGTGAATATAAATAAAATATTAAAAAAAAAATTAACTGATTTAAATAATTTGAAATTCGTTTAACATCATAATATTTAATCAATTTTTTTCACACTATATGTTAATAATAATGATTATTCATCGAATAACGATCGTGTTTTAAATGGCGTCTTCTTGTTGTTATATTTTGTTCAACCATGTATAAGAAATAATATTAAGGGCCTAAAAATTGTTATTGAAATGTGTACATAGGATTTTTATTGCATAAAAAGTCAATAACAATATTTGGATGAATAATTTTTATTTTGTATTAATATTTTTTTAAAACTGTCAAAATTCGATTGAACTTGTTTTCAATATTTATTGTCTAAAAGTTAAATTGAAGTAACTCAAAAATTATGCGTTAAAATTTTGATTTTGAAACCTCAAATTTTTTAGAATAATGATTTGCTAGATTATTTACAGTATAAAAATAGAAGTTATTGTATATTTACAGGACATTCTTTATAAGGTATACAAAATATATTATGAATATGAAAATATGGTTTTTAAGTAAAATATTTGAAAATTTCAAAAATTAGATTTTAAATAAATGCATTATTGTAAAAGAAGAAAAAGTGGGCGATGAGCATGCTTGGTGAATTATCTTGTGTATTAATAACACGGTTGTTCCGCGTTTTCGGTTTTCGTTTCTTGTGGAAATTGGGGTTCTGCGTGTCCCATCATACTCATATAAATGCTTTTTGATGAATGACGTGTAGGAGTTAAGGTAAGTACCTACATCATGATAATGCACTGTTCGTCTTCTTGTCAAAGAACTAATTTCGCATTGTACTAGACGTGCGCTTGTGACGTATCACGATCTTTTGCACAACCATTGATATACATTGAACGATCGGGCCATTTGAAATCGCGTGTTTTACGGTCGTTTCTTGCCATGACGTATCGATGTATTGTGCCACATTATTATTTGGCAATATGATAATTCATTAATAGATAGGTACAATACTCATTATATTGTACTATAATAATAATAACCAAATGTAGAGCCGCTCTTTTTGCACTATCGCGTGGATCGATTTTGAGACGTAAAACAATTCTGCAACTCTTATTAAACGCAAAGGCGAATTTTACGAAATAATACACTATAATATTGTATTATGACGGTAATTCGCATAGTGAATAAGTATAAAATATAATGATATCCATTTGCACGTTTCCGTGGAATTTTCCACAGTACGGATTCTACCACGCTGCCGTTATATTATTATACATTATCTCATATCGGTATATTACGACTATTACAATGATGTACATTGTTATTGTCGTTTGTTTAATATTACTTACACACACACACACACTAAAGTACTCAGAGTGAAACTATAGAAAGTAGGTGTGCACTAAATATATACGTAGATTGTAGACATTCGCCCGCGACTTGTATGTGTAGCTAAATAGCTTATCCAGAACGCTGTATTTCATTATTAGTATATTATTTTCTAAAAGTATCTCAATATAACAGCGATTATATATGTAAATGTGCATTTGTGCGTGGTTTTTTGTGTATTTTATCAGCTAATTGAATTTGTATCGTAAAAACATAGCAATTTTCAATTTTGGAGTTTATTTCTGAAAGAAAATTGGATCTTGTTGGTACTTAGGGGAGAGGGGCAAAGAAAGTCATAATTTCTTGTTAATATTAAAATAGTTAGGAAAAAAGTATTTACGAAAAATAGAAAATTTTCTTAAAATTAATGTCCAAGATGAACCATCGCCAAGACTTGAAATGTTGACCAAATATTTATATTACAGTTTTTAAATATGTTAAAATCTTAAAAATATTTTGGATTTTTTTTATTCTATTTATAGAGGTTTAAAATTTTCGACTTTTTAATTTTTTTTTTAATAATTGATGTATCATAAAATGTTTGTTTCTGAGTAAAATTGCTTGATAATTTAAATTTCAATAAAAGGTTATTCATAAGTTTTTCTTAAGAAAATATCAAAAATATTTGAATACAATATTTTTCAAGCGTTCAAAATTAAAATTTTGATAAAATGTATTAAAATTACGAAAATATCTTATTTTTTGTATCTCTTATTGAAGGCTGACAGATAGCCGTGTCTTTCTAATCAAATTTTGTACCAATAAATGTTAGATTAAATACGAAAAGGTCTATCCGCTATCGTTAGAAAATATAATTGTAGTTATTGGATGCACGATAATCTGAAAATTTATACAGTGATTTCAATTTTACACATTGTAAATTTAAAAATGTAAAGTACTATAATTATTTTCGTAATTTCATTATCATTATATTCCCTCTCCCTAAACCAGTTATAAATTTCCCGTGGAGGGAAATTCCCCTCCCCTGGTTGGGAACCACCGAGTTAAATAATGATTGAATTACGGTCAGACAAAATATATAGCAATATGCGTTTGAATTATATTTAAATTAAATAACTAAATGCAACTAAATGCATTCATTCAGAAATATAAAAATGTAATTAACTAAAATGTAAATATTTTTTTTTTTTTTGAAATATGTGAACTATTTTTCTTTTTTTACAAAATATTAATGTACATTTTTTATATAAATATATATATCATTATATTGTTCATAACAATTAGTTTAGTGCATTTTACATTTGATTAATTGATACATAACATATTGTATTAATATTTAATTGATAAATATTACTAAATCAATCTAATGCAACGATATTTTTTTCTAGATAAAAAACACAAATTGGTGAACTTCTGAGGTTGGCGTTCTTCGCCTTTGTCACGTTTTATTTTGGGAATATCCCAATGCGGATCGTCTCAAATTTAGTAAATAGTAAGTATACATTATTAAAACATTGATAAAAACAAATTTTATGTTTCATGAAACACGACTGGATACGTACCTAATATTGATTATAAATTGATTTTTATCAATGGTATCTAGGCATTTAAATTAAAAACACGTGGACAGTATACATAATATGTAGTTTCATTAATAATGGTAATAAAAGATTATAAAACTGTGGCGAGTTTAATTGTACGCTTAATAAAGATATTTTGTTGAAAGGGATATATTTGTTAGAGGAGGAGTGGAATAAAATTCAAGCAATCCATTCTTCTCCCTCTTGGAGTACGAGTATGTATACTTCAGTGGCAAATGCTGATTTCGAAGTATAAGCGTGCTCATTTATCATGATGTATTATCTATAGTATTACACGTTTATCTCAGGATTATATATTAAAAAAAAAAAGAAAAGAAAAGGTTTTACTTTCAATTTATTAACGAATCCTGTTTTATTTATGAATTATAATTGATAGTAAGTAGGTACACAAATTAGTTTTCATTTATTATAATGCTTAAAAATTTTAATCGAGTTAGTCAAAATAAGTTATCTTCATATTTTTTTTTAACTTACAAATAAAATCAACTCTTCTACTATAGCATAAAATAGTATATACTTATAAGTCATATAGTATGGTATTGTAAGAATAGCGAAACGAACATATCATACACTAGCTCTAATACGAATACAGTGTCGGCTTTAGGCAGTGGCCAGCGGGGCCCCTATCCTGGGCCTCGCGTTGATGAAATTTTTCATCAAAAAGTTCTTTACTAAAAATTTGCCCCAGGCCTGGCTCTACCCTAAGGGCCGCTGTACGAGTACCTATGTATAAATACTAATCAAACAACAACATTTCAACAACATTATCAAACAACAATTTTTGTGGTTTACCGACGCGTGTTTTTTGTTTATAAGCGTGGCCCGGACGATCCGAATCCAGCGAATCTGACGCCGAATCGTCGATCGATCATTTTACATAGGCAAGGCGGTGGCATTACAATCGGTACAACAACGTCATAAGTGTGTCGTGAACGAATAAACAAAGAACGAAAACGAAGCATACGTATATATAACTAGGGCTGGGATCTTTTTTTCTGGTACTTCGAACGTTGGTTCGTAAGTATAAAATATGTTTGGGTGATACTAATTATTTTGAAGTAATATTTATTTTGCATCTTTTTTCCCATTTTTTGACGATTTTAGAACATTTTTCACAATTTGTTTATAAAATGAACGAAAATTGTTGCGATTAACAAGATACTTTCGACGAATTGTCAACGTTACAGATAATAAATCATGATATAAAACACGACAAATTATCGTCAATAACAAATATTTCATCATAGATAAGGCCTTTCCGTTAATGATTAAAAAAAAAACAGAAGATCATTCAACTAAACAAGTAATAATGTACAATAAGCTACTAAAAAAAATTCATTTCTGTAGTATTATTTTCAAAAATTTTCGAATTTTTAAGCTAAGTATGATGAATAAATTTAAACGCGTTTTTTGAGTTTTTCGAGTTATTTTTGTATTTTTTGAAATTTTTTAGGGCATTAAAATCCTAGCCCTATATTTTACTATAATTATTACTGTGATGATATTATTATTGTGGGCGACGAGTGCAGGGTACAGCGTGCGATCGTCTCGCCAGGCGGCGCGGAAGAATGAAAAAAAAACCACCACCCGATGACCGGAGGGGTGGGCGCGGATGGCGCGAGGACCGTCCGCACGCCGCGCGTTCGCCACGGGGCCGTTCAGTGCCGTGTTCAGCGCGGGGGGAACGAACGCCAGTCAGTGTGTCGCTGGTACAGCAGTCGTCGTCGTCGTAGTCTAACGAACACGTGGCACCTCGTTCGTCAATCGAAAAATCGTCGGCCGGTAAGTGGTCGTCGGACACGCGCGAAAGGTGAGTGACAATTTCGTCGTTAAACGCCCCCCCCCCCCACAATCGGTGTGACGCGATATCGTGTGATAAATTGATCACACGTCTTCGTAATTATCGTTTTTATTTTTTATTTTTTTTTTTATCACGGATACGCCTATTGCATTGTGGTATGTGCAACGGGGCCGGTTCGGATGTCCGCGTCAGAAATACGCGACTTCTCGCCACCTGTTGCGACGTCAACAGGCATTACAAAAATCGCGTTGTAGCGACAGTATTTTTCGTCGCCGTTAGTATTTTAACCCAACCTTTTAGTCGTTGTTGTTGTTCTCGACAGTACAATAATATGTTATACGGTTGTATCGTTCATATATGTATGTACTTCGTAAATAAACCATATTATATATATTGTAAAGCTTTCGTCTATACATATCGTTCTAATAAAACAATAGCGTGACATGCCGATATCGCGTACGACGTCGCGTGGCCGACTGCGGTCCACAAAACATGATCGTGTTATACTTAGCAACAATACGACCGGACACCGTAGTTTTTAGACGTCACGAAATCATTTAAATAGTAGAATGGAAAATAGATATTTACCGACCGGTCGATTTGTACACGACGCCGATGAATTATTATTACTGAGCGATCATAATAGTATAATTTTAATATATATATATATATATGCATAATATACAATTTTATACGACAGTGTTTTCAGTGCACCTATACTACGCTACCACCTACGCGTCACTCCGTAAGTTTTTGTCCATTGGTTGGTGGGCGGAGCGGAACGCTGTGGGAGACCCGTGCCGGAGCGAGGCCGCCGCCACCCCGCGCTTATGCGCTCTAAAATTTATCACGCGAAACCTCGAACATTATAATAATTAGGTTTATGGGTTCCACCTCGATTACGGTTAACCGAGCGTCGCCGGTTGTCTGACGCATTCAACAATCATATTATATACCGCGTTTCTATTTACAACGTCATTGGACTACCTAGGGCTCTTGTGCGGACACTGTTTTGTGCCAAACAGAGTAGGACCCTTGAATTCGGCTGGTCGAAAAAATTGCAACCGATTAGAATCAATTTCGGAGGCCCATATCGTATCATATAACATCATTAATTTGTGTATACACATACCACGACTCGTCGGGATAGTAGTTTTTCTAAACCTGACTTTTTCTGTTGTTCACGGTGACTGAGACACTCTTGTCGCTCAGATACAAAGGAACGTGAATGAGCATTGTAGAACTGAAAAAGCAAACGGGGAAATTAATGGAATAAATCCATCGACAGATACAGACGACGGTGATTATGTGTAGGCTAATTCATAAAAAGTGTTTTTAATCAATTTCCAACACAAGTCTACGTACCTACGAACGTGCATATTACTGATTTTATTCTATATAGTTGAGTTTTGAACGGTCAAGTGGATACTAGCAGTAATCTCTACATGACTTTTTTAATTATTTTAATATATAATTATTAACTAACTGCTCCTCAACTGGAAATAGACATTAATATCGACAGTCACTTGGTTTCACTTATGAAGGAGGCGTATTGCAATATTATAATACGGATATCATCTTACCGAACTGTTCTTGTATCGTACGTGTAGTTGGATACTTATATTTTTCGTATACGAATAGATTTAAGCATTTAAAAGAAATGGTTGGGATTGAATGAACAGATCAACACGATAAATTCATGACTCAACAGTAACAAAAACTTTTTATAGATAGATCTATTTTTTTCTCCAACAAGCTTGTTTGGTTGCTGTTAACCCATATTACTATGAGTATCTCAATTATAATATTAGGTTGCGTGATCAAATAATATAACACGCGTTTACAGTCTGTTGAGTAATTGTATTACTGGGAACAAAAATAAAATAATTTCTACAGCTTAAAAAACTAGATAAATTTTAGTAGATGTCTAAGTTTTTATCTAAAATAGATAAATTTATAAATTTTAGATTTAAATTTAGACAAAATAATAGATAATTAATATTTTTATTTAGATAAATATCTAGATGAGTTTCAACACTGGCATTTACTATTTAGTATAGATAATAGCATGGATTACTGATTACAATAATTTTGTAATATAACTATATAATAATTTGAATGTGACATAAGATTGAGTTACATCAAAGACTGATTAAATAGTATAATAACGTTTTGTAAATGACGATTGTCTTAACGTGCATAGTAAATCCTTATTAGTATGCCACCATTTACGTAACATATTAAATATTAATACCTTTAGTGCATATTATAACAATTGAAAAGTAACGATAGGTACCTAACATTATTGAGAAAGGATTAATGATATATGTGGAAGCACGTGCTTACAATATTATTTAACCATAATAATTATATCAATTATTTATTACAATACGAATAGTTAGTCGTGTTACGGTTAGGTCTAAATGTTGTTTCCGTTAATTCGTTATGAATGAAATTGAATTTGAATCAAGATTTAAGATCTGTGTCATTTGGATTAAATAAATTTTTCTAGTATTGCTATTACAGTTTGATTTCGGTGTTGAAGCTTTTATTATAAAAACATCGTTTACGATATTGTATTTTTATTTACCATTCCCTTGGTAATTATTATGTTATCGTCGTTTGCGGTAATTTTAAATTAACGTTGTTGTCGGAACTAATAAATCAATTTCCATTAAATTTTTTTTTTTTTTAATAAAAATTGTATTATGATGTTTTTGCCTCTTCACCATCAACTATTAGTGTATTAGCAGGACGTATTATTATTGTTATTGTATGCTGTGGTCTTAAAACGTATGGCGGCGCATTGGTTATGCAAAATTATTACATGCGTGTCTAGCGTTAGCAATTATTGCAGCGGTCCGTAAAAAATATTATCGATATTTTTGCTTGTCTTTTATTTTAATATGATAACTTGTTAAGTTTTTATCATTGAAATTTGATACAATTAATCTATAATCCAGGGGCGGCCAAACAGTCGATCGCGATCGACCGGTCGATCGCAAACGATTTTAAAGTCGATCGTGCTAAAATTTATTTTTAGGCTGCGCACACGAAAATTAATTATGGTGGTATAGTAACTTAATAATAATAAAAACTTTTTTATTGAAGTCGATCCTCAAATGTGAAGTATATTTTTAGTAGATCGCGGCCGAAAAAAGTTTGACCGTCCCTGATACTATAATCGATTGTTATTAATAAAACTGTTAGATAATAGGTTTTTTAAGTTTTTTTGGTAATTTATTGTGTGCTCATTAGACTGTAACAACCTGCTGTTTCTCTACGTTTTGTCGTTTTAATTTCGGCTGGTTCAAGTACGTATTGTATATTAATCAAATTTTTTTTGTATGGCATATGTTTAAGACCTAGTGCGTATTTATGTACAAGAAAACTATTTTTGGTGTCTAAAAATATACAGTTTAGCCATTTAGAATGTAATACAACATCTAAAATAAATTTAACTACTACGTAATAATTCTTTAGAGTTATTGTTAATTTAAAATTAGTGATAATTTTCAGTAAATTTTGTAGTGATCTAATGGCTCGTTCAATATCGGGCATGGAAACATATTATACGGTTGTACTTAAACTTCAAACCGAGATTTTTTGTTGGACAGTCATCATGTAAGCTATATCATTTATTTAGAAAAACATAACGTTATTTAAGTTTTTTTTTTATAAAATGTACAATATACAATATACATACATAACTTGGTTTATTGAAACTACGAGTGATCCATCAGATTGTTAGTCTTAGGGACACTGTATATTCATTTTGTATACTGTCATTCGTCAATATTTATAAGAACAGCAATAATAGTTTTTTTTTGTAAAATATCAATGAATAACCAATAAGTGTACGAGTATTTATTATAATTTAACATTTACCTGTAATTTAAGGTTATAAAAATATTTGGAATGATGTTTTAAGTAGATATAATTAAAAACTTAAGATATTAAAGATAAATACATTTAAAGTAAAAATTAATAACAGCAAATTATAAAATTTTCAATAAATGTATCATTTTTTTTCGAGTGAAAATTGATTTCCAGCTAGTTGTTGACCTAATTAAAAATATTTTTAAATATTTATTATTTATATAAGTTTGTATTGATCCATTATTTTTTACAAGGTTAAGTCATATAATTTAGTTATTGAATTATTTTATACATGATGTACTTCGTTATTAAACTTTATTCAATATTATAGCAGTTGAAACACTTTTAACTGAATTAATCAATACTTATAAGTTATAGTGTCATAATATGGATAGAAGTATTTATCTATGTCAGTTTCAGGTAAAATACATTTATGATTTTCTATGATATAATTTGTGAAAAGATTTTCTTTTTAACATAATGTTTACTTTTTGATTAAGTCGATATTTTATCTTATTTTCCATAAATATCTACAGGCAATAAATTGTATACGAGTACAGATTACAGACTTGTATCATTATTATTGTTATTATTATATTTAATTTGAATAGTATATGTTAACCTAATGTAAGCTAATAATCTTAGTAGTTAAAAAAATATAAATATTATATTGAATGAAAAGATTTAAAAATAACAAGGTTATTCAGCATACGACTGAATCACGTACAAATGAATTATTGAGACCGGAACTTTTATGTTTTCAAATAACTTCTGAGTAGTATACTTTATCAATCCGATTTTTATCGCTTTATTTATGAATAACCATATAAAATTATTTTATTTTATTGTTGTTTGGATTAAAGCCAATTTAAAGTAGATGAATATCTTATTTGGATTAATTTATTTTTTGTACTATGTATTTATCGTTTACAATCAGATAAATGTTGTTCGGAGAAACATTAGAAAATGTATATTTTATAGCTACCATTCATATTTATATAATATAAATTACGCAACATGCATATTGCAATTTGTTTGAAAAACTTATGAAATCAGTTTATCTGTGGCATGTTGCCGGATTAAAGGTTTCTTAGTATTATGAATACTATCTTGTCCGTAAGTGTTCATCAAAAAGTGTTCTACGATCCCATATGGAATGAATTCTTTTTGGTTTTTCAACGATCTTAGTACAATGAGTTTGCTCAGAAAATTTTCGATTAAGAATCTGAGGACGTGGTACTTAAAAACATTTTGAGGATATTCAAAAAGTTAAAATATTTACTATAGACATTTGAAATGTTCATTTTATTTTCTTAATTTTAGTTTTTGAAAAATGCTTTTGTTCGGAAAAATACCTTGATAATTCAATAAAAATTCCACAAGTATTCTTCTTATAGATATTATTTGCAATTGAAAATTTATAACATGTGCAATTTTTGTTAAAACTAAGGTTTGAAAATTTAAAACAAAATTTCTCATAAATAGTTCATAATTAAACAAAAAAAAATATATAAAGATAATTTTTTTTCTTATGAAATTTTAAGCTTAAATTTGGATGAAATTGTATGTTTAAAACATGAATAACGATATTCATTATTTTGTTATAGATAATCCAAATATATTATTCATGATGATATAGAAATTTTACGTAGGTGTAAAATTATATTTTCATTACGTTTTAAAATACAATGTTTTCCATAAAAAATAATCAATCTACTGTATTACGAATAGTAAAATCAATCACTTCAATAACAATATCAACAAATATAACATGAAATATACTTCGTGATATATGCTGATAGACTATCTCCGCTCAGAATTGCTTTTCGTAAACATTCAATTTATCATTGAATTCAAATCTATCACTGTGATCCACTTGCACTTACTGTATAGCCGAGGGGTACTCACTTGACTATTTTTTTTTTTATTAAATCTCTTGTTTGTTTATTATCTAAACAAATACAATAAATATGCTTAAATTATTAATTTTTTCATCTATGTTTGTATATTTAATAGTTTTTATAATTTAAAGGTACGTTGAACAAAACAAATAAGAAAATTATTAGTACGTACGTAACATTAAAAAAAGATTACCACCCTTAATCAAGGGCTGAGAGTTAAAAAATTAATATTTGTAAACAATTATTATTGAATTTTTCAACAGCAATAACTGTCCAATGTACAGTGTCTATGTATCTAAGGTTCTCATTAACAATATCTTTAAAGTCTATAAACTATATTAAAAATTAAAGTCTTAATGAGAAATCGTTGGGTGGTGATCGTATATAGTAATGTTCAACCTAACTTAACTTAAGAGCAAAATATTTGACATATATATTTAGTACCCTCTACCAAAAAGTAATTAAAACAATGTACATTTCGTGTATTATGCTGTACGGTTATCTAAATAATGCCATCCAGGATAAAAAAAAACTCTTTTTGGCACCTATGTTAGTCATCTAGTCCCGATGCTCAAACTAAAAGATGATATTAGATGTTGGAAAGACGCTTTATACTCGTTGAACATATTTTGAGAAGTTAAATGTATAGTTTTAACATTAATTTATTATGTATTTTGAATATTTGATTCAGCACTTATTAATATTGATACCCATGCACAACTAAACGTGATGAATATCAGAGCATTAATATTAATGTTTTTAATTAATAATTGTCACTAAGAAATTACAATATCAGTTTCAAATTTCGAAATAATTTCTTCATGGTGAATATATTTCATAGAGCAACACATTTTTTAGTCATAACTAAGATTTATTTGCGTCCGACCGTTAGAAATACGACCTGTTTGTAATAAGAAACTAGTAATTAGACTCACTCGTCATTAGTATAATGAAATTTAATTTTTATATCTAATTAAGGAATAAAATATGTTTCTTTATGTTTTAATGTTTTAGACAAGCAAAATAATAATTGCAAAGATTATGACAATTATCCATACTTGGCTAATAGTTGTATTCCTTTTTTTAGTTTAAAATAATATCTTATAGAAATATATTGAAAAAAAAACTAGTAAATATCTGTTAATTAATATTATATAGTATTTTATTGTTAACGAAAATCTTTAATTAACTAAGATACATTTTTTTATAAGCTGATCATTTTTTTTATAATAACAAGAAAATAAATTTAAAAATACTATTAAAAATCGGTACAAAATATAAGGATGGGGATTGGACATTTCACTTGTTTCGCTTGCTTAGACACAAAACTTATAAATTTACATTTGTATAAATAATATATCATTATATTAGAAAAACAAGAAATTTGTCAAAATGTTTTATAGTTTTTGGCTTTTGGTAATTTTCATCACGTTTAAGAAAACTACTGAACAAATACATTTAAGTATACTATCATCTAAAAATATCAACTAGACTTTATTTTCATTTGATGAGTAGGGGATTTTAGTTATTTTCTACGAATTTTTTATGATAAAATCCCAAAATCAATTTTGTGGAAAACAGGTGTTCGTGGACGTGGGTAGTTAAAAAAAGTATTATTAAAAATCTAAAAGAAAAAAATGAAACTCTTAAAAATATTATTTTTGTTTATTGTATCTATATTAAGTACTAACACTTTAATCTAATAATAATATTTAAATATAACAATTAATTAAAACATATGTTATTAAAATAAAAAAAATCAATAGTTATTCTTTTATTATTAGGTCCGGAAATTAGAGTATATAGGTAATAGCTCTAAGAACTTTATCATTTATAAATTGGTCTATGTATAAATATATAATTATTAATCGTTAACAATTTAGATTTTTAACAATTTGAGTATCTACAATAATTTTTTTTTAATTTTAATATTTATATATTACAATTTATAGTCATCCCCCATACTTATAAATATGAAAAAAATTGATATTAATAAGATTATTAATTACATCCAACCACCCGTATCATTAACAGAAAACTGAGAGGGGGAGATTTTTATTCAAGTTTAAAATTTAAACAAAAACAAAAAACAGCTATACTAATTATTTATGATGGAATAATATTTACACTAAATTATTTAAAGTAGGTAGTTCAAAAAGTATTTATATTTTAATTTTTAAAATAATTTGACAATATTGGCAATAAAGAATTTTCAAAAACCAATCAACAAATAATTTTTGTTGTTTGTATAACATGAATATTAATGGCGAAGAAAGAAAAAATATATTCGAGTGGATGAAATTAAAAAGTGAAAAATATAGTTCACCGATGGTTTTCCTTAGTAATAATTATTGTAACGATGTGATCAAAAGAAAAACATTAAGTGTATGACGAGAAAAGTTTATTGTTTAAAAACAACATGAATGACGTTATTAATTTTTTAGAATTTAATCTTGGAGAAAAAAAGTATGGTATGTTATTTTGTTGATTCGTTATTATTATAATAAGTATGGAAATATTATATAATATAAAGTGGAATAATAATAAAAAAAAAAGATGGCTTTAACTCATATAATATAGATACTTTGTTATTTGAAATATTAAATTGTGTCGTTTTATAATTTAACTTTTTATAGAAAATAAAATGGAATAGAACAAAAATAAAAAAATAGGGTGAACCTTAGACAGCGCGGTACTATATAGGTATAATGAATTTAAAATTGTTGACTCTATATATATTTTTGAACTATATGCATGGTTAGGTACTATAAAATCTCTGTTCACATAGAAATTATTTATAATTTAATAAAAATCACGCCTATGAAAATGTAAGTACTGTTCTCTCTCACATATCTGTGTACACAGGTTGTATGCTTTTAGCGCAACATCTTAGTTTTTTCTTTCATAACACACCTTATAATGCTTATTTAAATTATCAACGCTAAATCCGTTGAAGTACAACATTTATTTTTATGTAATATGAACGACGTATGTGTTGGTTCCGACGAAACTTCTAATCTATCATGTTCTTGACGTGTAATCCATGTTTAGCTCTGACGTATCGGTACTAAATAATATGATTGTAATTAAAAACTGGAAAAAAGACCTTACCTTCGTTTAAATTCATAAAAATATTTTTGTGTGTTTATGTTCAGACGCATTGGTACGTGTGATATTTCAGTGTTTTGATTAAGACGAAAATTGTATGTAAAAAAAAGCATAAATTATAGAAAAAAAACAGTGATCTATATAATTATAAATAAATGCATATTTCAATATTATGATAGATAATAATAAGTAGTGTTGGGTTATTTTGTATTTTTTTTAATTGTAATTAAATTTTGTTAGGTATTCGTTGCTTAGAGTTAAAAATAATAAAGTTACGTTAATCGTTACTCGAATAAAACTTTAATTGAGTTTCATTACTCGTTACTAAAATTAGGATGTAAAAAAGAGAAAAAGTGCATTTTGAGGAGAGTTAATTAAATAAAGTACAGAAAAAGTAATTATTTTATTTAAAAGTTTGACGACTTAATTATGATATTTTAAATGTTAAATAGGTATCCATTTTAGACATTTTTACTATTATTATTTTTCTGAATTAATTAAATTTCTAAAAGATGATAATCGAAACGTTACAGTAATGCAATATTTTTTTTACTATGTTACTATGCTTATCACTGAATATTGATTTCGTGATAAAAGAAAATAATATTAGTAGATTATGATTCAAATCATATTGCACTTCTTATTAAAATATCACTATAACTGATGTTTACTGTATTTTGTATTATATATCATATTATTTTTCTCATTTATTGTTTTTTTTATATTTTAATGCCATAATTGTTTTTTCTAAAAATGTTGACGTCTACTTAAATAAAATATATCGAATAATGAATACCGATTTTTCGAATTAAAACTATCATTTTAAATATATACAAACTGTAACAGTGGATCGACAATACTATACTTACTATGAAATCGTTAATATATATATTAGATTAAGTCATAATTAAGTTAAGAGTTAGGTTCACATAAATGCACATTTAATTCATACTTAGTTAATGTGCATCAATTATTTAATATGATTAATGAAATAATGAAATATTGTAATCGAATTAACTTTATTGCGCATAAATTAATTTAAATATATACGCATAATTTAGTATACTAAATATCTATTTTTCTTGATCCAAAAAAAAAAAAAAAAAAAATTGTATAGCCACTTGGGCTTAGCAAGATTTAATAAACATTGCGTTAAAGTTAATTGTAATTTATTAGAGTAATACATGAGTAAGCGATTCATTAAGGAAAGTTTTGTTAACTTTTAGATGTTGTGTTTTATTTTTCGTGTGTAGTATATTGTTTCTAGTACTCGTAAAATGACTTTGTCCTCTGCAGCCAAATATAACCGAATACTCATTTCCTCAATTAAAATTGGATTGTATTTACGAAAATAGTAAACAATTTAATTTGTTTATGACGTGCTTATTTTAAATTTAAAGATTTCTTGTCTTTCATTGTACTTTAAATTCGTATAGCAATTTTTTCCTTTTTACGACCAGTGGTAATTTCATCATTACCACGATGATTAAATATAACAATTTAAAAACCCTCCGATTCCTTTTAATGATTTAATTAATGAGCGTAATACAATTGCTAAATTGTTTTGATGGGGGAAAAAAAACATTTGATATAATGCTGGAACAGTTCTATAAACAAATGCACAACTTTTTTTTTCTTTATTATAAATACACAATCTGTACCCGCGGAACAATAAGAGTAAGAGTATGAGGCATAACTAAATAAATAAAATTGACGCTTAGGTACGCACCAATTGTATATTGGTAAATAATACAATATGTGATAAAATGTATTATACATGCTACAAGTCACCCTATGCATAAACATTTCACATAATGTTATAATAGAAGCGATCGTCTTGCAAAAATGAATCAAATAATTGTACAATTTGACAGCTTAAAAAAAGTCAGCAAAGAGGTGCAAAGTGGTGTTGTGTGAAATAAAATAAAATGAAACGACTGAATGCAAAACATGACATGTTTATATTGGAAATAAACGAATGCCAAAAAATAAAACATCAATATTAATAATGTCAAATTATGTGTAAGCAAGAAAACAGTGGGTGTAAACACAAATATATTTTGTTTTAGAAGCATGAAAATATGATTTGTAGTATATTATTAACTAATCGTTTTTGGTCGGTTGTTCGAGAGCTGAAATATATTTTATTAAATCTATACAATATTTTATACAATCTATATTCCATACTATATTTACGTGTGAATGAATCTTGAGATATATGATTATAAGTTTTAGGTTTAAAAAACAGATGCCTATACATACTTAATTATGTATGGTTTATGACTTGTTATAATAAATATAATATGAAGATATAATATTAGGTATATGATTACAAGCCAATATCAAAACATTTTTATTAGTTGAGACTGACAGTTCAACTGACATTAAATTACCATTTTTTTAATGTATTTATTTATTTTACATAATATACAAAAAAGCATCGGGCAAACGATGGGAAATAGATTAAATTCACCGTAGGTGGATTGCTCAGTCAGTCATCGATTCTTACCGAGTGATGACTGCGAAACCTAGTCAATCAATTACTATTGTTGGAATGTATTATTTATTTTACGCATACTGAAAAGCACCGGGCAAGCTACAGGACAAGATATTACACCTGTTGATGACCGACCCCTAGACACTCAAATTCGGCTTTCATAGAATTTTATGCATTCAACCAAATGGTTGGAACCAACGTAGCAAACATTGTTATTACACAACTAAACTTTTGACTACTAGACTTTTTTACTACAAGTTCGTCTCAAGTCGTGTCTTCTATCGTGAGTTTTACCAGTTCTAATAATTAATAATTTAAAACAATAAAAAATAGAGTGTTATATTTTGTTGAATACCTTTAAATGTATTTTGATTATAAGGAAATAATTGCTTGTTTCAACTTAAAATTTACATATACAAATACGACCATATCACGTATTACAACAAATTATGATATTGTTATATTAAATTTGACATTTAAACGATTTTTGATATTTTAACTAATGTTTTTGATGTACATTTTAAACTTTAATTGATAAAATTCAATACAAGCTTATTTTTTAGTTCTCTTTATACAAAGTCAGTGCGCAATTATTATTGCGATTTGTATCTCGAATAAAATTTTGTTAAATATTTATACTGTCTATTATACAGAGTGCTGAGAGGTGAGTGAAGCGAGATGTTAAACTTAAAACTCGGTAGTATCAGCTTTCCATGACTATTTAATATTTATGCGTTTCTGTATTCATTCAATCCGTAGAATGTAGACAAAATGTAATTTAAGTATGACAAATGTATAAAAACATTTCTATTACTTCTCTTATTCTTTGCACTCGTGTTACATAAAATTATTTATTTTGAATTTGTTTTAAATAATAAAATTATTCTAACGTACACAGTATTCAGAATGTGTTAGGTCTTTATTTTTGTTGCAAAATTTACTCGTTAGGTAGGGATTTTGTTTGATAAAATAAAATATTCAATATGCTGACTCATTATTTTCGTATTTCCATTGAGCTCACTGTAAGTGTTAACATAAACATTTTTAAATTCCTCTCTTAAAACTTTCCTGCTTTAATTGGCTGTTTTAATACATCTAAATATATAATAGTATTATTTAGTTGAGAATATTTTTGTTATCAACTTTAATTAAAAATGAAATAAATCGTTATAGACAGTGTTTAGTTATTGCAACAAACGGAAGAAAATTCAAACTTGAATAATATATAATATTAGCATGTTGGTATAATATAAAATGAAAATAATATGACAAAATTATAGCCATGATAGAACGCATGATTTAAAAAATATATTTTCAAATAATTGTAAGATAAGTATGGTTTATCGTTACAAAAATGTTTGCTTGAGATTTTAGAAATTTCATAAAATTGTGGTAAAATCAGGTTTGAATAAAAACAGATAAATATTTATTTTCGGTTAAAATAATTTCAGCCATTTTGAATTTTTTGAACTTTCTGTACATCATAAATCGTAATATAAATAGTTATATTGTATATTTCTTATATTGTCGATCGAACAAGTGGGCCACGCCTCCCACCAAAAGTCATTTTTATTTATAGTCTTTATGTATACATAATAAATATTGTATGCATACGCATTGAATTAAAAGTAAATAAAACTGTCCCAATGGATTAAGTGTGTATACCGACATTCCGTAGGTGTACACGGCCCTATAATTGTATCCCATTTGACATATTTTGTTGGAGTGAAATTCGATGAATTGTTATTTTCATGACAGAATTTCGTCAAATATCGTACACAAACTTAGATAAATACGAAATAGAAACGATCGTTCAAACAAAAAGTTTGTGGTTGAAGTCATGGGTTTTTTTTTATCATTATATCATATATTTAATATTTATTCATGATGATTCACCAAGTATGCTAGTGTATACATCAAGAATACTCTCTTCACTCTTCAATAATGCAGGTATTCAAAATTTTATTTTTAGAATTTTTTAAATATACACTTAATATTCATATTTTAAAATTTTTAAGATTTTTCGTATTACTTTGGAAGTTTTTTATGGAGATACAAACCTCTATTATTATTTATTGAAGACCCCGCTTTTTTATTGTAAATTATTTTTACGTATTAAAATCAAAATTTGAGCAAGTGGTTGGTTTTTGAGTTATTTAACCATTTAAATTTGTGTACTAAGGATGATAATAGGTCTGTGTAAATGGGTTTGGAATATGGGGCTTTGGCAATTTGAAATTTTTAGTAATTGTTATATAATTAAATAGCGATACCTATTTTATTTCGTTTCCATTTTACTTAATGTCCTGTATTACAATATTATAGGTATAATATCCAATTCGAATGATTTTCTAGCGAATATTATCGTGTCGACGAACTTGAATGTCGATGGACTATTTCGGAAATCGCCAACCTTATAATAGAATAAATTATACTCGTATGCAATTACAGAAATAATGGTAGTCGGGTCCCGTGTTGCTTCCGTTATCAAATAAAAACATACTGTACGGATATGTCTGTAATTTTATATTATTTACTTTGTAAAAACGCCAAATATCGATGCAATAGAGCACATTAGAATAATTTGTTTTACATAATTTAACCGGCAAACGGTTATCAGTTATGACCATTGAATATCGGTTATCTCATTGGGGAAAATAAAACCGTACGATAAAAATCCTTAGACCAATCCTCGTATTCATCCGGATAATATTGTGATTGAGCTATTTGCTTGCTGTCGTCTGTATTATATATTATAACCCGTGCGGTGATGAGACTTTCTGGGATTCCAATCGTAGTGAACATCGAGTTATACTCGTAAAATTTGTAAAAAAAATGAAACAAACCTAACGCTGACTTCGGTTGTAATAGATACGGAGTGTTTTTATTGTTATATAATGTTGTTGAAAAATGAAATTTGCTTGCACAATAATAGCTTACAACGTACGATTATTTGCTTTGATTAAAAAATTATAAATAAAACGATACGATGGCTAAAATACATTTTTAACTGATTAAACAAAAGTTAGTTTTCAATAACAAACCATTTAGCAGCGTTTATTATGCCTTGATTTCTAAGAGTTTTATAAAGAATGTTATATTGTTTTGTTTCTGCTTCCTCGTAATATTGTGAAAAAGTCACTTAATAACTTTCAATAGAACTCCCACAATATTTATAAAACTGTGTGTGTTTATATATATGTAAATATATAAAAATTTAGTAAATAACAAATAAATATTTAAGAAAACATTAGGAATGAAATTATTAATGGACTACAGTCATTAATTTTAACTTTGTTTGTGCTTTGGATTACTTTCTATATTGTTACATTATATTTCCCTTCATAAAAAAATACGGGAGCTTAAAATAATAAAAGATCTTAAAATTTTATTTTCATTTCTTTTGAAAATAATTATTAAAAGTATTTAACGCTAATAAGGTATTTAGATAAATTAATAATGAATACATAATCCGCATCAAAGTATTCGTAAAATGTTAAAATATATCAGTTCTATTTGTTATTATGTTTTAATAATTGATTTATCTAAATTATAAGATACCATAAGGTTGTAACCATCTCTAAAAAATTATACCGGACTGCATAAACATTGTTTTCTGTAACTAAAAATTGATAATCTAGTTAGTTCCCGATATTTTATAAGACAAACATTATCCAAATTAGTTCCCGATATTTTAAAATAGTTGTGAAATTCAAAATGTGACGTTGTATAGAAAATTTGAAATTTTTTTTTATTTGGTTGATATTTTAAAAGACATGTCAATTAAACTTGCATTAAATATTAAATTCAAATTAAAAAAAATTTACTTTGAGAAAGAAATGGATACATTTTAACAAAATTAAATTTTTAAATTAGTACCTATTCATAAAAAATATTTGTTTTAAATTATTTATTGTACCATGATAATAATTAATTGACAAATGATTTATAATGACGTTACATTATAGGTGTTATTTATATTATTTTTCAAATAATTATATATAAAAAAAAAAAGATAATATTAAAATGGCAATGAACAAATTGTAAATAAAAATAATCTGGTAACCTATTCGGATATATTCTTTGTAACAATCTGGGAACCAATCACGGAGATTTCAAAACTTATTAGGATATTATATCAAAGCTAGAGGTAGTTGGTTTTAATTTTTGATCGATTTTTGAATTTTGTTGTTGTCCTGATCAATTTCATTCACTCACCCTGGTTTAATAAATGATTGGAAAAAAAGGTTCAAGAAGTTACGATCTATTAAAAATTTTGTCATGTTCGATCTATTGGACACTCCGAGATATTTTGGGATAAAATAATGAAACATATTTTTCAAATGAAAAAAATATAATAAATCGAAATAATATAAACTTTTTTGATTATTATAAATACTGTTCAAATGTCTAATAAAATGCCTAGTAGTATATTTTTAAAATTAATCAAAAATAATATTTTTTTTGTGATTTTTGGATTCTTTTTTAACACATTAAGTAATTATCATCAAGTATAAAACGGAAAATATTGCTTTATTTTTCGATAGACGGAGCTTTTAGACTGTTAATAAAAAAAACCTGTGTCAAGTGCATTACTAAAATAATAGATAAAAAATTGATATACATTTTAAAAGCATTAATCATTATGGATGTATAATAAAGAATTATCAAATAATCTATTATGGAACTAAATTATGTTGTGTTATTTCGCGCTGTTAACACGTTGAAACAATAATAATTACAAAACGAGCGCTTTTGACATTTTCGTATTGTAAAATCTTCGCAGTATATTATAATTCATTTAATTCGAAAGTTAGATAATTTAATTTAAAAACTCGGTACCTATCGGTAACTGCTTTCATGTAATGTTTTTGTCGACTTTTTTTTTCATTCGATACGAAAAAAAAAATCATGTCTGGAATTTTTGAACATAATTTTAACATCTTGCAAAATTGCTTTAAACGAGTATATAATGTTATGGAAATTATACAGACGTGATTACGTGAAAGTAGTCTAGACATGATTATTGATAAATATTTTTTTACATTAGACCGAACACGAAAGTAATTTGGATTTCATTCTACACGAAATATTCATTAAACTTGTAACTATTATTCGTCTAAATTGAATAGTTTTAACAATCCGTTTTGTTCGTATCATCTCGCTTATTAAGAAAAGTTTTTAAATAATATGTTTAAAAATGACATATTTAGCGGAATAAATAAAAATTCATAGTTATTTCACTTGGAAATCGTATCAAATGATTTGTCAGTAGACAATTTTGGGAAAACGTATTGTATTTAATTATACGTATTGAATTACATGTCAATATTATTTTTGTACGTATTTTTCTGTATCGTTCGCATTTCCGTGTTCATGGTTTTTTTCCTATAAAATCGTATACAATCACAATGTATTATGTCTCAATCTTTCAAAAGTTAAATGATATAAAATATTAATTGTTTTTTACAAGAACAATTTATTTATTTTCATTTCAATATTATGAACTTGCAATGTTTTAATACTTCCAAAAGTAAAATTAATTTAGATTTTAATTATTTATTGTTAATTCAAACATTTTTTTTTTCAGTTTCAGAATTCGCAAAATTGTGAAAATGTAAAAGTTTTAATTATTTTAGACGTATAATATTTTTGTTGGCATATAATGATTATGTTTTATTAATATTTGTAGGAAAATATTATAACACACAATTCAAATATTTTTCATTGCATTACTTTAGACGAACATTTTTTTGTTAAGGGTTGAAATGGGGGTGTAGACAAACGTAATATGAAGTTAACATAATAAATATTTTGGTATTTTATATATATTTTTAATTTAATAAGTATTATTTTAATTGATTTACAATTTTATCATGTTATTTTTGGATAATTAAAATTCCTTTATGCTATATAATATATTTTATAGAAAAATTTCAATTGTAGAGATTCAAATATTTTAAGTTTATATATAATTTGTATAATAAATTAAATTAATTTAACAAAACAATTTTTTGCCAAAAAATTCGTTAAATCAGTTTTTAATAATTAAAATGTATTAAGCTTACAATAAATGATATTATATAATAGATTAAATTATTTAACTTCTACAGAAATTAAAAATACATCTACTGTAATTTGTAAATGTATATAAGTCATGTTTGATGAATAATATTACAAGAAGTAATATATTTTCTTGGAATGTCGAGTTTGAGCATACTTAATTTAGTAATTCGAGATTTATAGTTTATTTTTTTAAAAATTTATTTGAATATATACAATCTGTAATAGTAGTTACAATAAGCATGTACATTTAGCAGTGAAATTGTGAGGGGAGTAGCTACCCAGCAGTAACACTCGATATGATTATGATTTATAGTTAAATTTAATTTTCGCGTAATTTTCAGAAAACTATGAATCCGTTTATTATTGTTAAAATTTTACACTTTTTGAACATTCATTGATATATTATTATTATTATTATTATTATAATTCTGCACAACTGTATAGTTGCGTCATCATGTTTCGGAAAAAAGTTGTCATGTTTTATATTTTCACAACAAATTCATTATGTTACAATTAAAATAACACCTCCACTAACCTGTTGCGTACCTATCCGAATAATCGCATATTTTGCAGGTCTTCATGACTGTATAATTTTCACAAACATATTTTTTGTATTGTTTCCGAGGCCATAAACTAGCAGTAAATGTGAAGGAAAATAAGGGGTAAGAGTAAAACCACTATAGAATTTTTTTTCAATAATTATTACACATCATTTGTGTATTGTCCATATTATATATCGTCAAAGCTTCTTTTTTTTTCCATTACATCTGTTCTGTGAGATGTTTTTTTGAGTTTAATTTTTCGAAAAAAAAAAATGTTTAAATGATACACTAGTAATATATACCAATATATGATATTTATGAGAGATTTGTATTATGTGAGATTTTATTGCTAGTAAATATGTCCAACTTATAATAAATATTGCAATCGTATAAACAGTTATTATAGAATATTAGAATTATATAAAAAAAACTACAGTCCTTATTGCCTCACTGGTATTTGTAACTACTGTAAGACCAATATATCTATTTTATAATTTTGTAGTGCGCATCTTTTTTGTGTTAAATAATCAATAACGTGACACTTAATACGAGAAACCTATTTGTATTGAGTTGATCCATGATAAAAAAAAAATAAAATTCATATTTAACAAGTTCTGTGCTATGAATTTATCCTATCATACCTAAAAATAGTTGTATTTTTTTGTTCAGAATGAAGTTTTTGCTTTATGGTTATTTACATGTATAAATTTAAATTTATTTGTCTTTGTTCTTATATTTTTCTGCATCCATGGTAGTAAAATATGAATATAATAGTCGTCCGCCTCTACAGTTTGTAGTCGGTTATGGGACTTTTGTTATTGGAATAATAACATCAAGAAATAAGAATGAAAAATACAGCTTCACAATAAAATCTTTGAACCCTATCTATTGCATAGAATGTAGAGTCCAATATAAAAGACCAGTAACTCTACTATAAATAGTAGAGATAATATAATGTTTTGAACTATCGTATATTGTAGGTATATATATTTAAACAAAATATTGACAGATAAATTTTCGGAAAAATTGTTGATGTTATACCTGATCAATAAGAATTTAAATAAGTCTTTTCTTCCCTACCAAATGTAAAAATGTGTGTTTCACATTTTTTTAATTGTTTTTTTTTTTTAAAGTTTATCTAACTTTGTGCTATGGCATAAAATAATAATAATTTTTTTTTAAATTCTGGTTTAAATAATAATAAATCATGTTATCATAATGATATTGAAATATTAATACTTGTATAAGTAGAATAATTATGATTACAATGGAGTTTTACTATACAATAGAACAAATATTGTGTTTTACTTCTCATCAGAATCTTTAATTTATTAATAATAATTATTAAGCTATTTGAATATTATGTATTAACCCACCGTTATTAAGTCAATACACGTCCATGTCGACATTGAGACGATTTTTGGATGTAAAGGATCAGCAGGTAAAATGGTCTCAAATGCCGTTAACCGTCCGTAGGTTTTTAATCATTTCGAAATTCGCGGATGGCTGCGCATTAACAATAATAGTGACGTCCCGAGCTCACTTGAAGATTCTTCAGCGACAGTTAGTTATTGCCTAGTCAATGGGGACAAAAACTCGGCGACGCTTTAGTTCTGTTTTGTTTTGTTATTTTTATTTTTAATTCGAAACTCTTTTGTGACGGTACGAAACGAACGACATTAGAACTTTTAGACGCAATCCAACGTTTGAGTGTATTTGTATACGCTGGTCTACTACTCATTTCCCTCCGATGTCGTTAACATCAACTTATTTCGTCTACAAATCGTCACGCATTAGTCGCGACATTGTTTATTACCACCATTCGAGCTCAAATGTTTTCATTTCGACGACAATTTTTGGTAAATGGAGTAGTTGTGTGATATAATAATAATAATAATAATGATAATAATAATAATACGCTACGCATTTAAGTATCATATGCACTAGTTTTCTGTTAGCACATAATTTTGAAAATCACGGACTACATACGGTAGGTAGGTAGGTAGGTAATAATAATAATAATAATGATAATAATAATAACATAATAATATTAATATGACAGTCGTAGATAATTCGTACAGCATTGACACAACGGAGTTCTTTAGTTCCTTCCCCTATCCTGCAGAAAAACGTCATTTTAAAAATATGTTTTCGAATAGCAGAAATTTAACAGTGGAAATATATGAAATAATTTTATATTTCATGGCAATTAAATAATTATTTTTGAAACGTTCAAGTAAACTTTGTAAAAAGAGTTTCTTAAAATAAAATATGGAATTTAAATAAATTTGGGTAATTATTTTCTATGTTAAAATATTTTATGGAATTACTTGGATTATTTTTTACTCTATTTAGAAGAAAAAAAATGTTTTAGTTGTCAATGCAGTGATAAAACTATTAGACTTGTAAGTACTTGCGTCTATGCAAATAGCTTCGACGTACTGATTTATTAACTGGTAAGGCGAACTTATATATTATGATTTTATCTTTTTTTTTTACAAAATAATAAATGTATATATATATACTTTTGTTTTTGAGTCTTAATAACAACTTCGACCTGTTTACATTTTAAATTATATTAGGGAACTATACCTGTGTCAACTTTCCAGATTAAATCAATCAAATATAATGTTTTATTTAGTGCTTTTTATATTTCTATACTTATAAGTCATATTGGTGATTTTTAATTCATTATTAATATTTATTTGTGTTTTGGTTTTTGTAGGAATTATTAAAATTCAAAAATGTTTAAATTGTTTTTTATGCAAATAATATAAAGATTTATTGCGTTTAATGTTTTCTTTTACTTAAACATTTTAAAAACAATTTTAAATTATGCATAAAATATTATGAAAACTTCGTTTTATATTTTTACAACTTAATTATTGAAATATTCTATTCTTTAAAATCCAACACAACATTTTTTTAGAAGACTAAACTGTAGGTTAGTTAATAAAATTTCAGAATTATTTAGTGACGTTAATATAGATTTTTTAGAAATTATAACTGTTAATTTGATTGATGTCAAAATAACAAAACGACTAGTCTTATTTTAATTATTTTGTTTCAAACTATTCTTAATTTGTTTATTACCTACAAAAGAGTAATTTAGTTTTGTGCCATTTTTTATATTTTTATTTTTTTTCTCATTTGTACTATAATAATATTTATACTATGAGGTTTTAAGAACAAAAAGAATATTCACATGTTTTTTTGATATAGAGTCGACATTTTTAATGTCTATTTATTAGTTTTTTGATAATTCTTAATATATGCTCTTATCATGTTTATAATGTAACAATAAAAATTATCCGTTCCTCAATAGTAATTTTTTAATTTTGAAATATTCAGATTGTTATTTAAATTTTCTATACAAAATAATTTCATCAAAACTATATTATACCCACATTGTTTTGTTTGTCTTATAATAGTGTTTAAAAATAAACATCATTATCAATGAGTGTTCAGCAAAACCAATTTTATGTAGCTATTTAAAGGAATCAGTTGACATATAATTATTTGTGTCTGCACGTTGTTTTTTTGATATTTAAATTTTAAACGAGTATAAAATCGATGTATGAAAAATATTTCAATATAAAAATTCTCATAATAATTGTTAAAATTTAATGTATTGTTAATATTGAATTGGAAACATGGATAATATTTTTGTTTGTAAGTTTATTAGTATAATCTCTATTTAATGAAGTTTTCTATACAAAGTGGTTCAAAAACGAGATATAATTATTGTACTTTATAAGATGGAAACAACACGTCATGTAGGAATATTTTCTTTTCTTTATGCTTAGTGTAAAAAATATGAAAATATGTATATTTAAAATTAAAATTTAGGTTTTTTGTTTAACAAAACCAAATCTTTAAGTACAGATTTAAATACTTTTGTTTTTTGATATATATTTTAGTTATATTTAAATTTTAAATGAATATATTTATGTATAATATGTTTATCATATAAGTATTTCATTTTTATTTATTAAATTTGAAAGTCTAGTTAACACCATTACATTTTTAAAGCCTTTACATTTTATAAACATGACTAAGTTTTAAAATTAAAATGAACACATTTTGTAACTTTAAAATGGGGTTTGTTTATTTGGAACGTTTTAAATAATTTGTGCACTTTAATATTTTCTTAATAATGTTAAATATAATAATAATAATATTAATTTATTTACTGCTTGGAAAATATGTTATGTCTGTTCAACGGAAAAATTAATCCTGAGGGCAATAATTTTTAGTTGAGATTATTACGTTATATATAGGTTAGGAATAATAATATTCAGTTTGTTCCGCAATAATATGAATAATAATTAATCATTGTTGTCTTATAGTTTTCAGTTTACATTTAATGGGTAGTTTTGTTCTAAAGACATGGTTTATTGTTCAGGATATTTTTGAAATCATTTTGAGGTCAAAACGAACGGTACTAGTTTATAAAAATTCGAATTATAAGTGTTTTACGTCATACAGAAATATATATGGTATTCACGTGGTCATTAATCATCGTGTTGTGAATTGTGTATTTCGCCTTCTATAAAATGTTTGTTCCATATGATTTTTAGTACAGCTATTTTGGTGAATAAATAAACACAAATAAAGAGATATGGTATTTTTCTTTATCATAATTTTTTTTTCATAGTATAGTAGCAGATAGCAGCTTATCACGTTCAAACATAATAAATTAATTTCGCAAAGTACATATTTTTTTGTTTTAAAATATTGTAGAAAATCCAATTGTTGAAATATTTTCCCGTTACATTATTATTGATATTTTAATGCAACGAAAAGACTCAAAACTCTCCGGATCGCTTTAGTTCTCTTTCCCTGTCAAACACGGAATTGAACGTTTATTCGATAAAATCGTCACCAGAATAATTGTTAATACGTTATCAGTAATAAATGACGGAAAATACTATTGAAATAAATATTATGATATTATTTATAATTACATGAAATAATATTATATTTTTATATTTTGTCTTTGTTTTTATCTCGGGAAAAGCTCTACACCTATCATATTTATAGTAGCATTTCAAAAATCTCACTCTCCCCACCATAAAAAAATAAATACTAGAGCTGGTTGTTTCGTCTACGAAGTAGATAATAGTGTTACGCAGTGTACCACTGTACCTATCTAGTGTACCTGCAGTTAAATTGTGTGTGCAATACATTATTGCAGTCTCGTATTGTAAGTTTATCAAAGCATCAAATTGTTTGCGTCTTATTAGTGGCAGCGATATCTTTTGCGTTCATAACAATAATATATAAATATCAAAATTTACACGTGCGGCGTAGGAATATATGGCATATGCTACCACGGTTCGGGGCCGATTCGTATTGTATTATAAGTAGATATGCTTCACGAACCTTCTCGAATTTTTTTTGGGAATTAAATATACGGAAATTTGAAACTCGACTTTGACATTGGTTTTTTTCTTTTTTTTCGGGTATTATCGTAGCCCGTGAAAGTCTCGCGTCCTGTCTGACTTCGGGTGTGGTCTTGTCGTTCGTCATCACTAAACGGCGGCAATACAATATCGCACTATTTTCACTGTGACACCGGTTTGATTTTTTGGATGAGACTGTGGCACAAAAACGGAAGAGTTCTTCCGTTTAAGCGTGGCTGCACTAACACAGTGTGATTGGATTACGCATTATTATTCGCGGCAAAGTAAACCATAAACGTAATTATTTCTAGCTTCCGCGCGCCCATACATGCGTGCACTCGGTTTTCATATCAACGGCGAAAAGCCATAACCATTTCAAAGATAATACTATTTTTTCGATGATATCGTGGATAGATGAAAAACAATTTTTAAAGATAAATCTGGTAAATCTATATCTTTGATGATTGTTAATCGTGCATAGCCATTTCAGTCGGTAATCGTTTGTTGTTGTTTTGGCATGTAAATATGATAAACAAGTATCATATAAATATTATTTATGTACACACAGATACATGCCGTAGATCGGACGATGAAACTGCGTTTAACAAATTTTTATATATGTTTTAAGACATTTAGAGAAGACACTTTTTTGATAGTATTTCCAATACGTCAATAATAATATTACATAATTAAATTAATACATTATTATTAGTTATTAATGTTTACCATGTATTTTAAAACATATTAATCATATGATATCTATTTGACATTTTTTAGGAACTCAATAGATGGTCATATGAATTTGGTTTTTATTTTAATAGCTGTTGATAGATTAAATCATATAAGAATGAGTTTCAAAAATTAAAAATAGAGTTCTGATTAATTTTGTGTTCAATTTTCTTCAAACCTCTATATAAATATTATTTATACTGTAACTTCAAAGTTTTCATATAACTCTCTAATGCACTCGACTATGAAGCGAATAAAACCGAAGGGACTCCTAAAGATATATTGCTTTAAATTATTAATTCCCGATGTTAAAATTATTTCTATAACGAAAGTGTATTAACCGACTAAAAACTGCGGAAGAGAACGACCATAATTTTCATATTTTACTATTATATGTATAACGCAGAAAAAAAATAAAAATAATGAGAAATAAATTTTAATTTTTGCATGTAGATAACCGTAGAGAAAAATCTTCATTATAAATGGAGAAAATACGTCTATAAAGATAATATGGTATGAAAAATCCATGACTCAGGACTTCTTAAACTTATATTTTTATATTAGGTTTTCAAGAAATAATCGAATTTTAATATTATAAATATGTTACTTATTTTTATTTCACGGTTATTTTATTATATTAACCAGCTGAATAAAATCTGGTTTAGATTATTTAAAACTATTAAAATCGTCACAGTGATTTTAATATGCATATTAAGATAATTTAATATTACAAAAATATTCGTTTATTATTTTTATTTTTATGTTGTGATTTCAATAGAAATAATCTGTTTCGGTAGTCAGTGATCACAATAGTAATCGGAATTTTCTTTAGTAAACAAATAATAATTTTACGACTTCCATAATTATTCATATTGTTATTGTACAAATGGTCAGTGAATCAGTCATTTCGTTCACCGAAATAGATGTTGTTCATCGATTAGCTATTATATTGAATATAATATTATTTCTATAATAATAGTGTTGTAATATGTATTTTGTTCGCATTTATTTAATACATTTATACAATGGTATCAGTGGCTGCTGGATTCAAAAATCATTGAACCTTTTTCACATTTTGTGGGTTGAATTTATTCGAATATTTTTATTAGTAGTACAATTTTTGGTCTATGTTAAATTATCTCATTCACTTCGGGGATAGGAAAAGAGGTAAATATCCCCAGAGGGTAATATACATGTTGCAGGTATATAAATTGCCCATTATATATTTATTTTTTTATCAAAAATATTTTTTTGACGACATATTTTTACCATCAATATTTTTCATAATTGTGTTATGTTCTTTTAGTGTAGTGTATGGTTTTCAACTTAATTTAAAACATGGAACACTTTTGGAATAGTGCAGCCACAACAGACCACTGATAATTTTAACCTCTTGCTTTCTATAATACATTGAAGAATAATATTATAGGTAATGCAATAAGCAATAATATACTAAATATTAAAAACTAACTTATTGATATCATACTCACTAATTATGTAAAAGGGTATTATAATTAGCGTGATTAATTATTACACTTTTTTCTTTATAAGTTTTAGAATCCTTGGAGTGATATTGATACTTAAAACTTAAATTTAGTGATGCCACAGACAAATCACTTATATATAAGTAAATAACTGATTACTCACGAATAACATTACATAGAGCGTAGTGAAATGTTACATGTACTTAAATTAAAAAATGTGTGCGTGAAAATTTCGATTAAAATTAATTGTATGGTTTATTTGATGACCGCATTTTTAAAAAGGTTATATACATTTCAATACCGTTCAAAATCTAATTTATATTATTAATATGATGTTGCCAATCACGAGAAGCTATAAATTGATAAAATTCTGTCGAACGCATTCTGTACAAAGTTTGATTTTGTAATACAAATAAAATTGAATAGTATGCACGAATAGAACGGCGAACGTACGTATGTTACCGTGCTATATAAGTTAAATAAAACGGTATTATAAAAATTTATTTTATTTTTTTTTCTCGCAGTCAATGCGATAAATTATAATGGTTTCGATAATAAAATATGAATGTCATAAATATATCCACATAATATTTGTAAAATGATTTGCGGAACAGTTTAAATTTTTAAAAAAATTGGTCAAAATCATGAAAATATCTAAATTATTGGAGTTAAAAATAAATACATTTTTTAAAATTCTTATATAATATCAGATTAATCATAAAATATCTATTAGTTATAGAAACTTAAAAATATAGAAAATAGAATTGAAGTTTTTTAACCATACACACACATATACGTATACACATGCATGCACTTACGCGCCTTGTTTCTTTTAACAGTTTATGTGGTTTACTGGTTTAGTATTTTGTAGTATATAATCGTTTATATTAGTTTTCATAGGATCCATTAAGAGAATTGGAGTTTGAGTACACAATTAAAACTTTTAACGTTAAAAGTATTAAAGTGCGATTTTATCGTAAAAAGAAATGTAATTTTAAGAACTAACGTTTTAATTTTCACCATGCAATTAATTTTTTATGTTTGAATAATTTATTGACCATGTATGGTACGTCGAAATAAAATTCGAGTATAGAGGGCAATTATTAATGAGTACATAGATTAATGATTATATAAATTATGTTTATATTATTATCGTCGAAATGCCTGCCTAAACCGAATTAATATAAATTTATCTGTTGTCCGATGGCCCGAACGTCGGTGTGGTCTACGTAAATTTTTGGTGGAATACCGGAGTCATGTTTTATTATGGACGGATTTTGTTTAGCTATGAATGATAACAAAAATTTAAAAAAAGAGTAACGAAAAATACGTTTTGTGCTCTTATCTCGTGTGACTTATCTCATGGTTACCATATTTGCAGCAAATATAGTTAGCATAATATTATTCAAAATTATCTATACCTAATCATTTCCTCGTGATTTTTGTTACATACAATTTATAGTTTGCACTCATTGTATATTTAAATAACTGACTTCAATATAATATAAATATATATATATATATATACGTATATGAAAATTAACGTCTACAAGGAAGTTTTATGACTCTAACGTGAACTCTACTGTGAATTGTATTTGACAGAATATAGAAAAATCAATTATGTGACAATGTTGATTGTTGATATAATAATATTGGTTTTCTAATGGAAAAAGCAGTATAATATCCAATAACTGAATTGTTGGAAAAATGAGTTCTTCATTATTTTTTGTTTCTCACCATTATGTAATCATTATTTTTTATCCAATTTTTTTTATTTATTAATGCCATAGGCATCCTTAATTATTTGAAATTTTTCGTTTTGTATTTAGTTTATTATTTTTGAAGCGATGACGTTTTTTTTTAATTTCATTTAGTATTAATGTGTATTGATAGAAAAATAAACTTTATAAAATGCAGTATCTTCATGAAAATAATTTTTATTATGATACATATTTATATGAATTTAAATTTAGTATAAGTGGTATTACACAACATTGAAAATTAAATTTAAACCTATTACCTACCTGGTTTTAAATATAATGCACCACCTATTGAAATATCATGCTAATAAACAAAATAAAATAATGTTAATTGCATTTGATATATCTATTTTAGTAAATTAAAATATTTAAAATATAAAACCTAAATAATAATTTTTTTTTTTAAATATTTAAATATTTCTGTCTTTTAAATGGACTTATATCATATAAAAATAATTTAAACTATTTATAAAAAAAATGCATATAACAATATCTCATTTACGAATAATAATACAAGTATTAGTGGAATGATTAGAATGATTAACACATAATTTTTATAATTTAGTAGTTAGTATCAAGGTATCTAATAAATCTTGATAAATGTTTTAACCAAGAATTTTGATATATGATGTGTATGCTTTGTATGACGACCATTCATAGATAAAAGATTAAGTGTACATACTGAAAATCTAATTTAGCTAAAATTAATAACTAATAAGTAAATATGCAACAGGTATGAATGAGTACATCAAGAAATTATTTTAGTAATACATTAAGCAGTCAGTATTTCCATACTGTGTTTTACTCTAGTATTTGGCGATATTTTGGTTGATATGACATTTTATAATGCATTTGCAAGGAAAAAAATACAGGACTACCTATGCAATTATAATGAATATGAAATAACCTCAATTTTTAAATTTAGGTATTTACTGCTTATTCCATTATAGGAGTGCAGAATAATAATACATACATATACGTAGTATATTTATGTGTAATAGAAGTTAAGTATGAGTATTGATTGTGTCCTTCATACATTGCACGTTATCGTGTCATTAAATCTGTTGAAATGTATTAAAATATATTTAAAAAAAAAATATTGTAAATACTAATGACATTATATAAATTGTTTTTAATAGTATATTAACATATTGTAGAACTCAAGAGAATAATTATAAAAACGACAACAGCAATGATAATAATAATAATAATAATAATAATAATAATTAGTAAAACAAATTTTGGTTTTTAGATCAAGTCTAAAGACTTACTTGAGCTATGGACGAATTCCGGTGGTGGAAAAATGCTGTAATGATCTTGATATTCTTTTTGGCGGTTCTGCCGTCTCCGTTGGCGACTGGTTCAAATACTTGGCAGAAACCAGGTTGCCATAAAGTAGGTGAGTACACGGCATATCAATAACAAGAACAATAATAATATAATAAATAGTTTTAAGACCACTGGTACCATATACACAATTCGTGCACAAATATTTGGGGGCTCATCATCTAAGATTTAAATTCTTGTCAGAAAAAATAATTTACTGTTCATTTTTCAATATCTATATATTTTATTTTTTGTGTTAAAATATTTAGAACAGTATTATATAGGATTCGGCAAAAAATCCTCCCGTATTTAAAGATTGCGCAGTGTGTGTTGGCGTAATGGTGTGGATCATTGAAGATTGCGCATTTTTTTTTGAAAATCTCTAACATGTAGTTCTTGTGAATTATCAATTTTTATGGGTGCATAATATGAAGATCTCTGTGCTGGATTCATCTTATACCCTTATCAGAAAGTCCCAGGGCAGCTGAATGTTTAACTTCTGAACGCCTTGGGAATTGCTGTATAGACGCTCTCACATGTGTCACATTTTTCGGTGTTGTTATGCTCAATGGTCGGTCAAACAGTTTTATTCTTCGGTGCAAAACACGTTGCTCTAAAGTTAGACACCTGAATGAGCATTGTTTTTCTATCCGTTCTATCCGGAACAAAATCATGGCGGTCAAGTTGGAACCGAATGCGAATGCTCGCTGAGTAGAAATTGCAGAACCACCATTACGAATATACTCCTCTACGATAAATGTGCGATATTCAATGATCCACACCATTACGCCTACTAAAAATGACATGTACGAGCTATCGATCGATATCTTCTCTATAGTTGTACAACCACTACAACTCACACAGCGCTATTACTGTGGACATTTTTCTATCATTCTATCAGTCCTTAAAAGTCCTCTGTCTTCCGTTTATTTGTTTATTTTAATTGTGACGATTAATCCGGTGACCTACTTGCCGATTGACGTCATAAATACCAGTCGTTTTTACAACATTTGTTCTTATTTATTTTTACTCTTTTGTATTTATAATACCATATTATATTTATATTTTTGTAAAGCTATATATTATACCGTTATATTCACTTTCTTATTCATTATAATAATATTAGTTTTCGAATTTATCATTTCTATTTATTTTATCAGTTTTATCCAAATGAGAAAACTCCATCACGTGCAATATAAGTTTTTTTGGCTAACGCATTTTTTAAAGTCATCGCCTAACATCTAGGACTAGTATAATTTGCACGTTGTACACGTAACTATAACAACGAGTGTCGACGACATCCCACGTCGTGTTTTTCTTGTGATGTAAATTTACTGACACAATTTATGACGCAGACCGAAACATGTGCATTTTTCTGTTATAATAATTCATATAATAAATAATATAAAAATTTCGTGTACACCCGTGTACTTAAAAAACGTTTACTACTGAAGGTTTTATTATTTTTAGATAATTAACCGAAAAATATTCATGTTTTATATTGTTCTGTGAGTCAATTATTAATGAAAATATCATGCGTAGGACTGATTATTTATATTAATATTAACTTAGTTTCAAATAGGTAGTGGTGGTGGTGGTTATCGATAACGATATACAATTATCTCTTAAAGCCGTTTCATTTTAAAAACGTTGACTATATTTTATTACGAATACGCTGTATTATAATAAATCGATTTTGTAAAAAACTATAATACAATTTATATTGAATTTTAATAGATATATAAATTAATAATTATCATATTTTTTCCATGTTATCAATACATAAACGAATCGAGAATTGTTAAAGTTTGTTTATCAAATTTCGTTTCATTTGTCAAATGGTAGTTATAAATTACGATGGTAATATTTTTAATTTTTTTTTTTCATAATCGCATATTTTTTAGATTGTATAAAAATAATAGTACCTATATAATACTATCAAATTTCATGTAAATAGTATACGGACCATAAATGTAATATGATATTATGATAATATTACTATCACCGAGTCGTTTGATAAATGATGACGTCTATCACATACAATAACAACATTACCATATTTATACAAATAAATAAATATATATATATATTTATATATATATGCCTATGTGTGTTTCTAAAATATATCGTAAGTTTATACAGACGCGCTACTTCCACCGTCGCCATTACAGACATCACGATCGTATCATCCGAAGTTTCGTGTAGTGAGTTTAAGATGTAATAATATAGTCTGAAAATTGAGTGAACTTTGCTGGTGGTGTTTGACTAATTAACACCCTAATATAATTATACACTTTATTAAAATTCACCAATATTAAATTGTTGTTAGGTGGGTGGCCAGAACAACCTTTAATCGAGGTTCCCCACTGGCATTTATACATCGGCCAAACTGTTGTTAAGTTAAATCCTCCATTCATAACTTATAGCTCACCGTTAGAATTCTTACGATCTCCCCTCCATATATTGAGAAGCACAGAAAATCAAATTTTGATTTTATGTACTTATACATATTATGTGGGTACAACGTGAGAGACCATTATATCGCAGTATCGCACGTACACATTGTTTGGTTAAAAAATTATAAGGCAACTAGAGAATAGATGTAAATAATTAAATATCTATGCTATTATGTTACTGTTTGTAGTTTATAAAACAAAAATTGTAAGGAAATAAAACCATTTGCTGTGTTTAGTCGAACGATGGAAAGAACGGTTTTATTTATATTATAAGTAAATTGGTAATAATATTTTATTATAGAAACACAAAACTCGATTTTTTTCAATACCATATACCTAATTCTGGACGGTCGATATTATGTCAAAGTTATCATTATATCCCCATACCACGCTAAACAATCTTGGCTAGTTTAACCACAAACAGTCGTCGTCCTTTATATTAAACATACATTAGTTAAACGTCATTGAATCCCTTTATTATTATTTATTGTAATTATTGATAGGTCACACGAGAAAGATCAGCATACCTAACTGCGTGGAATTTCCTATCACGACCAATGCATGTAGAGGATATTGCGAATCATGGGCGGTGCCGTCGCCAGCCGACACAGTGATGATCAACCCGCATCAGCGTATTACGTCCGTAGGCCAGTGCTGCAACATCATGGATACTGAGAACGTAAGTATTTAAAATTTTGATACTATAACTCATAAAAATAATAATTTACGAGCTGAATACTCATTTTCATCGTAAATGACGTGTGTAACGTTAAAGAGAACTCCGGCACAATTAATTTTATTTTACATAGGTTGATTCATCAAACACCTTTATACTCATTTTTTTTTTTTTGTATTTAGTAATGAATTAATTAAAATTCTGATTTTTGAAAGTTTCAAATATACCTTAATAACATATTTTAAAATAATTAAGATTTTGTATACTACTTAGCGAGTGTATTGTGTTGATATAAAGCTACATCCCCTTGTATTGTAAGTTATTTAGCTGATAATTTTTCTCAAAATTGTGTTGCGCCTGATTCAAAACACGAATAAGTAATTTTTCAATTAGATATTGAATATTTATGTTAAGGATAATAATCTTTAAAAATGGTTTTAAAAGAATATAAAATAACTCTATTTTCAGATGTAGTATTTATTACACTTGGCTTATTTTTATAAATTACAAAATTAATCAGTATTATAATTACTTCAATTTTGAAGTTCATCGTGTATCTTATACATATAGTCATGTATCTATTATTCTTAGTTATATAACTTAAAAATACTAGCTTTTATTTTAATTTAAACATTATATTAATACATTGTTTTAAAAAACTCGTTTTTTAACAATTTTAAGTAAAATACAGTGGAAATCAGAATTTGGAAAAATTCATCATAAAATGAAAATTGAGCATCTTAATAATTTGATATGCTCAATAATTAGTTCAACGAGAAATATTAACCAAAATAATTGTAAAATTTTTCAAATCGTTTTATGTTAGTAAGTATTGTTAATTTAAAAACAAGTTTAATATGCACGTTTCTAAATCGTTTATTTATTCTATATTAGGAGTTATTAATGTGAGCTGTGATTCCAGTGGTATCTACTTATATAAATATATTATAGACGCAAATAGTAAAGAAAAGATAATAACTAATAAGTATTCATAATATTAATGTATGACTGGTTAAAATCACACAGTACTAATTCATTTTAAGTAAAGGCTTTAAGGTTAAGTAATTATTGCAATAGATCAAGTGAACATAATATGATATTTATTTAATTTTATTAATTTATTTGTATTCCACATAGTTAAAAAAGATATACTTTTACTATTTTTAAACAAATATATTTTATAATATTATAATGTATGTTAAATGTATATTCGTCCTCTAAAATAAAATATTCTACACATTTTGTTTAATTTCGACTATTACTATTAATAGACTGAATAAAAAAGTTATGTTACATATTGTTGTATACGAATTAGACGTTAGCTTCTAAATTTTTATTTTATTTTAAATTATATTTAATACAATTTATGTACACGTTAAATAATACATAGTTCTTCTTGTTTTTATTTTGCATATTGAATAATTTACAAGTAAATTTATCACGAAGTTTTGGTTTTTCTTAAATTCGACTCACTTACATAAAAACAGACAAAGTGTACAATTGTCATGAAATTTAATGTTCATTTTGAAGTACCCAAACAAAAGATATAAACATTTTATAATATTTCTGAAATGCAAACTTAGTATGTCATCTCAATGGAAATCGAGTTAAATGATGTTTGATGTTTCATGAATATAAATGGGAAAAATATCTTTCATTGCTGGTGATATTGGCTTAAACATATATCTACATATAAATATGAACTTAAGTTAGAAGTATCTTATAAAAAACGATCGTTAGTACATGAAGGTATGTAAATAGTTTTATCGAATTAAATTGGAAACATACGTGTGTACTTATATAAGAAATCATAGCTGTTATATATTTTAAACTACTTTGAATTTAGACTCGGTAATACAGTTTAATTCAAACTACGATTTCTCTTTAGCAACCATATTTTTTATCTTAAATTCTGAAAATTTATATTTCTTATTTTATATTATTTACAGTATTTATACTGTATAATTATACACATCTGAAATAATTAAATTTATAAAATATTTTAAATAATTTGTTATTTTGTTACAAATTATTATAGTCACTAAAGTTATTTTATTTTTCATGCAAAAATATTGTTTTATACAATTTAATTCTTATCTATCTAATACTTGAAATGTAAACGACACTAAAATTGGCTAGTTTTTGTAGTATTATGCTAATTAAATTTTAATTAAAAAGTATCATGTAAATACATTTAATTTTTTTTTTATACTAAACGTGGGAGTAAAAATATATTACTGAATATTTAATAGAATACGTGTGCTAAAAGACATAAAAACGTTGATAAGCGATTTAGCTATTTCCTCAAACCCAGTAATAAAATATTAACCGTATACGCAATATTATATCAAACGATTTCCATTACATTATGAATGAAGTGTAAAAATTAATTCAATCAAATGAAAAACTTTTATTCGTTCATTTTGGATGACTCATAAAAAATATTTTCATCTCTACTTTTTATTCACAAAGAAATATATCTTTTCTAAAATGAAAGTTACTATTTCAAAACTTTCCCTTTGTAGGTAATGTTTAATATTCTTTCAACGAATAGACATTTTTACTAAAATATCGAACTATTTGGTTGTGTTTTAAAATATTACTAAGCCAATAAAGTTGAAATGTTACCATTTATATTTGATTAGTTATTGTGATAAAGGACAATGAAAATATGATGATCTTTTTATAATTTTTGTGGTTAGCTACAAATTTTAATGAACGATAATATTCTTTAAGACTTTGGGTATAGAAAAACTTTTATAATAATATTATAGTAAACCTAGGTTTGTTCAGAAACATTTGAATATGAGTTATCTTAGACGATGATTATAAATTGACGTAATATTTAAACACGGCGAAATGTATAGGCAATATAGATACGAATTTATTTTATTGAATTGTGCAATTATTTAGCTGTAAATTATTTTATTGTTTTAACGCATAAATTCCACTTTAGTTTTAAATCTTATGAACATACTACAATTAATTGTCATAATATAATCATTAATTACGCGTTATATTACAATATTTTTATTATCTCGATCGAGTTATGACCAATATTTATATACAAAAACTTCTGCATCACAACTAGAGTAGTGATATTTGTGATACGCAGTGAGAAAAAAATTCGCGTTATTTCAAAGAACTTTGAAATAAAAAATATGAAAAAAACAATAGGGAGAAGACGAGCGAATGGAAACAATCGCCGCAAAAAGAGAACGCCGACGGCAAAGAAGACGAGCGTTTTACGTCGTGACTTAAAAGTGTTATTGTTCCGCCGACAGACATAACTCGTTTACAACGTTGACTCCCGAAAGACATAAAATTCATGTGCAGATAATAATATACCTTTCATTCTATGTAATGCACCTGTCATTTTTTTTTTTTTGTATACAGAGCAATCGAAAATCCTCTATCATTTTTATGACTTTCTAAATGTATCGATAACGCGAATTTTTTAACCGGTCTGTACGCGCTGCCACGATAGACTATCGGCAGCGTCTGTAGTTCGTTGCTTTAGATCTAGTTGAAAGCTTGGATGTCAAATACAAAATAATAGATACTTCCGTGGTCACCGGAGCGTCGTCGTCGAGGGTACGCCGGGAGTATGCGAAGAGAGAGTGAAAGAGTGAGAGAGAGTGAGAGAGAGAGGGAGAGAATAAGCTTGAAACGATTCGCGTGGGTGATTTCCCGAGAGCTGATTGTTTAAACAATATTTTACGAACCGACATACACACACGTATATTACTATAATACACTTTGAAGACCGCCGTTACGTAGCAATAATAATCGTTTATGGATTCGGTTCAGAGTTTTTTACTGTAAGTCCCAAAACACTACCATGAATATACATTCTTTTATCCGAATAATTTCTTGTACGCTCTTTACTGTAGCCGCCTTACTGGAAGATCGTAGAGATTTAATTAATGATAGCTGCGAGCTACGCGATTCAATTACATGCTGGTGATGGACACCTCGCTAAGAGATTAATAATGATTGGTTGCTTATAAAACGTGTCTCATAAAAAAAAAAAAATAAAAAATAAATTAATAAATAATACAACGCTAAGAAGGGTAAATAAAAAAACAAAAAACAATGGCAAACGATGTTGGCATCGTATTACGTAATAAATTAAAAACCGGCACATTGGCTACGGGAATGCGAATTACAATAATATTGTGTCAGTCTTGTAATAGTTTTTCGGTTCGTCATCTCACCGCTGACAAGCCTATAACTTAATATACTATTTGAATGTCTTGATTCGAGATTAGCGTACTTTTATTTAGGATTTATGTGTATATGTTTTTGATTAAGTCGGATAAAAATAATTTTATTATGATATAAATAAAACTTGCAAAAATTTTGCAATATATTGATCCGATTAAAATATTCTGATAACGAGTGAAACAAGACAGTTCATTTAAGTGTTTTTTAAATGATCAAGAGTATATATTTAAAAACTGATTGAGTTTTAATAATTTTACTTTATTATTAATAATAATAATAAAAAAAAAATTATTAATCATTCAAACATGACTTTATCAAGTTTAAAGACATATTGCGAAATACGTATACTATACACGTGTTTCTGATAAAATTCTGAGTTACAAAAATAAAATGACCAAATATTAGTATTTGAAGTATTTTAAAATTTTTGTTTAGAAACGATTTTAATTTATACTTCATACTACCAAAATATTAAAAACATATTTAATTTTAACAATCAGACAGTCGGTCAAGATTTTATTAAAACCAAAGTTTCATTCATATTTACATTTTATTGAAAAATCTATAGTGACGTTTTCTTGAATAATATTTGAACAAGAATGAAATGAAGGCGCTTTATTTATGTTTCCACTGAGTAAATTGAAATAAATAATAAAGTATCTAGTTATTTGATATTTATTTTATTGATTTAGGAAAGCAATATGAATCCGTGAATACACATATGGGATAGGTATTTAAAATATCCTAATTATTCTTTTACGTTATATATATATGAAATTGCATGTACTTATATAAGATCACGTCATCACGTAATACGTAAATCGATAAATTGTCAATATTATAATAAATAATATTTACCTATTATGCATGCGTTCAATAATACGCAAAGACCATACAAATAAATCAAGCTTTTTAATTTACTTTTGAAAATATAATATACGTATAATAAAAACTGCAGTACTTATTGGTTTTATCGGTTATCTTCCCGTAATTCATCAGTATTAGATTTCGATAAAGGACTGATCGTATATACTTATATACCATTATAATTCAAATCATTGAATCGAATATTATATTAATATAAAAAAAAAAAAAAAAAAAAAAAATGAAAATGCAACATTTAAATAATTTAAAATATTGAGTTTTTATTATAATTAATCATATATATTATTTATATATACCATGAAAACAAAATAAATAAAAATAAAATAAAATTTATCATTTCAGTACATTTGAGTGTTTGATAAGTGTTTAATCTTCGTGTATGAATCTATAAATAAGTGGTTAAATTAATGTTTTTTTTTTCAAACGTAATTTAAACACAAAAACATTATTTACTACAAATATAACAAGTATGACGTTTGTTATAATGACGTCATGACTGCGTGTAACGTGTATGTGAGATGTCAAACATTTATTGAGTTATATCTCACGTGAAAATATTTTGCCACAAAATATAATATAATTTGTATGCATGCGTGTGTGTGTGTGTGTGTGTTTATTGTATAGTTCACATTAATCATGTAAAGCGTTTTTGATAGACGTGTTAATGTTATGGTACATCAGTAATAGGTATATTATTATCATCACATTATTAAAATGTATACATTTTTTCTTCTCCATTATTATATCCGTTGCACGCGTCAAACACACTTTTAGCCCCGAGTAAATCAAGACACGTGCACTGGCTATATCTCGTTATCGGCCGACTTCATCTCTCACTACCCCACGGTAATGTACCCACCTAGTTGTCGTGGGAAGGACGACTTCCCAGGATTATTCGTTCGTTACGAATACGTACAATACTATTATGATACCATACAAACTACACTAAATATAACGCATTGAAATGCTGTATTATATAATATCATAATAATTAATAATCATTTTGAATACAAATACTTATTATACCATACACTGCAGATCATAGCCCTTGTATACTATAATTTTCCATTATTACCTCGGTAAATCTGTTTATAATACCCATGAAATAGTTAATACTAAGAGAATAAGATTGAGCCAAGTTTGTGGTTTCATTTTTTATCGTTAAAATATGATCTCGTTTCGTTTAAGTTTATTAGTGAGTTAACCTACTTTACTTCATCTCAACCGTTTTATTGAATTTTGTATTATTGGACATGTATTAGTGTGTATAGGTACGTTCTTCAATAATATATACATTCTATTTACTACTTAAATCAATTTTTAATTAAACGATACTTGTTCGGCTACTCATATGGCAACAAAAAAATAAAACCAGCTGATTTGAATTTATTTTAACTCTAGGATAAATATTTGTATTTATTTATTTTCATACTTAATTGGTCTTTTGCAATTCACATAGAAAATGTAGTGTCAAACAATTGATTAGTATTTTTTAACTGCCTGAATACGCAAAACTGTATGATGTTAAAATAAATCATTGAACATTATTGTGACTTTATTTTCCTACAATTTTATCTTAATCTGTTATTAACGCACAACAAAATTCTAAGACGTAAATAGATAATTTATATATATATATATCGATGTAAATAAATATCTAACTTTGGATGCGACTTCAATCAATCTTTGGTATTTGATATATATTTTTATAAGTCCAACACTGTTTCTCTGAATTGCCTCTTTTGGACATTTAGGTTAGAAAAACATATCAATGGTCATTGTGCGTATTGATTTCGTATTTTTATTTGAAAAGCGACGTCACACGTTACTGTCGAAGCGAAAAATTCTGCTGCAATATAATATAGTGAGGAGGTAGCGCCCATTCACAAATTATTTTCAAGTATAAACCTACCTATATATAGTATATTAAACTATATCCGGCACGTGTTGATATATACGTGTGTACCAATCATATCATTATAATGTCTTTTGTAAGTGTTACATATCGTCTAAAAACAAATAATACAATAAATCTATAGATAAATTGACATTAATATAATGATACGTGATATATATACGACTTTAATTTTAAGTATACTGTATACCATAAATACTTTTTTTATTCAAAATCATTATTAATGAGACTTGTATTTTTAAAGCAATGATAAAACATCTACATTAAAGTTCAAACGAGTAGAAGTTTACAATGATTTTCAAAATAATCATTTGTTTTATAATAACAGTACAAAAGTAAACATTTTTTGAAAAAATAAAAGAAGGGTTTGTATCGCCAGCACATAATAATAATAATGTTAACAAATGTATAACATAACAATATATTTGTTAAGTACGTTTAAACAATTTAAAGATCATCAAAACGATTTTTATTGTTCATGGTGTTTCTCTGTTTACGGAATTTCACTCGACATCAATCACACTTTCTAGATAACATTACATTATTATAATAATAATAAGTTTTACCTTACTGCCCTATTAACATAATAATACAATGGATGGTTTTTATGGTATTTATACAGAAAAACATAACTAACTTAATAATGTACTAACCGAGTATTTTCGTATTGTCGATTAAACTAATTTTGAGAGAATAGACTCAAATCAGTAAATAGATATACTTTAGAGCTTATCGATGAAGGTTATGATTTGAGAATACGTTTCCTTGAACGGAGATTTGAATTTTGATGTAATAGTATTAATAGGCAAGAAATATATTATTATAAGATAGAATATATTTGTCCACGAGTAAGACAAATGAAATATTGTCAAAACGTGAATTCCCAATTTAAAATACGAAATTTCTTAGATTTTGAAATATCATGTGTTATATTATATTAGAATTATTATTTAAACGGCTAATTTTTGTTATAAATAAACCATCGTTTTCCTTGTGATAGTTTATTATAAATATATACGAATAACTGTATTAAAAAATTGGTATATAATGTATAAATATACTGCAAATCGCTGTAAAAATTATGAATTCAATACTCGGGTCCAAAGAGAAAACGTGAAAAGTGGAATAAAATATTTATTTTTTTTTTAGATGATTGTAATTTTAATTACACAAAACAAAATTAATTATAACAAGACGTTATAATATAGCGCAACCTCTGATATATCTTTTATTGCACGGTTAGTAACAAAATGATTAATAGTGTCACATAGGAATATATATAAACATAAAGGCATACATAATATTATGTTTATAGTTAAGCACGCTGTACAAGTATGTAATATTAAAGTGATGTTAAATTTCAAATATTATTAAATGTATTTTAGAGAAAATCCTAAGAGGATATTTATATAAGTTTAATAGGTAATTTTAAATAAAATCTAAAAATAAACAATTTTTTTTTTATTTAGAACATAAAAGATTTTTTGAATTTTAAAACTTACCTTTTACGATGGCATACGCTTTGATGTAATTTTTTTATATACTTATACAGTTTAAGTATTATAAAAAAATTGTTATTTTCAGTAATAAATGTTAAATTATTAATATCACAATATTATGCAATATCAGACAATTTTTTACAAAATTTCGAGTTATGAAGATAAATACTTGAGACGTTATTAAATAAATAATAAAAAAAAGATTATAACTATTGTAATCAAACATCTACCATTATATGTAGAAGTACGATTAATGAAATAGTATGTGACGTATACTGCACAAACTAGCTGTTATATTATTTGACTCGAATGGGAAAACAGCTAAGAAACGACTTAGCGATAGGGTTGAAAGAAGATATATTTACTCAAAACGCATGCCTTCTAAAACATTTAATACGAATTTTGCGTGCGGCCTTTTATTACATCGTGTTCGTAATTGATACTTTAAGTGCCACGAACTCGTAACCTATGTTTAAATTGCGCTTAAAATACTCGCATAACTCAACTGAAAAATATTTGTTTGTATTATTGTTTTTTATACGATTGGATGACATTCGTATGCGTCGAAAATTCTACAGATTAAAATATAAGTAACAGATAAAAACCAATAAATATTATGGTTTTTAAAAGACACAGTTATCGCTTTTGATAGATTGACTACAAAAAATGTTTAAAAAATATTTTAAAATCTGTTAAATTAATCACAATGTTTTTGCATTAGTAGTAGAGAACGTCTAGTAGATGTTATATCACGATTTTAGTTTGTTATACCCTATGTCATAAAATCTGAGTGATTTAAGGATAAATCATCAAGTGTGTTCAATCCTATTTTTATAAACGCGCAGTTGAATAATTTAAAAAATATTCGTTTGAATTTTGATTTTGCTACGTTATAATTTTTATAAAAATGTTCATTTAATAGTTTATAATAAAAAACAGGAAAAAGAAGAGAGTTTTAATTTAAAAACAGAAGTTTTTACATTTCTTAAGTATTAAAAAATCTGAAGAATTTGACGATATGATTTTAAAGTATATTAAAAAAAAAAAAAAAAAAAAAAAATAATAAAAATGTTGACTAATTGTTACATTGAAGAAATAAAGAGGCGAGCATGCATGTGTAGTGAATCGTTCTGTATGTATAATTTATACTATATTGTCGTAAAATTATTGAATAAAAATTGAGTTACAATAAGACAACGGACATGCGTTTCGTCAAAACCATTGAAATGGCATTTGATGAGGATCAAGACGACCACCTATTGCTCCTTTAACTTATCTAATTATTAGTACTTGAATGTTGTTATTATATATCTATGCATTACAAGTAGATTTAGTTTTAAAAAATTCAATCGAAAGTAGATATATTAAAAAGTTTGTACTTAAAGTAATGTATTTCTAAGAAATTTACCCTGTGTATTTGGTATGCAATACCATTGTTATATCATTATAAATTTGCATCGATATATTTTGTTGACTCTAATTGGTTGATATTAAACATTTGTAAAACCACTATCTCCAGGTTTACATTAAAAAAAAGTACAAAATATTGTTATGTTTTTGTTCATATGATTATAGCGTGTATGACAATAAAACTTCTATTACTATTATTACACTGTTAATTATATTTTGTATGGTATCAGTTGTCTTTTCTTATAAAATATGATAAATACTTTTACATTTTTCATGGTCATCAAATTTATGTTAAAATATGGTGATTTTTAATGCAAGATCTATAAACACCATTTATCGTTTTATTTATGATAAGACATAGAATATTTTAGTCAATAATTTATTAATTTTAATCGAGAAAGATGTTGCAGAAAAATAACCTAAATGGAAATTTGTGGATAATTATATCTACTAAAGGAGACGATACCTGATTTATGTAGATCTACACAAACTATCGTTAATTTTTCTTATATTTAAAATTTCTTCAAAGAGCCCTCGAAAACGATGTATTCAGATTATCGGATGTTATAGTATAAAATTATTCTTTTAGATTAATATAAGATATTTTTAAATGTAAGAAATAGATTATTTTTATGATATTTACTATGATTAAAAGGTACGTGGGCTACTTGAAAATACTACCAAATGCTTTTTGTTTTACTATTTGGAAGTGTTCGCTAGATGAGATCTTACTGTATATCACGAAATATATTGTTTTAAAAATATAATAGTTTTCGAAATCATAAAAGAGTGTTGCAGTATCGTTGAAAAAGTTATGAATTCAGCGATTATACATTTGTGTGTTAGGCGTACACTGCATCATATCAACAGTTCAGCACTGTCATATTGTCATATTAGTCGAAGGGAGGAGAGTAATAATAATATTTTATTTTAAGTAGCATCACATTAATATATCAATTGCGTTTAGAAGTGTTAAATTACCGTTTATACACTGTACCTTGTTGATATTCAATTACTGATCTGTTGCAGGTATAATTATAATATACCATACGTGCCTATAATATACCATAATAATATTATATTATCGATCAGTAGTAGAGGTAACTTATTTTGTACACGTACATAATGCGCTTAACAACATATTTAACTATATTTTTAGCTCGTTAATCATATAAATTGATTTTTGTTGTTTTATTGCCGTGCTTACTGTTTATAATATTAGGCGTATTGTACTATTGTACCATAAATTGTAGTTAGGCATGTCGAAGTTTGATGAAATCTATTAGTTGTGATTCATAATAATTCTGTGTAATGGACTAAGTATGCTATGGATGTACACGTAGGAATTAGGAATATATAATAATATAACTAATATATATATATATTCAAGACAACTGAATTTTTGCGTTTTCGATAGGAAAATAATTTTTATACTTGTCGTATCGTTTAAAGTTTTTTTAAAATTATTTTATTAAATTTTCCATATTTTGAATTTTGTTTTCGATTATAATGTTGATTAAGTTTAATTTTTTTACGATATAACATTCTATTTTATAGGTATTTGAGGTTTGGACGAGTTTAATGTATAGAAAATTAAATTCATAAGGTGATCTTTGAAATATGACTCTTTTTAAGTACGATTTGAATATTTATATTTATAATATAAGTTGTTGTAAATAATGCCATGTCGCGATCACTATAGTTAACATTTTTGCTGTCGATAAAACATAATTTTATATACACGTGTATGCTACATAGACTTCGAGCAAAAACGAAAATTCAACGAATAAGAATACTTCAATAATGTAATAACCACTAAGAACCGTTATTAATTCATATGACATTTTGTTTTAGTTGTTCTGTATTTAACCTGGATTCATGAAAACAGCTGATATTATTTAAAGAGGAAATAAAGGATTATACAAAAACATTTAAATCGTACTCCTTCTTGGTCCTCGGTGTATCTTCAGATGCACCACTGTTTTCAGCGCATGCATTATAAGTTATAATAAAATTCGCTGTTCATAAACCTATGCTTATGCAAAAATTATTAAATTATTTGTTTTTAAGACAAAAAATCCTAATGGCGATTTAGGTATCGTGGTTACCTGAGTGGTACCGTCTATATAATTAATCAACATAATATTGCATTAAAGCGGATTATAAAGCGTTTTTAGTAAAGTATACAGAGCTAAGTGGAGCAAATTGAATTTCAATCACTGAAGTTTGTCTTAGGACTAATTCCGTTAGAAAGCGTTGTTGACATAATAGTTTGCCAAGCATTAATATTATACACGTATAATCTAGTTAAGTGAATTCATATTTATGTACATGCTATAAGAGTTCAATATGATGATGTTAGTATTAATAATATTTTATCGTAATAATGACAAATTGAATAATAATTGTTACTAACGAGCAACGTTAACTTTACTATGTTCGAAAAAATGTATAAAACTTAATCTACTTGTAGGAAGTATTAAACAGTTTTAGTCGTACTAAATACCATTATGATACATACATTATGAAATTTATAAATATCGTGTGATCATAAAATTATCATTCCGTCAATTTTTGTTGTTGACGAATTAAGTAATTTGTTCCAGGTTAACAGCTAATCGATGATGTGTTAATAGCAACCAATTATTTTGATTACAGGTCGAAGTAAACGTCCGTTGTTTGGAGGGCGTGAGAAAACTGGTGTTCAAATCAGCGTTGAGTTGTTCGTGTTACCATTGCAAGAAGGAGTGAATTTTATTTTCTTGCTGGACATTTCATCCCATCATGGAGATAAAATATTTTTGATTAGAATTTTTAAACATCAATAAACACTATTATTACTACTACACGAGTGAACTATAGTACATATTATAATTATATTACTCTATAGTTACCTCAATCGTAATTTATAATTTATGAATGATTAATACCATTAATACTGTACCTAATAACATAATAATAATTATACTTAGTTTGTGCAGTTTGGCACTCAATATCTAGTCTGAATATTATATAATAGCATTTTAGTTGCATGCACATTATATTGACTTGGATAAATAGTTGTACTTCCTATTATTACGATTCGTGATATTATTATAATTAGACGATCGATTGATAATGATTTTTTTTTTTTTGTTTAATAAAACTAAAAAAATAAACTATTATATTGTGTAAATAATTGTTTCCACACGTTTTTTCCCGTTCCGTTCAACTAGGCTGCGGCTCGTGAGACTTGTTAAAGTGTACACCATTGTCATGCTGTAATTCATCATAGCGTAAAAAAAAAATACTTAGTAACTTTATTTTTGATTTAGTGCAATAGTTTCACAGCTGTAGAGATCGAATAGGATTGGAAATTCAATGTGGGTGTCGGATTCTCATTACATGACGGTAGCCCTAGCTGATACCTGTATTAGTTTTGCGTTTCAGCCACGAATTGTTCTTGATGACGTTTTTATTACATCTGCACCAGTTGATGCAATCTACAAAAACTTTTTAATTAGTTTAAAAACTGCAATTGAATCATTTAAATAGGAATTAGCGTTTCCTATACATGAAATACGAATGCCTTTATGTCCATACGTTGGTCGAACGATCAACTATTTTTGGCAATAAGCTTGAAGTTGTCCACAATTGTACGTCAGTAATTCTTTAGTATAATATATATATCTCAAGTTTCAATCATCAAGCTGAAAAACCAAAGTAGTTTCAGGTAAAAGCATATTATTAATAATCTCAAACCAGGATGTAATAAATAAAATAAACGAAGAACCGATAAAGAGCTTAATATATACCTTTTCTTAAGTAAAATTTACTAACTTGACAATTATTATTGGTAAGTATGATTTAAAAGATTTTGAATAAAATGAGCCAAATTTTTTATTATATATTATTTTATTAGTTATTCAAATTAATTTACAGTTATACGAATAAATTATTTTGTAAAAGCTCTAATTAAAAAAAAAAAAAAAAACCATATCAATTAATTTTGTTGATTTTTATGCGAATACAGTGACATTGAAATGTATGACAGCTTACATTTTAGCGATTATTTGTAGTGGTTTAAATTTATGTCTGCACAGCAAACAATTTTAAAATTCATATTTCACAATGTTATCGATTTTATATTGTTAAACATGGATAACAAATTGTATTTGTTGGGGATATTCTTATCGACTGCAGGTTGATAGTTCATTTTTAATAAATATGAATATGTTTATAAATTTTGAGATTTTAAATACATATATATTTGAGCTCTAGTTATAAAAATGTATTTGAAATAAAATATTTCATATGTCACATATGGTAAAATTAGTGTTTTGAATTATTACTGTAATGAATAGGACTGCGTGGGAGTCGATAGAGGTTTTGATGGTTTTGAAATAAAAATACTCTACTTGGATGCAGTTCGAGAGAAAAATTCATAAATACGAACAGTAGGGTTATTGCTACGACAACAAATGAAAACATCACGTCGAGTCAGTGCAAAACAGTGTAGGGTTTCCAAATCGGATTTCAAAATCAAGGTCTATTATGTATGTTGAAATACGGTGGCGAATATATTCCATTGAATCGATATTATAGCCGTTGGGTAGACAATTTGCAGAAAAATATGTTTTTCACCGAATTCAGCGGTTTACTTACATGTACGATGTATTGATGGATAATATGACGTAACGTACACAGAAAAATACATTTTTATAATATTATGTACTGATTCAAATCCTTTACAAATCGAGTTTTAGAAATTGAGTTTTTTTTTAATATGACATTCCCGCAATGCGCGTTAAATAACCGGCTGTAGGTTGTATTCGTTTTCAATGATATAGCATGTATTGAAAAATCTAATTACTTACAAGCAGATCGATTTCAACTGAATAAAAATGATTTACTTCCTAGTAGCAGTGTTTGAAAATATTCCGCATAATACGTATACGATATATAACATAACTGTATCTCTACAGATAATGGGATTACACGAAGATGGTTATGATATTTTTCAGTTCGGTTAAATTCAGTTAACCATATTTTTGGATTGATTATACAGTTCAACTGGCATTTTTAATATATCGATTAAGCTTGCGAATAAGTAATAATTTAACTTAAATTAATTTAATTTTAAATTATCCTTATCGAGTTAGTTTTTTTTCCACATAAAATAACGAATATTCGATTTTACACTTTTAAAATATAGAGCGTATGAATGTATGTTTATTTGTTAAAAAAGAAAAATTTTAACTCATTATTCATGTTTAAAAAATTGATTAATGGAGAAAGTTTAAATTTTAATAAAAATATACTTTGCCCATGCCAATTTTGAAATTTACATAACGATAATAATTGATAAATGGCTATAATATTATGTTATTTTTAAGGGAGTCACGACATTTAATCGTAAATAATTAGTTGCAATAAAAAAATTAAGGAATAGTAATGAAAGATTCACTATTTTTGAATATACACATATAAATTATACATTTATTATTTGTAAAAATGATCAAAAAATAATGAACACTTGTTAGATCCATTATTAGATTAATTTAAATGTTTATTGAATCCATTTTTAAGCACCATTACCCTCAGTTTAAACATTTAAATATCTGAGAAACCATTTATCTGAATTTTAATTTAGACTTCAACAGTTTTAAAACAATTATCGACTAAATAATTTACAGCAAAATGGGGGAAGGAGTTCTCAATTATTGGAGAATAAAAGTTATTATTCCACCACACAAAATTACTTAATTAGTATAAAAATGTCAAGACTTTAGTAATACAGTATTTAAGCTTATACACATATTATATATAAATAAAACATTTATTATTAAATAAAAACACTGTGTGAGCATCATCCTACATATTGTAACTACTATGGAAGGATTAGTGGTAAAAGGATATACATAAAATAACTTGCTTTTCTTTTGAAAAAAATTCCGTAGTTCCTCAAAATGTCGAGTTTCAGTTTAACATTACAGTCTACAGTTAGTCAAACTTATTCGTATTCTTAGTTTCAGGTACTCCCGCAAATAGACTAATAAGCTACTTATCTGTTTAGTCAAAGAAAAAATCTGAATTTTAGTGGATTTGACATATTATATTTATTTTAATACGTAGTAGTTATATTTTAAAAACCTACTGTAAATTACTTATAATGTTTTTAAGTGGTGAAATTTGGAGATAATCGGTTTTTCTTACTATTAAGAATTAATAATTTTTCGTAATCCGTAAAAATTTAAAATTATGTAATATATAATATTTTTACTTCTTAAAACTCCATTTCAAGTTTTTATCTTCTTTAATATTATGATTTTTATAGACACACGTTACAACTTTAAATTAATTATATCAGTGAAATACTTTTTTAGCGATCACCAAGTGTTGCTAGAATTATTTCACACGATAGTAAATTTTGGTGAATAATTTATGGTATCATGTCAATTCATCGCAGCTAAATGCACCGTGGTCATTTTATTAAAACGTCAATTTATCGCGTGTTATCGTATTAAATAATTTCCGAACTATACCAATGCTAGCCTCAGTCTTTTGACAACTGTCAAATCGTCATCTTAACTGTCTTGTACTTATCAAGTATGCTCATTTGTTGTTTGTTTTTAATAAAACTATTCTATTATGGGTTTTGAAATACTAAAAACTGAGAAAGAGAAAGGTATGCTTTGCTATAATGACTTTTTTAAAAAAAAAAGAAAGAAAGTGATATAAAATACACATAAAAATGTAAACAATATTATAAAAATAAATGTCACAGACAACTTCACCTAAGCGAAGGGAAAATATTAAAAAACACTGACCATAATCACGGTCCGAATTTATAAGGCATTGAGGTAAAAAAAAAAAACACCTAATAATCTAAAAGATATAGCTAGTAACAACAGTCATCATATAAGTACACAATTGATAATAGATTTAGCACTTAGTCAAATGCTTATTGAATCATTTATGCAGTTACCTAAATATAAATAGACTAAAACGGATTATTTAACGTATATGTATATATATATATATATATATATTTACATGTAAACTGTACGTATAAGTAAATATTACAATTGTCTAACGGGTCGACCTATTTAAATTTTATCATATCTGACGAAATGATAAAAACTATCGATGGAAATCTTTTTTTGCTATATAATAGTGGTATTAATACTGAACGAATTAAATTTTTTTCAATCAATTTTATACAATTCATGTTGTTTAGTATTCTAATGTGTTGTTGTCTGTTTACATTTTATTGCCAGATAAAAAAAAGAAAACACCTACAAATGTATGTTTCAAGCACGAAAAACAATTGTATTCAATCTAAGTCCTAAGAAAATTATGGTCGACTAGTATAAAACATAAGCATATGATTAAAATAAGGTAAATTTAAATAAAGCCAATTATTAGATTTTCAAATGGTGGATTTAAAAAAAAAAATAATAATAATACTTAAAATAATATTATTTTTATACTTGATTAGTAATTTTTAATAACAATAATACAAAAAATACAGAGAATTTTTAATCAAACCCATTAAATTCACAGGCAGACCCAATTATATTAAATTAGTATGAAAATTCATTGACCGTTACGAATTACAGTATGTTAACGAAATATTGCTCAAGAATATGAAAATATTTTATAGTTATTAGCTTAAATACATTAGCCTAATAGCATAAACCCAATTAAATTTATACAAACTCGTCCAAACGCAAACCACCCGATTTTTAGTACGTCTCTTGTGTATTATATGCAGTACAAAGTCAACGAGAATTATCTATTATGTTGTCACCTGAGAAAGCCAATATTTTCAATTTTATAAGTTTTTTAATATTTTTGAATTTAAATAAGCCTTTTAATATAATATATATTTTTTTTTTTTGACATAGTTAAAAATAAAGATGGTTTATTGAACAAAAAACTATTTACATTTTTTTAAATAAAGCCAACACGTAAATTTATGAGAATGGAGAGGGATATATATAAAAATATTTTTCAATATTTTTGACTTTTGATACACTGAATAACTATATGGGTTATATAAAAGATAAAACGAAAAAATTAAGAAGGTAACTAGTAGACACTCGAGAAACGATATAACAATCCTCATGTATAGTGTTAGAAAGAAACAATTTACAGAAAACCAGAGAACTTTGTAATATTTAAAAAGTGAAGATTATTTTTTGGGTTTTTTTTCTCAACTTATTTATTACATATTTTTCTGTGTTTATTTTAATTTCTTTTATGAATAACTAATACATTTTAAAATCATTCAAACGTTCCTATAGACGAATATATACAATTTTATGTTTCAAAACAAAATGTTTGTATTATATTGTTGTCCATTTCACACAATAATAAAAAAGTTAAGTTTTTTGTTATGAATATATTATGTCTATACCTAAATGTATATATTAAATGTAAAAAACTTGTTTATATTAGGTCTGTCAAGAACAATACAACACTATTTTCTTAAAATAACCGAATAAACTATATTTGAATGTATTACGTTTTGTTGATAATATGATCATTGGCATAATATTTTTATCTTGAGTAATTATTTACTATCTACTAGATGTGTTTTTTAAGAAATATACTATCTAATAAAGGAATAAATTATTGATCTCATAAAAATGTTGGATAGTCAAAAATAGGAAGTAGGATCAAGTATAATCTATCTCTATCAACCCTCTTTTCGGTAAGCATGAAATTTAGGGCGTAGTTAATTTGCACCAAAATTCTTAAACTGCGTTAGTAATTTAGACCAAACTAAAGATATTTAATTTGCACCATCTCAGGTAATAAATAGGTTAGTTAGCAAATTTCACTTAACATAAGTTATAATAATTATGAAATAATTACTTTGCGATAAAATCGATCTGTGTTGAATAATGATTTATACTTATAAATCACAATATTTTTTAAAAACCAAATAAAATATTTTTTTGACTGAAATAAAAGTATTTTCTTTTTGTTTTGGTAGAAAAGAATAGTACCTGTAGATTACGCATATAATTATAAGTAGAGCGCAGATTTATATGCATTAAAAACCAACCAAATATGCACTAAATGATCTTAAATATGCATAAATATAGGCACTAAAATGTTAGAATATGCATAAAAAAATTAGTTTTTGAACAATAGTGAAATAATGCAATGTTCAACCATGACCATACCCAATCGATATTTTCTTATCTTGGTATACGTATTTTATTTTTTTCGATTATTGATCTAAGGTCATATTTGGAAAAACCTTTTATAACCTACTAATTTATTTTGATATTAATTAAAATGATAAAAATATATTATTTTTTTCTGATATTATAATAGACTGCAATAATATATATTTAAAAAATTTCAAAAAAAAAAAAAAAAAAAAAACCATCAAAATGTAAACTAAAGATGAAATATGCTATTAAAATTGTAAAATAATCCCTTAAAATAGAAAAACGTTGAGACGTGTAAAAATATGCACCAAAAAAGTTTCATTTTTTAAATCGTTATGTCATGAAACAGATTTTGTGCTCACTTAGCATATCATACGATCAATCATAATAAATATACAAATGTATACAAATCCGCGCTTTAATTGTAAGTCACCTATGCACTTTACCATGTAAAGTTACAATAGTTATTACATCGTACGTATTATTACAACACGTGTACAAGATAAAGGCTGTTAGATGTGCCGACGATTGAATTATGAAAACGTATTATGAATAGCGTTATACGAACTAATTAGTGTGTATCCATGGGACTGTAGATTGCCGCGAATATCGGTGACGTCAAATTTTCAATTCAAGCAGTTTACGCTATAAAATAATATACAGCACGGTGTCTTACGTCATTCACTATTTTTGCGATGAGATTTGATAACGTTTGATGACGCAAACGATAAGTCACTACACGCATCGTTATTCGCCAACATTTTCCGGAAATTTGTACTTAGAATTTTTATGGTTTTACGCCAACGATCAAATGAGGGGCTAAAATAATTTTTAATGCGATTTAACGCTAGATTATTGTGTATTATTATTCCTCCGATAAAGTTTGTTTTTCCGTCCATAAAAGGTTAATTAAATATGTGCTCATATGTGCAGGAATTTAATAATAGCGTCTACGCGTTTGATAAGTTTCATCGTTTATTATTATTAAATATTTACACTAATCCAATATCGTTAAAATGAAGCTAAAATATTTACTTAGTAATGATATAATTTTTGCTGGTCATAATAAAATGGCAAATCATTATGAATGTGTACACTGTCTGTTAACGGTTTGTTTTAAACCATTAAAAATATTAGTTGGAGGTCTGAAGGCGACTTTATTAATCAAACCTAACCTAGGTACCTATATTAAATAATACTTTTCACGCACACTCATCACTTCACACTTCTCACTACCCCATTTATGTGGTAAAAAATAAATCAAAAAATTCTAGATTATAACACAATACAGTTTCAATTATTTGAAAATGTCACTTAATTTTTAAAGTTATCTTTGTTTAAAATTCGATTATAGTTTTAACAATATTTTGCATATTTTGCACAAATTTACTAGTTTAATGGCGGACCAATAAAATCGTCGATAAATAAAAATGCATCTCGAACCTTTGAGTACAGTATAATTGTATTTTTAGTTCACAAAATTATTTAAATATTTATACTATTATATATTAATGTAGAAGGTTTCATCAAAATTATAGTATTATTTGGATGTTATTATTCAATGAGAATATATGAACGAATAGAGATGAATATGGTTCAAGACGTAGTAAAACAAGTTTAATTTATAACACTTAACACACATTGATGATAAAGAAGTCTATGTTTTAAAAGCTGCCGATTTTTGTTGGAAATTATCGAATGCCAATTCTCGTTCATATTCGTTTTTCATAGTAACCTAACCTACGCGATCAAAAAAATCGTTAAGAGTTTTTAATGATATTATTATTTCTTTGTAGAATGTTTGTGCATTTTTTTTTTAGTTTTATTTATAATAAAATTATTATAACCCAAACATCAACGCTGCTCTAATATTATTGAAGTTGAAACTATGATTAAATAAATGTCAAAGAATAATATTATATATTTGAATCAATTTTTACTGTAGGATAGTTGCCCGTGAAAAATATTAGGTCAGTAACAATGGTAAACGATCGTATAATTTTAATTTCAATTATACAAATAAAATGATATTTTTCAAATGTTTAATTTTGTTTTGTATACCTCTGTTACATACACTTTGATTTTTATGATAAACAAAACTTACTGCGTCTCCCGAGCATACAAGTGGTTTTTTTTTTTTTATGATTTTTAAATGTTTATAAAAGGTACACGACACACGTGTTTACTTCGATTAAACATGTTTATTTAAAGAATTGATTGCGCAGGTGGTGAATAAATACATGACTAATATTTTTCGTTTATCATCCGACAATAAATTAAGAGATCCATTAGCCATCAGAAAATACCAAAATCGGATCGAAGTACATGTGTTACGGAAAAAATTATTTAAAGATGATTTTATGTTATATGTACTTTTGAATTGTAACAAATAGAACAAATATTTAATGTGGGCTGGTGTGGCGCAGTAATTGGTTTCGATCACCTATGTGTTCTTAGGACAAGCATTGGCCGGCGTTGCTAGTTCTCGGATGGGTGACCACTCGAGTTCTTAGTGACGAATCCATGGCACACACACATTCACACACGTGTTTCAGCCCTACTAATCAAACCTTACAAATAAACCTTATATAAAAAACCTACTGTGGTTTGATGTGGTACGTTGGCTGTTGCCAGTCGCGGAATGCGACTGGGAGTAAGTAACGGCCACAGCTACTAGTTCCCGGATGGGTGACCACCCGGGCTCGTAGTGGTTAAAAACCTTGCCACACATACACGTGTTTGCTATCAACCATAAAAACCATAACAATCGTAAAAACAACTTACCTGTACCAACCTTACCTCTAACCATAGTTCATAAACCCCTACAACAGCTAATGGCCCTAGTCGCCGGGCTCAAGTTCAATAAAAAAAAACCTACTGTTCCTATGCACAGCTAATGACTTTAGTTGCTAGTATTAAATAAGATAAATAAAAAAAAAAAATTAAATTAAAAATATTTAATATTTTTTTTCAAGCTATTGTTTTAATGATTATCTGGTACAAGATGAACATTTATTACACTATTATAATATTATATTAGTTATATTAAAACGTAATAATTGTTTTGACAGTAAAATACTATTGTGAATTTGTACTGAAAATTTTTGTCGATTTCAATACATAACTTATGTAATAATAAAATAAAACTATTTATAATAATAAATTTAAAATTATATTCAGTCATTTTTTTACTTTATAGTAGGCATGTCAATATTTTTCCGAAACATAAAATCTATTTAAAACTAATACATATCGTTTTTGCGTAACACGTTATATAAATATACTTTATAAATACCTAATATTTATGATGACTCACTACTTATTAATAAGTTAAGCATAGTTTTATTTCACAAAAATTAAGCATATATTTTATTATTTATTTATTGTTGTAATTATGTCATTAGTCTCATATTTTAAAATATATACACGATTATCAATGTCAAACAATTACTCCTATTTTATTTATAGCTTAATAAAACTACATTATAAATTATAATAGATAGTTGGCTAATACAAATATTAGCCTAATCTATGTAAACTATATATACATTATATTATGATTATATATTAACGATAATTATTTTTTGACTAATGGGTGCCAAATTTTGCACACATATTATCTGTAATCCTGGGGTGGGTCGTGAGAATATTAAAATAGAATAGCCACGAGTAACAGTTATTATATAATATAAAAGGCAAAGTATGTGGCCTAGGAGGCTTTTGGAGTCAAAAAATACTCGACTGATTTTTACGCTTCAAAGGTTTAGATAATTGATTGGGCAAGTAAGGTTTGAGTATAGCTTATCTGCTATTAATCAAATTTAAACCATAACCGCATACTAGGTATTCGTTTATTTCTACTATAAATTTATTGTGAAACGTAAAATATTAGTCATTACTATTTGCCGCAGGTGGATTGTTCACCTCAGTTTTATCTAGTCCCGGGTAACACGGGGTAATACAGCTAGCCATTTAATTATATTATCGTTGTACGCGATCGCTGTCGCTAGGGTTAGGTTAGTACTGATTTCGGTTGTAGGTATGTCTTGAAACAAAGTGTTAAGTCCGGGATTTTAATGCAACTCCGGCCTACCATCACAAAGTCTCGATTACCCGAAGTGAGAATGACGTGACACTTGCGACCCGAATCTACAACGATTTCGACAGCCCACAGTAAATGTCAATATTGGAATTTATTTGCATTATTGACGTGACAATATTATTGATACACTCACAGGCGACACATGCTTAAACCCATGTATAGCAGGTATAAAATGAACGCGTAAATATGCTCCGGGACATTATACACATCGTCGGCGTATCACTTGAACTGTTTGAGAACATAATATCAAACTATGTGCACGTAAATAGGTAGTGTATACACGAAGACGTACATCAACCTTGGTAGAAACGGTAATAAGATGGATCGGTACGTTAGCGTTACCAAGATCCGGAAGTGGTCACTGATCGTCGTGGCCCTGGTAATATATTTTTTATTAACTTAAATGATTGTTTATGTATGTGCGGATAGTCGCTGTAATGCCTTAGCTAAATAATTCTTTTTTTTTTTTTTATTGTTATTTTATCATAACAACGTCTTATCGATAGAATTAGAAGTTTTTATTGTTGGGAGCTTTACTTTATAATTTTTAAATGTGTTTAATTTAAACTACTTTTTTTTTATATGAAGAAGTAAAAAAAAAATTATGAATATATTATAAATTACAATCATAATTTATAACAAAATTAAAATTATGAACAATTTGTTGCTTAGTAATAATTTATTACTTTAATTAAAATTAAGCATACCTCTATTTTGGGATATTTAGGATTTTTTGAAAAATAATTTAAGATGTTACTAATCTTTTGAATTAATATATAAACATTCAATGAAAAGAGTTATAATGATTTCGAAACGTTTTCCGAAATATTTCAGAAACATTAAATTAATGAGAATTGAGAAAGATTGTACATATTATAAAATTGCAAATATCAATCATAAAATCAATGTACGACTGGATATAGTTTTGAAGCGTAGATCAAAATTAAGAGGATTAGGTGCATTGAGTTTCATTATTTTAAATTTTTAGAAAAACTGAATCTTATTCCGAAACGATAACGATAATTCGAGTTTCAAATAAATAAATATTATTATTTTTATTCAAGATTCAATTTACCTTAATAGAAAAAGAATTTGGATTATTACTACAAATAAAAATTAAAAAAATGTTTCGTAAGTGAGGCTCTTGTCCCATAAAGGTGCCACATTGTTTCTACATCTAGCTTGATTTATGGTGGGACAAAGGTGTTATTTTGCTCCCGCAATCAGATATATCAACAGTAAAAATATTTTGAATTTTCTAAAACAAAGAAAGAATTAATTTAACATAAATTCTATAAAATAGAAATTTTTTTCCTTAAATTATTGTTTAATACCAGCATTTATTTTATGTTTCTCGTGTTGGATAATGTGAACGTATCTTTAACGTTATTGTGGTTACAAAAATAACCTAATAATATTATTTCATAATTTATCATTAAATAATGTATATTAAACAGGTTTTATCACTTTTTTTTTTTTGAACTTTTATTTATTTTATATCATTTAACGATATGGATAATCTACTATTTGTTTCTAACTATAAAACAAACAATTAAGTTATGGTTTCAATTTTGACAAGTGTAATATTTTTATCGCTAGTTTTTATTCAGTTATGCTACTGAAAACTTCGACGGACGTTTCGTAGTACCTATAGTATTATGGTGGATTGGTATTTACTATTTAATAAACCCGCTGACGACCATCGGTCATTCCGGCGCAAGCGTCTCGTCTACGAATTGTATTATTATAAATAACACTACGTGCGTGGCGTGTGAAAAAAATTAAATAATAATAAAATGGCTTGTTTAATGGAAAAAAATAATTAAAGACTCATGAATTATTCCCATACGACACGCATAGTGTTTATACACGCGCGGAGGCTTGTTGGTGACCAGCCGCTAGCAATCGACGCGGTCCCAGAGGAGTCGAAAATGTTAATGCGCTACGTCACTGGTCGTGTTCTGTGTTTTACAGGGCACATAGTATTATATATTGATAATCGCGTTGTAACTTGTAAGCGATAAAACACTATAGAGTGGTGGCGATATATTCAGTCAGTGTCGATCATGTTCAATAGCGTTTTCAGATTCGTCGGTTGTATATATAATAATAATAATATTAGTCTTTTGAATAACTAAGATTTTATAACTAAAACAATGTTCCGGTGATTGGAATAAATTGCCAAGAGGAGACTTCGTTTGTCGTCTCCGTCTTACAAATTAACGAAATAGCAAATTTTCGCTCGGCAGAGCCGATTTTGTGTTGTTACTCGCTTGTTACCTTTGATGGTAAATAACCTAAAATCAAACTTAAAAAGTTAAGAAAATTATGTGAGATCTCTGAATGTTTAAGCGAGTTATGAGCGTTTGTATATTTTAGTATTTTACATGATCATAACTCTTTCAAAAAAGTATACATTATAAAAAACTAAATAAAATCCTTAATATTAAAAAATCAATACAGTACTTTAAATAAATTAACTTTATAGTAATTAAATAATACCAAAAATTAACAAGCTCAATATTTTTTTTATATATTTGAAGTTCATAAGTTGTTTGATATTTAAACGAAAAATAATGATTTTAATTGTTGTAAATCAAAAAATGTTATAAATGAAAATTAAAAATTTTTCATTATTGTGTTCATCATTATTTATTATACTCGGAGTGATTTTCAAGTATTTAGCACAGTGCTCGAATAAAATACAAAAACTTTAATGTGAACTACAAACTCTTTTTCAATCTTCGAACTATTAAAGTTTAAAAATTAGGCACTTGTAAAAAAAATTATTTTTTAATCCACATGGGTTTGAGTTTCTGAAATTCATAGAATAGATTTAAAGTATCTTCTGGATCACAATTATTATATTTTTTGTGTTAGGCTATACGTTTAATCGTTAAATAAAAAATATTATTTTTATTTTCGAAAATTACAGTAGATTAAAAAAATTAAAACTATTTTCTGATCTATAAGGGTTTAGATTTTTTTGGCAAACCAGGTAAACAAAAAAATGATTATGTGAACAGTTATTATCAGATTCACAAGACAAAGTATTTTAATTTTTTTTTTTACAAAGAGAAGTAGTTGGGAGCACATTTCAGCACCAGACTTTTAAAGTTGTATATATCGGGAAGGGATAAAGTACAAATGATAGGATTATAAACATAAACTAGCACAAACAAATGATAAATGAATGGAGTTAATTTTATTTCAAAATTCCAAAGTGGAGGGAGTAAAAACATTGAGCTATTTATTTTACTTTAAATAAAGTAGTAGGTAAGTTGAATTATTTTTTGTCAAAAATATTTGATTTTAAAATGTCATATTAGATGATATAAAATATAACAATATATATTTTAAGTTTCAAGTATCTATGAATAATATTTTTATATTATAAAAAAATTACAAAAAAATAGCTAAAAAGGAGTCAAATATTCGTATATAGAGAATTTTAAAATAAATATTTGGTAAAAATTTCAAGTACTCATCTATGATTATTCATCTTTTATTTACACTAAGAAAATAAGATTTTGTTTAATTATTATTATTTTTGGATAATATTTCCCGTGTTATTTATTATTATTTTTTTTTTTTTTTGTTATTTCTGATTATTATGAAAAGTACAACAAACTTTTTCACTACGACCCCCCTTAGTACTTACTGAACGGAGTTTTCTACCAGATACCACACTTAAAGTTGAAAATCAAAACCCTAAAATGTGATCACAAATATAAAAATAAAATTAATCAATTATTACAAATCGCTGTAAATTAAATTCATTTATTGCTCTATTCGAAATTTAAAATAAAGCGATCCTTAAAACTTCATATATGACGAAAGTTTTAGCTTCATAATTTCTAATACTATCAGAGGTGAATTATCATCTTTTTCCCATCCTATAGTTAGGTAGCACAAAATTAATTTCATCGTAGCTTTTAATGTGTCAGTGTAAATTTGTATACTTTTATAGTACTAATGGGACATTATTTCCCAGAATTAGTCTGAAATAATTATTATATAATATGTTATTTTATTTATTTATTTTTTGTTAAAAATTACTTTAACTTATCTAATTAATTATTGCTAATAAAAAAAATGAAAATTAACTATAAGAAATTTAAATATATAATAAAATAACATTTATAGTATAAGCTAATAAGGAATTTTCGATAAAAATAAATATTTAAATATTTTTATTTAAAATTTTAGATATTATCAATGTACGTCCAAACATCTGTGTCAGCTCCATGCAAAAAGAAGTGTTGTGGCTGTGGCTGTGGTTGTGGATGTGGCTGTTGCTAAAATAACATACGTACTTTGATCAAGAGGTTGGTATAAATCGACATCAGAGAACTGAATTATGATAATGGATAATTGTACATGATTAATTATTTTTGTTTTTAATCACAATATCCATAATTATTGATAATAAAATTACTAGTTTTTTTTATATTTTTTGATGATATTTTTGTTAAATTAAATATTGTTTTTTGTTTGATTAAATTACTATATATTATAAGTTTATGACCTATTTTATATGAATTTTTTGGAGTTAGAACAAATTAGCTACCTAATGATTCTTTTCCTCGTAGGTAGATAAAAAAGATTTTAAATAAATCAAAGATATCAAAAATTCTAAAGAATTCCCAACAATTGGAATAAATTTTACAAAAAAATTTGTTTTTTTTTTTTATGTCTTTTTTCAACTTGCATATTAATCAGCTGTTTATAATAATCGATTACATAAAATAGGTATTAATCAAATAAAATAATTAAAAAAATGCATACGGCGAAATCTCTTTTCACACAACAGTACATTATTTCCTACTAGTATGGTTATCTCTTACCTATTATACTTACAATGGGTCTAATTAAATTTTCGGTTTGATGATTGGAATTAGTTGACAGGTTGTCAAAGCAACTGTATCATACTTGATGGTCATTTATATGATATTTAATTATATATAATAATCATTTAAAGATTGAAATTGTGTCCTTTATTGATTACACTATAAGTCGTAAATATCATACGGTATTATTGTACAATACGATCAACGATTTTTTTTTTTGTCATATGACATATTATTATTGTCTAATCGGATTAGTATAGTAATCTTTAACCGAATAGTTTCAATCATGTGATATTATATTTTAATAGAATAGATTGTTGAACACTTTCACCACAGGGGTTTGTTATCAGTTGTACCTGTAAATAAAACATTAAAGTAGATAATACATAAATTATCAGTTAAAAAGGACAAAAATATTTGTTTGCTTTAGTTTTAAATTGTGCTCATATATTTTTAAACTCTGAGCGGAGAGGTGATCGTATTGATTTAATGATAATAGTATGTGCTAAATAAAAATTGTATCATATGAAAAATTCTTCAATTTTTTAACTTTTAAGGTTCTTATAAGAAATTGGATCTAGTTGATACATTAGGAAAGAGAAAAGGAAATAAATCTTAAGACCTTTTTGAAATAATGGAGAAAAATAAAAATTAATAACCAGAGAACTCGCTCTGCTATATAGTAGGCGTCGAGTGTACCTCGTCACTGACTAATGGATGTAATGTGTGTAATGGACTGTAATGGATGTGTTGAATTATTTAAATTCGATGATAAACCACTGCATATAGAAACGGAGACAGTTGGTCAGCCTTTATTACTAAGAAGGTGTTATGTATATATTAATATATGTTTATAATTTATAATGAGTTTATAGTTACTAAGTACTGCTATTTGAAATACAATTAGTTTTTGCCAAAAGTGATTTATTATATGATCTATTATAATCATATGATAAATTTATAATAATTATAAATCTATCATATCTATCAATAGAAAAATAAATAACTTAAAGCAATACAAATATATTTTTATTTTCCTAAAAATAAAGGCTAATAGATGGTTTTTGATCAGAATTATTGTTCGAATGCAATGATTTAGTTGAATAAAATTTTAACCCATAGCAGTGCATTACTTGATGACGAGGTAAACTTTATATCGACTATATATCAGAGCGTATTTCCTCATTAGTTAAATTTTATAAAATACTATTTATGTTCTTAGAATATTTTTAATTTGTTATTGTGATTTTAGATATTATTATACATGTCAAAGTGGCTTCATTGGCACCATGCAGTGGTAATAGTTATGGTTTCTTCAGTTTTCTGTCAAAAAAATAAAATAAAACTTACATTTATGGGTTAGTTTTTTTTGAAAATTATTTAAAATTTTTAATGATTTATTACTTTATATACTATATTGTGATATAGTTAATTTTTTAAGATGTTTTGAGTACCATAATCAATAAAATAAATTTTATAGCAAATCATGTTTTTATTTTTCTGAAATTGTCATGTTATAAATATTTATAATACACCGTATCATTTATTACCTAGAACTCGAATCATTCTCTTAGTCCAATCATTATTTATCACCATTAACACAATTTTTTTATAGGCATCATATTTGCTTTCCTGATATTTATTTGTTCACGACAAAAATATGTAAATATATTTTTATTTAAGTCCAGTCCATATAATTGTGTGCCATATTTTTTTGTAAATTATTGATTTTGTAATATATATCAATTTTAATTATTTTTATTTTACATTAATATTTACTTTAAAGGTAAAATCATTCGTAAACTGGTATTCATTATTAAGATTTTAAATGTTAACTTTGTAATTATAATTGTTTTATAGGTACTTATATTAGATGTACCTGTTATATATATATGTATATCATTATTAGTTATCTGATTTATCAAATACGTTTTTACACGTATTAAATTATTATTAAAAATAATGAGAAATTAAAAAATAACTATCTAACTTATAAAAAATAAGCAATTAAATTTAAAATTTCATATTTTTGTGATATACCAGAAATCTACTAAAAAAAAAAAAAAAGTTTAGTTAATTAATTTATCATAAATTTTAAAATTGTAGGTTTTATGCGTAAGATATTTTTTTTTTTTTTATTAATTTTTAATAAATTTGATTAATGCTTTTTGTTGAAAATAAATATAGAATATGCACGAAAATTAAGCATAATTCACGTATAAAGTATTGCCCGAAATTAAACATGGATAAAACTCATATATATATTGTGTGTTGCAAAACATTTATTTTTTTTATTATTATTATTTTATTCATTTTTTATATATTATAAATTATATATTTAAAGGTGTATTTTAAAAGTGTATTCATTCAACACATTTTTATTTTTATTTATTATCATAATTTAATTTTTCAATACATTTTAGAATAAAATTATAATAAATTTATATAAGTATGGTTAATTCATATTTATAAGTAAAAAAGTCTTTAGTTTTTTATGAAATTTTAAATAGAATGAACAAATAAATCTTCATTGTGATGTAGTATATACATGATTTAACACCAGTTACAAATAAATTACATATTATATTTGTAATTAACTTGTAACAGTAATATTGAGATAAAATATTTTATAATATTTTACATGTTATGGACTGTTTTGTGTGATCAATTTTAATGTATAATAGTGTTTACTTTAATAATATAAGTATTGAAAAAAAAAAATTAATTTATACTTAGTAAGTATCATTGACAATCAAGAAATTATACTGTTAAATAGTTATAAATGTACCTATTGGCCAACATATTGACTCAAGCAGTCTCATTGCGTCTACATCTTATTTCATTTTCTAATTACTTGTATTATTATTTTATTAATATTATTATTGTTGTATACGCATTTCCTATCAGTTTAAATCGTATATATTTAATAGTCTTGTATGGGTATTGCAATTATTGTAATAAGAGCATCAAACATATTCTGCAGATGACTCTACGGAAGTTATACGTTTAGACTAACTCATGACCGAGGTAAACAGAAACGTGAATAAACGAGAAAAATATTTTTCTTGTTTAACCGACGACAAAACAGAAACATAATACATTATAATGTATATTATTTTTGACACACAACATATCAGTATAATCAAAACAATGACATGTGTTATATATTATAGGTACGTAGGAGCAGACGTGTCCGAAATGGCCCTGTTTGAAACAATATCCATCGTCTGCGAGTTTCAGTGTCAAATTTTTCAATTTTCCGCTAAAACTCTGCCTTTCTGTACGCAAACGTTCCAATATTTGTATTTTTTTTTTTTTTTTTGTGACTTAAAACTACATACTCTTTTTGCTCACAGTTTCGTATGAGTAAATTACTGCCATAACGAATTTCATAACATAATACTATAATAGTATACTTAGTATTATTTAGTTTCAGGTTTTTGACAATGAAATACTCAACATCTAAATGTTGCGTAACCACTTTACTAGTTTGTAAATTATAAGTTAACTCGATTTTCATTGGTTTACTGTAAATTGTAAATACAACTTTAGTTAAAAATGAAAAATTATTTTTGTTAAAACAAAAAAAAATCTCTTGTGTATTACTATGAACGACTTAGCATACTTTTTATTTGATTATTTAGCTGTTTTGACGCATGTTTATGTTTTTATAATGTACTTAAATCAATTAATTTTAAGAGAGAGATAACCGGATATTACGGAGAAGGCGCGGTTTCAGTCAGGTGTCTTGTGTTTTTTTTATCAAATTTTGTTTTAGATAGGTTATTCAGTTAAATTGAACCTAGAGTAATTTTTTTCGAGTAGTAGGTCTTTGATTTAATTCTTTGAGAACGGCGTTATGTAGGGCCTATTTGTTACATACGAACCAGAAGGCTTTTACAGCTATTTTAAGCAATCTATTTCGTATTGTATGTAAATTTTTAATTCTTGTCTGAAATGTGGTGAACTACACTGGACATGAGTATTTTAAGAGTAAAACTTATTTCTATGCACTATAATAATTAAAAAAATGGAAAATTAAAAATTTTTAAGGATCAACATAATATAATGTTGTTTTTAATTATTATTTCTTTTTGTGAGTTTGTGTGTATTATTAAGTTAAATTTTACGACAAAAGAAATTTAATAACTGTAACAACAAGAATTGTCTTTCTAGCACTCTCAAAAACATAGGAATTTCAAACAAAGTATGAATATAAGTAATTAGAGTTGTTAATCATACGAAAACTATAAAATCGAATACAATAAAAAGTTGTTGTACACTTGTACCCACTACACTATATGACAATTATTTATTTCTTTGAACTTTATTATGCACTCAAGTTTATAAATATTCTAACATGTAATAAATAAAACATGTCTACTGTCAGCTAGTTTAAATATATTGCACCAAGTAAAGTCTGCACGTTTTTAGATGTATCATTTGTTTTTGCACTAAACGCAAATAGACTTTGATCCTATTAGTCAATGACGTAAATTATCGAAACGTCATAAAAAATTATAGGTAAATAATAATTAATACTACTATTGATATTATAGAGCAATGTTTATTGTTATAGTTATTACATGTAAATAATATCTATATCATTCGTTCTTAATAGAAATATCGTTTTAATTATTTTTGCATTTTGCATTTTGTGATATTTTTTCCATCACTTAATGATGTCATAACCACAATACTATATTTTAACCCAACGCCAATATATTATATGTATTGATAAATATATGCCCACAATTGGTTATAATATGTGGGCACGTAATATTTCTATATTTTATATTATGAATTAATTAAAAATAATAAAAAAGAGAAAAAATGTATCATATCGATCTTATTTCATAAATATCTTTATTGTCAGATCAGCATTGACTCGGTGTTTATATGAAATTAACTAGTTTTAAATTATGAATCCAGGAGTGCCCAACCTGTGGTGTGTGAAAATATCTTAAGATTGATAATTTGTAATTTGTATAAGTAGTAAAAATAAAAATGTATTTTAATAAGTTTTTAAAAATAACAAAAAATCATACAGTAGTTTTTATTATCAAAAAGAAGAAAAAAAATAGTAGTTTATTTTTTGAAAATTGTTAGGAAAAAAACTTATAAAAACGTATTCAATTTGTGTGTACTTATATCTGTGATTTATTTATTCTATACCTTTGTCAGTCAAATAATTATTTGTTAAATCAATTTCTTCTTTTCAAAAAAATTGCCATCGCCCATAAATAATAAAAATATAATACTTCCATGTAAGAATGATACGTTGCATGCTTCGGTCGGTATCAAAAAATGTATTATCTATCAGACAATAACTGATGAGCGAAAAAAACGTAATAATATAAACCAAAATTAAAATTTCACGGCTGCTCATTAATTTTTAAGAGGATTTTCTTTGACCGCGACGAGGTATAAATATTAAATACATAATATTATACACAACCACAAACGTACTTGCAGTGTTATATCACTCAGTTGGATTTTCATTGTTTCCGTTTTAAATATTTCTACACGTGTGACGTGTTCCGACTTGATAAACGGCCATAATAAGAATATTTCGTTTTAATCGTTTAATCCACCATTTGTCCAGCATGTAGCGCTTTTGTAATTTATAACTCAAACGTATAGTGTCCGTTCATGTGAGAGACACGTCGTTGTTTTTCGTTTATCTTGAATATTCGACGTACGCCCCTCTAACAGATTAAACAAGGCACGCTGAGCTTAAAAATAAAAATTTCCCTAACAACTCGTCCTGAATAATTTTTAAACACAAACGTTTCGTGTACTATGATTTAAGTGTTTAAATGCATTGTGTTGACGATTCATGGAATTTTGAGTTATTAGACTTGCACACGATGTCCTGTTATCGATTTTTTTTACATGATACTTATATATCCGTAAAAACAGAAAATTTGAAATATATTTCAACTTAATTTTAATGGAAAAGTTGTTCAAACCTTGCTGGAAAATTTATTTTTTATATTTTTTGTTTACTTTCATATAATGTTATTAACTAAAATATATTTTATATTTATAAAAAAAAAAATTAATTCATTTTTTTGGTTTTATACAGTGCGTTCTTATTATGAAAATTATAATTTTTCCATGACGTATTATAATAATTCGCAAATTATGAATTATTACATAATTTTGAAAAATAAATCATATTCTTATTATATTATTATTTGCTTTAAATTAGCATTTATTAGTTTCTTGTTTAATGTGTTCTTGAAGCTCAAAGTTCTAAATTCATCATTCAGTTTCATAAATAAATAAAAATAATTATATTGACATGTCTAAAATAAATAATGAAATAAAAACCTACTTAATACTTTTTTTATGTGTTTTAATGCTTTGGATGTTTACAGGTCAACAGCCAGTGCTTATTAATTATCAATTATTATTTATTGGATATATTTAATCATTGAGTATAGTAGATAATCAATGTATTTTACTGTTTTTATGATTACCGAAAAATCCTGTTACTATGTTACTATAATGCTAGTCTTATACTTAATTATAAATTTTAATTTCGTTGTTAAATATTGCTTTTCTTTAGTATTTTCTTTTAGTTAGTTAATATTTTTTGAACAAAATAAAATATCTTTTTCTATATTATGTTGATATGTACAAAATATTCATTAAAATCTAAATATGTATTTTTATTGGAAGTAAAATTTAGTGTGTACATTTGTTGTGATATGAAAATGAAATTATACTGCAGTTTTAATAAACATATGTAAGCACATAAAAATCCGGTCTACTTGTATTGTATGCGTTACAGTTGTGCGTTTATTATGAGTATTGATAAATGTCCAAAATTACATACAGTGTTCAAGGATCCACGTACATTGTGTTTTTACTTAATCACGTATTTGATGAATAAAAAAAGTTTTTAATGAAATGACTGTGCCGAGTCTTTGACGAAATATAACATCATTATTTAAAAGTTACAACGCTTAAGACGTCCCATCCATATCACTATATATATTATTTTAACGTTGTAACGAATACATTAATAACAGTACGTAAATAATTGCAATAATTTCAGTAGGTTCTTGTACCTTTTTTAAATATCATAGTCGTAAAATGGTAAATCATCGCCTTTTTAATAATATTTAGTTACGTAAATAATTACTTGTAGACAAGATTATGAAAATAATGTTATTGAGAAAAAATTGTTGGCCAATATCAATGGCAAAAAATGTATGTCTTGTATTCAATGTTTTTATTTTGTTTTTGTTTTTCTTGCAAGGTTTATTGAACATTTAACTAAGGATATTTTCGGTGCAATTTCAACGGGTTTAATGATACGGGGGCGTGTAATATTTTAAGTGCACAATCAACACTGGTATTAAATTTTTTATATAGGTATAATTATACCACCGTCATCAATGTATAGTCATAAAAATTATTTTTTTCATTTAATATACGGTGTAGATTATCCCCTTTCTCCTTTATTACTATTAATATTAGCGAGTAATTTGATGTACACTTCAAATGGAATCGCATAAGCTATTTTGCCGTCATTATTTAAACAATTATAGTAATTCATGTTAAAGTATTCAAAAAGAAATGCTTTTTTAAATAATTGAAATACATCTCTACATAGGATATATCATGTTTAATTGTAAAAATTGACCATAAACAAACCATATTAAAAGTTTTAATATAAAATTGCATTTACACAATCCAAGTTTATTTTATATGAGTATTTAACAAACTTCAACAAAAGTAGAATATATTAAAGTATTTACTTAATCTCGGTGACAATACGTAAATATCCATATTTTTAAAACTACACAGATGGAATATTTTCTCAGTTCTCAGTGAAATTTAGTTAACGTTATTTGGTATACCATGTCATATGTATTAAATTACATTTGTCGAATTGGTAGTTGAATCACTTAAAATTTGTTTTTCCAGGCGCAAATGCTGCTTTTGCCAATATTGTGCAAAGTAAACAATTTAAAATGTGTTGGTAAAATATTTATGAAGTATGATAGAATGTTATGATAAAATACGATAAAATGATTTTGGCAGGTGTTTTGTAAATTGTGTAGCAGATATTTAATATTTGTATTATATAGTATTGACATTTTAAATTTCGTTAATGGATGTAACAGTAAGTTATTAGTTTTGTTTTATTTTATAATATTTAAATTGTTTTTTTTCTTTTTTTTTATAAAAACTTTCATGGGATTAGTGATAGTGTTCCAAAAGCTTTATCATCCTTGAATTAAAAAATGTTCCTTTCTGTATATAAAACAGATAGTTGACAAAAGAGGTCAAAGAAAAGAGAGTAAAATAATATATAAATTAACAATAAATTTATCAAAATTTAAGACTACTACTATTTACTGAAGAGTAAAAGGACCAACTTTCCACTTTTAAAATTAAAATATTTGAATTTGTAATATGCTTGTATAATTTATTTTTTAGTTATCATAAGCTATAATAAGATATTCATTGAATAATAAAACATTATAAAATATTTACCTGAACAAAATTGTTTAAATTTGAAATGTTGTAATATAAATTTGAATGATAAATAAAAAATAACATTCATTTTACCAAATTACTTTTTCTAAGCTTATTGAAATAAAAATATTTTTATTTTTGTATAACTTTATGCCATATTATCTGTATTTTTAATTTTAAATTGTAGTGTTGATGAAATAGATAGCTAATTATATTATGATAATTGATAAATATTATATCACACTTTTTTTTAACTGCGTTAAAAAATCTCAAAACATTATTAATTATTTAATGTGCATTTAAAATAAGTAAAACTAAATCGTAAACATATTGTTTCTACTTTGTAGATTTTAATATCTATGTTTCTTAACCTATAAACATATATTTTATTTTATCATCATTTGAAAGTACCGGTTAATATAAGTGGCAATATAATAAGTATGTCATTGCCATAATAATATGTCGTCACGGTTATAATATTATAAAATACGTGTTAGGTGTGTGGAGTTTTTGTGGTTTTACGAATATATATATATATATATATATATATTAAAAGAAAAATGCAGTCAACAGAGTAACTGGGTTATAATTTATGATCATCTGTAGGCGGTGGAAGACTTTATGGTGAAAACAAAGTATATGCACCCCAGTTACGCAAATAGGAATATATTTTAATGTATCATATTATGAACAAGTACGTTACAAAGGTCTTCAATCACCCCAATTGCAAATATTTTTATTTTTTTCTAAATACATAGTAAACTCGAAAATTCAAGCTTTAAACCGTTAAATGAGTGTTTTTATACAAAATTTTGACTTAAAAAAAATCTTGGAAAAAGTTTTACTTATCGCACCATGAGTTTGGTAATTTTTTTCAATAGATATACGTAATATATTCTAAGTATACCATATAAAAAAAGGTTATTTAAGATATTTCAAACTTTTTAAATTATTTTAAAAGAACAAAAAAAAAAAATATTAATAATATTTTATTATATTTTAAGGTGTTGTAAAAGGATAGGTTTATAATATAAGCAAACCGCATAGTCCAATGCGTAATTTTGGCAGTGAAGTTATATTTCATTGTTATTATGCTCACTGTCTAAGATTCATTGTGAAATGAAGAATTCATTGTTGTTTATGATTATAGTAATATTATACAAATTTTATGTATTTTTAATCTATATTATATTATGTCAAACATCGTGTAATCACTATTTTAGGTAAGGATTTTCCAAAAGTTTCATACAGTGTTTCTCAGTACCTATGTTTAAAATAAAAACAGAGATTATACTTGAGTTGACATGTCTGATCATTTTTCGGAAAATTTTGTTGTGAGTGTTTTGTATGAGTTTATCATTGAGTCCATAATGCATACCACGAGTGTCACCAGTAGGATAAAAAAATTCAGTAAAATACCTTGAAAAACAAATTTTTCGGGATTTATTTTATCTGTATCTAGAACACAGGCTTTTTATTTTTTTATTTTAAAAAATTAATTATTGAAAATCAACATTGAATACTGATAGGTATCAGCAGCTGTTAATATTTTATGTAAAAATAAACTTTTTAGGGTGTACTATGAAATATTTAATTTTAATACAATTCTTTATTTTTTTAAATAATAATAAAAAAAAAACTAAGTTTTGGGATAGAACCAAACTTTAAAAATATTTATTTTTTTGTATCCACTTCACTATAGGCACATATATTGGTTATAAAATATTGAACTTGTTTGTAGGAAAATATTCTATATATTATATATATTAGTTTTTTTTAAATTATTTTTACATTCTACATTAAGATAAAAAATAAAACTTTGGATTTTTTTTTTATGTAATTGGTCTAATTAAGGATTCAGTGGTAACCGAACACTTGCTTTTTAAACGAAATTATTTCTGTGTACAATACTAATACGAATAATGCTGCAATATTAATATACTTAATCGGTTGAAATTCAAGTTAATTGATTCTATCCGCTTATTTTAGATCAATTATTCATCTTCATGACTTTTATGTTGATTGAAACATAGGTCAGTGTGGAAACTTCGCTTAAAATGTAATGTTCTGTAATATCGCCAAACACGTACAATAATATGCTCAATCGTCAGTTGTTGTCTTGGCCGTTAATTCGATACAAGACGTCAGCGATTTGTCATCATCTCGCAGGATGTTATCTGAAAACCAAAACTTGCTGCTGAGTATGATCACTTTGTCACGTCGAGTTATGTACGAATAGTGCCAACTATAATGGCCACGATGATAAACCACTTTATAATATTATATCGCGACCATATATTATTTTATTACAAGTATATTAGTTTTATTATCTATGGTTCAGGTGGTTTGAGTGAGAGTATGTGATTCGTCGCTTATAACATAACAATACACGCAAGTATAATACGACCATATTAATTAAGTTTTTTCATCGTCTCGACTCTCGTTTTTAAACATGTAATTACGTGGTCATTGACTCAAATTTCGTTTTTGCTAATATGATCTTGATGGTAATTTTTCTAATATTACACTTTTAATTATCAATGTTCGCAGCAGTACCCTCTTACAAGTTACATGTCGTACGCATAAGGACTACGTAAAGAGTAAACAATCTGAGACATTTTTATTTTAATGATCACAGTTCGTTTTCAAACATGGATTAAGGTTTTTTAGGCTTTGTGACCTAATTTTAACGATTCCAAACAACAAATAAAACAAGTTGTTTAAAATTTAATTTTAATTTTAATAATATATTAAATTTAATTCATATCAGTAATCGATTACTTTTTTTTTTTAATTTAAAAGTAAATTTTTGTACTAGATTATCTAAATCTACAACAATCAAGTTTTTTATTTTAAGAACCTAAATTTTTTAGTCAAAAAATAAACATTTTTATTCACATCAAAAATTAAAAGTTATATATCTTTTTTTTTTTTATAAAAAATATTTAATAAGTAATAATGTTAATAACAATAATACAAACTGTTAAATATACGGGGAAAAATTAAAGATCTCTAAAAGGAATCTCAAGTTTTGTGAGTCTGTTCCTCCCCTTAAATCGGACTTGTTCGTGGTATATTATAGGAGCATAGCTTGATTGTTAATATCATATAACATGACTTTTGTACTAACCTTAGATATTTATAAATATCGTATACACACACATATTATAGGTAACTCAAATAACCAACCACTGAATATTTTACTTTTTGTTTTTTATGATTGTAATTTATTCTTAATAACTCGTTATAAATGTTGTTAACATTGCAATTTGTACTGTAGGTTTTTGCGATATTGACATTCGAAATAAACAAAGGTATAAATATAAACAATTATCTCCAACGAGTATGGAGTAATAAGTCTTATCTGATTGACGAAATAAAATGGTTTAACTTTTCTAAGTTTGCAAGTAGTGTAGTATAAACAATAAAATGATTATAATTATATAACTTGAATGGATCTCGACATGGAAAACTTAAGTTCAGGTGTAGTATATTTTTCTTTACCACATTAAATTAAAATAATAAGACTAATGATATTACTCATGAAAAATAAATAAATATTTATGTAGATAAAACAATTAATTTGACTTGGCGATATACGTAATTAAAAAGTTATTTTTATTCGGCATTTTTGAAGTTTAAAAGTTGTTTTTAATTTAAAGTACGATGGTATAGAAGACAGTCTAAAGTGTGAATTGGATAAAAGTCTCCTCCTCTGAGGAACATCAAAGATCGTTATATTGTGGGACATTTAGCTTAAATGAGCGATCTTTGTTCTTTTTTTACGAAGGTGCTTAACTTCAATCAATTTATATTAATATTCTTAGCTTTTTAAATCCTTCATTAAGTTGTGGCACATAATGGTTATGTAAAAAAAAATCATTTGATTTTTTAGAATGGTGCTTGATGAGTTGATGACGTTTTTTTTTGCGTATCAATTCTAAATTATAACTTAAACCATTGGTTATAGAATAGGCTATATCTTATAATCAATGCTAAAACTAAATGTTAGAATGTGTCTCACGATGTTTTAATATCGATTTTACGAGTATAGAATTTGTGAAATGGTCAAAAATATTATAATCATTTTTTTTTTTTTTTTTTATGGATTATTTTATATAATTTAATTAAGTTATAGAGGAAAAACTAATTAATCCAGGTGGATGTAGATTATTTTAATCATTTTGACTTGGTGACTTATGATTTATTAAAATTCAAATGTATACTTTTGTTCAAATTGCTGTATGGATAAAATTGTAATCATATCGAGGTTTCTTTATTATTATTCATCATATATAATTATAATTTGATAAAACTAAGTAGTTAATTACAGTTACTGAATTATTGTAATATTAAATTTACTCATAATCTACCTAAATTGTTTTGTAGATATAGTAATTTTTTAGTTTTTCTCATTACTGCTGTTTTAAATTTGATAATCAAAAGTGTGGTAAAATTATTTTTTTTCAAAACACTTTTTACTAGAATTATTATCATAATAATAATAAATTTAAAATAAATTAAAATTTTTGGTTTTGTTTTATGGATTGATTTTTGATTTAAAAAAAAAAAAAAAAAGTTTGATAATCATTAGCCGATTTGGACTTATAATTTAAATCTAAACTAGGTAAATCATGGCTGTTAAATTAAATTTATATAGTAAACTATTAATAATAGATATATTATATTATTCGTAGGCACAAATTTGATTTTTATAATTATTATTGACCAACGGAATAGAAGTGTAGTGACATAACTATATGTTAGTACAATAAATAAGGTTTTCGGTCATTTGTTGAAAATAACATTTAAAAGCAAAATATTAATTTGATTATTTTTATGATTTCTCTGGAAATAGTTTGTACCTAACTACTATAAAAGATTATTATACCATTAAAAAGGCCAACACAAAATGTTATACATTTTATATTTAATACGGTTTTAATAGCTGCTATGAAAATCTTTACATTTATTTCTTTTACGTTTTTCAATTAATTTTAAACTAAAAAATACATCATATAATGTTTTTAGTAGTTCTTAATTCCAAAATAAAATATTTTATACTTATTTTATTATTAATTTAAATAAATTATTGGACTGAAAAAGTTTTTTTTATATCATATCATTTGATGAAATAAACGATTGGCCGCTTACAATGATTTTGTCACACCAAGTATATAATTATTCAGCTTCAAGTCTTACACTTAATTATTCATTATTATTAAATACTCACGAAAATTTTTTGTTATTAGACATAAATCTCAAAAAGTGTTTTTCAATATAAGTAAGGTAAATTGTATAGTGCGTGTAACTAAATTTAGGAATAATATTAAATTTGAACTGTTAGGCAAACCAAAAATTACAGCAGATCCAGTCGAAAGTATGATGAAAAATTCATTATTCATATCGTAGATGAACTGAAATAACATACAAACTTATGTTAAATTCTCATGAAGTATCACGTGAATATGATCTCCGAGATCGTCCATTTTAAACCAGATTGTAATAATAAATACTGATGTTTATAAAAATAATCACATTATATACGTTATTGTATCGTTATTTCGGTGAACGATAAAAGAAATTACTGTCTATAGTTTTTATTCAATCGATAGCGTTTTGTTTTTGATCGAATCTTCACTTAAAAAATTATTCATTATAAAAAAATATTAACACATAAAAAAATATTCAGCTCAAATTTTGATCGTGGATAGCATTCATAAAAAATTAATAAATTATATTAGATTTTAAACAATAACTGTGTTGGTTTTAAATATCTAATGTTTTATTTTTTATAAGTAGATTTTTTTTTTTTTTTTTTTTTTTGATAACTTTTTCAAGTTGTACGTAAAAATTACATAAAACTTTTCAAAATAATCGGTGAAAGAAAAAATACAAAAAATTGTTTTGCTGTATTATAGTAGAGTGTATTTCGTCATTGATTAATTCACCGTAATGCAATATGTTTTAAATTTAAATTTAAAGCTAAATCATTGCAATACGAAAAATTATTTTAAAAGAACACGATCTATGAGTCTATATTCCTAAAGATATTTTATTTTATAGTAATTTTATACCTTATTAAAATAGGTGGGTGAACTCATTTCGGTTAATAATTAATCACATATTTTATGTAACAATTATAATTAGAAATGTATTTAATATAATACGAGTATATAACAACTGTTATTAGTGGTTATTAATTTATAAATAATATATGCGAATTAAAATCGATTTTATACTAAAAAATTTAATATTTTCACTGTTTAATTATTATGGTAATGTGTCTATGGTTTTTTTTACTGTCTTTCTATTAAAATTCCCCCCCCCCCCCAATCCCCCAACATATCTATTAATCATGACATAAGTAGCGACTAAAATTAACTATATTATTAAATAGTGGTAAATGATGCAATTGTCGTGTCGTTCCTGCAGTATCTATATTTTTCAATAATTATAAAATGTGTAACGGTTAAATAACTATTAATTATTATTATAAGCTATTCATCGCAGTGACGCGCTGGCGCTGAATAACAATTACGGCTATTATCGTAATGATAATGACTGACTAGAGAGTATATGATACAAGTAGAATATATAATTACATAATAATATTTATTGGCTGGTTAGATAAAAAAAACAATATATTTTCTGAAAGTTTTTGTGAAATTATTATATACATCATTCAGATGAACCGGTGAAGAAACTGTGTTTTATTTTTTATTCGATGACTTTATTTTCTTATAAAGTAGTCATAAATTGCGTAAATATATATATTTTTTTTTTATCGAAATAATGCTTGCGGGCTTAAAACTCTTAACTACTTGCTCTCTTTTTTTTTTTTTTTTTTGTTAAAGTAAAAACATATTACGTCTTTAACCGGCTAGTTAATCAATTTAATATATTATTTAATAAAATACAAATAATAATTTGAATTTATTATATAAATTATATAATTTTATTTATTATAATAAAAGGGAATAATAATGCACTAAAATCAAATTGATTAATTTTAATTAAAGCTTGAATTTTATGGGAACTTCTATTATTTTACTACAATTTTTAAAATTGATAATATTTTTTAAGCAAAAATTTAATAATGTACATCATGAAATTTTTAAATTTAAAATTGTATTCTTATTTTATTACTTTTTTAATTAAAAACAAAGCTTTTTTACTGTTTCATAAAAATTGAAAAAAATTATTTTGTTTTTGTTTTATATTTAAAATTTATAAACATTGTTAATTATACACAACAATTAAATATATAATCATTCTTAATTATAATATTTATATTTTTATCTTTAATTCTTATGTAAATAATTTTAAATTAATTGTTTTTAATCTTGTAGGTTATAATTCTAGTTCTGGTTATATTCATTCAAAGTTTGGATGAGCTTATGGGTGAAATATTAGGTAACCAATATAGTACAGTATCTGGCATGATTCTTCGTATTACCTTGTAAATTTCAGCTTAAAATACTCAAAAACACATATAATTACCGAGAAAAAAGTCTGATTAGTGACAAAATAATCACTCTGTATTATCTGCGTGGTGCAGTCAAAGCCTTTGGAATGTACTCGAACTTTTATCTCGGCGATCTGTGTTCAAATATGGTTGTTTCATGCTCGACGATGCCTTTTTTGTGATCGGACTAAGACATATTGTGAAATAGCAGGAAGGATAAATAAACTAACGCTATATATTCGTTTAAATTAATCTGCATTTTTTTATTGATATTCGTGTCTCACACACGTAAACCGAGGAAATATATATATATTAACATAAAATTATTATCATTATTATTTTAATACCATATTATGATATTATAGAAGCATACATTAAATATTTTATTGACAGACAAGGGCACGTAGATTATAATTAGTTTAGTTTTCAAGTTTCGGATTACAATAAGATACAATTTATTTGATATATATTATAATAGTGTACAAGATAATAATGTCAGTGTGTTATGTCGAGTATGTGATGATAATAACAACGTTATAATAGACGAGTAGATAATATAAACGAAGAATAAAGGAAAATAAAAATGAAAGTGTGAATTAATAATAACAATAATAATAATAATAATATACATAAATGTATATATATATATTTATGATGTTGTATTCAGTTTACTGTCGTCGTAATTCCATCGCATTTTTTTTCTTCAAATCATACATTTCCTCAAACTTCATCAGTGGAAATGAACTTAAAATCTCTATACCGGTACCCCTCGCAAGACGCCTCCGAAGATTTGCACGTGTGACACTTGCATGCCGTAGCCTGCGGAAAAACGTATAGTTCTGTACCGGGTAGAACGCCTTTGTCACAGTCCCTCAGCACAAACTCGGTAAGCACCTGACCGGCATGTATGCACACCGGATGATGCGAACGTTTATATGGAAACCTCCAGTCTGACACCTGTAGAATAAAACGGAAACCGATAATCATGATGTATGCTATTACAAATAAATTAAAACAAACAATTAGTATTTTATTTAATCTATCTGAAAATATTTGGTCATTTTCGAAATGTCTCAATTGTATTTTATGAATATCATTACACACAGGATAATTCAGCACACACAACACGCACAGACATGCTATTTTTATTTTTCCGTGTATTTAATAATATATTGGAATATAAAATGTATTGTAGTCATAATATATGTGACAACGTATGACACGAGTATATTTTATAAATTTTAATCCATAAACCTATAAACAATAACGCAAATGATGAAAGTTAACTCAGTATAATAGTTATTTTGAGTTGACTTTTTTTATTGATAATATTTATTTTGAGTTCTTATCAAAACAAGAAATATATAGTTTTAAGTATTTCAAGTCTATGAAAACTAGAACCCCTTGAAGTGTTTCTCAAAAATACATTTGAAATGAATAAGTAAGAAATCAAATTTGACAAATTAATTAGTATAAGAATTTTATCGGCTTTTTAAATTATTTTTCTAGGCATGAATAAAAAAATTATTAAAAACCATTTCTTATTTTTGTGCCAGTGATTACAAAGAAAGGTTAGAAATCTTGTTATCTACCCAATTAATTGAATACGAAAATTTGTCTTTGCTTTTAGATGTAATACAACCATACATCTGGATCGAGACGAATACTTTAAAGTTTAAACAATTATTTATTAAATATAAAAAATATGAAAAATTGATTGCTGTCATAAATTAAAAAAAAAATATTCATAATAAATTGATAGTGTTATCTCTATTGTTTCTAATACTATTCTTTATCATCAAATAGATGATTTAGAATGAATCCAAGAGTAACGGGTAACTATTTATTTTTTAATATAGTCGCTTCGTTCTCTGTTAAATCCGTTTTGTACAATAAACATAAACATAATACGTATCTCATTTAAAGAATTAAATTATGTATTTTTCTGTAATAAAACTAAAAAATTACATTATTATTCTATTAAATAGAAAAAAAAATTCGGTATTCATAAACTTGAAAAATATATTATGAAAATCATAATATTTTTATGTATGGTTTTATAAAAATTCAATATTATATACTTCAAAAAGTAATACTCTCATATGCATTATGTATACCTACTTTGTTTAAAATGATACATATATCTATTTATTGAAATTATATAAAAGTTCATAGAAACTTATAATATGTTTGAACTGGAAGGTTCTGTCTCTGCTCGATCCTATCACTAAACTTTTGGGAGGGAGTCAATACTTGAGGTCAAGGTCTAATTTTTGCTTTTTTTTCATAACTAGAAGTGATTTAATTTTTAGATTTAATGTAGATTAGTAATTTAAGTACCTAATCCTATAGATTTTTAAAGGTTTCATAATAATTTTTAAAAGTAAAAAATAAATTGTATTTACCACTATTAAAATGGAATAGTCAAATGGATTTTTCTCCTCAAAATCAATATAGGTAATAAAATTAATTAATAATTTATCGAAAAATCTATTGATAATTTTTTTTAACAAGATCAAATGATTTCATAAAATATTGTTGATTTGACTTATATTTAAATGAATATAGGCGTATTATAGTCATTCATATATCATAAAAATATAATATTTGAATATATCTATATAGATTTCCTTGATTCAAATATATGGTAATAAGTAATAACACAGGCTATATTATATGTTCATAAAAAAAAAAAAAATAAATAACAAAAATACATTAGGAAAATTGATAATTAGTGTATTTGAGATGTGAAGATTATTTATGCAAGGCGCTGTACTTTTAATATACTAATAGACATATTACGTAGACACTACTCATTATAGTAGACCACCAAACGGAGTGTTATTAATTAACTTTAATATATTCGATGTGGTTACTAAAAAGCATACGGTGAAAGTGTTATCTGCTGAGATAGAAAGAATTTATTACAATGTTATAATTAATATTATTATATCGTTATGGTATTTGAAAAAGTGGATTTCATGTAGCATACAGTAGTTGAAAAATGAAAATATTAGATTAAAATTTAATTTTTACTAAATTCTTTGAATACATTTACAAAATTTAAATTGTTTTATTATAATATAGAGAATAGCAATAGACAACATACAATAATTAAATTAAATTAAAGTAAAACTTAAGTAGTTGACCTACGCATTATTTTGAGCATGTGATAATTATGCCTGCAAAAGGTTAACTGTGAAGAAATATAAAAATATTTTGTTTTCTAACGTCACATAAATTTAATTTAAATGGGATATAAAAGATAAGTCTAAATTCGTTTAATTGAAATATTAAGAAGAACACAAATGAACTGGTAATCAATATAATTACAACAAGAGGAATAAAAAGAGGATGTACTGTCTATTGATCGCAATGATAAATAACCACATGAAAAGTGTTCGTAAAATTAATATCTATATCGGTAAATTATTTGATCGTTAACGTCCAAGTATCAAATCTAATGTTATACTTGTATTGTTGTATAGATATTATGTTATCAGCCCATATAGATAACTATGAAACGATTCAAAAATAGAACAGTATTTGTACCATTGTCAATCAGTATACTAATAATTTCGTGCAGCTGAAGTATTGTACATTTTATTTTTGGTTATAGATTGAAAATGATTTTAGAATACGCATTAGGTGAAAGAAAAATAAAAGTATGCTGAGTTAAGAATGTTTTTTTACACATAAAAGAATGAGAACACAAAAACAAAATATATTGAAAATGTTCAGAGTACAAAAAAAATCATTGTTAGAATTGGTTACACGTAGTGGCAGATGACAAAATCATAAAATGTACTGAACATAACAATCGCGTTTAAAATGTTGCAAAACCGAAGTGGAAAAAGTTATTTCAACTTTAAAGAAAATGCACCACGAATCTCAGCTCACATTTAGTTTTAAGAAATTAAATTATGCGGGCATTTCATATTTTATTTAAATAAAAATGAAAAAAAATAATATTTATTATTAAAATTAAACTAAATTAGTCAACAAATGCAGTGTCTGCAAAAATGTCGAGTATTAATAGATTGAAAAGGGAAATTCAGCATGAACGTCAAAATAAGGAAGCTGCAGTAGCTTTATATTAGGTACTATAATATTTGCAACTCAACAAAATTTGAATTATTTGAATGAGTGTGATAATTGGTTTTGTGACAAAACATTTTCAGTTGCACCCTCGGCAGTAAATTTTCGTATATTCAAAAAGAGATATTATTTATGTAGATAATGGTTAATTTAAGTCTATAAGCAGTGTATGAAAAAATGTATAATGAACACGTTCGAAACGCAATCGATAGATCTTAACGAGGTGAAGGCAGCAAGTGATAAATCCATACTCAAGAATTGATCGAACAAGAGTAATGTACAAAGGTCAAAAAAACGGTTATCCGAAGTAAAAAACATGGTATTTCGTTTAATAAAACCTAAAAAATGTTAAAACTCTACCAGTATTTAATAATACCAATGTGATGGCTAAAAAATAGAGTACATGCGTATTAAGCACCGAAATCTTCAATAGTGGAATTCCTTTGTAAATGCAGGTCATGTAAGAGTTTGTACAGGGTTTCTAGATCTAGAGAATGAGGCACTTCTGTGTTCATATTGTATTGAGTTTAAAGGCAGTTTATATAATATAATACATATTATACTAAAATTCTGGAGAACCTATCTCTTTGAAGAGCTCTAAGTTCAAATACGTCCTACGACGTGACTATACTACGTAATATTATAATTGGTAATTTGGTATCCAGACCGATAAAGATTATGCTTTGTCTATGGTCGCCGATAGACGTTTATATTAATCAATGTTATAATATAAAACATATAACGGTTGAATTATACCTGTGGTTCTACCGTACGAGTATGTCTCTATAAAGTTAGTTGATTATATAAGGAGTGACAAGTGGGTTAGTACAGTCTGTGGCCAAGGTGGTTATGACACCTGTTATGACAGCAGCTAGTGTCTCATATCATCGTTATTAGAGAATTGCTAAGAAAAAGCTAAGAACGTATACGACCGAATATAAGTACCAGTATATATAAATTTTATAATATAATCTTACATAGATAAATAATATATATTTTCACTGATTATTTTATGAAAAGCATATCTGAAATCAAAATATTAAACGGTTCTAAAAATAAACATAAAAACAAAAACAAGAAGTAAATAGTTTTGAAAAATTATGTATAAATTTGAATTGCATACTTGTATAATATAATATAATATTGGGTGTGTTCTAATTTTTTAGTATATGCTAGATATTTACGATTATTTTCAAATTAGAAACGAAAATATAAGATTTAATTTTAGATAAATCAAATAGAATTAAAATTGTGTTTGATGGCTTGCCTTTCTTTTCAACTTGTAAAATATATTTCGTATTTAGTACTATGATCTTTTAAATTGAAAATTGCATTGCAATTTAATTTAACTTGGTCTAAAAAGACATCTTGATTAATAACTAGTAACATAGGTTGTGCAAACAGAGAACGATAATGTATATTCACGAGCTATGAGATTCGCTGCACAAACGTATGACAACGAAGCAAAACCAAATGGAATTTTAAAAAAAGATTAGATACAACCATTTGTGTAATAATTTAATATTATGTCTTAAGCTCAAAGTAATAATTAAAAAATGTGAATATTGCACACGGCTTGCAATAATAATTATAGGTATTCAATTAATCAACAGTTATGTCAAAAACTATAAATTATTCATTCGTGTGTATTTTTATATAATCACTTCGCGTCATCATATTTTACGTTATCGCGAATATAAGCTATTTATAAATCAATGCATTTTTTTAAAACTATTTTTATTATACCAATTTGCTTACACGCGATTTATATTATATCAATACATTATGAAAGTATTTTATCATTTTTGACTCGTTTAATTTTAATATACATATTATAATATGTTACATTTTTAAATGTGAACACGTTTCTGCTGTCAAGTTTAAAATCATGTAAAAATCATTGAAAATGAAATATCCTCTAAAATATTGATAAATTATTTTCTGAATTTCGTAATTACAACATTTTGATTTATAATCCTATTATATTCGTTGGTAATAATATCATTACGACGTATGAGATAACACACATATCGTACATTAAATGATTATCATAAAAAAAAAAAGTACGGTATACCTCATTTGAGTCACATCTTCCCCAGCATGACATCACGTTTATCTCATCGGAACACGTCCTTCCGTTCACGTCGGTATTGGACACTCGGAAAGTTGACAGTTGTCGGTTACAGTCTAACATATCGTAACCCATCACCGAAGACCATACGATCATCGACGATAAGGCGGCACACAACACCGTTACGCTAACCATTGGTAAGCTAAAAAAAAAAAAAAAAAATACATATAAATTCATTTTCTTGACTTGTTTTTTGAATTTTACTCAGTTGCAGTCACAAAAACTGCAACTGTAATGCCACGCCACACCGACAGACTCTTAAAAATTTACCGAATATTATTTTAAAATCACCTAAGTCATTGATTTTTTTTTTTTAATTTAAATTTCCATATTATTGTATCGATATTAAATATTTCGTTGACTCTAAGACCACTATCTTATAAGTTATCATGTTTAATATTAATTATTAAGTTTGCATCAACTTTTTCCGATATGACTTTTATTTTACTTTACAAGTTACTATCTTACTGTCTATCGTTGTGTTCTTATTCTATTCTATTTAAATTTAATACATTTCAATTCAACACAAAGAAAGGGCTTTAAACATTAATTATTAGTTATTGAGAACTTTTTCTTATCGGGAAAATTGAATAAAATATGAAAATTATTAACAATGCATATAATAGTAACATTGTATTTTTGGAGGTTATAAAAGGTTTTAAAACGTGTTGCAAAGATTGTATTCGAATAATTATTTAAACTCGGAAAAATCTTTGTTATATAAATTGATCTCAAGAAATATAATATTTTAATAAATTTAACTTTATATTTTATATTTTGACTTTTTATTTTATTCACAGTAGTTAAAACACAAAATAATATATTTATTTAATATACTATACAATATGTAATGATCGATCAATGTAGGTGCGAGGCATTACTTGAATTTAGATATGATTTTATGAGTAATATGTCATAATCATGCAAAAATTACCATTCATTATCTTTTAGGATTTACAATAATGATAAATAAATTTTAATTTGATAATTTATTGTTTTCTACGTAATTTTTTGTAATTATTAGTTCAAAGTAAATACATTATTATGCAGTTAAATACTGTGAAGTTAACAAAATATAATTCACAAGATCAAAACTGTTATATTTAAAACTTATAAATGCCTATTTCCATATAATTTTTGAAAAATCGTATTTAATTCCCACGAAATAAAATACCTCAAAAAACGATAGATAAATATTATTTAACATTATTCGTAAAAAAAAAAAAAAAATATATATTGTCGTTCATTAAAAAATGATAGTAAAATATTATTAATTTAAAAGTGATTTAAATGTTTATTTTTTTTTTTATTAAATGAAAAAAATTATTTATCATATACTTTTTGACATATTTATGATCTATTTTTTTAGTGTTCTCAATCAAAAATAGTTGAATACTATGATTTAATATATTTTACAGTTAAAGTATTGAGTTTTTAGCACTTGGCACAATTCGGTTTTAATGAACGATTTTTAAGACTAATATAAAACTTATTTTGCATTAAATCTAATTCATTCAAATTCATTATGAATTATATTATCATTTAAAATAATAGTGTGAAGTCAGACGCACCAAAAGTGAACACGTATGACTATAAAAAATAACTAAACGATAATTTTAAAATAACACAAAACACGTATATATGAACATTGCCAGTTGGAGCTGAATGTTAATTTATATCTAACGAGAATAGATTAAACCGAAACGATAAATAAGACGTCGCTCGGGTGGTGATCATATTTTGTACAATATGACACATTAACGAAGTAATGCCTGATAATGTATAAAATAACTACCTAGTTAAAATAAAAATTATACACATTACCTATACGTTTTAGCTATTTCATAAATTAACTAAGTATTTCATGAGCTATCTGAATCAATACTTAAACTGTCACATACAATTAAATTATCATGATCTATTTTTAAAATAAATCATCGATAAAAAAGTATTAAAAGATAAACTCGTTCGGTTTATATTATAATTTCAATATATTATTATAATTTTTTTACATAAATTAAAAATAATATGATAAATATTATTGTATAACATTAATTTTTAATAACGAAATTTAAATTTAAAAATAAACATTAATGTTTTAAACAAATATTTTTTTTGTGTCTTATTTTGATGATATTAATTTTATTTCACATAATTATTAGTATACAAACAACTGTTATATTAGTTTATTCATTTTAAACCACCTACGAATAGGGTATACATTTATAACATACAACAACCTCATGGCCAGATACAATCTCCCCATATATAAATTATGTGAATCAAAGAACACAGTCAAACACATAATAATTGAATACTTAAAGTTTGAAGACTCAAGAGCCGATAACTACATACCTTATCTACTAAGAGGAAGCTCTACAACCCGAACCTCCAATCTAATACTAACATTATTAATTTCTTAAAGAAAATTAAATTATATAGCCTAATATAAACGTAAATTTATATCAACTTCAATTTAAATGTAAATAAAATGTCAACTAATAACTAATGGTCTAGAAACTGATGTAATTATGTTTAATAAAAAAATAAAATAAAATAAAAATTTTTGTATAAATTAGTATTTAAAAATTTAAAAATATAATAAGTAACGGTCGAATAAAAAAAAAATCATCATCTTTTTTTTATAATATTGTCACAACATCTTAATTTGCACTTGAGAAAAAATAATTATGTAGGTTGGTTTGTTTTTTGTTTGCGTTCTTATAAACATCGTCGGTTCTCTTAACTCTATTGTTCACATTTGTTTCGAGATTATCATTAAATTCATAATATTGTTGTAATGGACCAAGTTTTGGATCAATTATTTGCTGTAATAACTTTTTGGTTAATAAAATAAGCAGATAATCACCTTTATTTCGAAAGAAGAGCAGAAGTCTGTTATAAAATAACAATATCATTAATAATGTCGGTAGATGGTCAGCAAACGATATTTTTATAATCTATTGAACCATTGTCTCGTTTAAGAAGTTTTGAATTAATATTGAAAAGGATGCTCCAAAGTGTACAATCTTTGCATATCAAGCCAAAATAATATAACATTATAATGTGTTTATATCAAAAATTCTACTAATTGTGTTGCGATGAGTATAAAGATTATATGATGCAATTTGTTTTTCATATCATTACTAAACAGTTATGCTGAGTTGTGCTGAGCTTTAAAAAAACTTATCGTCACTCTCCGGAAATAGACCTTGGCAATGATTAAGGTTATCCGGTTTTCCAGTTATCCGGTCCATCCATTTGTCTAATTGTAATATTATTATTACATATAATAAATATAACGGCATTTATATTAATGAAAAACATCACGTCCGGAAGTCTGTGTGTAAGGGCGAACGACAACATCAGATACAGAGGATAAGGTGAAACGTATATGATATTTAATGATAAAAATGTATAGTTAGTGAATACGTGTAATATTATGACGCCAGAAGACTTATGAGGTAAATAATAAAACATCCATTATTAAAAAAAAAAAAAAAAAAAAAAAAAAAAAGACTAACGTTTTTGAGAAAATTATATTTTATATATTATCGTTTTAATTTATTATAAAACAACATTTTCAGAAAAATTTGTATTATTATTATTTTTATCGAATGACAACAAACATTTTACCTAACCTACGCTTTTAAAACAATTATTTTTGCGTATCTAAATATTCGAATCACTCTAGTAGGTTAGATAAGAAAAATAGTAATTTTACTTTTTAAAAATTGGAAATTATACGGTTAAAAAATATTTTCTTAGTTATAAATAGTTTTTTTTTAATAGAAAATGTATTACGTTAAATGGATCATTTGGTATAGAGATGATGCGAAAGAAAATACGTCATCAACTGATACAAAAATTGTTCAGTTTCTTACAAGTTATCCATATATGTGTGTAAAACGTACAATACGTCATGGACGATGTGCGTCATAGCACAGTAATCATCAGCTGTAGTCGATGGGAGATGGAGACAATATAAGACAATAAAACCACATGCGCAAACCCATTAAGCATACATTCTATACAAGGAAACTTTTTTTATCAAAAAAAAAAAAATAAAAAAAAATAGTCATTCTCGTGGTGAGCTTATATTTTCGAAAACGATTTAATTTTGAATCAACATAGTTTTTTGCTTTTTTTTTTTATTTTATTATTATAACTTCTCTTAATGTCGAAATATATTTTTATTTGCATATTCTGAAGCAGCATAATAAAGTATCACTTAGTATTTATGTAAATAAAAATCGAACATCTAGTCTACAGTAGGTCGTATAAACATTTCAATCGAACGGTCGATGTCTTCGTTACGAGATCCTATTTTTTATCGTCCGATTTTATGTACGATTATTATCGACGCATTCTTCTTATCGACGAATGTTAATGATTGAGTGAAGAATTTCGGGAAGAATATCTAAAAAACTCTCTGGTTAATATTTGTCTGTTTGAGTTAATTTGAATGTTTTTATTGTTATTTTCGTCGTGCATATAATATTTAATATGTATAACCTTCAAATATATAATTTTTATTTAATATCATTAAAACACTACAGTATGATTATTTAATTTTTTTATTGACAGCTGGTTAACTAATTATTGATTATGCTTGGGATTAGTTTTCACGTTATATACTCTAAGATAATATGATCTATATTTAGTACAATACAAATCCATACAAAATATACATATATTTGATTGGATTAATTACAATAATAATGAGTTATGTTTTCCAATAAGTTAAACAACTCTGTAAACATTGCTCTAATGTTTTAGATCCAATAACGCTCTCTTTATCTGTGTATGGGTGTGTATGTGCGTGTACGTATGTAAGTTGTATTTCGAAACCATACCGTTGATGACTAGAATCAAATATCAACTACAAATCGTGGTAAGAAGCTAAGTGACGAGCAAAAAATGTGTATTTATGTGGGCGCAGCAGAGTCGAGAAAAACTTGTTGTTTTAAAAAAACATATTTTTATAGCTTAAAACACGTTTTTTTAAATTTTAAACAAGCTTATATATATTGTTTTTTTTTTTTTTTATGCAATTTAAAACAACAATACTTAATTTAAAACATGTTTAATATTTGAGGTTGAAAAAAAAGGTCAATTTAATTAAAAATATAGATTGAGATATTTTGATTAGGCAACATTGACAACACTGTCATAAAATCAATTCTTATTGAATCAATCATAGAAAAATTTGTTACATTAAAAAAAAAAGTTATCTTAGGCTCAATAGGGGGGAACTGGACTCTCTCCTATTTACTCCATCACTAGATGTTCTTGAATTGAAAAATATTTTACAATTCAAAAATACGAATATTTATGGACATCATTTTAAAGTTTTAACTTTTTCCTTTCTGCTATAAATTTCTTGAGAAAATAAACATCAGGTTGTTTCATAGAATACATAAAATCATAAAATATAAATTAATTTGAAATACGATTATAATAATATGTGATCCGAGTAAAATTAAAATATTTAAGAAAATTAAAATTAAGCTATAATTTTCTTATTTGGTTTTGTTTTAAACACTTGTTTTTTTTTTTTTTTTTGTTTTATTTAACTGTTTTAAATGATTAAAACAAATCGAAATTTGTTTTACTTAGTTGTTTTTAACTTATTTAAAACACGTTTTTAAAACAAAATGTTTTAAACAAAACAACTCTGTCCGGCGCAATGTACCAACATTTATTCGTTTACAATTTTTACGAAAAAGTAAATCCGATCAAAATACGGAAAAGTATTTCATGACATAAAAGATGCTTGGTTAAGGATTAATATTCCTTGGTCGAGTAGTAAAATACATTTATTTTCGTTGAGTTATTTTTTTTTCGAATCGAATTGGCGCCAAGGAAACGTTATGCGCGTATAGATATTTATTTTCCTTGCTTGGCATTTAAATATATTTTATATTATCGAACATAATGTAAATAATGACGGGAAGAAGACTCGACGACCGGAAATATCGATCATCGGTCATGATATTTTGCTCGATTTTTGGTTAGTTAGAGTACGCGTCATAAACGATATATTATATCGCTCATATATATTATATAAGACTCGACGATATGCGCTTTAGTTTGTGAATTTTGTTTTTCATTCATGCGGAGTGGGCAGCAGGTGAAATACGCCGAAGGCCGATGATGATTTCCCACCATGTCAGTGGCTGTAACGAATATATTTGGAAAAATTATAAAAGCGAACTGAAAAATAAATGACTTAAGTCCGTCAACACTCATCGACATATCGAGAAAAATAATAGTTTGTACTTATCAACAGAAATCATATCATATGTCACCATTTTATCTATACTCTGTGCATTGACGAAATCGATATAATACAAGGCGATAGTTTTATTTTCAAAAAGACAATATCTGAGAAAATACATTTGTTGTTTCTCTAAGATGTATTAGACGAACAATAACTGTGTTATTTATTTTCACCATTATAGATAGCTGTTTTAAACATTTAAACAAAAGTTTGATAAGATTTTTTAGTTTGCAATAAAATAATCAACATAATATTGTAAAGAATAAGATAGTTATTGTACTTGTTGTACACAACTAAATTAAATGTATTATGTTATATAATTATTATTTTTTTTAAATTTTATTTACTAGTTATAGATTTTTTAGCACACTATTAAATTTACTTATGTCTTACAATTTATTAGTTATCTATAATTTATTATATATTTTGTTGGAGGCATAGGCTAATAATTATAATAATTATGTGTTATTAATGACATTTTAAATTGAGAATGTAGTTGTAATATTACATTGGTGTATAATATAACATTATATTAGTGAAGTATATAATTTATATTATATTCAGACTCATTCTTTCAAAAATGTATGACTTTGTAAATTCTAATACTTATATTCGTTATATCGATAATAAATCATTTAGTATTTATAGTGATTATATTATAAATAATGAAAACAACTAAAATGGGATGCTAATAGGCGTTGTGTTACAGGACCTCATGTCTTTTTCATACTTTTATCTTATACCTGATACTTGACCTATAACGACTATTAATCAAAGTTATTAGGTTGGGAAATGCCATGATCAGTCATCACAATATTCCAACTAGTGATTAGTATCGATAATTATCCATAGCATTATAAGTGTACGCCCTCAATATAAATTCTATATCATACTTTTATTTTCCAGTCTGCGATTGAATAAAACTTACAACTAGAGTCACATAAGTTACTTAACTTGAAAATCTTCAAAAAAAAAAAAAATAAATAAATCAATAAATAAAAATAATAAAACAAAAATTAAATATTATAGAAAAGGACGATTACACATCATTATAACTAACATAATAGTAATCGTGACGGTCGGCAAATATGAATTGAAGTACCTTAGTCGGACGTGGTAAAAGTATAAAACATTATCTACAGCGCAGATGTATGAACTTAAAATATAATAAAAACAGAAATTTTTTTCACAAACACCACCCACATGAAAACGTGCGCATATTTAAATGCATGACAGTGAGTGTATCTATAGTGAGTTTTACATAATATACAACGACGGTAATATTGTCTTTGGCTGATGTAATCTTTGGGTAGTTTATTGTGACCGTGTGTGCGCAATGCACTTCCGCATGGACGCTGAAGTTAATTTTGACGTTTATTTTTTGAAAATGTTAGAACTGGAGTTAAAAACGAAATATAAAAGATGATAATGATAAATATTTTGTTACACGTAGACCCGTTTCGTTATAAATGACAAAGGTTTTGAAGTAATTGTTGATGAGATAATCAAATAGTTTCAGTTCTCCGAGCACTTTGGTAAAAGTGAATTGATACATTAGGTACATATTATTTGAGGCTTGAATAGATCAAAAAGTTGTAGTAGTAACGCATTTTAAAATTATTTGTACACTTTTTGTGCTTGCTTCTGACAAGATATTTCATATTTCAACCAAGAGGTTTACCTTCATAATGCGTTTCTATAGAAACCCGAGATTTAAATTAATACTATACTTGGAATAATATTATAAGACAACAAATATTTGAAAAAAATTGTATTTATTAACAACAAGTACAATAATATACAAAACCAATTAGGTTTATATATTGTTAAATAACATATAAGATTGGCTGAATTGATCTTACACCCTATTTTATACGCATAAATGTATAAATAATATTGTGTCAATGTTTCAGGTAAAATATGTTAATTTTATCAAACGGTTGCGTTCAAATCAAAAAGTTACCACTGTGTTCGATAAAATTTAAAACATGTAATTATATTTTAAACGCTTGTTAACTATTGGGAAGAAAATGGTTTATAAAAATAAACGTCTCGAATCACAAAATTAGCAATATAATAATACAGATTTCATAATCGAGAATTTTTGATTGATCATAAATTTTAATCAGTTATTATACTGTAGAAATATGTAATTTATTTATAATTCATGTAAATTTTAATAGGTACCTGAAAGTTTAAAATTAAAACCTTTAAATATATATTTTCATTTAAACAAACAATAGTTTGTGAAGAAATTAAATTATTTAAAAAATATGTAATCATTTAGTTATTCAAGTATATTTTGATTAAATATTCAAAAACAATCTTATTAAGTAATTATAAATGTATTTATCGCTTGGACAGATATTTCAATAGCATTGATAATATTATGTAGATGCTTTGTTATTATTTGAATAATATAATAATATGGTAAATAAATATTAAATAAAATTAATGAAATGAACCATTTCTCACAATACTGACTTAGTAGTATCGTATTCAGTGTAAGTTGTTAGCTTTAGACTTAAATTTTCCATTATTTTCAGTACTTGTATAATTATTTTGTCAAGAGTATTTCATGAAACTTATGTTTTTATTTTTATGAATTTCATTAGTTAAATTTTAGATAACACGGCACTTTGGATAGGCTATTTAGCTACACCACTGTCGAGTTTTGGCTTTCCCGGCTTCGCATAAAAATTATTTATTACATCGATCCTTCATTTGACTCTGACATCATACTTTAAACGCTTACAAATCACATACTATACCAAAGTAAACGAAACTAATTTTTTATTTTTGAATAAAACTTTATTAATATAATAAGTTGAATTTATTCTACATTTTTTTGTCTATTATTCATTTTTTTGGAGCAGTAACAATGTTACAATTTTTAATATTAAAAGATGGCTTAATCTTATCTAGAGATTCAAAAGTAAAAATGTTTCTTAATTTTATTATAGTAAACAAGAAAAATAAAAAATAAAATAAAAATACAGTTGATATTTGAAATTTTTACAAAATATTAAATTATAATATTTAAGACATTTTTTACTACTTATTTAATAGAATAAATATTATTGGAAAATGGATTTTAAAAGTGTATGAATTAGGTAGAATTCGTCAATATTTGATATCTTAAACTGTAAGTATAAATTTTAGTTATTACGCATGCTATAATCCAAAAAAATGTTTATCATAGATGCTTGAAACATTTTGTCATTACATAATATATTATTATTTTTCAGTGCAAATTGTATAATATTTATACCAAAAATCTATAACTAACACCATAAATTGGAAACAAATTTCTAACAGTAATTAATTACAAAACATTATAATAATATTGTTATGTGATGATTTATGGTATTTGTTAAATACTTAATATTATTGATCTTTGGAAAATAATTTTTTGTTCAGAACTTATATAATAAGAATAAAAATTAATGTTGATAAATAAATTTATTTAATTTAAAAATAGACAATTAATAGTCCAGTGATATTGTTTCACATACATACTTAAGACAGAAATGCAATCAAACGTTTATTTCAAGTACATTTATTTTAAATCGTTTTCAACTACTTATTATTATTACAGGGTAACCAGTCGAATTAAAAACGTAATAGTGTTATTGTGCTAACTAGAAATATATATATTAAATTATAATTATCAAACAATTTTTTTATTCTTTAATATTTTTGTTTATATCTATTGAAAACAGGATCATATTGATAAACTATTTGAAGAACATGTCAATTTATTGATCAAAAACAATAATACTGCCGTTATCGAGTTTTCATAATCTCACTCGGAGAAATTGCTGCGGAGACTACTTCTAATTAAATAGTTTTCTTATTACTTAAGCTATAATGAAAATAAAATTCTTATTGAAGATAAAAATATATTATAATCATTGATCTAACAGTTATTTTAAGATGTTTGTTGATTTCAAACAATCTTTTATCATCCACAGTAATTTTTTTTTTTATTTATTTACTTAATTTTTAGAATTGAAAATACCAAGTTTCATTACACCTCCAGAATGTATACATAGAATGCAAACTTATTTCGTATATTTTAAATTCTCAAATCATTAAATTTTTTTAAAGCATTTTTTAATGTATATAATTGATGTTTTTTTTTCCGGAGTAGTCTTGAGAGGTTTTATTATATGATTGTTATTATGATATACTGTTAAGATGCTTTAAAGCTAACTAATATATTCTCGTAACTATCATAATAGTTTATAACATAAATATTATTAAATTTATTACAAATTAAACACGCCCGCCCATACTATCAATTAATATAATATAATGGTTTTTGTTGTTATTTATGAATAAAGAATAAATATTTTTAAAAATATTATTATAAAAATAATTTTTTGGCGCATATCAGTATATTAAAGAAGTGGTAGCCAACAAATATCTCTAATCTCGTAAAGAAAAAACATGCTGTTAACGGATGTTATAAATTATAAATCAAATCAGCTAAGTTAAACATCTTAAAAAATCAAAAACTAAACATACGTGCACATTATATTTATCGAACTTAGATTGTTTTTTATTGAACCTAATAAATATGACTACAATCAATATGAAAATCTTGCACATTCAATAATAATATCAAAGTAAATTATTTGTAATTAAAACTAATAAGATAAATAATAACTCATTTTTAGTTTTTTAATATAAAAAATAATACAATTTAAACTTTATTCATTGCCAACAATATAATACATGCATTTAGCTCGTGTTTCTTGTGTGAATCAAATAACGAAATGATGTAATTTTGTTTCTTGAGATTATTACATTTTGAGTGTTAATATATTATTATTATTATTATTATTATTATTATTATTTACTTCAAACATGTTTAGAATATATCTGATGAGCTTTCGAAAAAATACCACGCTTGAATATAAAATCTGACTAAAGAAATCATCGTGTGAATTTTATTCTTATAAGTAAAAAGTCACAAGCACATAATGTTGAACATTTTTTATTAACTCAAACATAATATAGAGTTGAAATATTGAAATATTATGAGATATAGGATTATTATATTTATTTTATTATATACATATACATATCGTATATTGTGATTGAATCATTTACGAGTTAACACATTTGAAAGCATATATTTTCAAAAATAAAAATCAACTATGGCGTAAATTACATAATATAATATTTAAATGTATACAGTTCTATGAAGTAAAAAGTCTTAATATGCTTACAGTAATATTTATTTATTTATTTATTATTTTTTTTTTTTTTTTTGTAAAAATTCAAGTATAATTTTATTTTACTATAAGTTGTCTATTATAACGATTTGTATTGTTGCATTTTATTATTATTTTTATTTTTTTATTTTGTATTCTGTTGACCGATTATAATAATATTAGTAATTTAATTTAAAACACAGAAAATTTAATTTAACATGTAAAACAATGTTATCTATACACGTAAATTATTTACAGAAATTATAATATTATAATGGTACGCTAATGTATTGAATTTTGTTTAATTTTGTATAAAAAGCCTAAAAGTTAATGATGTAATTGCGTGTAAACAAAACAAAATTAAAACAGAATTCAAATAATAGTTAGTTATTTTTTTTGAAAATAAATGAAACAAAAGTTGTACGGATATGTAAAATAATATGAAAAAAGTATATTTAAGTTTTATTTATTTTTCTTGAAATTTGTAATCTGTTTTTATTCGAATAGTTGGCATTGAAGAGTAAAAAGTAAAGATTTTTATAACCTAACCACAAACCCTCATCTAACATAGAAAATGTATTAACGAAATTTATAGAAGACTTCAAATGTTTAATCAACCGTCTCCTTTCTCACTTCATAATAGTCATCTCCAATCTCTTAAATGTCAAACATAACAAATAACTCATTTACTGACAGATATCTTTTGATTCCCTAGTAGAACCTAACCTTACGGGTTAAAAAATCATCGAAATAAATTTCTAATTACACTTCAAGGAAAAATATTGGCATAGCCTTAATTCTGAAATCCATTTCAGAAATAATTACTTCTTTTATCTACCAGATTTCTGTCTTTACCAAATCTATAATAGTACACAATATACCTATTTTAGTAACAGACATTAATTTCCCTCCCAAATATACCATATCCTCTAATCAATTTAATTTTTTCTTTCATACTCTTGGTTATAACTTCATGGTCGGTGGTGATATAAACTTTAAACATATCCGATAGGAATGTCGTATCAAAAATCCTAGAGAATATTTTTTCCTTCATAAAACTTCCAAGTAATTTCAACTTCCAACGCCAACTACTGGCCAATATCACTTAGAAAACGAACAGATATATTAGACATATTCGTAACAAAGGTTCCTAACACATTTCATTCTTATAAAATGGTACAAAGAATGGAGATTAAAAATAAAGGAGACCAAATCTATAAATTGTACGTTCACTCTTAGGAAGGGAAAATATCCATTAATCATCCTTAACGAACAAACATTACCAACCGCACAGAACATTCGCTATTTATATATTATTGACCAACGCCTTACCTGATCACTACACTTATGAAATAAACTCCTATCTTTAATGATCGGTTTTGTCTTCTTCGCTCTGTCCTAACTTCTAATCATATCAAACTGTCAACCAAAATGCTATTATATAAATTATTCCTAGAGCTAATGTAGACATACGATGTATAATTATAGAGCTCAGTAAAGATCTCGACCATAAATCATATATTGTGTCAGAAAACATTCCTGTTAATCCCCCCAATAAAAATTAAAAGGCGATGATTTTAGAAATCGAGACTTACTCGCCTAAAATTGAATATCCAAACATTGTAATAATTATAATTATAATTATCTAACTATCAAAATACTTTCACTGGAAAGTTTTTTATTCTGTCACTCAAACCACAAAATATTTTATCATTTGCACTTATTATTCAAAATATAACAAATTGTGGAAATAAATACTTAAAGTTAAAAAAAATTTTTTTCATAAAAATTGATAAAAATTAAAAGTATTTTTCAAAGGTATTGACAATAAGCTTTTGCCATAGTATTTCGAAAATAATGATTAAAAACAATTTCTAAAAATAATAAAATAAATATAAGTATGAAGTAATCTCGACACAATTCAAATATGTATGCTTATGGTTTGTATTAAAAATATTGGGACCCAATTAATAATCTTTATTTTTTTTATTTTTTATTTGGAAAAAATACAATCTGTACAGTTTATATACAATAAGAATTTTTGTTAACAATGTGTTTTTTTTTTAAATTGATTTTCCTAATTTATATATAAAATATTTACTATAACCTAAAAAAAGGTCGATCATATTGTAAATATGTCGTACCATTTTCAATTTTGTGAGATTTATAATTTCGTATACTTATTCAATAAATATAAACCATGTATTTTAGGTACAATATTATCTGAAAAATAAAAACATCGATGAAGCAGCTTTTGAGACAAAATAATATTTTTAAATTTAACCTGAAACTAAAATATAATATTATATATGTATTACATAAACAATATTGTACACGTGAGATGTGGATATACATTTAGGATTAACACGGTCATGTAAATTTGGGATTTTGAATAGTATTGAATATAGTTTATATTTTATGGATTGTAAATGATGAAATTTATTATGTTTATCATATTCTTTTAGCGATATTTCATTTAAATTATTCTACGTATTCGTATTAAATCATCATAATAACCCTGATTTATATGATAATGCTCAGTTTTGCGCGTAAACTAAGGCAACATAAGAGGGTTTTCGTCATGAACTGTTTCATGCAAGTGCCTGATACTAATAATACTAATAAATGCACGTAAATATTTATTTTTATCGGTCAGATGAAATCAGTAACGTCAAATTATTGTTTGATTTGTATGTCAAAACATTACATAATCTCAATCTATTTATTGAACAAAAAAGTGTCTTATTATTAGTTTTGTGTGCTTTTTAAGATATAAGTATTGCTTTCCAAGTTTTTTGTTTAACTAATATATTACATATTATTATTATTTTTGATTTTAAGTGAAAAACACAAATAGTTTTCCACAAGAAGTATTTCTGAAATTGTATCTAGCTAATTGAGAAATAACTATGGCCTATATATGTATATGTTACCGGAAATGTTGACATTTAGGAAATGATGACAATTCCTAGTAAATGTTGACAATTCCTAAAATCGGAAGGAAATGTTATCATCGCCTAGTATATGTTATCATTTCCTAACAATAGTAGGCAAAGATGCCACATTTTTAAATTTAATTTGATTTATTTCAATATTACTTTTATCAAACATAATTATTAATTAATCTACTATCACCTTAATAAATAATCAATAAATAAACAAGTATTTTTTTAACATTTTAATTTATGTAATTTAAGCTTTTTAACATTTTTATGATTTACAACGTAGTTACTCATTTTTATTTTCACATGGCAAACTTCCATGACATTTAGAAATACAAATTCTAGATGCCGATCTGCAAGCACACCTGTTCGTCTTGCATTTGTTGTCATTTCTATTAATTTTTAATTAATTTATTATAATAATAATTTGTATCGAAAAAATGTTTATTAATTTTTACAATAAAATATACATTTTTAATATCATTTTTAAAAAATAAATAAATAAATAAATGTCATTTTATGCATTTTTTTTATATATTTTTAGATCATCAAATTCCGGGGTCTAGTGATAACATTGCCTAATAAACTATGGAAATGATGACAATTATTCCTAGGCGATGATAACATTGCCATCCGCTTTTAGGAATTGTCAACATTTACTAGGAATTGTCGTCATTTCCTAAATTGTCAACATTTCCGGTAACATATATAGGTATATATACATATATTATCAAAAAACCTATTTTGTTTACTGTTTGATAGTTCATAATAAAATAATTAGGGATTTGATATATTCGTTATTTATCGATTTACGTTATTTTCTTGTAGTATTTTGTAGATGAAAAATAATATTTTAAAAATGTTTGATTATTTATATGTTATAGAATATTATAGAATTGAGAAAATAAAAAAAATAATAAATATTTTTATTGACATGTCATTGTTTGGAAATTATTTGAATTGCATTTTTTTAGTCTTTATTCAGAGTAAATATTTTTTAGTATTACTAATCCAATAACTGTTGGCTTTGCCTTATTCTAGAGATAAAAATGTTTTATTAGGGATTAATTAAGAAATTTTAAAAACTTCAAAACATTATTTTTGTTCTATAATGTAATAAATAAAAGTATTATAGTTTATTACACCAACGGTAACTTATTTGTTTTATTATATCTAAAAACTTTAGTAGTTAAATTATATGCCTATGTGAAATAAATTTAGGAATTATATTTAAAACTTAATTAATCTTCTATGATAATAAAATATATATATATATATATATGTATATTATATTTATATTATTATTTAATTTAAAAACCAAACAAATAAATGTAATAAAATGTTATTGAAAAAATCAGTTGTTTTTTGAAAATTTCCGCCGGATATAAATAATATTACTAATTTAAAGACATCGTTAAAGATCTTTCAGTCTCTGCAGCATTATAATAGTTAAAACACGCGATTGGTTAACGTTACGAATTCAGTGAATCTTTTTATTTTTACAAAAAGGTAATTATAATTTACAAGTTTTTAGATGGTATAAAACGAATTAAACCACATATGTAGTCTTATAAAACGAATGAGTCGAGTATAGATATATTAAATTTGATGAGTCTTCAGCATTATCGTCATTTAAATATTTTATAAAACTATAATATTAACTATATTTATGATATTAATTAATGTGTTTAATATCTAAATCAAAATCAGGATATTTGAGGTTTATATAATTATTATATTATGTAATTTTTGGAAATAAGCATTTTTATAAATTCGAAAAATTTCATTCGGGTGCCCACGAGAAAATTATTGAAAACCATTGCGTTGTAAGCAAATCTTTTTAGAAACACTTTTTTTATAAGTTGAGATTATAAATGAAATCTTTTATTATTTTTTTTTAATACATTGAATGTACCCTGTTCAATTTTTAAATGTATACAATTTACCGTTATAGATCTGTGCAGATGAAATGTATGAAATCGAAACGAGGATAATAACAACAATACAGATTACTTTATGTATTAAGATAACTATACATTCGCAAACTTAAGTTTTTAGTTCTAAACCTAGTAGATCAATAACATTAAAAACAAAAACAATTATTTTGTTCAATCTAAAGCCCTTTGCGTTGAGTATGGACCTAGCTTTGATGTATAAAATGACATATCGTATTGTTAAAAACCTACTGAAACGAATATTATTTATCTTCTAAAAATTAATACTATGTAATACATAGTATGTATTTATAAATTATAACTCTCTCCCATAACTTCCTATCTACAAATATTGCAGATATGTTAAAATTTTTGCTGACCAAAAATATATTTTAAAAAAACGGCGCGTACGCAATATTATTATGTTGTGCTATTTACCAAAGACCTTCAGTTGAGGTAGAATAATAATAACTTTTAAGCTTATGATATAATTATTATAATAATATTATGATTTTTTGTTATAATTATGTCAAGAATAAAGATATTTTTATTATAATTTTAAGATCACCGTGGCTGTATGACAGTTGGTTATACCAGAGATTAACAAAAGATTATTACAAGAAATATATAAAAATTAAAATAGAACAGAATTTATTTTTACTACCGATCTTTAATTTGTAAATTTATTTTTGGCAAACCTAAGAATGCTAACATTTTAAATATTTATATTTTAAAAGTGTTATTAGTAATTTACTTCAATGATGAAATGCCTGTTGTAAGCGTATTAGTTTACGTAATACGATAATAAGATCAGAGAAAATGAATACTCATTTTTCCACTATCGGTCACAATGCTCGATAAGTTAAAATAAATTCCATCAAAAGATCTATCAGTGTTTTTTTTTATTCAATATTTTCAGACTAAAATATAATATTGTTGCACCAGTGGCGTGACTAAAGGATAATCAAAAGACGGGCGCCACAAAGTTTTTTTTTATGAGCGATGGGTATAAGTGGATAATAGCCAAAGTATAATAGATAATTGAGTATTAAATATTATTATAGTATTCGCTACGATAAGTAGTTAAAACTACGACAGTAAATGCCTTAATTAAGAGTGAGTGGGAACAATAATCAGACTATGAATAATCCTATGAAAAATATCAAGTTTGTTGTTTTGCCTTAGCGAAGAATATATTATAATATTTAAATCTTTGGAGTGTATTTTTGAAAAATAAAAGAATACATATTGGTGTATATCGTGTAAATGTCCGAATCTATCATTAGAAGTCTATTCGTAAATAAATGTTTTCTAAAAGCAAATATATAAGCGTATACATTGCTAATTTTTCAGTGATTAAATGAAACAATTGTTCAACTATTGCAATGATGTGATGCGTAAATAAACGTAAAACTATATGTATTATTATATATTAATTTTTAACTTAAGTAAAAAATCACTATACTGTTTGCATTGCTTACGTGTCTGTTTGAATTTATTTTTTTTATAAAATTAAATACTAAATACTTTTATACACACTATTCATAAAAGTCGTAATGTTTAGAAATATCTATATAAGTACCTAGTTAAAATTACAGTTTACCATAAACTCTTCAAAGCGTAATGTCATAAAACACAGCCATAAACATTTGAAAATATAGATAATTGAAAATTTAATACCGTTCCATTCAAATAATCGCATAACCTCGATGAAATTTTAATGATATTTGTTAAAAACTATAAAACCTATTAGGTATCTATTATTGCAATTATTTTAAAATATAATATGAATAGTAAAATCATATAAGAGCATAAGGTTCGATAATAATAAATGTTATTTATTAACAAGAGTTTAACCTTAAAGAATTTAATATATTGATGTATTAATGACAAATTTTAATTTTCTCATACCTACTTTTCTGTTTTTCGTTTCTTAAAGTTTTTAAATTTAGTATAAAAAATCATAAGCTCTTGATAATCAAATGTCAAAATATGACTTAAATTTTTTATTACGATCAAACTCTACATTTCAATGTTAATTTAAGCGATAAGTGAAATAATCAGTTTATCCACCTAATCACAGTAACTTTTTTTATAGAATATTGAGTTTTCAATATAATTTTGTTCGATAGGTAGGTATATTACTATTTTTAATTTATTTAACTATGTACATAACATAGTTTACTCATTTTTATTACACAAGTGCATTCTGCTACATGAAAGTTCGTTTTTATTAATTAAATTGTCTGTCTAAGTTATAATAAGCTATACTCTAAGGTGTATTACACAATTTTATTCCGATCACGGCTCAGATTATGCATTTTGGGAAAGTAATGGAATAGCTGCCATCGACCTATTAATTGATTTGCTAAATTTGATAACATTTGCCTCTGTACGTGATAAATGAAAATAAAAAAAAAAAACAAAGAATTCTAAACTGATTAGTTAACGTGATGGAAAAAAAAATGTCTAGGAAATTATAGTGGATTGACCTCGAATATTAATATTAATATTATAATGATCTAATAATATTCTATAAGTAAATTATTATTATTATACACATTATTTTATATAATAGTCTTGCCTATATTATACACCGTGCTATGATATTGTATAGTTAAAATTTTTTTTAAATAAAAATCCAGTCACAAAATCAAATCAATTTTAGAGACTCCAAATTTGTATGGTATAAATGCCTATAAAAATCTAATATTACTATACATGATAAGATAAATTTTTTACTTGGCTTAAAATATAAAATTTCTGTCATCAGTTAAATTAATTGAATAGGTACCTAAGTATGTAGCTAGTTTTTTCACTGTTTTACACAAATATAAGCAGTATTATAAGATGATTTTCGACTTTTTTTTCTAAACAAGGGTTTTATATTTATCGAAATAATAATGTCATAGTACATAATAATCTAAGTGATTCTAACTATAATCGTTTATTATTATTTTATTTACAATCAATGCAATTACTACCAATATTTTCGAATCCTGCAATAGACCAATTTTAAGTATCAATAATTTTAGTTGAACAATGGCTATTACTGTTAAAAATTAATTGTTGATGTTTTTTATTTAAAAATTTGTTTTATTTATAAAAATCAAGCAAATAAATAGGTGCTCATAAATTAAATGTATTCTGATAAAATGACTTAGATTAAAATAACTAATTGATTTAATGAAAAATAATTTGTCGTTACCTAATTGTGAAAAAACCTTAAAATCTAAGATTTATCAAAGAAATCAATGTAAAAACACTATCGAAATCGGCTATGTATATTTTTAAATATTCTATTCGAATGAAAAAGTTTATTTAAACATACAAAAACTGGGGATCTCGTAAAAATAAAAGTTCTCATTAATTATAGGTCGTACAAATTAAATGAACCCAAATGAACCCATTTTTATTTTAATATATGTTTTTTTGTTTTACGCTAATTAAATTGAACCATGACATAGTTGCACTTACTTCGCATAACATTATTGAATTTGTATGTAATTATAGACATCATTAGTTTATTTTTAATCTGCGAGTTTATTAAACATAAAAAAACAACGGATAATTAAAATCAATTTTTTAACAATTCAGTACCTATTTTATGGATGACCGTCACTACGAATTAAGTTAGAAAATATTTTAGTTATAAGTACAAAATAAATAAATTTTTGTTTCTTAAATACGAAGTAATTAAAAGTAAGTTGATTGCTGAATTTTTGATCCTTAAACAACCCTTCTTACTCTCATCTATAGCGGTTGACTTAATGTTAAACACGTATTACAAGTGATAGCGATTTCAGAAGAGGAAGTTCAAATATTACAGAAAAAATGTTTTATTTTAATAAAACAATCAATTCAAATGTATTTTGTACGTGAAATTATGTACATATATAAATATATATATTAGTATTTACCTAAAATATTAAAATCTAAATAGATCATAATTTCATTAATAAGAATCTTTAACATGAAATCTTTTATCAATTTATGATAATATACACATGCACAGTTGTGTATTAAATTTAGTGTTTTAATTATAAATAAATTGATCATAGCATAATATTATTAATTATGTTAAATTATCTTGCAAAGCAAAGTAGTCTGATGCTTATTCCTCAGGTGATTTTTGTTTATTTTTAACTTTAAAATTTCTAAACGCAAACAATCGAATTGGATATCACAAAACCTCCGCTATTATGATATTACTATTTACTTGGTAAAGAATGTTTATTCGTTGACGTAGTAATATTCCATGCACCGCAACAATAAACTTTCAGAATGGTCTCGTAATCGGAATAAAATTCCTGCAGTTATTAAAAATAATACAAATGGTAAGTTTGTTTCTATTGGCGTATAATAAGGGATTGCGTTTTATTATGTGTATACGAGGAAGAAATCGTGTTATAAAATATTTTGAATAAAATTTCGATTATCCTAAAATATTATTTTCAATATTCATTATTAAATATTACATAATCTATATTAAGTTTGTACGTTTTATACGTTTCATACGTTTTTTTTTTTTTTTTTTGTGTGTGCTGTTGTGTGAATTGAGGTTACTTTTATCATTAAATTATAAAAATAAAGAGTTAATTAATAATAATATATGAAAATATGTCTATTATTCATAATTACTGAGAATAATTAGAATTCTCTCCTTTGGCTCATAAAGAACAACAATAATTTTAAGTTATTTATATGGTGTTATAAGGAATGTAAAATAAAGAAATCCTACTTTACTTAAAAAATTTAAGCAAAAATTTTAATAAAGAATAAAGATCACTTCTCAAAACATCATCAGGTCCATTTCACTTCAATCATTTACATCATCCGCGTGTACTTTACTTTTCATCACCGCTTTAAACATAGTTGTTCGACAGATAAATTTGTATATTAAATGCTATTACTTATCAATGGATAATTTAAATTAATATTTAATTTATCGGTCTTATTTTTTATGTTAATTATTAACTAGTGAGTTTAACAACTCTTTACTATCATTGATTTAAAAGATCAATGTTCATACCATTATACACCGCATTAAAAATCTTTACTAAAAAATATTGTAAAATCTAGATAACTATGCAAAGAATAAAATGAGGATCACTTATTATATAAGCAGAGAATATACTAAACATAAGTAAATAAATAAAATGGATGGCGCGTGGATATATTATATAATAACATAGATGTAATACACATCTCTATTATATTAGCCGTATATTATATTATACGGTGACTGAAATCGAATTTGAATAACACGACTACATAGTGTTTCGTACAAGAAAATTCGAATAAACGAGGCCGGTCACTCTAGAGTCTATCAAAAACCATAATGTGTTTTGTATGATAGCACAATTCGAACCTTCGCTCTGGAAAAATAAATGTCGTTAAAATTTCCTCATAAAACATAAGTAATAAAATTCAACTTATTGGTTTTATGAACAAACGATTGTATATTATTAGGAGACCCTTTTTGTAACCGTTTGATAATAATGAAAGCATATTACTATCAATATCAAATACTATATTAGTTTTTTCAATGAGAAAAATAGTATGGTGTACCTTAATGTAATGATTGTACAAGTACACAACTTTTTTTTACGTTATGCTTTACCTGTGAATCAAGTCTAGTATTTCAATGATTGCAATAAATTGTATTCAGTTTTTCGCGCTTAGTTGAAAGAACGTCCTATTTAAGTTTATACTTTTTACAGATGACAACATTTTTATTGATAAATCATATTCGTTGAACAATATAATTTTATACTTAATTATTCAAATATAATAAATGTAAAACGGTTGGATTAAAATAAAAATACAATATAATATCATATTAAAAAAAAAATTCACGATTGAAATATAATAATATTATCATATAGGTATGTGTTTCACTTTCTAAATAAAGTTTATTACCTGTATTAAAAGTGGTACATGATATTATATTAGAATAACATAGCAGTAATATATTATATATTATATTATTGTATACTAGAACCATATATATAAAATTATAAAAAAAAAAGATTCACAAAACATTTCTCGGTTCAATTTTGAATTTCTTATAATATTTTATTTTTACACAGTAATGTACTTATGTTATTTACATGGTAACATGTGTTACGCTTGTTATACACATATCCACATTGATAATAGTATGTATATTTTTTTAACAAAGCATTTCATGAAGATTTTAATCACTTTCATAAGTTTTAACCTCAACTATCCAAGAACTTTGATAATCCATTTTGAACACGAGAAATCACTTAAATATTTCTTCAAATATTCTAAATCCTGCGTTCCAGGGCTTGCATTTGAAAAAAATTTATTTTACGTTATTTTCAATTAAAACGTTACACAAATTTTAAGTTTATCGTTATTCAGAATTTAAACGTTATTCAACTTTTACATTTATCGTTATTAAGAATTAAAGTTTTTAATTTATTTTATAAATTATAATTATTAAATAGTTGGAAATTAATTATTTCATTTAATGATATACTATATATTTTGCGTTATGTTTTGTTTGATGATACGTATATCATATATTTTGTTAATCGTTACGTTTTTTTTTTGTGTTATTCAATTATTTATGTTTATTGTTTTCCGTTATAATTACGTTTACAAATTTCAATCGGCTTTTTATCAAATATAACGTTATTGTTACGTTTACAAGCCCTGCAGTGCATTCAGAAACTTAGTTTACAAATTGTTTATTTCTGTCCAACGATGATCGAACCAATATTCCTTTAGTAAATGAGTATAAATTAATGTTTTAAATTGTAGGAGTTATGTTAGTAAATTTAATAACTAGATTATAAACGTACCTGTTTAAGTATTTGGGGGGATGCTTGGAGAGGCTTAGCTCTCCAAAAAAATTAAGCCCCCCCCCCCTCCCAAAATTATTGAACATTTATCAAAGTATTTAATGGGTACCTATTTTTCAACAATGCAAAGAAAGATTTCGCGGATCGAGAGAGACGTGCAAATTGAAACAACTACTCATTGACATCAACCGGTAATTTTTTGGAACGTTAAAACATGCCCCCCCTTTCTCGCCTCGGCATTAATAACGCCGCGTAAAAACTGCAAGTGTTCCTCGCCCCGGTACAACCATCCGAAATTCAATTAATGCACTTATAATGACGTCGACACGCAACGCCCATATATTATACATGCACGCCTATACACGTATACGAACGCGCGTGTGTATAGATTTGTATAGATTCTAGATCATCATATCGATCTGGATTCCCGCGACTCATGCACTTGACAGATATTCGGCGTTCGTGCGCCTTTCCACCGATCGCCGGCAAAGGCTAACGCGGGACGATTCGAAAAAAATACAATATCATGCAGCGTTGTGCGAGAAACACCGTGGTCCGACAGTTCACCGCGTAATTTTACGGTGATCCGACGATAATATTCGTCGTCGTCGTCGTGGTCGTCGGTTATTCATTCGTCAAACACACGTGAGTCGAGGGAAGCCCGCGCAATACTATATACCTATACGATGATGTTTACTACTATACTTGGAACATTATACTGACCTGTGCGAGAGTGCGACTGTACTTTGTTTTAACGGCACAATATAGTGTAATAACAGCAATAATAATAATAATAATATTATTGTTATTATGGCGCAGACGGTTAATGTTTTTTGACGAAAAATCCAATTGTCGTTTGATGGCGGTGGCAGAGACGACGGCGAAGAAGGAATTCGCGACGGCAATCGCAAACACTGTTGACGGCGACGACGACCGCGCGAGAGATGATCGGCCTCGCGCCCGTGTCCCACCGGCCGAAGGGGTGTGCGTTCACTGTTCGTCGTGTGCGTCCGGACGGCGCGCGCGGACCGCGTTTTAGCGGCACCCCATTGGCGGCCGACCCAACTCCGCCGCCACCGCCGCCGCCGCCGTCGATGAACGTAAGAGACTACGCACACGTTTCGTTACGTGTGTTCTTATTTATTAAGTTTTTTTACGCCCCGGCTTCGATGTCTTCGCTCTTTCCGTCGTCCGTTTCCGTTCGGCGGCACCGAAGACCCTGTCGACTCACACCGCGACGACGACAATGACAAACGATATTATCGATAACTGCTGCAGCCACAGCCGGTCCTGCACGGCGTTGCCCGCGAACGCCAGTGGATTTGCCCCGTCCTCGATTAGGGGGGGGGCACTGTACGCGTGTTTCTCGGTTGCATTCGATCGGGCGTTTTTGCAGAGTGGACACGAAAAATACGCGTTTACGACGTAATTGCATTCGATTATGAGCACTGCACGTTTGATTTCGTATAGGCCCGATGGTAATCGTTCGTTTTTCGCCCGACCCGAACAATTCACGAGTGAGTCATTTTCTAGAAAGCGAATTTCGAAAATCTCCTCAGAGGCGTGCTACACATCCTCTCTGGTGTAGTACAGGATTACCTGCGGCAATGTGCCAAAGTCTGTGTACACGAGTTGCGATCGACTTGGCTGCAAATCGTTTGTACACACGCTCGCGTGCGTTAGGTTCTTATTTTGGTGTAGATTACATCGCCGCGTCACTTGTCAGCGCGTAAGCGTCCGTGCGATTGATAATAGCCATGACAATATCGGAGACGAGCAAACGTGTCAATATATTTTGACTTTACACAAAAAACATACGCATCAGATTAAAATATATGTTTTTAATTTAAAAATAATGTAATTTGAATTTGAATTTTCTCGGGCCCTTCAGTGAAAACGTTCTGAAAACTCTTCTTTTGTATTTTAATTTTATTATTTGCTTACTGTAATGTAAAGTATTGGACCGCGTTTTCGGGATATCTTGGATTTTTTATTAATTCTAAAAGTATCAAGTATCAAGTAGCTATAGATACTTAAACTAAAAGGATATTGTGTTATGTAGCCAGATACTTTTTCTAGATCCCTTGCCCGACCCTGAATATGATATTTTATACAATTTTATTTTCGTAACGGCAATGGCTGCGGTGCCAATATACACGGTGTATAAGCATATTATAAACAGCTCCAATGATAAGTATCTTATGCGTACTAATTTAATGATTAACATAATAATATAGAAAGCAGAAAAGTAAAAATTATACTTGTATTGAACAAAAGTTTGAAAATATGTCTTAATGATTGAAGAAAATATAATTTTTTAAATGTAAATCCTGTCGAAAATCAAATTCATACTTAACAAGCAGTTTATCAATTAAAACCAGGCTTGTTTAAACTTTTTTAACAGTCTTCTGTAATTTTTTAATAGCATAAAGAAAAGTTTTGTGGAAATAAGAAATTTACATTTCAAAGTACTAATAATTACTAACTAGGTTGATATTTGGATAGAGAAACATGAATCTTTTATAGTATTTCCAAGTAAGCATCGGCATAAAAGGTAAAAATAAAAATAATTACTATAACGTCGAAAAGATAATTGTGAGATTTTGTTAATTTTTAATGAATAGCCTATAATATAATATTATAATATAGTGTTGTATAACTACAGACATGTAGTTATATTGCCTATACATATGTCAATAAGTACATCTTACTATTTATTTTAAAAAAAGAAATCCAACATCAGTAGTTGTCAGGGCCGGAATCTAGCATATTTTTTTTTTATCCAGGGCAAAGTATAAAATTAGCAATTTTTTTTATAATTCAGCCTTTCTCTATTATGCCACTGCATACCAGTTACTGTCTAAAAGAAAAAAATGGGAAAAGGAAAAAAACCGTAGATACTTGATTAGAAAAAATGTGAATTAATACAAACCTTAAAATAAAAATAAATGCATAACCTGTAAATTTTACAATAAAAAAATGTTCAAAATTATAAAAAAACAATGATATAAGACTCAATATACGTATAAATATAAGACATAATGAAAATATCCCATCATCTTTGGGTGGAACTAATAAAAGAAATAAAATAATTTTTGTATTACTTCAAAAAATGTTTCTAATTCAAGTATTAATTTTGTTGCGTTTACTTTGACCAAATTTAAGCAATGTGCAGGACGTAGAATAAAAACTTTTTATGAATTTTTATTTCATCCATAATACTAATTTGTAAATTTTTTTGTAAACTTATGCCGTTTCCGGTTAGGAGTCGATAATGTCTCGAAAAGAACTATATTAATAACTTGTTAGTTGTGGCTTGGTGTGGCGCGTTGTCTGCTACCAGTCGCGGAATGCGACTGAGAGTAAGTGACGGCCATAGCTACTAGTTCCCGGATGGGTGACCACTTGGGATCATAGTGGTTAAAAACCTTGCCACACATACACGTGTTTGCTATCAACCGTAACAATCGTAAAAATACAACCTACCGTACCAACCTTACCCCTTACTATAATCATAACCCCTACAAACAGCTAATGGCCCTAGTTGCCGGGTTTAAGTTCAATAAAAAAAAAAAAAAAAAAAAAAACTTGTTAGTTGTTACAGTTCTTAGAAAAATTCGTTTATTAGTATTGTTAATCGGTTTTTAACATCATGTATCGTCTAGTTATCGTGATTTGTAATTTTTAGGTATGCTATAAGAATACAATGTACTCCCATAAAATAGGAATAGAAAAATTGTTTATTGCTGATACACACAAATAATCCGTATGGGAATTGAAGATATCCATACCTTAAATTAAATAATGAAGATTGTGATTTAAATTATAACATTCATCATTAAATGAATAAAAACTGTTAATACATCTACTTATTATTTGGTAATTTGGCGCCACCGACCAAGACTTCCGAGGCAAGTTATCTTGTTTGCCTCTCCGCCCTAAATCGGCATTGATAGTTGTCAAATTAGTTTCCGTTTAAAAATAAGTATTTTCTTAAATTGAGCTGACTATTAGTTTCCGTTTAAATTTGGTGTGTACACGTTAAATCAATTCTCATTTTTACGGTAACATCATCAAATAAACGCATATTTTATTTTCAATTTTTAAAGGTTTAATTCTGTGTATATTCTAATATATTTATATCATAATTTCATTAAAAATAAATAATACTTTAATTATTAATATCCATTTCATATTAATAAATTATTAAAAAAATAATGTTTAATGGTTAAACGAGTAATCGTGCAACGAAATTGTGTATTCTATAAATAGTAAATGATTAAAGTTATGAAATAAACTACAAAAATCTCCAAAACTAAGCATAACACTGTCATATTATATAATTTAATAAATTTTTATCTGTTCAAACTTATTTTATTTGTATAAAAAAAAAAATACTTACATGTGGTTCTTACTATGATTGGTAATACATTGAATTGTGAAGTAATATTATAATACAATTCTAGATTTTAGAAGTTATATATCATAAAAATACTACAATAATAAATTTTTTTTAAAACTACATATTTTTAAAAACAAAAATACCTTGTAAGTTGTTGTCTTGAGTGCAAAATTATCTTGACACTAGCCACATAATTGTGCAATGATCAAAAGACATTTAAATATACAAAATAAAACATATATTTAGGATTTTATAGCTATGATAAGAGAATTGTTCATTCACACATCGTGGAAAAGTATAAGATATTATGAGATTAGTCGATTAAAACAGGCGTACCTAGATTATTGAGTCTTGGAACCTACCTCAATATATTATTATATATATATAATATTACCCATTAAATACAGCTCACATGTTATCCAATCAGAGTTATTATAATTTAATGTGATTATATATTTGTATTTTTTATGTATGTTAATTTTATGGCGCAAAGACAATAGTACATAATATAAATTGATATAGGTAGGTACTCAATTATTCAAGGGTTGAAATTTAACATAGAATATAGATTTATAATTAACTAATAAAATATAATATTAATAAATAACCAACACTTGTCTGTCTACAAAAGATAACGTGCAATAATTATTTTATCTAGATATAAATTCAACACTGGTCACGCGCATACATTTTGCAAAACAGAGTTCTACCAGGCTCGATTGTAGATTCCTGGTCGTCATAATTCAAACGATTAAAATATTACCAGCTATATTTTTTAATAATATTGTATCGTAGACTATGCACGTATCGATATATTTATTAAATGGAATAAATTGAATAAAACCATTTACATAATTCATAACGCATCTATTTTGTCAACACGACGTGTAATTATTATAGTGTTGTAGGTACATACGGCGAAAAAATATTTTTTTATACAACATAATATATAGGTAATATAATTATCGTCGTGTCAACGCATTTATTAAAAATATATGATTTTTATTTTTTAATATTTTTGATTCGCATATTATGATTGTTTGTATTGATCGTTAACGAATGGTGGTCAGTAAGTGTTGGCGTTGAGAGAGAGGATATAAATTATTTTTTTTAATAATTAATAGAATGACATTCGACAATTATATTTATACGAGTATTACATATAGTATAGTACGATTGCATAACTATGTTTAAGTTCCAAATCCCATAAACTCCCTAAATATTTGCTATGCACAACATGATATTATTACCTACATAATATATTATGCGTTGTGGCTATACACGCGAAAATCACAATAAGTTTTAAGTTGCTACAAAATAATATTTTTCATAAATACATTAAGGTTCTTCTGTAAATTCTTGTCTTAATTTCAAAATAGTTTATGAATTCAAATTAATGACAGTGTAGTATTCGAAAATTCCAATTAATTTTAACGCTTTTTTTCTTTATATTCTATGTTATTCATTCGCCTCAAGTCTATTAGACTTTTTTTTATATTATTCTCGCATCAAATCAACCCACTTCAAAATGTTTTCAATGTATCGTATTTACTTATCTTATATAAAAAAAAAAAAAAACTTAAATTTACCAATAATTTCCTTCTAGTCATTTTATCATGTAACTGGATAATTTTTTGCTTACTTGATCACCATTATAAATCAACATAATACTCAAAAAATATTTATTTTTTTTCAACGTTCAAATAAATATAATTATAATTTATAGGCAACATTGGAGTTTTTAATATTATAAATTTACATATTTATTTATTATAGTTGCCAAAAATGTTATATTTGCTGTTGAGCATGTATTCTTCTTATTATTACGGTACTGACGTAATGGCAAGACAAGTTAGAAGGTAATTCTAGTATACTATTATACTAGCATTGATAAATATGCTGCTATTATTTTGTGTTGAAAATGTCATCTGAATTCCAATATAGTTTTCTAAGTAAAAAATATTATATTATAATAAATAATAAATGGCATGCATCGCGTATGTACGTATAGTTATATCATTTAGCTACATCAACATTAAGTAGGTAGTAATTATGTGCGATGATCTCGTGGCTTAAAGTGGAAACCAGTTTCGAGTTCAACTTACAAATCGTCAATCGTCATTATACAGGTAGTTGGTAACTGTTCTATATCATTTATACTACCATACAAACCTATCTACTTATAAACGTGTAACCTGCTCGATATACACAATAATTCTTAAATTAAGAACTAGGTATTATTTTATTGTCATATTTTTATGCGTTTTTGAAAACATTTTTATTTACACAATGTCTATTAACAAAGTTATTATTAAATAAAATGTTTTCAATCATTTTATTATTATTATTCAAATTTTCAAATTTGTAACTTTTTACAACGAAGTAAAATAATAAGTTTTGATACATAAAAATCACATACCAAACTGATATTATGTGTAATTAGTGAAAAGCATTTGTATATTTTATATTTCCCATTTAGTGCTCAACGAAGTGTTGGAGCACTAATAGCTGGTAGGTAATTTAAACAAATTAAGTACTTATAGGCCTATAACTTATTGTGTAAAATTAAAAACGCATGTCGCCATTGAAAAAAAAATAAAAAGTAGAAAACCTCAAATAACTATTAGTAAGAAGTATAATTTTCAAAAAAAAAACATGTCTTATATTTACGGATAAAATAACCGACATTCGTTTAAAAAAAGAATCACTCTGTATACCACATATATATGTATTATTATAAATCGTTTCCCCACTGCGGTCCGGATCTTCTTCGCCGACCGAACGAGTCCAAGGCCAAGGACGATAGAATCCGGTGTTCGGATTTATAAATTTTACCGACGTGTGCTAGGCGCGTATACGTCATTCTACAGTGCGACGTGCGTGAAGCGGGTCGCTCTCTCCTCTTTCGGTCGTCCGATCGAAAACGAATGTAATAATATCAAACACGCGCGAGAAAAACAATAATATTGGTATTGTAAAGAGCATACGTCTATGTGCAGTGTTATTCGCGTGACAACCGTTCGTGCCGTTCTCTCGACCGCGCCGCGAAAATCCGCAAAATCCTTCCGCGGGAACGTTGCAAACCCACGGTTTACTTAAGGTAAGGCAGAAATACGTAATCGTGATACGTACCATGGTGGACATCAAGAGGGTTTTCGTGACGGGCGGCGCAGGATACATCGGCAGCCATTGCGTACTGTCGCTGCTGGAAGCCGGCTACGATGTGGTGGCAATCGACAACTTCGCAAACAGCGTCGGCAAGGAGCACACCGCCGCTAGCTTGGACCGGGTTCGCTGTATCACCGGCAAGGAGATCACTTTCTACAAGTGCGACCTGTTGGACGTCCAGCAGCTCGGCGACATTTTTGACAAAGTACTTTGCCCCGTTGATTTTATATTATACGTTTCTGTTATATTCTAGAGTCGCACTATTAGCTCCGGGAAATCTGTCGACACGCGAAACAGTTATTTAACAGTTATATATGTTTTCTGCCACTCAAATCGGCCGTGGTCTAAACGTCTAAAACTACCCGTACAAAACCAAATCGTCGTTCATTCGTCCGACGATGTACCGTATGCGGTGGACAAATATCTGAGTCAATTTGGTTTAAACACGTTATCGTATTATTCTTTATGCATGACATCGTCCTCTTAAATGATACAAACGAAATTATAAGTATATTTTTTTATTATCCATAGTCACCTAATGGTCTGAAGTTAGATATAGGTAGTATGCCCTTCGTTTATAACGGTAATATTTATTACATATAATAATATAATCAATTCATAATGATCATATAGCGCGGAACTTAAAGCAATCTAATTTTCCAGTATGATTTCATCATGATTTTAATATTATTATTGTAACGCAGATCGCAATAGATGTAACTTTGGTTAGGTGTATATATATATATCAAGAAGATTGTAGATGCAACTATGATGTATGGTAAAATTTATAAGAATGCTTAAATGACGATGACCTACCTGTACACTTGGGTTGAACGTGGTTCGCTTTTATGTAATACTAAGTAAAATATAGCTGAATAAAATAACACCAATGCAATACAAATTTTAATTTACTATTAAATACTAAAATTATTGTGGGAATAGTCAATAGATTGATATATTTTTTAATGGTATAAAATGTGTATATGAAACGTATGAAGGTATTTAATATAGGTATTATTTGTGTAAACATTTGAAAAATATAATCATTTTTAATACGTAATCTCCTAGTAAGCAAATCCAATTAAAAACACGTTGAATACGAAACACATGCAAGTGCTGACAAGCACCTCTTTCCCGCACCAACGATAAATACCTATTCTATATAAATAATTAACATACTTGATCCAACACAAATTCGTATTACTTTACATTAATTATTGTATAACTAATGTATAAATCGAAATATTAATTACTTATTACAAATGTTTTTTTTTATTTAACATCCAGAAAAATATTGAACGACGGAGCCTGTTAAGCATTAATATTATAAATATATGAGTACCTACCTACCACCAATTTAACTATAAATAAGTAGGCACTGATTTTGTTTTTGTTTAAAAATTAACACAGGAATAGTAAAAATTTAATGCTTAACACTTTAAACAGGGTGTCAGAATTAACAAATCGACATGATTCAAAAATTATACAGAGCTATATGAGCTGTGGCCTATGTTACAACAATTAAAACTGAACATTTGAAAACTTTGAAGCTTTAGAGCAGTATATTTTATTGTTGTATTTAAAACTGCGTAACATTTTTGACTGAAATATCTTCAAGACTGAATAGTTAGGCGATATAATGTTACTCCAAAGTTATTTTCATAAAACAATTTAAAAATATTATAAACACTTGAAGGTTTTACTTGATAAGCGCTTACATTTCAAAGTTGAAATTTTTGGATTAAAATTAAGCATATAACGTAAGCAAAAACTCCGGTTGTTATAATTTATTTTGAAATTAATTACAATCTGCAGTTATTGCCGTTCACGTAAATACTACGTATCAAATATTTTTGGTTCCGTCAAAACATTCGTAACTAGTAAGAGCATATTCTGTATTCAGATAGTACTTTTCTCTGGAATTTTGGACAATTTGCGTAAGAAAAAAAATATTATAATTATTTTTAAGATTTTAGAAAACAATGTTGGGGGGGGGGGGCGATCCCCAGATGACCACCAAATGCGTACACGTGCCTATAAGACAAATTTACTTACATATCATGTGTTATATACCTATTTTATTAATTTTAACCCTAACCTACCTTTGTGGGGCGCAGTGTCTTATTGCATGGAGTTCCGGGACTTTTATTTACATTAAACAAAATCTATCTACTTTTTTATTATTTTATTATTACACCATGGTTATTGTGTAATCATTGTTAATCGGTGTTATAGCATACATTCGACTGTGTTATACACTTTGCTGCAGTGAAATCGGTCGGTGAATCAATGAAACAACCACTTATGTATTACAAGAATAACATAATAGGCGCAATGAATCTTCTGGAAGTGATGGCCTCTCACGGGTGTTACCAGCTAGTGTTCTCTAGCTCCTGTACCGTTTACGGGAACCCGTCGTTTTTGCCCATAACTGAAAGTCATCCAATTGGCAACGTCACTAATGTGTATGGCCGCACGAAATATTTCATCGAAGAAATACTTAAAGATGTCGTTAACTCAGAACAAGTAAATACCTACTTATCAAATAATACCAATAACAACTTGATTTTAAAAGCATCCACGTAATATACAAATAGTTCGAGTCATGTTGTTTTTTTCGTCATGAATGAAACGTCTCGATTTGTTTTCTGTTCTATGTAAAAAGAAATGGAACATCGTGAGCCTGAGGTACTTTAATCCAGTAGGAGCTCATTCGTCGGGATTGATCGGAGAAGGCCCAACGACAAACTTTTCAAACTTAATGCCATACATAGCGCAAGTAGCGTTGGGCAAGAAACCCAAGCTGTCAATCTACGGTGGAGATTATGCAACCCCTGACGGCACCGGTACATAATATTATTTACACGTTGTATAACGACAATGTGCTGTTATTAGTTTTTCATCAATTCTTCTGTTTACAGGTATAAGAGATTATGTTCATGTAATGGACTTGGCCGAAGGACATGTGGCAGCTTTAAAAAAATTACAATCAAAGCATGCACATTTACAGGTTATTATTATTATGGTTATTTTTTTTATAAGACATTCACACTATCTACACAATTTCTTGTTTGATACATACAAATTTACACAATAGGATCATAAATGTGTTATTAAATTGGATTTTTACAAAATATAATATGAATTTTCAAATATTTTTTTAAAGGCACCTAATAGAAAAATATAAATCTTAATACAGGGAAAAATAATTATAAACGAATAACGATATCATCACAATCAAAGATAAAAATGTATAATTTATTGAAATGTATTTATTATATGTTAATTTATAATAATGATTATAGGTTTATAACTTAGGAAGTGGACAAGGAACTTCTGTATTGGATTTTGTAAAAACCTTTGAAAAAGTAACAGGTGTCAAAGTACCATATACAATTGAAGCACGCCGTGAAGGTGACATAGAAACAATGTATGCCAATTGTGATCTTGCAAAATTTGATCTTGGTTGGACAGCTAAATATACCTTAGAAGATATGTGTAAGTCAATACAGAATGTTATCAAATAAGATATTTATAATATACATATCATACATTTTAGGCAAAGACTTTTGGAAATGGCAAACCATGAATCCAAATGGTTACAAGTCAAATGATATAGCAAGTATGAATGGTAAAACAAAAGGACATTAAATTACCTTTAGTGTTTAGAATGATAGTCAGTGTAATATGATTTTTTTTTTGTTTGCCCATACTAATAAAAATTTGTCATTTTTAAATGCAGCTAAACAACAGTAGAATAATTTAGAATATTCTTCAGGCAAAGATGAAGTGGCTATCATAGTTTTAAGCCAATCAATAATCCTAGAAGACTATAAAGAATTATTTTTAACAAAAAAAAAAAAAAAAAAAACAAAAACAAGTTGAACAAATATTATTCTTACCTGTGATGTATTTTTAGAGTATGTTGCTAAAGCAACAGGAAAAACTGTTTTCCTGTTTAAACAATTAAGTTTTTTGTTATTAGTGAAACTTAAAGTGTCATATCCTGATAATAAGATAATGAGATTAATGAAAATTGAACACAATACATCAAATAAATCCTGAAATAAACATTTTAAAGCTATATGAATAGGATTTTTTGTTATACATAAAATATAAAAATACCACAAAAATAAATAATAAATAAAACATTTTTAATAAGTTAACAATACCAACATTTGTAAAGGAGTTTGTTTTCTTTATGAAACTGGTTAAATAAATCATGAAATTAGTTATAAACTCATTGTGATATGGAATGAACATTTTGTGTTTAAAGACTTCAATAACTGTATCACATAAAAATTGATAATTTCTAAAAAAATAAAAAAATTATGACTTTAAATAGATCTAATGTGGCTGTTAATGAAAAAACTACTTTACTTGAACTGATTGCATGCTTGAATACATTCATTCAGTGGATCAAATGATGAGTTACTAGAAATAAAATTCTGTGCACTGCAAAGAATTACAAATTTTAGCAGCATTGATTCTTGAACTGGGTACGGTCTTAAATTTTTCAGTATTTCAGTTGACATAGATAAGCAGCAACCAAGGAATGCATAAAGTATTTCCTATAATTAATCAACATAAATATTTTGGATCTTATTTTTTAGATACACTGACAAACCTTATTTTTCAAATTTATTGTACACCAGATATTTTGTAAAATATTGCAAATAAAGTGTACATTTTCCATATTTGTTTGAGGGCTTTGTAATATTTGTTTAAATTCTGATAAAATATGACATAGCAAGTCAACATCTATGAAATTAAAAATATTAAAAATACAATAAAATGCAAAAAATAAAATTAATTATTTATTTAAAATAATAGTAACTATACCTAAATTGTTGTTAGAATGTATTTCATGTATGTTATTTAAAATTTCATTAACTACATTTGTCACAAATTGCTTTTGTAAATCATGAAAAATAATATTGGAAACTTTATATAATACTGTAATCAGTAATTTAATTTGATTTGTCTGAAAAAAATATGTAATATGATTTATAAGTAAGTTACTAAACACATATTTGAGAGCATGAATTTTACATCAAAATTTGAGTGATGATCATAGCATTTGTGTAGCAGTCGAAATGCCGAAGTAGATTTTATTGATTGCTTAGCAATTAATATAACTGACTCTTTCCAAAGCTTACTATTGGGCCCTTCAATCACATATTTTTCTAAAAATCCCCAATCAAATGGATACATTGGTTTATCAGCACCATTAATAACAGCTAAACAAGCCACTTTGGTATCTTCATCAACATCCAACATTTGTTTTCGTTTTGGAACAATGAATGACATTAATCCTCGAGCAATGCTATGATCAGAAAGGTGTTTTAAATTTTTTGGTTCATCTGTAAATTAAAATTTAATTAAAACCATACCAAATAATAATATTTCATTATAACACTAACTGTCTGATTGGACTCTTATTATGACATTTTTTTCCAATTCTTGTCCAAGCCAAATTGATAACATCATTTGAGCTTCATTAATAAATTTTTTGTTAATATTTTGCAGAAATTTTACCCAACACTCGCCTATATTAACAGCAAATATTTTATTAATTAAAAAGAAAGAACAATTGATTGAATAGCTAACAAAAAAATAAATAAATAACACCATTACCAGGTATAGGTCCATTAAATAAATCTAATTTGTCTGAATCCTCTAACTGTGTTACAACTTTTGGATAACTTCGAAATATTTTTGGTAAAACATTGAAAGGCATGATTTCTAAATCTGTGCCAGACAAAGACCTAAAACATTAAAATTAAAAATTATATAAAGGTTTGAGGAATTTAAACTTACTTAAGAGCACATTTAACGGTATTATCATTGGAGTGTAATACCATAGACCATAACTTTTGAAAAAAATCATTGCGTTTTTCATTTTCTGTTGTTTGATTAGATGAAACCATCAATAAATTACAATAGCTATACAAAATAAAAATTAATCATCATACATTTTTTTTTTTTATGCTTTTTATTTAATTTTACTCTATCATACCTAGGTATAACACAAGGGTGGTGAATGTCTAAAATTGTTTTATCAATCATATTTTTAAGAGATTCTGGATTTATGTACTCAGCTATACACAAATCTACTAAAGATTCAAACGTTAATTTCATTGGCAAATACATAGAGTGTTTTATGTAAAATCCAAGCATTTGTTTTAAAACAGATACTAAATCTGAATTAGGACTAAAAATAAAATATAATTTTTACAGTTAATATTTATTCTATGTTTATTTTTAGTGTTATTATTACTTTGATTTGACCATTTTTCTAATAGTATATGACTTAACAACATTCCATTGCCATCCTGGTTTATCTTTTGATAAACAATACAATAAAAATCTGTAACATCTAACTTCTGTTATCCATAGATCATAATACATATCAATACTAAATTTCTTCAGTGTTTCATCGTTGCTATTTTCAAAACGTTTAATAAAACTAATTATTAATGAAATGTTTTCCTAAAAAAGATAAAATAAAATTAATATATAAGTGAAAAATTAAGAAGACACTGCACAATGTCTTAGAAAAATTGATTTGCAAGAAAATGTTTTAGAAAAAAAAAAATGATTAGAATTATTATACATAGTACGCTATAGTTGTATACTGCTGAAAATAAATATAATTTAAATAGTAGGTATTTTAGACTTAGAAAAAACATATATTTTAATCAGGGATTTGAAATCAACCATAATTATTAAATAGGAATCATTTACTTAAAAATTGTCTCAAGCAAATGTAATAGATTTTTCATCAGACCAACAACACTCAAATTAAATTTTGAATTTATCGTGATCTCTTATAATGATTAGTATTTATACTAAATTGCAATGAAACAAAAAAAGGTACATAAAAAAAAACAACACTAAATTCTGCATAGTTAAGTGTTTCCAGTGCTTGTTTTAATGAATAACTCTTTTAAAAGTACTGTTACAATTACAAAAAAAAAAAATTTAAATGATTAAAAGCAATTAAAATTATGTCTTTGATCAATTCTAAGTTTCATAAAATTGGAAACTTAATAGAAAATTAAATTTTGATATTGATTTTTTTTTCTATTTAAAGATTTTTATTGGTAAAATTATTAGCTATTTGAAGTAGATTTATTTTAGTGTAAGGATCTAATTAAATATAAATGTATTTATTATTTCTAAACAAAAATAATAAACTAACCGGTATACAGGCTGCTGTAGGTATGACTTTCATTAAATCAAATCGACCATAATGACTTATTTCTAGATCTACAGAATATGAAATTAATGGCAACAAATAATGTTTATTTAATAATTTTAATATAGTCTGTTGTTGAGAGCGATCACAGATTTTACTTAAGTAAAGACCAGCCAAATAAAAATTAAACTGAATATCATTTAATAAATCACTGGTATGATTAATATTGGACAACCATTTAGAGGTAAACTGCTTGTTACTAAATTCTGGACATAGTCTGAAAAATCAAAAAATGAATAGTAAGTTAGTTTACACAATAAATTCTAATATATTTTAACCACAGTTACATAAATATGCTAATAAAGTGTCTTACTTAATCAATGAATATGATGTCATTAAAATCGAATCACTTGATAAAAATGGATATAACTCATGATTATTAGTGCATAACTTGGTTGTAGCAGCTAAAAATATAAATATATAAGATAAACATATTTTCATAAAATCTTAACTAAAATATCATACTATCAGAGTTAAAAGTTGACAACATTATAGACATTTTTTCAGTATCAATTAATTTTGTACGATTCCATTGCAAAATGCTTGCAACAACAGTCTGTGCAATTATTTTATGACACCCATACTTTTGAACAACATTCAAGCCTAAAAAAATAATAACCAAAATTGTAAGTAAAATAAAAATTATTGAGAAACTTAAAAAAAAAAAAAAAATATTTATTACAAAAATCGATAGTTTTGTGTACAAATTTTGAAGAGCATACACTTAGAGTTCTGGAACAACACAGTAATAAAATATCAGATGTACATGGACATAACATTAAAAGACTATTCAAACGTTGAAACATGGAAGTTGGATCAAAACCGCGTGAAATAAGTTGAATTGATGTTTGAATTACACACAAACATAAATTGTATTTTATTGTATGTAGAGTATCCGGAATTGTGACACAAAATTCTTCTAAAATATTGTACAAAAATAGAATATCATCCAGATTATCAATCTGTAACACATAATCATCACAAATCATAATAAAAAATATAATAATATATAAAATAATAAATTCAATATTGATATATCATTTTACCTGTAACCAAGAATAAATTTCAAATAATAAATCATAATCAGATGCATAGTTGAGTATTTCAACAAATAGTCTGACAAACATAATACGATGATTTGATGATGTTTGAGACAAAAAAATAAATTTAAATAATCGTTTTGTAACATTTAACCAGTCTGTTACAAACCTAAAACATTAATTTAAATTCATGATAAGATTTACTTTAATATACATATAATTATTAATAAACCTAATTAATTAAAATAATTTATTACTCGTGATCATCAAAATGTGTACATATTTTCATATGAAACAAAATTACATGCCATTCTTCAATACTTTCATCCATTATTTTTATTAAAATGTCAACCAAAATGTTGATCTTATTGTTGTTAATGTCTTTGCTTTTCAACCCAAAAACTATTAATTCAAATATTTCTTGTATAAATCCAGTTTTACATTTAATTTGAGGATTTAGGACAACTAACCAGTCGATTAACAATTGGTTTTGATAGTTATTAGACATCATAAATGTACATAAAGCTCGTAATGCTGTAGTACTAACGATCGGATTTTGGTTACAACAATATTCTTGAAGGAGTAACATTTCAGGAATCTATAATAAATTATTATTGTTTTTAATTAATTAAATTTATAAAACACATTCAACTCTCGATAACTCAAAATTAAATAACACCAATATGAGTGAATTTAATTTAAATGCTATATTTTTAAAAGGTGTTATCTTGAAGTTTTTAATATTGCAATTTTTTAAATCCTTTGAATTTTTAAGTTACTAAGAGTCACCTGTATATTAAGCTTGTAACATCAGTATTAATGTATACAATTAGACAAAATTATGGTACATTACTAAGAATAGAACAAGAAATAAAATAAAAATGAATAATTACATTTGTCATGTCTGAACGGTTTCCTTTGATTTTAGACTTAATCATATTAACTAGGTTGTCCATTGCCTAAAAACGAATACAATTTGAATTAAATAGGTATTTAAATCTAATAAACAATGACCATTGAATTATATTTACAGCAGCTACTGAAATTGTATTTCCAGAATCTATTTTTCGTTTGATCTCAGCTAAAGTGTCCATCGTAAAATATTTTATATACTACAACAAAACAAATTTGTACACTACTTGGGTATAAATGTTGTAAAATAATTAGTAAATAACAAAATATCAACAATTATTTACAGCTCACAAGTGGCAAAGGAATACTGACACGAGTGATATCTCAAGTACAATAAAAATTTAAAATACTTAAATATTTTAGGTATCTATGCTAATAAGTAATAAGTAATAATCAACTGTAATCAAGTATCAGACTGTCAACATTTAACAACGGTATCACAACTACAGAATAACTGCCATAACCCAGATACCGCGTGTTTGATAATAATCACATCTGATAGTCTGATAAATCTGATAAGTACTTAGAAAATAAAATTGTAAATAGAAGTTACCTAATATTAGTATATTTTTTTTAATGATTTTTAATTAATTGTTTAAGTAAATAGCATTAAGAATTATGTTTAATGTTCATACTTATTTTATTTAATTTACCTTTGTTAACTTTATATAAGGTTTTTTTTTCTAAAACTGATCTTGTGTAAATACCTAGATATTTTTTAAAAATCTCTCAAGTACATAGGTACTATAATATTGTACTAAAACTTTAATTTAACGGTTAGATGTTTAAATTGCGGTATATGTTACCTTTTAATATTTGTTTAAAATGTGGAACATCAAAAAGCTTAGTATATTTAAATTTGACCTCAAATAAAAACACATTTGCTGTCGAAGACAAAGTACACAAATTGGAAAATTCTACTTGCAAGTACCATCATGATGCATTAGATGCATTTACTAACAGTCTTGTTTTGGAAAATATGATGAAATGGAAATCAGAAAATTATGTCTGCACAAACCATAAATTATCAAAAATTAAATCACGTTCTATATTTGAACTCTGTGATGATCCAGACTATCTGACTACATATCTACAGCAATGCCTTGATGGTTATTCCCAAGTCACTGTAAGTGCATTAAATCAATTCAGGTTTACAATGGCCAGACGTGGAAAAATTAATGGCTTAATATTAATTGATAGACTCAACAAAAAGTATGGTAATTGTATTGAGGAATCTGAATTACAAATGAATTTTGCTGAAGCATATTGGACAAATGGTGATTTGTATAGCATGTTTAAAATTTTTGAATCATTCTACTCTATAGAGTCTGCAAAAGTTAATTATATATTAGAACCTATTATTCATACTATAGTCACATCACACGGCGCTGCATCAGTAGTTATGGTTTCAAAATTTGTCAACTTGATAGTTATCAAATTTGGAGATTATCATCCAATGTCCATCCTGTGGAAGTATTTATTTTTAAGTGAATTATTTAATGACAATCTAGAAGCTGAAAAGTTATTAGAACAAAATACTAATTTAATAGAAAATATCCAATACCTTTCACTAGCTCTTACAAGAAAGTTATTAAAAACACATAAAATTAATTATGTTCAAAAAATATTGATAGTTCTGTTAAAGCATAAACGAATGGAACCTTATCAATGGAATTTAAGTTATCTATTTGAGTATTATTGTGAGTATATTATATTTATAGTTAATACATATTTTTTATTGACATTTTATCTACCAATTATTTATTAAGTACTGAACAACAGGTTAACAGCTACATTAGTTTTTGGTATATTATCTGGGAAGGGAGGCGGGAGCTATGTGTACTATTTTTGGTACACTGCTGTTTTTCTAATAATCTTGTGTGTATCTTAATTGATATATTGGAATCTTTGATGAAAAGTGTCATGTGTATCTAATAGGGACATGGTAAATATAATTTAAACTCAGGAAAATATTTTGTAACCTACTAAGCAAACGAATTCATTAATTTAGTTACAAATTACAACTTATAATTACATATTAAAGTACAATAATATACTTTTTCATAACATTTTAGGTTTGTAGTGAGAAAGGCATATTCACTTTTTTGTGTTAGCTTGAATGGTAATTAATCGATATACCATAAATTGTATATATAACAATTAACCTGATAATATTAATATATTGATGCTATTTAAAACAAAATGCAAATAAGCATTTGGTTTAATAAAAAATTTTATTAGTAATAAAAAAATATACTAATTAATAACAATAAAATATGATTCTTCTAAAGGCTATTTATAGGCCATAGGTGAAATATGTAATTTTTACTGCTTGTCTCCCCCCCCCCCCCCAAATTATTTCATTAATATTAAGACAAACGTACCAATATAAATAAATATTTAGTCATTATATATGTTACTTTCATAAAATTACTTTAATTATGTTAACTATGAGGTTGTTATGAATGATAACTGTGCAATGGCCGATGAGTCATCAGTTATTACTCATAATTATGTTATGATAACGATGAGACCTATGTTGGGTATATTAGTGAACATCAATGATATTAAAAATACAAGTGTACTAAAAAAAAGTTCGAATTAATAGAATATACTTATATTTCTATTGATAATATAATATTTTGTTTGCTTAAACAAATGTTAATTTAAAGATTGAAATAAATAAGAAGCGCTTATTAAATTAATTTGTATTTTTATTAGAGTAGTGTGTTTTGTGTTTTGGTGTAAAGTTTGACCACTATACTTATGAATTTACTTAAATATTGTAGTTTTCATTACACAAAATAACAACAATTTAATTCAAAAATATTTTATTTTAAAAACAAATAAATTTTCATGAAAAAAAAAAAAAAACATTAATTATAATTATACATGTTTATACAAGCATATTATTTGAATAGTATTAGAATAGTTTTTGTACTTGACAATTTAAATATTATTATTCAGTCAGTATTGATTCAAAAAAATATTTATAAGTTTTTATTTATATTTTAGACACATTAGGAAATGTTAGCCAATGCAAAGAAATTATGAAACACTCCATTGAATTCAATGTACCATTAACAGAAGCACAGCAATCACGTTTAATTAATTTGGTGTTCAACAACAAACATCAACAAAAAATCAACAAGGAAGTGACTGCGACTATATTTAAACTTATGTTTTAAATTAGTTTAATATTTGTCAATACAATTTTTTTTCAAAACCAAATTGTTATATATTGCTTTGTATTTTATATTATGCTAGTTATGTTAAATAATATTGATAATAAAAAACAATATTTAAAATGGTAACACTAACTGTAATACTGTGATTGTTAAATTCTTCAGGGGAGTTTTTTTTAATAACAGCTGGTAATTTAAATATAGAAAATATACATAAAAAACAAGTTAGAAAAAGTGATAATAATTAATAGTTATAATTAAAATGTAATAAAAATAAATCCATCCCATTCAAACATTAAAAATTGACTTATGTATAAATTCTTAAACATAATGACCCAAATGAATAATTTTATTTGGTCTTTTTTATTATAAAAATAAATTATTATCAAAAAAGAATACTTTGAAAAATTAATATAATAGACTAATATTTAATATTAACTAGATATTGAATAAATTAATATTGATAAGAACAACTTAACAATACTATTAACAAGGTATCACAAATACATAATTCGGATTTTACACATTATATAAAATAATAGATCTATAGTTTAAGTTTGAATTATTTGATGAGGTTAAATAGTACATGTTTTTACTAGTATATAAACAATTATGATAAACTCTTGTCAAATTAAATGATTCCATGAATAACAATTTCATAGAAAATGTTAGTTAAGCAAAGAAAGTACTCATGTAGATGGTAAAATCAGTAAAACTTCGGCTGTAAATTAAACAAACATGTATTGTAAGTAAGTAAAAAATACTAATTTTATTAAGTACATACTTGCTCTGGTGTTGTAGTAGATGGGACAAAATTATCATCATCATCAGAATCATCATCACCAGAAGATTCACTACGATCTTTTAAGGCTATAAACCAGAATTAATTATTGAAAAAATAAAAATATTTTCAGCAAGTTAAATTATAATAAAAACTTACAGTTTCTGAGATAGTTTAGGTTAGTACTATTTTGTTGTGCCTTATCTCTAGATAGTTTATCAAAACAATTTAAGCAGACGCGTAATTGTTTAGTTGATTGATTTGGTAATAAAAATCGTTTACTAGAACATGGGCCACACACTACAGTACCACAGTTACGACAATGATGCTGAAATTCAATAAAAAAATTACAATTTCAAAAAGTGTTTAATATTTATAATTTTTTCATGTGCCATTACTCTTCGATTGAGGACTGTAAATTGAGTCTTTTTACAATGCATGCAAACATTGGCTTCAGAATCTGGAACCCATACTGCAGCATGGACTTCTACAGCTTTTTTACCACTTTTTCTTAACAGATCTTCAATACATTTATTAATGTGTGCCATCCATTCTTGTTTTTCTGTTGAAGTGGCCGCATAGACAGCAAATGACTTAGATGCTGTCCGAATCAACCAACCGTTTCTTAACTCTTAACATTAAGATACACAATGATACTTTTTTTTTAATATGTCAATAGTAATTTATTGAGTAATCCTTAGTAATTGATTTTGTAACTTACGCCCTTCGTCTTGTAAAGATTCCAATTTTACTTCTTCTAATGGTATAACATGCTGCTTGTTGTACTAAAAAAAATTTATGGACTTCAGTAAATAGTAACAACACTGTTAACAATGGTATTTACTTTTTTTTTTATTAATAAGTATATTTCCATACACTAGAATGTCATTGAATAAAAAGAATTGTCTAGGTTTTGGTTTTTTTCGACAAATTTTTGTCAGTACACCTTCACCAACTAATACACGCCCAGGAACGGCTAGAGGCTGCAATGATAAATGCAGAAATGTATCAGTAAAATACAATAACATAATTAAATATGAGTAATTTTATTGTCAAAATGTAATTTTTTCAAACACTCACTAGTAGGGATTTAACTTACTTGTCCTGAGCTACCAAAACAACTTTCGACCATAGTAATGCGACGAGCATTTGCCTCACTGTTTACTGAAAGTTCAAATATTTATTTACACACACATATAAGTTGATTTTAAAATAAAAGATGAAATAAAATAAGTATTACTCACCTAATCGGTCCACCATTGTTTGAACACTATTTTGCAATCTACTGTATGGGTTAAAATAGCCAATATGATAACAGATAATTAGTAATATAATAATAAATTAATACTATTCAAGGTCTACAGCAGTTACTATAAAAGGAAGTAATTTCAACAAAAAAAAAAAAAAAAAACTTATACTTGTTACTTCCTAACAGTCCTAGCCAGTTAACGATTTTGAAAACAATAAAGTCCGTGTCATAACTCACAATCACATCACAATATTTATCAAATTCTTATCATTTTGACGTCATTGTCGTTTCATTATTTTGTATTCTACAGTTCTACACATAATTTTATAACATTAACATTATATTATCGTATTATGCTTTTACACAATCGCTATGTTACAACTTTAAAGTTAAAAATTTACAATCACTGTTGACACTATAATAAGTATGTACACCGACGAAACGTACCAATTTCTTATGAATGATTGGATTTAAAAAATAAATGATTTTTATATTTATGTTTATCGTATACAGCCGGATATTCTATATTTCAATGTTTGTGTGTTATTAATATTGTAGCTGATTATGAGATCAAAGTAGGTAAATATTGACAAGTCGTTATCTGTCTAGAGAATACTTTTTTGATTGTTTGCTCACTTATAATAACACAGGTATCTATTTAATAACCATTTTGATTTATGTACTTTGCAAACTATTAAATGTTCAACATAACATGAGTGACAAGCCGTTTTTATCGGACACAATTTTATAAAACGTTGACAAAAAATTCGTAGTCATACGAACTACACGCAATAATATAGCCTATAGGTACCTACCTAATAATATTGTCTAACACAAATAGGGGTTGACCGTTTTTCGTGTAATTCTAGCTAGTCCGTGTGTACGATATTATGCAATAGGCGCCTAATAATAATAAATTGTATTATTGGCCTAAGTACTCTTATCGTATGCGCTGTTGTACGCAGTAGATAATACGAGTATGCACTATGCACTATGCAGTTTCAAGTAGGTATACTGCATTTTCATTCTTCAGCGCGGTGTGCGTATTGCGTAGGTATCGTATTCGAAGATAATATTATTATGCTAATGTGTTATCGTCTATCGGCCAGGAGTCCAAAACGCAGTTAGTCTCAGGAGTACCTGACCTAAAGGCACGATTAATTATTATAAAGTGTCATTGGTATTAATAGTATTATTCCTACTAATAAAACCTACTTAATTTATAAAATGTTCAATTTAAATAGCCAAGACTTGAAAGCTCTTCATAATGGTTGTTATTACAGCAACCAACTTGTAATATTAAAATTTATCCACACATTAGGTATTATGCACGATTATTTTTATTGACATTTCGAGCTCAAATTTTAACGATAACCATTTAATGCCTACCTAGTTATTTTGTTGAAATTCTTGTTGTAATTCAAAAAATACTTGAAACATTCACCACTAGTCGCTACATATATTATTATTATTATTATTTACTATAAATACAAAACGGATATGTTCAAAATATTTTGATCAATAATAAATTACTTATGAAACAGAATTAATTAAATATTTAAATCTAATCTGTTTTTTATACTGCGAATCTATTTCACTGTTTTACAGCGCCTATGGTTGGTATTGAGTATTAGCTTTTATTTATTTAGTATGAACTAATCAATGACAAGGTAATAATCAACACCAGTATTAGTCGGTTTTTTTTTTATCGCATCATGTGTGAGAATACATAGGAACCCGTTTAACGGAAATTCATTATAATTTTATCGCGTTTTTTCTGGCAAGTCGTATAAACAAATGATCATATTCACACAGTACCTATGTAATAAAAAAAAAACTTATAACGCTGTAAACTAAAGACGTGTTCTGAAAAAAAAAAATACTCAAAATGTTTAAATTTAATCATAAATGAGAGATAAAAAATTATTGAAATGTTTACTATATAAAACATCATTTTTTTTTTTGAATTTAGGTCAACAAAAACCTTAATTTGTCAATTTTACACATATACAATTTTTTCTTTATGAATGACGATAATATCACATTGGTTATCAATAATTTTTGTGAAGAAAGTTGGATCACTAGAAAGCGGATGCTCAAACAAAGGATAGATAACTCGAATATAAGAATACTGTAGCACTTATAAAACAGTCATAAATATTATAGCAGTCATAAAATTTACAATATTCTGTAAGTATTTGACATTTGTGTAGGTAAATATCTACGGTATAATATTTTGGAAGTTCGTAATTTGCACCAAATTAAATATATGTAATTTGCACCACTGCAGGTACCTAGCTAAAAATAGTGTTTGTAATTTGCACCAAAATAAGGGTATATAATTTACACCATAGTAAGTAGTAAAAAATAGAAAATGTAATTTGCACCAAAATTAAAAACGATTATTTTAAGATAGGTACTATCGAAAGAATAATCGTACAAGTTTCGATATTTGAGAAAATTTTTTACTTCATTAGAGTTCTCACCGATTTTCAAACAGATACGTATATAAAACTATAGAGTTTACATGAACCTAACCAAATGACTTCTTAAACAAGCGAACGAACAAATCAAATTCAAGTTACTTTGGACCAGTATAACAATAAATTGATATCAACAACTTAATTCATTGAATTATTTGCATACAAATACAAAAAACCTGTTAGTATCAAAACATAAAGTGTAATCTAACTAATCTGGTAATAAATGCAACATCAGCTTGTTTTATTATTTTTTTTTAATATAATATGCTTAAATATCAAAAATTGTACGATTATTCTTTCAATAGTACCTATCTCATATTAATTGATTTTGGTGCTAATTACATTTCCTATTTATTACTACCTACGATAGTGTAAATTATATACCCTTATTTTTGGTGCAAATTACAAACGCAGTTCAAAAGTTTTGGTGTAAATTATACATGTTGTAAATATTTAGGGTCAATTTTGGTGCAAATACTTTATTTAATTGACTATACTCAATATTTTAGTTATGAATTATAATATATGTGCTAAAATGGATTTTTTTAAAGTTATCATGTACATAATTTTTTTTAAAAATACAATAATACACAACTGTTTTAGTAGTTTGCAATTTTATTTTTTTGATACCTATATTCATTACTCATTAGTCATTATACACGAATGTACCTATAAACCATGTATATTCTATCTAGTACATTAATTGCAAGTCTATCTAATTTTCATTTGGCTAACTCGGATTTGTATTTAATTTAATATTTTTTAAGTTTTTTTAGCCACAGTATACATTTTTTATTTTATATTCATAAGCAGAATATTAATCGATGTATTTTATAATTTATTAAAATCAAATTTCGAACAAGTATCTTATTGGTTATAACTTAGTATCTACTTATTACGAGCAAATTAGTAGACTAACATTTTGGAAGGTATACAATTCCGCTCAACTTATCTTTAAATTCTTAAAACTTAAAAAATACTTGTTCAAAATTCTATTTTAATACATAGAAGTACTCTATAAATATCCTATGTTGAAATATGAAAACAAATGCATTTATCAAAAAGTAAAAAATATATTCTTTGAAATGTTTTTTAACGATTTAAAATTATATAAGAAAAATATGTTCATAAACGTTAATAGTTTTTAAATACGAGTAGTTAGTGTCTTATGTTAAATGTATCATCTGGAACATATTTATAAAGTAATTTTTCTCGGCTTTTGGTCTTAATGTTTTTGTGTTACTCGCGGTGTAGTGACTTCACGCTTGCACGTGCACATGTACGAACAATACTGATGACTTACCCATATATTATATACATATAAATATATTACATAATATATTATAACCTACATAGAACTCGGGACCCCATGCATTGAAATACCAAGTCTGGTACACTAGGTACCTATAGTGTGACAGACGCGTAATAATTATGTTATATTGTTATGAATGGTTATATTTCATTTCATTTCGTAAAGATATATGTCTTAAATTGTAATAATATATTAATAATACGTATTTATATTACATAATAGGTAGATACCATTGAACGAAGGTATAAACCATTAATTTTTAAAGTAAAGTTCTGTATGTTATTATAACTTAGATATATCAAGGACAAATTAGTGTCAGATTCAGGTCAGACACTTGAATCAGAAAATTCTACTAAAATGCTCAACTTGAGCAATATATATCCTAACTAAATAATATCATGTACATAATTTTTAGTTTTAACGATATTTTTGTTTCATGGGGAATCACTAATGAAAATATGATTGGTACAACCAAGAAAGTTTCGATTAGAATGTTTTACTAAATTATTAAAGAATCATAATTTGACAAAATTAAACTGAAATTAGGTTGCACGAGTATGCAAGACCCTAAATTATTTCTATTAGATAAACAAATGTATTACTAATAAATTAATATTGAATGCATTTAAAAATTTTAAAAAGAGGTTATCTTACGTCTTTATATGTATACAATAATTGTATTTATTTTCAAAAATGATTAATCCAGGAAGCATAGACAAAAATTCTCTAAGATATTTATCTTAGTGAAATATAAAACCAAACTTGGTATGATATTAATTATTAATTATTATAATTATTTAGAAGATTCTCTAAGGCGAGAGGATGATTTTTTTTATTATCTAAAAATGTTATATTTTTTCATTTTGTTAAATAATTTAGGAAAATTCATAGTTAAATACGTATAAACATTTTAATTTTTATTCAAATATAAAATTAGTTATTTTTTAATATTGTATATTCTATGTAAGTACCAATTAATTAATTAATAAATATTTTTGTCTTATTTAAAAGTATTTTCTAGAAATTTTCTTTTTTATACTAGATAAAATACATTTTTTTTTTTTTTGTTTGATGCCTGCAAATAAAATTTTATTTAGTTAACCAAGTACGTATTTATATCAACAAAAGTGATCAAGACTGAATTTACAATTATTAATTTCGTATTTATTATTTCCGTGAAACAGCTAAGTTAACGACAACGAAAGTTATCCTGGTTACGCTCATTTAAACATATTATATATTCTTTATGATAATAAATCAAAAGATTAGGTATGCTGTATAGTAAGGATCAAGAGAAAAGGTAAACTCCTACAAGAGTAGGAAAAATTTGATATTTATATACTTATACATACATGATATAGTGTTAACTCCTACACATGAAATTTCTATCTAAGTAGACATCGTTTGATAGCTAAGAGTTTGAAAAACTTTTATACCTACTCAAAAATCAATTCAGTTGTTCAAAAAAAAAAAAAAAAATCGTTGATAAAATTACTTGTATTTAATTTTAAAGCTATTACATAAATAAAAAACTAAATTTTATCAAAATAAACTATAATAGTTTTAAATGTCTATAATTATACTAAGCAATAAAATTATGATATGTTTAGACAATTGTTGGTAATAATTTAAAGTTTTTATAGTTATTCGTTTTTGAATTATTTGTAAAAATAATTTCTTAAATTATTATGTTTAATTGGTATTTATAAATTTGTTAAATATTTAATGCTTTCAAAATATTCCTGAAAGTTAACGTGTAATATGAGTTATATTATTTTTACTTATGTACCAATAGTTTTTTTTAGACATTTCTAAATTGTATGGTCAAGTAAAAAGGTCAGTATAGATTATCAAATTATCTTTTATTTTTATGTACACATAAATTATTTATGTAAGAGTTGACATTTTCTTAGTGTAATTTATCATTGAGTAAGTCACTGTAATTTATATGTTAAATTTCAATACAGTGATGTTTTATAAGTGTATTATATGAAGAACGATTTTGAACAGAGATTATCTTGTCAAACTTAAATAATAAATAACTTTTGTATTATACAAATTAATAATATTATTAATATTATAAGTATGGCCATCATGAATATGTTCGCAAACTACAGCTACGTGGATAAAAGCAACGATACCAAGAATCAAAATATTTATAAATACATTTTTTATGATTTGATAAATATTTATTAATATATACCAAAAAAAATTAAAATTCATAGTATTAATAAATATATTTTGATTTTATAAATAAAATGCGAGTGGCATCTGACTATGATGCAAACCGCAGGTTGGTCAATCCTGTAACATAATGTTACATCATACATTCATATTATTTTTAGTATCTAATAAGTCAGTACCTATGTGAATATATTTCTAACTCATTTGTGTTAATAGTTTAAAACTAATTTAAATACAGTAAAAATTGCTGAAAACATGTTTTCAGTCGGCTCTAGGTTAGATCTTAAACTAATCAAAGTAAAACCACTTGTTGAGACGCTTAATTTTTCTCTATCAAATCGCTCTTTTGTTCAGCTAATAACGATAAATTTTAATGATAGTTGTGGGATAACAAAAATATAAATTAATGAGAAATGTTGGGTTATATTAACAGTACAGAAAACTTCTTTGTTGAAATGCATTTTTACAATCTCATGCAAAAAAAAAAAAAAATAGAAAATTTTATTAATATAAATTAAAAATAATAAAATGGAAAAAATAATAAATAATATGTATGAATAAATGTAATTTTTTTTAAATTAAATTCAATAGAAAAAATAAACATGATTAATTTATAAATATATTATCTGTTGATTTATATTTAAAAATTAAATAATTATAATAAATATATAAACTCGTTATTTGAAATATCTATTTAATTTTTGCAAGTGTTACTGTATTGTAATATTTAACTGTGAATAGAAAATAATAATATATTATGTACCTGCAGGTACATTGTACTAAATGGGAAAACATTTCAACTCTCTAATCTTATTATTATTATTATTTTTTTTTGAACCACAGCATAATAATTAATAACTAAAACCATTAAGGAAAATATTGTTATAATAAAGCTAATAAATTGTTCCACTAAGAATCTAAAATGTAAAAATTATTTACCGTAAAACTAATACCAAGTTCAACCAACGGAATGATTATTTAATCTGTCAACTCACAGCGACATAACGTGAAATCCATCTATTGTTCAATATATAACAGATTGGAAAAATAAAAATCAAAGTAAAAAAAAAAAATAAAAAAATGTTTTAAATTAAAATAACCTTAAACAGCAAAACATAATATTATTTCCGCATTATAGTATATTTAATATTATACAATTTCTTATAATAGGTACTTTATATTTCAGTAATATGATAATATTTCCGCACTTAAGTACTCATAATTATTAATATATTATGCAAGTCTTTACAATACTTTATAATTAAATAATATGATTATTAATTAGTGCTATAAATTTGCTTATAGTATAGTCACTATTTTAATAACGATCGATAAAAAAAGTAATAATTATAACCAGCGATCTTTTTTATTTAATAAAATAATCTTGTGACTATCTGAGGCTTTGTGTTAAAATGAAACTTTAGCGAGTTTTGTGGCACCCTTTTCAAACACCTCCAAGTTACAACAATGCTTTATTTGATTTTAATATGTTAGAGTGGGATAAAGAAACAGAATGGGTAGAAGATAATTATTATGGTAGGTGACAAACGTTAAACAGTAATTATAATTTTTGATTATCATTAAATAGCATCCAAGACGTTTGATACCATTATACCTATAGACTTATTGTAGCCAATTATTTTATTTAATAAATTTATTTAAAGTTTGTGAATATCATTTTTCAATTTCTAATTAATTAAGTGATTGGTTTTTATATAATATAATATTGAAAAAACTATCTATAGTAGGAAAAAATTATGTTGGCCATAAAGAACTTTATGAAGGATGTGGATTTTACATGTCTGTGAAATTTTAGACTTCAATAATATTTTAGTGAGATAAAATAATGGTTATAAGCAAAGTTCTAAGTATCTAAAAATATTGAATTTTCTATGTAATATTATCGCAAAAAAAAAAATGATAGTTTTGAGATAATTGAGTGTGCTGTAATGAAATTAATAAACTAAATTAGAAAGTTTCAAAATTAATAAAGTAGAGATATTCAATCAATATGGGTAAATGTTTGTATAGCTCTGAGCTAGATGATGAACACCTTATTAATTTGGTAAGTATCCAAATCTTTCAGTTAATACTCTCAGATTATTTGCTAATGAAAATATTAATTTATGTGTTCAAAAAAAAAAATAAATAAAAAAAAAAAAATAATAATAAATAAATAAAAATATCGTTTAACATGAGTTATTAAACAAAAACTTGATATTTTACATACAACTCTGATAATAAGTACTACCGCTATCATTTGGTCGGTATACATTAATTGTTTTTTCGGTATAATATAGCGTTTTACCGTTTTAAAATGTAGGTTACAAAAATTAATTCCCGTCACACAAAGCAAAATGCGAGTTTTACGGTATTAGGGGTATATCTTTTCCTCAGGAAACGGCCAGGTCTTTCGTCCGTAATTATATCACTGGGCCGGAACAATTTTGCCAGGAAGATGGCAGCATTACTACCGCGATTTATGATGATTGCGTGAGTCCATCTGATAGGACGCTTTAAATTAATTGGTGTTATCCCTACTTCAAACACGCCTTTATGCACGACTATAATATGATGTTGTTACATAGACGCCCCGGACGTTTTGAATATTGTTTTAGCTTTTTCCGGGACTCGTGTCACGAAATCAATTGTTATCAATGAATTATATTCACGGAGTGGACAAAGTAAAAAAACATACTTAGAATAAATTATCGTGGTTTCGGTTGTTATATTAACAGTATTAATAGCATTCCCTCCCATTTTCCCGTAAATTATGAAAATCAAAATTTCTTATATTTTTTTTTTTTTTTTTGTTACTTGGTAATTATTATTATCGCATTACGTGATTGATATATTAGATTATTAAATCTTCATCCTAGAACATCGTATGTTATTAGATCAATATTTATGAACAAATTAAAAATATATAATATTTGTTAAAATAATACTATCTGAAGATACTCGTAGATGTTAATTTTTGTTTTAGATAGTATTATGTCAGAGTTTTCATAAATTAATTTAAAGTTTTTGTATTGCTTATATATTTTATTACTATCATATTTTTGTTTTGCATAAATATTATTATTTTAGTCAGAAAAAAGTGTTTATAAAATGCTATATAATACCAATGGTTATTATCCATAATTGTGTTTTTTTTCAATTTCCTGCTGAAATACTTTACCAAAGGTATTTATGTATTTTATAGATTCTGACAATTGGCTGTACATTTTTTATTTATCTGATATTATAATATAATAATATGACAATAAGTACATATTTGGTGTTATTACAACAAACTATTTAAATTAATTTATTCAATGCATTTTTTTTTTTACATCCTTTATTCCTATAAAATATAAATATTATATTAAGTTAGTTATAATTTTGATATTATTTAACGATAATTATTGGGTTTTAGCATACCTTTCACAGCTAACCTTTAAAATTTCCAGGTTTTTATGTGGCGATTCTAAACACGGAATTTAGATTAAAATACTACCTAATTGACAATTTATGTTTACTTTTATATGTATACATTTTAAATTTTATAAATACCCATTTGAAAAAATATGTTTGCTATTTAAAAAAATGTTTGTTGTATTGTGAACGCACAATGAAAGGATTAATAATGTGAAATTGTCAAAATTTGATTTTTCAGTATTCTCTAATTTTTCTCGGGAACCTTAATCTCAATCCAAGGTCACTGGACAGAAATGTTTCTAATTTAGAAGAAATGTATTGTATAATATTAAAGGTAAAACAATTATCTTATGAGTTATATTAATATTTTTTTTTCGCATAAAGTGCATTGTTATTATTTTATACGGTGAATAGTATTATAACAAATACAAATTTAGTGATTTTATATTTATTATATTATCAAAAAATAATACACCGAATATTTGTTGAGAAATACACCAAATTATTTATGGCCAAAATTCTGTTATTATTTGATTGTGTTTGTTAATAAAATATTTTGTTAAAAATACAATCAAATTCGTTTTTAACGATCTTCAAGGGACCTAGAGAATCTCATCGTTGTAACCGAGCTTCGTTAAACCTGTATTACAAAAAGTAACTTCACAAAAGATATAAAATCAACCAAATAAATTACTTGGAATCGTTTTACTCGGAATATTGTTATAAACAGCATCGTAATAAACAATTAATTCAACTGTATTTAGTAAAATTAACCCATCTAGTAGCTTTTATTAACTACATTTTTTTTTTCAAAAATAATTTATGTTTAATTGCATTTGATTAATATTATTTGTTTTCTATTTAAATGTTATTCAATACAAATAAATAATGCTATGAGATTTCTTATAATTTTTTACAAATATTAAATAAAATTATTAGAATATGCTTAGAATAAAATTATTTTTCGATTTGGATATTTTATTTTCTTATTCATTTTGACGATATCTATACTACAAACAGCTATAAAAAATATGTTTTTTTCTGTAGATATCTTACTTTTATTTTAGGGTTTTAATTTTTAGTCACTTATCATTATTATTTTTATTTCTCTTAGAACCAGTATGTCTTGATTTTATTTTAATGGGCTTTGAATTTTATGTGTTGTTATAGAGAGATGGAGTTGGCTACTGCATGATTATAATATGATGTCAAGAGTAAATTATAAAAACACGTGAAGAGGTCCGCTATAGACTGGAAATGGCTAAAAAGCAAAAAATCATAAATGAAAAAATATTATTTCTTTCAAAACATTACAAAAGAGTAAAAATAATTCTTGAAAGTATAAACTGTGTTGTTCCTCTAACAATGGATTTTTATTATTAAAAACTGTAAGTAGTCGTGATTGATACCGTCGAATAATAGGGTAGTCACGATATCAGAAAAGTATAAGACATTATAAGATATTAAATTTGTATTCTTTGAATAAATTTAAAAATTTATTCCAATTTATTGCACACAATAACTGATGAAAAAAATTATTGGTTTCATATTTGTATTTATATACTTTTAAATATTTAAGTGTTAACATTTTTCAAAAATTTCATAATGCAGTAAAAACTTATTTAAATTTTTTTTTTTTTTATATTACGTCACGTAAAAATTAAAAATAACTTAAAATTATTATCATGTTAATGTTATTAATACATCACAATATATTTGATTTTCGTTATTATCGCTCATTGTTAAAATTTATATTTATTTTATTAATTGTTATATTTTTAGTTTACCTCTTTTTATGTTTTCAATAATATTTGAAAAATAAAAATAACAATGTATAAATATTTTGCTTGGTTTAGGTACAATAGATTATTTATCTATAAAATTTATAAGTAGGTGCATAACTATCATTTTATTCTAGATAATATATTTATTTATACTATACTTATCCAATTAATACTTTATTAATTGTATTCTGCTCTTGTTAAAGTATCCAATTATGATTAATTATGTAATGTACCAATATTTTTTTATTATCTTTTATACATAAGTTTATGTTTTCACATATTTTATCAATATAATTATTAAAAAATCATATTTCAGCCAATGGCCAATAATAGTTAATAATAATAACAAATAAAAATATAAAAAACCTTATTTTTTTACAATTCATTAATTATAAATATGTAAGTAATACATATGCATTTGTTTCGAAATTTTTAAAAATGTAATAGCTATATATTTAATAAAATTGGTTGTAATCTTCTAAATCATTTATTTCAATGTGTATTTTTTATTTATTTTTGTTTGATTTTATTTCTAAATTATACAGACTTTAAATATTTTTTATCATAATAAGTTTATGTTAAAGTAAAATTATTTAACAATATTTATACAGATAAAAAAAAAATCAAGAAAATAAATGTACCTATATATATCTAACAATATCAAGATAGTAGGTTTGTACGAGTATTGTGAAGCTAAACAGTGATATGACTTTAAGTTACGTATTTTAAATTTTAAAATAATTTACTAAAATAACGATTATTAAATATTTTAGCTGGTACTAATATATGAGTGTGTGACGTGTGTATTGCAAATGATAAAAAAAATGAACTATTAGTGTTATCATAAAAAATTAAAGGAAAACGGTAACATATACTAATAATTATAGTATAATAAATGGAAATATTTTTAGTAATAAGTATATTTTATGTGATTGACCCGTTTTTATAATTTTAAATAATTGTATGCAATTTATATTATTATAGTCAAAAATGATTAACACCATCATATAATTTTATTTTTTTAATATTATTCATAGAAATTTGAAAATGTACTATTTATTAAAGGATTTTAATTTGTATTTTGTCAAAATTCATTTGCAAATAAAACATACAATTTATTATTATTTAAAAACTGAAAAAAATATATAATCTAAATACAAAGTTTGTAAAGTTGTAAACTTTCTACAAATTCATGGATGGCCAAATCCATGTGTTTGATCATCTTTTAATACTTGGTTAATTTTTATTACTCCATCATTATAGTTTTCTGTTGTACTTGAAGTGACTTTATTAATAAGATTTATAATATCTGATACTTATATTTAATGCACGACTTTGATAATTGGTGCTCATCAATGCACTACGTATTGTTATTGAAAAAAATAAATACCTTTTATCGGTTAAATTAGGCGGTTAGATCGCATTTTTAGTTTGTATTGCTAGTAGATTACTATTTTATGTATTATAACATCATTTGTAACTACATTTTAACTAAATTTTTTAAGTTCAAAAAATATTACTTATCTAATTTTTAGAATTATTTAAGTAAGTCAAGAGTATTGAATTCAGGATTTTTTCACTAATAATACTTAAAAAAAGGTACACATTTTAAATTTTAAAATGATTACAGCTTTAAAAGTTCTATAAAATACGCTTAACTTCATTAACACTAGATTCGAAGATGGTAGCTACAATTTAAGTTTTTGTGGTTAAATATTAAATGAAGAACTTAGTCTTAAGAATGTTTGTAATTGATTAAATAATGGCTGAAAAAACTTTTAAAATTTTTCGTTAAAATTTATTTATTCAATTTCATTGAGATCACACAGAGTATAATTTTTAATTATTCTACATACAATTCTAGAAAATCGTGTTATAATTTTAATTATAACAATTTTTTAATGTAATTTGTATTGTAAAATATTATAGTTATGAGGTTTTCTATATTATCAAAATCTATTTATAAGTATAGAAGCAATATCAATTATAATTCAATAACCATATTAACTGTTATACTTTACAGAAAAACAAATATGAAAATGTTTGGTTTTTTGGTGTATATCTATGACTTTTTAAATAAATGTTTGTATTGATATATTACAATTTTAGTGAATCTCTCTTTAATGAATTTTTAAAAAAATATGAACTTTTTGTCCAAATAATTAATTTTAAATGGCATACTATGAAACAATTTTAGATTTTATAGAAACAACATAACTATAGCCTACACAGAAGTTTAATATTAATAGATATTTTTCGTAACTCATAACATTTTATGGTTAAAACTAATTTTTAAATTGTTATCATCTCGAATACAAGCATGTGCATTGATGCATGTGACATAAAATAATAATTTATAAGTATTAGCCAATCTAAATTCTTAATAGTTTGTAGCTATTAATAATTTATTTTTTAGATCGATCAGTTTAATATTATTCACTCTACTGAATTCAATAAATATTTTAATTAGAGTAGCAGAACATTAGATGAACAAAATTACTAATTACTGAAACTGTTTAAAAGGTTAGATTTTAAAATAACTAGTCAAAAAAAGTAAGAGAAATATATCACAATTAATATGTTAAAAATAATGAAACATTAAAAATTAATTTCTTAAGAATTATAAATAATAACTTGCAATATTAAAATTGTTTATTTAATAAATGCTATTTTTAATCGTCAGACTACACTAATCGTATATAATTTGACTATTTAGCAAGTGAAATTGATTTTCTTATAAACTGTAATGAACTGAATTCTGAGTATCGCTTATACATATAATGATATGGTATTTATCTTGGTCATGTACTCGTATGGCGCGCGCTCACGAGTAATAGAGGGTAGAGGGATATATTTTGCTTTTATTTAATGGTCCTTCATCTGTTAATGTCCAAAAACTCTATTGAAGAAGTAGAAGTAAAAACCTTTGACCAATGGCCTGCTGGTTTCTTTTTATTGTCCAAATCGTAATATATCTTAAAAACTCCATTATAAACTCAAAATTTTGATAGATACCGACAGGTTTTTAAATATAGTTAAAATTTAATTTTTTAATTTGTATTTTAGAAAATTGTTAAGATTTAATATTTTTATGATGTTATGGTATATTAAAAATATAATTGTTATAATATAAACTTTTCGATTTATGAGAAGGCTATTAATTATTATTTATTAGTTAGCTATTTATTTGAACAAAATAATTTACCGATCGATATTTATAATAATATGGTCTTATATTTCTGGGTAAAAAAAAAAAAAAAAAAAAAAAAAAAATTAGAGTAACGAAAAAATGCAACGTTTTTTTATGCACTATAAGGAGATGTGTACGAGAAATTGAGCGATGATAGTTTCTCCTAGCAATGTATTATTTTGTGAGGTGAAAATTAACGGAGCGACATATTTCTAAATATTATACATTCAAACATTTCCATATTAAACATTTGCAAACAAAAAAATATATTTTGTACTTTTTCTATCATAAATCATTACTTACAAGTTACAACTGTTTTTCGATGTAAATAAATAAACCTTAAAATCGGGACTCATGATCAGTACCTAGTATATTTTTTAACCCCTTAAAAATACATTAGCGATCGTAAATTGTTCTAAAAGGGAGAAACTCGAGGTTTTTGTGTGTAAATCATTTAATATTTCAAATATAATCTAGTTTATTTATAATAAGACTAATAATATGATTATTTTCAACTTGTTATTATAATGTGGTGACACTTGCAGTACAAGTATAAACTTTTATTTGTTATATTGATATGTTGTCAAACACATATTATTTTATCGGATTTTTATGTAATAAAAAATAATTATTTAAATTGATTATTAAATTACAGTTTAGATGTGTCGATCTATTTAATATTGTAATAAAGTTAAATAAAATTATTTGGTATTTAATATTTCTATACGACATTTTATTATGATTGTTTAAATTATACGATTATATAATCAAAATATTCATGTTTATTTTAAACGTTTTATTGATGGTTTGTTTATATTGTAATAATTTTTAAAATAAATCTAATCCTGCTAAAGTTGTGTTTGAAAATTTATTAGATACTATCAGTGTCTTATATTTAAAATATTATGTGAATAAAATAGATAATAACATTTATTAATTTTTATTCATTATAATTGTTTACTATAAAAATTGAAATATATTATTTTATTATTGATCAGTTTCCTAAAATTATTAAGTAGGCCATAGAAATGGATATCAATAAAATGTAATATATTATATTACACTTTATTATTATGAACGTATACGGTGTGTTATTTTGTAAGCCTTTTTATTCTTAATCTTATAATTTATGCATACCAAGTACTAAGGTACATTTATTCTTAATTAGTATTTTGGTAGATTGAACAATTTTTTCCTAAATACATCACTTACAATAATATTATATAATAATTGTTATAAAATTGCATCATATACTATTATTTATGAAATATGAACGCCAAAAAACTTTTAACAGTAATAAATCTCAATATATCGGATAATGATAATCTTATGTATTACAGTTAAATTATAAACAGTAGAGAAATAACAATAAAATATTAGTCTCGGATACAGCAAAAAAAAATTTCATTGGCTCTATACATCATCCTAATGAAAGGTGCATCTGCGGTAAAATTAGACCGAATAATCATTCGGTAAAAAAAAAAAAAAACTCCGAAATCTAATACAAGTATTGTGAGTAATACGAATACTGAGCTGTTCTGAAATATAATAAATCTAACCATTAATGCGATCATCTATCAATTTGAAATTGAAACAATTAATGAAGACAGTGCATTTGACAGCTCATGTTTGAAGACCAAGCTGCTCGTTTATAGGCCTGTAATCGTGAACCAGATGGACCATGTTTAAACAGTAACCTGGAAAACTTAAAATACCGATTTTGTACTTTATAAATTCATCTGATGTCTCCTGTAGCACAATATGTGGTGACTAAATAACAGTGTCATACTGTAATAAAGCACGTACTGAGACGCAATAAAGCGTAGAAGGGCATTTGAAGGAATTGTAATTTGATGATTATTGTCTAATGAAGCACTATTTTTTATATGAACCCACTTTTATAAAGGATTTCGAATGGATTTTGGTGTACTCTAACACAATCAAAATGTTCTTAAAAATGAACGATTGATAAAATATTTTATTTAGCGTTTTTCCAAAGCAAAATAATTATTGTATTATTTGTGTTCATTTATTATCTAAAGAATTACTACTTGAAAATGTTTGACACTTTCCACTGCTTAAAAATATTATTTTCTAAATACAAAAATAACACAATGTTTTGAAATTAATAGTTTTATTGTTTTGCTAGTATAAACATGTACTTATTCTAATTTATTAATAATAATACTTGTATAATATTTCCTAAAAAAAAATGTCTTCTTAGTGCTAAAAATGTAACGATACTCAATGATTTTGTATTATTGTGTAGTATTGTATACCTACTATACTTTTTTTTATGGAACAGTAAAAGTTTAAATTTAAGTTTCAAAGCTTTATAAAGACATTTTAGAAACTAAAATATTTTATTCAGACGAATGCTTTTTTTACAGTGATTAATGGTGTTAGGGAAATTCAAAATGAATGTTACAAGTATTACAATATTTTGAGACATTCAAAAATTTTTATGTGAAATTTCAAATTAATTTAGTATAATAAAATATAAGCAAAAAATAATATGATAATACATTTTAGTATCTGTTATTATTATATTTATTTCATTACTATATTTAATTAAAAAAAAAAATTATATGTTATAATATGATTCATTTTGTAAACGGAAATTAATTTAACATAAATCAGGAATAGTAAATTAAAATAAATAACTATTGATCATTGTACAAACATTTTAAATACAATAGATATTATGTTCTTAAAAAAACAAAAAATAATATCAAAAATTTCCTGTAGAGGAGGTATTTCTTAAGATAATATATTGTCAAATAAGAGATTCAATAATTTTTTATAATTAATAAGCAATAAATAAATTAATATTTCTATTAATTTTAAGTAAATAATTTTTAATTTATATAATATGCTTATATTAATGCCCTATAAAAATATTTTACATAATATAAATATATATTTATGTTTGTGTGATGAAGATAAAATTTATAGTGTATTTAGTTATGCATAAATTATAAATATTTACCATTATCCGTGGACTGTGTGATTTAAGTGCAATTTTTTCTACTAAATATTATTAATATTTATAAGATCAGTTTTTTTAAACATAAATATTTATGATGTAAACTTAGAGATTGAGAGCAATACGAAACACCCATAAATGCTTATATGTTTTTATAGAAAAATATCTTGTAAACCGATGGTTAATTTTACTTTTTAATTATACAGTAGATAGATAGATAGATATACATTTTCTTTGTTTCTTTTTTCTGTTCATTTTCTGTTAGTTAAACGTTTTATATATTTAAATATGTTAATTCCAACACCGAGGAGGATAGTACTTGGAAGTACTTGTTTGTAAATTATTTGAGATACCGCGAGGTAGGTAACGATTTAGGGTTAAATGTTGTCGTGCGTGCGGGTTGACATGACCGCAAAGTAACACCATCATACCCTACAGCAGCTGCCTACTACAACTGTGTTGAAACAAAGCTCTCTCTCCCTCTCTCCCACACTCGACCGTCTACTCTTGGGAAAAGCACTTAAATGATATTTAATTACCCGTTTTCATCTAATAAACAATATATGAATATGCGTTAAAATGGTGGAATGTATACACATTACTATTGAAATCGTATAAAAATATATTTGTGCCTTCTTGTAATGAGTCATAATTTATTCTTTTATTAATTTTTTGTTATTTTAAATTTAAAGGTTAACACATTAAAAAAAAAAAAAAATGTTTGAACATTGTGTTTGATCACTTATTTAAGTCCATTTGTAAACATGTTAAGAATTTGGATTGAATTTCTAAAAGTTTTTTATTTTTATTTTTTTTTAACATCAACAAAATTACTACTACTCAAAATAAAATTACTAGTTTTTCTTTTAAATTATTTTTAATTAAAAAATAACGAAATTCATGAACTTTATTAAATAAACAGAAGAAAATTAAATGTAAAAAAAAATTAAATTATTACACCAGGTTGCATAAAAATTTGATTAATTTAATGATTCACTAAAATTTTATGAGCTAATAACGGGACAATAAATCATGTTTAAGGGATCATTAGCTCAATATTAATTAAATTAATGTTTAGCGATTGTGTAAATACCTAACTCAGCATTACAATATCCATTTTCATTTCATTTCAAAAAAAAGTAAAAATACTTATTGATGGTTAAGATTATTACACTTACGTATTGATTTGGGTTCTAGAAATAATATAATATCATGTTTAACCTTTATGTTGGAAATTTATAAGTAATGAGCTGTATACAAACAACTTACTTAATGTTGCTGTACACAAAACTATAATGTATTTCGGCTTATCACACTTTTATTTTTCATCCTTATTTGATTAGAAAGCATATTTTTGTTTTATAAGTTCAAATTATTTCAATTTAGAGATTATTGTTTTTATTTATTTTCAAAAGTTGTCTATTATGGCGAAAAAAAATCGTGTTTGTTATGATAAGCATAATTTTTAATAATTTTAGTAAATGTAATATCAATGGTTTATTTTAAATTTTAATACTCAAATTATAAATTTAAAATTATCATTATGTAATGAAAACTTTATTTTTCTAAATAATTTTAAAAATTTAAAAAATCAATTTAAAAAAAAGGATTTTCACGTACAGTAAGTCCTCGTCTATCGTTTTCTCATTTAGCGTTGGTTTACTATTGTATCATTTAAGTTTAAGTTCTAGTGTTTAGTTTATCACTGAGACGGTTTCAGTATAACGTCGTATACAATACACGTGTTTGTCAAATTTTTGTTGTATGACGTATTTATATATATTTTGTGTAAGTCGTTACAATAAGTAATTTCATTTCATCGACCTTTCTCGGGTATTACTATTATCGTTTTGATTGACAAACCTACCATATACAAGACTTAAATTGTAAGTAGGTACTATTTTTTATTTATTTTAGGTAATATTATGTTCTCTGTAATCGTTTTTTCTTGTTTAAGGAATGCATTTTAAATACGCACGGAAATCTGATTATAAGTTTTAGTTAAATTTTAGTATAACATGTAATTTAATATAATTTAATACAAACAATTGGATCGTACAATTATAATAAATATGTAAATTGTTATTTTTTGATAGGAATCTATTATAATAAGTAAATTGAATGTAAAAAGTGTTTCTATAAACGTTTTTTTTCGGTTAACGTCATGTTTCCTAGGAATCGACGTTAAACAAGGACTTACTGTATATCTATTTTAAACTTAAAATATCAAAGATTATTAGCTTAACATAAAAAAGGTATTTCAATAAGTTTTAATGGTAATATATGTAATTTGGGTATAGTTAATACATTATTCAATATTGAATACAATGACGATAGAATAAATTTAAGTAAAACTGTATATATGTACCAAAATTAAGGGAAATTTTTTCAATAATTGAGTCCTATCGAATACATAGAACTTTTATTGTAGACTTTCGGGGTTTTCTAACTATTTAGTTCTAGCTTTCACGTAGTTTGGATAATTGATTATAATGCGTTATACCGTTAGGCGTTTTTCTGCACGAGTTTAGGAAGGTATTTTGGTTTAACTCTATTAAACCACTTATGTTTTATAAAACAAAAATTGACATAAAATATTAATTGAGATGGACAATAGTATTTAGTATAATGATTTATTTTTTTTTTTATCGAGAAAAATTCTCAGGTACAAATAATACAATTAATGTTTGACGTATTTACGTTAAATTTACAAAGATAAATGTCCAACTATAATATACCAAACGTAATTTTTACTTTGTGTAAAATATAGAAATAAATGAATGTATGAATTTCTAAATTCTGAACCATATCACAATAGGTAGGCTTTAGAATAAAATATAAGTGTTTACAAATTAACACGGTTTACCCCTTAATTCCTTTTGTTAAGAGTATATGTGGCATGAATATAATGAACACAAATGTCTGTATCTTTTTATCATGTATTCCTGTTTTAGTAGTTTTTATTATTCAGCCAAAAACCAAGTGTAAGAACTGACTTTTATTTTTTCGGACTTGTACGGGACATTAACTAACCCCCTTTCAGATAACACGCGGCGGCGCCCATTCACAATCAGCACAAAATTACCCGGACGTTCATAAATTACGAGCGAATTTCAACCACACCCTCCTTGCCGCTGTTCTCAACCAGTCGTTTGCTCACCCCATTCACCAGTTGCCCTGTTTAATTTGTTATTATGTTAATTACACGCAGTGGCTATATAACTACCGTCTACCACTAGACCACCACCGCGTTATGATATTTGCGTCGCTGGTGTGCGTAAATTAGAGTCTGTATTAGCAAATATGTAGGCCAATGAAAAGTATGTAACGTAAGCCATACATTTTGTGAGCTTTAAGATAAAGGTATTTAGTTTATAACACAAATAATATATTAATTCAAGAATAGTAAAATAATTAAGGAAACAGAATAAATCCCGCGTTGTACCAACTTCGTTTTAATTTAAGAGAAATCCTGCATATATTGTATATGTATTAAAATTCAGTAAAGAAGACATTTTGCAGACTGCTCGTGAGAAAAGCGGTTTGTTTTCAGAATATTTATGAACTGTTGAAAATTTAGAGCTTGATAATGTTAACTTAATTTTATTTATTCGTATTGCTTTAAACCGTTTTAAAACGGTTATAATCTTTGGTGTAAATGCAAAATTAAATACATTTTATTTTTAAATGTTACAATATATTGATAGCTAGTTTACTATAATAAAACTTATAATTATTATTATTTGTCATTTGTTCTCATCAAATTGTGTCAGATTAATGTGATGACTATATATTTATACTGAGTAGGTTAGCTCGATAGTTAAAATAGATGAGTCAATTGAACACATTGTCTTATTTTGTTTACCTGGTAGATATTAATTTTAAAATGCATATAATCTGTGACAGAGCTCGAGGGACCCAGCTCTTTTACCTCTTGGTAGTTAGATTATATTTGTAAGGCTTAAAATAAAATCCTAAATTGTGTTTAAAAAATTAATGTGAAAATGTTGGGTCTCCTAAATAAATCTTAAATCTGCCACTGTATATATTGTAAATATGTTTATGAGCCAAAGATTACACTCGAATGTTTTTAAATTACAAAAAAAAAAAAAACTATTCCATGGTTACATTTAAAAAAAAAGATTTTATTTTATTTCCAACTTCTGTGTATGTTTTTGAATTAGTTTATTAGTTAGTAAGCTATGTTTGTTTTGTTTTTGCTTTATTTGCGTATGGTGAAGTTGTAGTTGATATATTACAGTAAATCATCTTAGTGGTCTCTTCATATTGTTATGTGTAAAGAATGCACTTTATTGTATGAATTTGTTTTTTTTTTTTCTATTGGTTCAATAAAAAGTAATCGGTCTATGTAATATTTTTATATTATTGTTATGTATAGAATTAACACACAAATTTTTTTTTGTCGTTATTTATGTTTCATTAACATTTTTTAGTTATTAATATTATGTTTATAAAATAATATGTTATATATAAAAATTATAAATCATTTTTATACTACGATGTCAGCGAGAATAGATATAGATCAAATTTATCTTCTAATGTTGAATTGATTAGTATTATCGGATAAGTAGTTGTATGTTGTAATTTGTGGACTACAATTACCTATGTAGCAGATAGATACACGTTTTAAAAGAATTCAGTCATTTTGAGTCAATTGTTTCACTACCGTGACATGAGGTATTTTCGTTTTTGAGGAACGCTGTTTTATTTAATTTTTAGAAAAATGCTAAAAGTTAATAGATGTTATTCTGCATGGTTACATGATTTAGTTAAAGGATTTGAGGAAAATATTTTTACTTAATATAATGTAGTGTTATTTAAAACTATACAACGTAAAAATGTCATTTATTTGAAATTTTATGTAATTTTTAGTTTTCATATGTAATAGCCAATTGTTAAGATTTTGATATATAAATATGTATTACTTAAAATTTAATGGTAGGTACATAAATTAAATTTTGTATTGGTGATAATTGTTTGTTTATTTAAAAACTACTGTGTGTATATCGATAATACAAACTTAAAAATACTAATTAGAACAAACATTAAATAGTCGAACTTTAATATGTTAGATGTTCCATGTATAATAATATCATCAATCCAGTTCCGATAAGTGTAGATAAATATATGTCTAGTCTGAACACGAGTATCGCCGCATTCTGTTTTTAAATGGCCCATTCCAGGATAATAGTTATAACCGTGACTGGTAATACCAAATAGGAATCCTTGGCACATTAAAGCACCTCCGCTATCTCCAATACATGCCATACGGTTATTGGGTATTGGACACAAAAAATTTTTCCACGTACTTTTAACAATATTTTTTATATAGTGACTGTAAAAACGCCATAGTCGATCATAGTACTATGATTAAATTATATATTAACAATCTGAAAAAAATAATATATTTTACTTGTCTGGCGGTACTTTACAAGCATCAGGTCCATACTTTACCCAAACAGAAGCTACATTTGCTCTATGCTTTGGGTAACCGACTTCATTTTTACCCCAACCAAATATAAAACATTTCAATGAGGTTTCGTTTGCAAAAAGCTCCGGATTACCGGCAATAATTGCGTAACTAGTAATGTCTTTAAATGGTTCGCTTATCTATTGATAAAAAATAATTAATTAATACTGATTAATTTAATCTCGTAATTAACGATTTTACTATCATATTATGTAGGTAGTAAATTAAACCTCATTTTGTCAATATATTATTAAAATTTATATTTTCAAGCTGAGACTTAATATTATTTATTATGTATATACGTTTATTTATTACTGATTCAGATCAATCATTTAATTTAGTTTTTTCAAATCAATATTAAGCATTTGATAATTTTTTAAATATTCATTTAAGATATGTAATTAATCAGTAAAAATATAAATTTATCTCCAAACATTGTTTAAAATATGTCTTAATATTTGAATGACAATTTATTTAAAAGACAATTTAAAAAGAAATATCGTCGTAAAAAATATTTCTTCAGTAAAAAGTTCAATTGTATAAAAATTTTGTACTGAAAAATCTGAATATTCTTAATAACTTAGTTTAGATAAAAATATGAAAGTCCACAATAAAACAGTGGAGTACTCAGTTATGACTACAAACTGGGGTTGTTTTATTTTATGTTATTTATCTTATCTATACAATTTTAGTTTTCATGAATAATTTTGTAAATAATTAAATTTATTGTATTTTTTTTTTACAGTTTATTATATAGTAAATTAAATATATAATTGAATCAATTGTTACGTTATTAATTAATGTAATTATACTTACTATAATATTTTAACAATAATAATTGTTTTGACTAAAGTCAATACATTTAAACAGATAAATAAATGTAGTGGAATAAATTGGTGAAAAAATAAAATTTTTCACAAACCTTTAATAAACACAAATCAGCAACTAAAGTTGTATCATTATATAATGAATGTTTAAATAATTTTATGACTTCTCTTTTTTCACCAATCTCATTTCGCGGATCGGTTTCGTACACCTTACAAAAAATATTGATATTATATTTTATATTATTATAATACTATAAAAATATATAATGATTTATTTACAATAAATAAAACTAATTTTGAATTGACGTGAGACGTATGTCCCAAAATATTGTAAGTAAATTGTAAACTTTTTAACAATGGTATTACATCAAACCATGATTAAATCAATATAATTACCTCTATGGAATTTGCTCCCTCGATACAATGAGCAGCTGTTAACACGAATATTGGTGATACCAAAGTACCGGTACAGTATGCTTCTTCATTAACAATTTGTATTTTTAATCCAACCACATAAGGATAGTAGGATTGGTCAAATTGTTCACCGTTCGCAATCCTAGTCACTCTTTTATTATTTTTTATTGGTAGTGATTGATTGATTACGAATCCATCAATAACTGTGACCAATGAAATTGTAATAATTGAAAAGTTCATAAAATTGGTTTTTAAAAGAAGTACAGAATTCATATAATATAATATTATATTCTCAACAACCAAATAATTTAGTTTCAAGATACAAAATTACATAAAAAAAAAATAAATAATTTACATAACGACATTGTTTATTTAAAAATAAAAAAATAAAAATAATAAGCAATAAAAATTATATTTTATAGTATTTTGTTTTTAAAAGAATATTATTAAAAGTTTAGCTGAAATTATGTAAGAATACAAGTATATAATCATTAAATTTTATTTTAAATAAAATAAATAAAAGTAAATAAAATTGAATTTTTTTTTATTTGATAATTCTTACTTCTCATTAAATACAAATGGAATTGTAAAATCATAGTTTAATTAACGTGTATACGCTGCCTCTCTACTTTTTAGCGGACTCGATTTTTTATTAATTATTTTCATATTTAAAATTTCTAAAATTCGTGTTTAGACAATTGTGAAGGGCCGGAAAAACGTTATTCCAGCTCTCTTCTCATACAAAAAACTCTCATAAAAAAACGAATTTGTCTCATTGAACGAGTTGCGTACAAATTTATACTAATTCATAATTACATATAAATAACACATGAAATATTTTACATTTTGATAAGGTATGACTACAATCACTGAAATGGACATAATTTTAGTTCTTAAATAGTAGTGATATTTTTAGTTTTTGAGCGGAGGAATAAATTTATTAATTTTATAATGTTATAATGTGTATTTTTTTTATGTATGTACCTATGTAAGATAAGTAGACGATAAAATGTTCCAATTTACAATTTTGAAGGTGGATAGTAAATTGGATTTAATTTTTACTTGAATAGGTCAAATCAAAAATTCTCAGTACATTTTTTTATAATCATTAAGGTTAAATATATATATATATATTTAAAAAAAAAAATGGAAATTTGTATATCCAAATTTTGACAAATCGATTTATTTTTTTTTTTTTGATTTATGTAACTAAAAAAGTAAAAACTTATAACTGTAGATACTTGAAAAATTTTCACTAAAATTTTATATTATTATTTTATATTTACAATCAAATTTTCAAATTAATTCGATTATTCTTAAACTTTTATAGACATGTTTAATAATGTTATAAAAAGCTTATTAGTTTTTAATATCACAAATGAAAAATATTGAAAATCTATAGTCGAAATAGTTTTTTATAAGCACCTAGGGTTAGAATTTAAAAAATTTCATAATATTCGCAAAAATTATAAAATAATTTTATAGGTAGAATTTCATTAAAATGTTATTTGTTCTTATATCTAAAATTTTTATATTTAATGTTATCTGTTCTCAATAAGTTTTTAAACCTTCAAATAAAAATTAAAAATAAATTTATCAGAAAGTTGAATTAATTTTTTATAAATGTTAATAAAAAAACTATTCGTTGGATCAAAATTATTGAAAATTTAATAATTGATCCAACATAATTAAATTTTTCTTATATTTTTATGTTCATTTCAAGTTAGAATTTTGACAACATTTGCCAAAATTTCAAAAACAATAAATCATTCTGTAGTTAGAAATTCATAAAAATGTTTCTCTGCATATCTAAGTTTTGAAAAGTAATACAAGATTTCTTATAACTCAGCAATAGTTTATACTGGAACCATTGAATATAAAATATAAAAAAAAAGACATTAATTTTTTATAACATATTTTGAGCTTAAATTTGGAAAAACTACTTTTGTAAACCATAATTAACGATCTTAAATATTTTGTTGTAATTCAAGAACATTCACAAAAATTAAAACTTACGTATATTATAATTTATATTATTATAAATGAAATTTTTTATTTATTTTAAGATATTATCTATTTATACTATGAATTTACTTTTACTGTTTTATAGTGTTTACAGAAATATGTTATTACATTTTGAGTTATTTAAGTTGATATAGGTAATATTGTATAAATACATATTATCAAATAAAAATCAAATATTAATAATATAATAAATGCAATATTTTTGATAAAAAAAATATCAACCCTCTATAATATGAAAACTAACACAATGTACTTTAATAGCTATGTATATATATATATTTATAAAGAAAATATCACGATGTATAGTTTGTGATAAAGGTTATCGAATCGTCTCCGTTCAGAATCGTTTTTCATATACAATGATATATCATTGAATTCAAATTGAATATACCCATAATAGTGACTCATTTGACACCTTATGTACAGCAAACACTGCAAACAATCAAATAATTTATAAGTAAATTAATTGGCAGTATTGGAAATATAGATGTGGTGATTGATATCCGCACTATACAAGATTCGAGTCGATCACATTTAAGAAATAAGAATACCATTGAGTTTGGTAGGTGATATTCTAATTATATCTTTATGAATATGTAAGTTATGAAGATCTTCTATATTCGTGTTTTCAATTGTTTTCAAACTCAGTATAGTATCACTAAATACGATTATGGCTATTATATTGTCCAATTCGACTATTGGGCGTATATCGATACCGTCGGCTATTGACTCTGCCAGCTACCCTTTATAATATCTATATATTGATTCCGCCGGCTACTGTTTAACCCTCTCTTGTAAATGTATTATACATGATTCGGAAATTTCCGGAAAGTTACTACATCCATCCAACGTTTGACCACATTGTTCGCATTAAGATTAAATATTAATATTAATAGTTATTGTTAATTTTTTCATAAAAATTAAAAATTTTATAATACTTTAATTAGAAATTTAATTATATTTATTGTTGATTAATTTTGTCATAACAATAAAAATATTTCTATAATTAAATATTATACATTTGTTATCTATTTATTCATAGGAGGCGCAATTCATTTTTTATTTTTAGGGTAACGTAAACTAAAAAAATTTGAGAATCGCTGCAATATATTTTAAATACATATTCCACGGAGGAGGAATAAACAGTGTCCGGCGGAATCGACGTGTAAATATTATTAACAGCAGCTGGCAAAATTAATAGCCGGCGGAATCGATACAAACCTTTTTCTTTAACAGGTAGTTTCAGCGGAATCATTCTCCTGACTATTTATTTAGTTTTTATTGTTTAAAATGTTTAAATGTATTTGTAAATATTACTATCGCAATAAGATTATTAATACCTACCTCACTAGAAGAGAAGAATAGTTTCCCAGTTGTAGTAATTACCTTTGCAGTTAAACATATTTAAACTGACCACCTAAAAGAAGTAGCCAAGATTTTTAACTTCCTACCTGGATCATTCAACCAGTAAAACACTAAATTAAATACTATTCATAAGAATATTTAACCTAATCAAATGTATTTAATACTTAAATGTTTAAATATTTTAAGTACCCTTAACATTCAAATTATGTTCTGATTCTAATATTGAATACTATTTTTTTTAAATATTAACATTCAAGACAATCTATGCAAAATAAAATACGTATATTATGATGATATATTATGTGTACGTACATTATACAACCAAGATTTTAATATTTTAAGTTATAGTATAAATTATAATGATACAGACAATACGAATGAAATTATACAAAGCTATTTATAAGTCATAAGAATAATATTTTGTTATCTTTAGGAATCAAATTAATTATAAATACATTATTGAATATTATGATTATTAATTTTTTGATATGTGATTTTTAGATTATAGGATTGAATGATAAATTAAATTATTTTAAATACAGTAATTTTAGGTTATTATTTATTTTTTCAGATTTTGATTTCTTGTAAATTACACTAATTACAGAATAATATGGGATACTAAAAAATGTATCTAGTATGGTGTATCCATTATATAATTATCTGAATATAAGATAAAAACTAATACATTTTTATAATTAATTACACATTTTCTTTAGAAGAGTTGTTGAGTTGTTTTTTTATATTCATTATAAAATGAATATTTTTTTCAGTTAGATCTTTTAAGGTATAATATGAATACATAATATAAGTATAAAATATGAAAATTTAAATAAGGTATTTTTTGATGATACCAATATTATATATTTGGTATAACAAAATTAATGATAATATACCTTGACTTTATTGCAATATTTATGATACTTAACTTTTTATAGCAGGTTAATATAAAATAGTTTTATATAAATGATCAAAAAGTATATACTGCAGTTTATTTAAATTCCGAGCATAGCAATAAATGTATTGATTTTACAATGATGTGTGTATTTTTTCGTATGCTATCACCTCTTAGAATAATAGAATTACTTCAATTTTCAACTTCAGGGAAATTTCTGGGAATAAAATTTAGTTAGTACTTTAGAGAGTAAAATGTAAACAATTTTCTGTTCTCTTCTTAAAAATTGGGGAAAACGGAAATGTTTACACTAAACCAGATTTTAACAAAACTGATTAATTTATTTGGTTATGATTTAAAAATTAATTATATATAAATTATTATAATTTTTACGTGTTAAAATTTTCAAAAATTTCTGACTTTTTAGCTATTTTTAAGTAACTGAAATTTTTTTTTTTGTGATGTTAATTAACGGTGTACACTCAACACTTGCTGTATAGTAGAACTTTTACTTACTTTCTACCTTTTATTTATTTGAATCTGTTTCAAATAATTTAAAGACCTCTGGAACAATGAGTGTGACCATTTTTGATCAAAATCGTACTTTTTCCTTTCCGGTCAAAACAAAATTGTATGTAATGTATGTAAAAAAAATTAAATAATTGGTGTACAATTTTTTGTAAAATTAGGGAGATTGTATAACTATATAATTTTTAAAATGATAGAAAGTATAAATTGCATAAAATGTTGTAAAATAAAATGTGGAAAATTGTTTAAAATATAAGAATATTTATATATTAACATCATTTTTATGTTAATATGTCACAAACTTACTTATGTAGTTAAAATTTTATTTTTTTATATAATATTATTCATATTATATACTGTGACATATTAATATAAAAATAATGTTAGTAAATAGATATTCTTATGTTATAAATAATTTTCTATATTTTCTTTTACAACATTTTATACTTTTAGTCGTTTTAAAGATTATATAACTATAGAATTGCCTAATTTTACAAAAAATTATATACCAATAAATTATTTTATTTTTTTCATATATTATATAACATTTTGTTTTGGTCGAAAAGAGAAGGGTACGTTTTTGGTCAAAAATGGCCATGACCAGAATAGCAATTAAAAAGAAAAAAACATTTTTTGTGATAAAATTAATGTATTTCTTGAATTCGTCGGTGTTTAGAGTTAAAGAAAATATTTTGCTGTATAAAAATATAATATAATTAAAGTAGAATTTCATATTTAATTCAGTTATCAACTAATTCAAATGGATTACTATTTTTTCATATTCTGCTATGCTAATGGTACTTATTGAAGATTTTTATGATACTGTTAATAATAAATCTTGATAATACTTATGAAAAAGAATTAAATTACTCAGTCACTACTTTCCGTATATACCGTCAAGTAAAGTAAATGTAACTTTCGCCTTCGTTGTTTTATGATATTATTTTTTATACTACCCATTTTCTACACAGTTTCACTTCCTTACATATGTAATAATATATACTAAATTGATATTAAACTTGAATCTATGCATAAAAAAGCAAAAACGTTTTACAACAATTTCACTATAGACTAGACTCCAACTTTAATCCCCTAATCGAAAACTACTCCTCGCTAACGATTTCAGGAACACTTTTAGATGGAATAATATGCAAAATTAATAACGTGATCTATTAAATAAATAAAAAGAAAAAATAAAGAATCTCAGAAATTAGCTCTACTATAGTGTAGCCAGTGTAAGTGTTGATCTTATTTTTAAATTTAGTAGATTACTGTTGAAATGGACGTGTTAAATTCAAGTTTAATGACAGGCATATCTTTGTAGACGAAAAACAATTCTAAGTGAAGACGCTATCTTGTTAACCTATATTTCTAAAGGTATTTAATATATTTTAATGATATTAATAACGACTAACATGATCTTGTATTAAATTTGAAAATTATAAATTATAAACTTGACTGTACACAATAAAATGTTTTATTTATTTTAAGATATTATCTATTTATGTCATGAATCTGCTTTTATTGTTTGACGGTATTTACAGAAATATGTTATTACATTTTGAGTTATATAAGTTGATATAGTACGGTATAAATACATACTCGTATTATAAATTAATAATCAAATATTAGTAATATAAGAAATGCAATATTTTCGATAAAAATCATATAAACCTACCATTATGCTAAAAGTAAAATAAATGACTTTAATATATCATAAAATATTCTGAGTTATAAGTTTGACTTACCATTTTCGGTCAGAATGGTTTTTCGTATACTATGATTTACCATTTGATTTAAATTTAACACACTAAAGTGTGATCCACTCGACGTCTAATGTACAACAATGTGTTATCTACTATTGTTTATTTTTTCTTTTTTTTAAACTAAAATTATCTTAGGATGAATTGTTATTTTACGTAGGAATATATCCTATTTCGCGTCATTATTTAAAATTAAAATGTTCATAAAAAACATATATGGCCATACGCAAAGCTTTTTTTTATTAACCTCAAATTAAATATTCAAAATTTTTGTCCAGTCATAGCAATTTCTATAGATTGACTAAAACACACACACAATGTACTTTGTATACATTTTTCTTTTCTCTTATTCTATGTGTATATTCTTGTGTCTAATTAATCCAAATTAAATAATTTATCATTGTTAAGGTTAAGTCTTATAGATTTTTTAAGGTAGGTAGTACCTACTAGGTATTCTCTATATTTAATTCAATCAAAAGTTTTTATATATTCCCGAACCCTAACCTAACCTAACATGAAACTCTTGTCTTATCACTATGATATTATTATATTGATCCCGATTTGGTATTATGAACCTTAACATTAAAACTTTGAACACATTGACTAAAACGTCACCGTTTTAAAATTTCTAGGACTATAAAAAAATGGAAACGAGTAATGGGTTGCAATGTAAAAAAAATGTATTATCAAACTTCAACTTACATACAATTCCTATATTTTTCTTTTCTTTTATTATTCTATTTTAGTCTACTATACCAAAATCAACGTATCTTGATTACAACTAATATATATATATATATATATATATTTTTTTTTATTACTTAAATAAACTTTTTTAATAATATTTTTTAGTAAAATCACTTTAAAAATCTTAAGTTAAAAAATGAAACCTAGAACATGATATAAAAATTACTTAAACCAAAATAAAATATTAAAACAAATATGTAGATAAGATAATTAATTACCCAATGTGGTTAATTTTTTACATTATATTATATTATTCTTTTTTTATGTTGATTCTCTACAACAGTTATAAATAATAATACATATAAAACAAAGAAAAATACAAATCATAGAACACAGAACTTGGTAGAAAATTAAGTATTTTGAGTTTTTGTTTTCATCATGATAGAAATTTAAAATAGAAAAAAGTGCAAAAAGAAATAATATTTCAAGTTCATATTGTTTAATCTGTTAGCTGTTATTAAAGATCACCTGATCTCCATGAACTTTTTTCAATTTCAGGTGTTAGTCAAAATATTTCAATGTTCTCTAAATCTAATGTGTCCCAAGGTACATTTATAAGAATTTGTTTTTATTTGAATAATATGTACCACATAATATATCATTGTTGTCAAAATAAATAATACTTAAGATATTCCTAATGTTTTATACGTCTTTTTGTTATAATATAAACAATGAACTCCTATATATTTGTCAGTAAATATCACTGACTTTAAAATAATTTTTTTATCATATAATAACTTTTTTATGAAACATACAGTTTTTAAAGTTTTTTTTTGTTTTTCTGTAAAAATCATTCAGTTTCAATTTATAAATAAGTTTACGTGACTTCATAACATCCTATGGAAAATATCAATATTATTCATATTTAAATGTTTTTAATACATTGTTAGGAACTTAATAAAGATTTAGCTACTACTAAGTAAAAGAAAATTATCAGAAACTACACAATTTTTCATACACAATAAAAAATAACTTGAGTCAAACTCAGACTCAAGAATAAGAGTTTTGAAATAAGTTAGTAATTAATGTAAAAATACATTTAAAGTTTTTAAAATATTTTGAATAATTATTTAAGGGGTATTTTTTTATTCAAGTGCATAAATAACAACATAATGAAATATTATTATCAAATATCAAGTATGGCTATAATTAATAGCCAATTAATTATCATCAATTTGGAATATTAAAATAATTCATATTTATTTTTTTTAACGAATATTTTTATGAAAAGTATTTAGCAACTTTAATACTTGTATGAATTAATTAAAAAAAATTTAATTGATTTTAATTTATAAAGTACCTAATTTAAAGTTAGATGTATCTAACCTTCAATTGGTCACATAGGGTAAATTTACAATAATTTATCAATCTATATAAAAAACTGATAGAAATGTTATTACCGATAATTAATTTACTAGTGTTGAGTTAATCAATGATTTACATAAGACGCATATACTTTCAGTACTAGGAATTATAGTAAAAAATAAAAGACAGATTCGATCTGAGTTCATTCAGACAAAAAACTTAATTCATTTTTACATCTTTGTAATTTACGTTTAGAAAAAAATCAAATCTTGGTTTTGTACTTAAATCAAATATCATGAACTAAGGTTTCGTATATGACTAAAAAAAAAAATAAAGTTGTTTTAGTCCTTTCAACAATGTATTTTGATAAAGCAATAGATAAAAATTCTAATAAAGCAAGAAAACCGGAAATAATTACTGCATTTAATGCAACAAAAGAAGCCGTTGACAACATGGATCGCATTACGAAAAATTATTCAGTAGTTAGAAAAAGTTTTTGTCGACCACTGATAGTATTTTATTCTGTCGGAGGCGTCATATATATATATTGTATAGCGTTATATATACAATTTATCGAGAAAATTCTGCTCAGAATAAAAAAAAACTCGTCTTGATTTTTAAAAAACATTATCTCGAGAATTGATAAAGGAGCACATTGAATACCGTACCACTATCCAGTCTTTACTAAGTGAAATAAAAACTAAAATTTTAAAATACAAATACAAAGCGAAAGTTACAGAAGAGTTTCGACGGGTTTGACAATGGGAGAGATGTTCTTTTTGTGATAGAAATAAGGACCGAAAAACAACGTAGACATACACAAATTGCGCAAAACTTATATGCCGTGATCATTCCATAGAAATTTTCCCGAGCTGCTGTGAAGAGATGTTATAAAATATGAAAATAAGAAAAAAAAGTATTGTTATAAGATATAAAAAAGTATTTTTTCAATGATAATAAAAAAATGTTATTTAATCCATATAACTATTGTATGTTTGTATTAAAAATAACTAAATATTAAACTTTAAATAATTAATATGATTTTTAATAAACAAAAAGAATGGTAAAAATAAATTATTCGTGTTTTGGAAAATATTTACTCTCACGACCGTCGATCAAGTATGAAACAAAACCACGCGTTTAATTAAAATTACATCCGTATATTATGTTGCATTTAAATCATTGTATTATAATCAAATACTTGATTAATTATTTATAGATTTTAAAATTATTTTCTATATGTCTAACGTATTATAATATTTATAATGATTATGGTATCTATCACGTGAAGAAAATAATACTTAGGTATAGTATTTTTTTTTTTTTAAATATCTCTTTAGCATAAACTAAAATATTATAGCATATACGTACAGTATGCATTTTTACAGATAATCTATTCGGAATATTTTTCCTCTTTGTTCATTAGAATATCAATATCTCATGTAAAAGGATTATATTCAACAGACTGTATGATAGTCTGCTCGTTATAATATGTTTTAATACACACAAATTGTACATTGTTTTCCAATTGATGTTGGAATTGTATAAAAAATAGCATAATAAATATTATGTGTTTTAATAATAATAATTATTATTATTTTGATTTATTTATTTAAAAATACATGAGCAGTAGTGGACATTGTGAGTTATTTACATATTTTATAATGTTTTACAACATTAAAAATACACATTACTTGATGATATTAGTTGAGAGATCCTATTGAATACGCAACGACAGCTTTAGTATGATAGATACCATCACATAGACGAATGTGATTTATCCAATGATTTCTGAAGCTTTGAATTTTCTCTAGCGTGTATGTATGAAAATCTGCGGTATTATAAATTATGATTGTTAATGTTAGGTTGACATGTACTCCACAATAGGTCCTACGTTTGATTTCACGAAGTTTAGTGGATTAGGTAATGTATTTATTATGCAACATTTATTTATTTTTTTTTAGAAATAATTTTATTTCATACAATTTATAATAATTGTATAGATAAAAAATTTACATAAAAGTTTCAAAAAATAATTTTTTTGGTTTATTTTAGGTTTTTAATTTTTTTTTAATAACAATATAGATTTTTGATTTCATAATTTTCGTCAGAAAACTAAATTGATTATCTTTTTTATAAACATTTTAAGTTTATACAGCTTCGGAGAGGTGTAGATTAACACAGAGTACTGCACAAAATGTTGATGTAATACTCCACTTATTTAAATTTAAAAGTTTGTAAATAAAAGATAATTTATTAGACATTCATTATTTGTACATAGAAATGTTCATAAAAAATATTCTTTTTGAAAAATATGTATCTATATATAATATAGTTGTTTTTAAAAATAGTAAGATTGGGGATAAAACATAAAATACAAACAAAAGAAAAAAGTTCAATCTTTCTTTTTATGAGTTTTTAGTTTCAACAATGGGGTAATTAGCCAATACAGTTTTATAGTTTTTATTTATTATGTTTATATTTATGTATAAGTCGTTTAAAATTAGCCCGTAGAGTTTTGTTTTAATTAATAAAATGTATTAATATATTGACTGTTTTTATCTTAGGATACATTTTCATCCTTAAGTTTTTGGTAGTTTATATTTTCGTCATAATATTGTTGGCATGATAGAAGTATATAATGTTGGACGGTGTTGAGTGATGTGCAAGTAGGTGGTGATGTAGATGGGGGTGAATCTTTTTTTTGCTATGATATGTCCGTGCATGATGCGATTATGGTCTAACAAATGTGGTACTTAAATATTATAACTTCATATTTTCTGAATATTTTTGTATGATTTGGTCCACGATAAAATGGATTGTATGATCTCTCTTCCAAATATTATACAAATTGCATGAGTAATAATTTAAGGATTACTTATCATTATATTTTAAAAATATTGTATAAACGTAGTTATTAAATAAAGGAATAATTAGCTAATTAACTATAATTAAATTTGTGGATAATAATAATATATATATATTGTATATATATATATATATATAAATATAATTTTACACTTACATATTATTTTTAAAGCTAAATAAGAAAAGTTAAATTAATATTATAGTGAATTTTTCAAAATTCACTTTAAGCATAAAACAAAAACAATTGTTGTTATTGTTCAAATTAAAAATAAAAATTATTGAGTGCATAGAGATATAGTTTAGAATAACAGATGTAGTATTTTTTATTACTATTGGTATACAATATAATATATGCAATTAACAGTTCATTCCGTTATTGCGCTCAAAATGCCGCAATCAAAAGCTCTTTGAAGTTATTATGTAATTTTATGGAACAATATAGACTAACTATAAATGGTCATACATTTATAACAGAAATTTAATATGCACTAATAATTAGTATTTCTAATTTTATACTTAAAACATAACTCCTAATAATTTATTTTTAGCAATTATTTAATTAGTAGTTATTAAACTAACAATCAACAATAACAAATACTATGACTGTTAAATTTGATTAATTTATATTTTATAGAAATAAAGTAAAAATTATATAATTAATTTACTTTTATGATTAATAATAATAATACAATTAGCACTATAGTTAATTAAAAAATAAAAATTTGACCCAGACATTTACAGTGGTGTAAATCGATTCCACTGGCTAAATTTTATATCTAACTACTAACGATTCTGATAGCTACTAAAATAGTTACTTTACTACTATACTACTGTTATTAAATAATATTAATTTATTATCTAATTATTCCATTGAACTTTAAATTTAAAATTATAAAGTTTAAAAAAGTTGAATGTTTTTTCACTGTGCGCATTATAATGCATTATAATAGCATAATATCAACTTATATTTTATTGTAAATCATAGTTTTGAATTAAATGTTTATTATAAATAAATTATTCTAGTCAATAATATTGTCTTAAATTGTAAACATTGTATAACATTAAAATAAATAACTTAAAATGTACTCATAACATATGAGTTATGACTGTATTATAAATACACTATAAATTATATTTTATATTGTATACGTAATATTAAGAAATATTAATGTAATCCGTCTGAATCAATATGTATAAACAGTATCTGATAGATTCGATATATATGCTCGTAGGTAAATGAACAGTAACCGTCAGAGTAGATTTATACTTTTTTAAATAAAATGTAAAATATATAACATTGTGATGCAATAGTAATAGTCTGTAGAACATGATTATTATTTGCGTATATTATGTGCAACTCTATCAACCAACGTTTTAACTTAGGTACCTTTGAGTTAATATCAATATAGGATTTTTTTTTTTTTTTAATAACAATTATTAATAACACTGAAATCAACACTTAAATATTTTATAAAATGGGTATTACTTAGTTAAATTAAGTAATTAGCTGTACCTCATTTACTAGCTCATAGTTAAATTTTGGATCTTGAAAAAATTAAAATTATAATTACTGAAAAATGTGTGATATATTTTGAAATACTCTAAAATATAAAAAATTTTTTCACAGAGAAAACACTAAACGCAAGTATTAATTTTTCTACTAATTTGAATTTAGTTGACTATTTTATTATATTCTCCTTCATAGTCCTTAATAATTAATAATTTTTCTACTTTCTGTCACGAAAAATAATTTTTATGAAACAATTTCACTTTTTATATTACAGTCTAATTCGCTTATTATGATACAGTGTACAACGATATTTCGGGTAAAACGATTCCAAGTAATATATTTTGTTGGTTTTATATCTTATGTGTAGTGCTTTTAGTCGTATATAACGATATCGGTTACAATGATAATTCGGGTATAGCGATGCTATTTTGAAATGATAATGGGTTTTTGTATTCGACTATAGAAATTAATAATACATGTAAAAGTAGTAAATTTGATTTCGTTCGAAGCAATAATTCTTAATTTTATCTGTAACGGGATAATGTGTCTTGTACGACACGCAGGCCCGAACTGGCAGGATACCGGTTTAATATTCTCAATAAACAGACATATAAAAAAGACCTTTTTATTTTTGCTCATTAATTGTTTTAAAAAACTCAATTATCTTATTAAAAAATTGAAGCGTGCGGCCCATTGTGCTATAGAACAGTAGCACAGTGGCCCAGTCCGTGCTTAACGATATGTTTATTGTATACGGCATATTTATTTAAAGTACCGTCAATTTCGGAAGTTTATTTTTATACTTGTATTGATCAAGTGCGTACTTTTGTTTCGGTAAACAGCGATATAAATGGTGTCCCGTCAGGTGTTCCGTCAATAGATAACGGACAGTTGATCATGCGACATTTGATAGCAGTCAATTGATCGCGAGACAATTGACCGCAAAGGACAATTAATCGCGTAACAATTGGTAGCGAAAAATAAAAAAATTATAATTATTAGGGCTCAGAACTTAATGCTTTATATACGCTTATATACAAATTTGTAATAAATTAATTTTATTTGAAATTTAAGAATTTTTAAATTATATTATAATTTATCATCAAATATGCTCTAAAAAATTGTAAAATTAAAATATATGCACTTTCAATTAAAAAAATTACTATGCAAAAAAAAAAAATGCAAGAGGCAGGGCTACAAAAAAAATATCGGGAAAATTCAGATTTAGCATTGTACATCCGTATGTTATCTGCTTTGGCATATGTACCTGAGGATAAAGTAATTGAAGCATTTGAACATTTTTTTGGATACTAACTTTTAGTAAATGAAGAAGATTTAATGCCATTAATTAACTATTTTGAAGGACAATGAATTGGTCATGTACATCGAAAAAAAAGAAGAGAACCGAATTTTCCTATAAAAATATGGAATTGTTATAATTTAGTACCTGCAGACTTACCACGAACTAATAATTCTGTGGAAGGATGGCACAACTGTTTCTCTGCAATGCTAAACTCGTCATTACATCCATCAATATGGAAGTTAATTAATGCGTTGCAAAAGGAAGAACAAGTGAACCATATGAAAGCTGAACAATGAATCGCCGGGATCGAACCACAAAAAAAAAAAAAATGTATAAAGACCGAAGTGATAAACTTAAAAAAATATGTTTAGATTTTGAAAATAGACCAATTGAAGACTATCTCCGAGGTATTGCGCATAACTTTCAATTACAAGTTTAATGTTTTATTAATTTTTATATATGATTAAGTTTTTTTAATAACTTGCATATTATAATCCAACATTTGACCGATAATTAGATTCTATGTATTATAAATGTTATAAATAATAAATAATGACATAATTGGGTTTTTATTTGATTTTTTTTTATGACACTACCAATTATTGTGCTATCAATTGTTGCAAGCGGTCAATTGTCGCGCGATCAATTTTCCGCTATCTATTGTCGTATATCCGATATAAATACGTCAGAAGTATCACTGGCATTAAAAAGTATTTCTAATTTTGTTAAAAAATCTTATTCAAATTATAAACAAAACACTATAACAGTTTATTTTTCAAACAAATAGTAAACATATATATATACACTATGCATGTGTGTACTACTTTTATTAAAATTTATAAATACTTTTAATGTTAAAATATGTAATCTTAAATAAAATAATACACTAAAAAATATGTTTAATAAGTCAATTTTCAAAAAAAAAAAATCAAGTTACTTTTTATAATTCGGGTATAGTTATGTTCGGTTATAATGATCACATTCTTTAGGTCCCTTGAAGATCGTTATAAGTGAATTTGACTGTATATGATTCTGTTTACCTATATAATAATAATATGTGATTGTGTGTATATGCACAATATGCATAGTATGTATTGCAAAAAAATTAATTGGTTTGCTTTTTGCATATTCTGAATAGTATTATTATTTGGTTGGGTTATCTCACTAAATAACTACCTAAATTACTTACCATTTTTTTTTTTACATTTTCTTTTATATCATCTTTTTAAATGCAATGTGTAAATGGAAAATGTTGTTTAAACTATAGAAGATTATTAACTGAATTTGTTCAAAATGTATGTTGGTTATATATATATAAATATTTACTTTATACGTATTACGAAAAATATCTTAATATTGTTAGAAAATTTAATTTATATTACTAATTTTATCGATTTTTAAACGCAAATTTAATTTGAAAATGTTTTTATGTTGTCTGTATAAAATAATACCAGAAAAATTATTTATGTGTTGTAATTATCATACTTAAGTGGTGGAAAGAAATATCTGAGTTGTGTTTTCACTGATCCCGGTATAATTTCTTTTATGTCGTGTTTCTTGTTGTATTTTAATATTTAATTTAAATTGAGTCTAATGAACAAAATAAATTAATAAAACAAATTATCTAGATAGTACTTAGTGTAGTACTAACATTTTGAAATTCTCATTATATTTATATTAGCTATAAACTAACATTCATATGAAAAGTAATTCAATAGATTACCTATAGTTTATTATTATTTTTAATGCTCATTGTAAATAATCAATATGTTTATATTTATAAGTAAGAGTGAGACGTGTAAGCAAAAGCAATCTCGAGTAAATAGAAGCTACTCAAAATTATCCTTCTATTTGACCTAGAAACTTAAATAATTCAAAAATAACTATATTTACACATGTCTATAACTTATTAATAATACTATGTAAATTTTTTTTAGTTTCATTCTTATTTTTTCTTATTTTTAAACATTTATTTTAAATTTCAAAAAAAAAAAAATGAAATATGTACAAATTAAGAGCATTACAACTTATAGTTAACAGCCACACAGTAACACCAGAAATCAATATTTTGTACTAGACAATTTCACATTATTCATTAGTTACAAATTAAAAAAATAAAATAAAAATATTATTTACAACACTGGTCTAAAATAAGCAATAAAGAGTGAGATAAAATAAATACTAGGTTCAGTTAGTCTGTAGGTATTATATTTCATGTCTGTATTTATTTTTAAATTGCGTAAAATAATGTTCTACCACTATATTGTTATAAGTACTCAATATTATCTGATAATTTTAGACCTAAGTTATATTCGTTCAATTGTTAGGTGAAGGTTATTTACAAATAAAACATTTGATTATTCGAAATAAAATTATTTCATTATTAATTTAAAAATATGTATTATTTTAATTTTATTATCTATCAGCTTAATATTAAATAATAATATGTATTCTTTATTTTTTTTTAACAATAGACTCAGTATAAATTGATATAAATATGACATAATACAGAGACCATATCTTGAAATACGGCTAAGTTCGAGTGAACAGCACTCGCTTTAATGTAGGATAGTCATTCGTTGTAAAATTTTATCTCGTACTAACATATGTTTCTTAAAATATTTTCAACAGGCTCTATGGCCATAGATAATATTTCAATATATAAAAGTATTTATACTAACTATATTCAATTTCCTACCGATAAATTATAAAATATTTTCAACAGGCTCTATGGCCATAGATAATATTTCAATATATAAAAGTATTTATACTAACTATATTCAATTTCCTACCGATAAATTATAAACAGTAAGTCCTTGAAAAACTATTTTATATTTAAAAAAGTTTATGAATAATAATAGGAAAATGAAAAAAATCTATTTATGTATCACACTACAAGACTAAGTCAAAATCCTTGACCCAGAAATCAGAATCAAAAACATATATTTATGAACACATCATTTAACTATGAAATATAACCATATGATTTATAATATGTACTTATCACGAAATTGTTTGACATTTCTATGTGTTCATCGTTAATGTAAATGTAAAATTTGTATAAATATTAATCATGATGTATAAATTTTATAATTATTTTATTGTACCTATAAAATATTTAAGTTTAAACCTCAGGCTTTAAAAAAAAATTATCATAGGTATCTATTCTATTGGAAAAACGATAATTTCCAAAAAAATGTGAGTACAACTTTAATGCCGTATTTGTTTAACAACCACCTATCACTAGATTATGTGTTTCGAGTATAGGGAGCGCTGCGGAAAACTAGGGAAAACCGTGAAAAGTTTTCTGTATCCAGTGTGCCTTTAATATCGTTGCGGGAAAGTCGTCGGTAATAATTATATATTTCCTCTACCCGTTTGTTTACGCTAATGTAAGTTATTTTACACAAAATAAAATATTTACGTGATGATGAGATTTTCATAAATTGATCGCTGAATTAAAAAAAGAAAACAGGTCAGTACTTTGGACGTAATAATTTTTATTTTTAAGTAAAAATCAAAATTATTTAAAAATTTTGATAATTATTTCACCTAAAATTAAGAAGAATTTATCTCGTTGCCATGTCCGTTGTGATATTCTATTTTAAAACCAGAATATCTAATAATGATTATCTTTTTTAAAATAAAAATGATATTTAGTGTTAAAAAAAATAAATAAATAAATATTTGGCACTTGGTGATTTTTTTATGAGCTTATATTATAAAAATAACCGTACATATATATAAATAACTTTATGGAATCCAACTATAAAATGCTAATATGTATGTTTTCAATCCACTATAATATAATATAATATTATGACTTCTGATACAATCGTGGTAAGTATTATCGAAAGTATAAATTTCACCAATGTCTATTATTTATTTATTAAAGTATTACTATATTTAATATAAAAATGTATGGGCTTTTCACGTTATGAAAAAAATCAAATCGGATCACTTTAAGATATTTATGTAAAATTAATAATAAATGCTTCGCTATAAATTAATTTCGAATCTAACTAAAACGTAATAATTAGTGTTATAAATATAACTATTTTAATAATTTAATATTTTTCATAATGTTTTTCAAGAATTTTATTTTTATAATACCACCAAGATTAAATTGCAAGTATAAAAATATTTCATCATAATATTGTCAATATATTAACATTATTATATTAAATCGGAAATTGTGACTATGCACTATTTTATACTAATTTGTTATTCTATAAACATGTGAAAATGTTTATTTTTGGCGTCCAGTCAGGAATTTTTTTTTCGAAAGTATATCGTATATACTATATAGCAAAAATAATAATTGCAAAGAGCAACACCGCGAATTGAAATGGAACAAAGGTCGTGGATTTGAATTAAATCCCCCAGAGTCCAGACTATTGTTGGTGTACACATCTATTATTGTTTAGCCTCAACAACATGCCGGCCTTTAAAGGTTGACCTCTACAGTCATTGCCAGAGCTATTAAAAAAAAATAAAAATAAATGGAAATTTTACAATTTTACTGTCAACGTGTGCGTATGCGTGAACGACACATAATAGGTAGGTAATTTATTTTTAGGCAAGAGTTTGTGAAAAAAAAAATAAAAAAATACCCAAACCTCTTACCAACGGTTAGCATCAGCGTTTTTAGGTAAAAAGACTAAAAAGGAATTGAAAAAAAAAGATTTTTATACCCTCTATTGAAATACTATAATAGTAATAGCAACTATAGGTTATTCATCGGTTTTGTCGAAAAGTATTGATCATTTTTAATACTTCTTTATCTATGTTATTTTATTAAACTCTCTAAATGGAAAATATATCGGTACACTATTTAATATTGCATTGAATATCTATGTTTTGCATTTTTTGCAAATTTCAGATTGGTATATGCATTATTATACAATTTTAAAAAAAGCAATTCAAATATGTATATACATTAGATAAATTTTAATATAATATATACAATAATCATGAGTGTTATTTGTATGCGAATTAATTTAAATACATGTTTTACTAAAATAATTGATAGTTATGAAAATATTTCATTCAGACGATTATACAAGAAAAATCAATAGAATATTTTGACTAATTTATCATAAAATAAATATAAACGATTATCTATATAAAACACTTGTTAAATATTTTTTATATTTTTTATCTTAATAAATATAACCATAAGATACATGAAATTAAATTACTTTACACACATTTCTTTCAAAATTTTTTAACAACTATAAAATGTTTTATGTTTTATATTTTTCATTAAAAAAAAAAAAACTAAGTACCGTTACAGTTTTATAGTAAAATTAATGCATTTGAATCATCTAATTGATTAGTTTATTTAATTAATACTTAATTTGATCTAATATAAGTTGTTTTTTAAAATACATTTTTTGATCATAATTTATTTGTTTAAGCTGAAGTTAATTTTTTAATAATTACATATATTTTTGCATTATATGCAATGTATAGGTATAAAATATTTGAATATTTAACTACTGATAATTAGAGCTTAGTAGTTAATGGATATAAATTATGCACCATCGTTGAAAATAATAAATTTTATAAACAGCATATTCTGATCGTGAAGAAGTCCAAATACAACATTTTGTTAATGGTTATTATTCGATATTCATTATTCACAGATACTAATAGCATGGTTATAGGTATTGTCCTGAAGAACAGAATAGTTATTGATTTCACTCCATCGTCGATTGTGTTTTAAGATTATTTTCGTTCAAATAAACTTATAAACATAGTATAATACACTCTTAAATATTTTGTCATTACAAAAAAAACTCAATCTGTGTATAATTTTAGTGGTCGAGGGTAAAATCTTAAAATGTACTTAACCAGAAAATATTTTTTTTTTTTTTTTTGAGATCTTTGGATGATCAGTTTATTCAATTTATTTTTTATTTTACCATGTATACAAAAAATTGTTGTAAAAATGTTCAAAATATTTATGAATACAAAAAAATCAAACTTTTTGACATTTTCAAATATTTACAACTTAGAATAATTTATTAAAATAGGGTGTGTGAAATACTTTATTTTTAAAATTTTCTTATAGGGAACACGTTAATAAATATTATTTTATTTTTTTTTAATTGTAAATATGGTATGAGAAAATTTTCTGGATACTCATATATTTTTTTTATTTAATTAATATTTCGTTATAAAATTATAATTTGTTAGTTGTAAATCATGACAATTATTTTACTAACGAAACAATTGATTCAATGTTTGAACACTTGATTTTTTTTAAATTTTAAATGAATTGATTTTCATATTTTGTCAATATTTTTATAAATTGTATTCATTTTTGAATAAAATCTTTAAAACTACGATTAAAATTGTAAATTTATTTTTATTTTTTTTTTTGCTTTAGCTACAGTAAAATTGTAATTTATTCTATCATTTATATCAGTTTACATTATTTCAATTACTAAAAGTTAAAAAAAAAAAAAAATAGATTTTTTTAAGATGTTCTGAAATGTTGATGTTTTATTGCAATAACATTATGTTAATTTTTGACCATGATGAACTAAAGTTTTAATTTGTACAACATTGTTTTGAAAGCATATATTTTTTTTAAATTGATCATACATTAGTATAATTCAAGTAAATTTCCTGCTAAATTTCAATTAAACCTCAACATTTTTTATTACTTACCACAATTTTTTGATAAATATGTTAAACAATCAATTATTTCAAATACAATTTGAAAACTATCTCTTCAAATTATACCTAAAAAAATAGTTATTAATTTATTATTTTTCCATTTTAAAATTTATTGCCACCAATCTGTTTTTTTCAATCTTACTACTTATAATATTATATGTCGTAGTTTAAGTATTAGACATTAGTTAATACAAGTATTATATTGACTATTCAGTAAACAGATAAATTATTATTGGCCTGTTTTCGTTAAATTTTTGACATACATCTATAATTTATTACTGATTTTATGTGTAATAATTTATTCATCAAAACTACTGCTTATGATTTATAAGTTATCAAGTATTATTAAAATTCAATGTATTTTATTAATGTAATAAACTAAATAGGTGCTTCTTAAAAAAATATTATTTGACATTTTGATCCAATGAATTAAATAACTCATCTAAAAAAAATGAAATATTTAAGACTTAGTGATTCCTTTAGAGATATACCGTAAGTAGGTATCTATTCAAAGAAAACATTTTTATGAGTTGATTGTTATCAGTGTATCGTGGAACGATGTTCATCTTACTGTTTACATACAAGCAAATCACATGACATCGTAATACTACCTAACAGATTACGGAAACAATTCGTTAAACTCAACAACTAAATAAATTGCAAACATATTTAACATTGGCTTACATAATTTATTTAAACAGTGTACTTTGATAGTCAATTCTGAAAATAAACCATTGAAACCAAAATAAAATGTTTTTCGCTGTGTAGGACTTGTACGTACTCATCTTATATTATTAATTAATATCATATTATTATGTTGATAAAGGAGGTTTTTTCCGTACAGTTTCGTCTAATTCTTGTGGTTTATTTAACTTCGAATCGAATAATTGAATTTTACGAAATATTTTAATGGTTAAATATGCATAATAATTTATTGAGGAAACGATGACGGAGGTAGCATAGTTTTCTTCGACGTCATTGTTGCGTCGTGCCACGGTGTTTCACCAAGCGCATGTTACTTAATAATAACATAATATTATACATTTTGGTATTATACGTGTGTTTCGTTTGAAATGTTAAAGGCATCGATGATATTATTGCATTGAATTTAATAGTACAATATATTTTTAAAAATTAAAAATATATTTTCAGAGCAATTAAGTCGCTTTGATAATCATTTTATTACAGATAGCAAATTCAGAATAAATTGTTTTTTTTTTAAATATTCAGAGAAAAAAGTGTACAATGCAATGCAATTTAAAATACATTAAATTATAAATTGATTAGTTTTTTGATTTAGAAAATGTTTTTATGGTAACTTTTTAAGGTATGTACATTCCTAAAATATTTTGTTTTGGCCTACAGTTTGATTTTAAATCAGAAATAAAATAATTTAGGTATTGCTGTTTGTATGAAAATAAAATATTAAAAATCTTAGAGTGGTATTTAATTTAAATTTAAACTAATTTTAATTGAAATTCAAAAAAATATAATTTATAATTACTTTCATATTTTAATAATGTTTAGAAGTATTATTTCTGTTATTTTTCTTTAAAAACCTCTTAAAATTTTGAAAACGCTTCATCAAAAATATAATTATTATAAACTAGTATTATAATAATGAGGTTTTGTAAAAATAACATTATTATGGATTTTTATGTTTGCAGTTTATTGTTAAATAGATTAGATACATTAAAAGTTTTAAGTATAATTTTTATATTATTATCTTAATATAACATAGAGTGTAGTATTACACTTGAAATTTATAATGTATTGCACATTTATATTTCAGACACTTAAAAATGTATGTAAAGTATGTTTAGTAAGCATTTATATTTTATATTACTATGAATGTAAGTAAATGTAGTTTTCATATTTTACAATAGTTGATAATAATTTATGATTAAATTGATTGACGATGTGAAATTTAAACTTAAAATAAAATAAATTTATTACCATATTTTTTTTTTTTTCATGGTAAAGTTATATTTTGAAGATAACGACTTAAGATTTTCAATATTCTGTTTAACAGTTTAAGAACCTTAAGATCCTCTCTGTATATTGGTTACATATTATCATTTAGGCCGTATCATAGTGCCCTATATCTATCAGATGTTTAGGAAATGACTACGAGTACATGTTAGCTTAGACACCTTATTAGGTCTTTTGGATCGGGTAGATTTCTTCTTGACCCTATTAATTTTCCATAAAATGCCAGAGAACGAAGTAACAAAACTTCAAAAACATCACAGTGATCGATTGTGTCGTGGAAAACGATAATAACCGTTGTCTTAGATCGGAAACATACACATTACACGGCGTTAATCATCTTACTTCTCAAAAAAATCTAACTAAAATAACACATATTATTTCCTAGATTGAAAGGAAATGAATATGTATCACGGAACTTATTCAAGACTTATTACGAGATTGATTATTTTTCGAGATTGTTGATCACAGTCGGCTTTTGTATTCAAGGATTGTATACATGATCTCGGAGATAAGTTATATATTTTATATTTACTGCTAAAAATTTCGTCAGAGAAAATTGTTGGACAGAATAATTGTCATGGAAACTTTGGCTCATTTAATATTTTGTATGGATGTTTTGTTTGAATATATTACATTTATACGGTTAATCTTTAATAAACAATTACTGAGACAATTATTGTGTTTTTGTTTATATAATCTACTATATTATATTATGTGAGTGTAAATTAATTTATTTTTTAGTACCTCAATACTTATATATTTATATTGTGACTAGGTTGCGTGTGTGTGATGTTTTGCTGTAATCAAGCTGTAAAACGTTAATTATCCCTAAAGCAAAAAAAAATATCCTTATTCTGAACCTTTAAATGTCAACTATAATTTGTCGATTAAACGACGTATGGTGTTGAAAATAATAATATTAAAACAATACATCGATACACGCAACAAATATAGTTGACCCCGAATGTGAAGCATATAAAAATTGCATAATTGTATTTATAATCAATGAACTATGTATAAAAAATTTGCGCTTTCATGTTATCATTCATTGTTTACTATGTTAATGTACAAATCATTGATTGACAAAGTTCTATTCACATTCAAATTTTATATTTGAATTAATTACAATATTCAATCGGCTAAGTGTTAATGCCATTAAAAATTATTCGAGTACGTAAATATATATTTTTTACTATACAAAAAATTAACTACCAAATGCTTCGGATGTGAATATTGAGTATAATGAATTTTTATTAATTTCTCAGAAATTACGATTCTACAGTTGATATTTTTTTTTTTTTGAATCTTGAGAGGGAGAAAAAAATGTATATTAATTATTGACTATACTTCTAATTAATCATAAACATAAATATTATTATAACTATTCGGTTATACGAAGAACTTTTAAATTTCTCCAGTCTACTATTTATATTTCAAAAGAATTACTTATTTATTTTTATTTTTGATTGTGCTTATATTCACTGACAAGGGTTTACTGACGTCTAATTAATGTTAACATAAATATTTACACTTATTTGGTATATCTACATTACCTACGAATTACGATACATTATTACTTATTTTTAATAACGTTAAATAAATTATTTATTATTTAATTTGCTTATTTTTGTATATTATTCCTAAGTAGTTAACATAAATCTTATAACGATTAGTTAAATATATACTAATATAATTATTGTTCTTTTAGTTAGGAAAACGTTGTATGAACTAATAATACACTTAACATATTCATTTTAAAAGGTTAAGTATAATAAATTAATTTTCAGCAAATATTTTTATAACAGTTCATTTTTTATTTTTTTTTTTAATGATATTTTATAACATTTAATCTTTATAATCTTTATAAATATATACTCATAAAATAATAGAGTAGTAGGTATCTATACTTCGATTGAGAGTAAAGCGCTCGTCTCCTTTTGCTTTGCTTAATGTAGCATACATTATAGTGCTGCAAAGATAAACTGTATATTTGTATTATAATATATTAGATAATATGCTAATTGCCAATGTTCTTATAACAATACAACTTTAAGATGAATAATTCATTTTATAAAAATATTACTAAACCAAACAAATTGCATTTGATTTATATGAACTAAATTTAATTCAACTTAAAATACAGAAATTTTGCAAAAATTTAAAATTTCAGGGTTAAATTATTATTTATTGAATAAAAACATAATAATTTATTTTACATACGATTATAAAATAGATAAAATATTCAATCTATATTATAATAAAAAAAAACTAAGAATAATTATTTCTGTACATAGTACAATATATCTTGTTTCCACTAGATTTTAAAATACTTTATATTTAAACTTTTATATTTTACCTTTTTATTTTGCTTATATACTTTAGATTAAATGTAATTTATTTTTTATCTTTATGGAATAGTAATATATTTTTTTTCTTTGGACTAAATATAGTTTTCAGTTGCCACCAATTTTTCAGAAGATGATACTCTAATATGCCAGAAGCTTCTTGAGTTTTATATTTTAATAATATAATTTAGTTTTATGAAATGTTTTCATAGTCATATTTGAATGTTTGTGTTTCAATTCTAGTTACAAGGTCGATGGGAAGTTTTAAACTATAAACTTATATCCACGATCTTTTAAAGTGTTGTGTGTCCACCACTCACGAGAAAAAATAGTAGAACCGTAGACAATTTCATTTAAAATAATTGTTAATAGTAAAGTTCGTTGGTTTCATTCCAAGATAAAAAAAAAGAAAAAATACTTAAAAATATATCATTTTTTTTTACAATACAAGCCAAAAACACTCAATCTTATGATATCAGCCTTTTTGCCATTGTTTAAAATCTAATTATGTGTGTTGTTCTCTGGTTTAAGATTTACAATACACATGTACTCATTATTGTGTTTTAATTTATTCTGACAACAATATTCTGCTACTTAAATAATAATTTCAAGACCATCGTTTTATTTCATTTATTCTATACCATTCAACATTTTTCCTAAAATAATGTTTACATAGTTTTGAGTCATTTAGATTTTGAATATCAAATACCATCATAGCATAGAACGTACCATGCTTGATTGAATACATTATTGAATTAAAGTTAATTGTTTTTCGCCACTTTTAATTATGCAAATAAATCGATTGGAACGATAAAAACAATTAGTGCATACATTATTATGTATAAGTTGACATTTTTAAATTACTGAATTCAACGTGAAATTGAGTAGGTAATTTTTTTTAGTCATAAAACAAACAAAATCGGTAATTAAATATCTGTAAAAAATCATTAATATAATTATTATGATATTTCTCGTAGGTAATAAATAGCACTCATTTTATCACAAAATTATGAAGATATATGAAAAGACCATAAAAAAAAAAAAATACCTATCTATGTATAATTTACTATATTTACGTTGAAGTGTTAACCTGATTTTTTGAAATCTATTTTATTATTTTTACTTTTATTATGTTTTGTTTTACTATTTTGTTGTTATCCACTTTTTATGGTTAAAACGTCATTATCCGTTACGAGTTTGGCGGTACAAGGACCACAATGACGAGTGCACGCAATATGCTCCGTAGTCAGTGGTGGTGATGTATTTGTAAAGAAGTGAGGGGGGGGGTGAAGGGAGATTTAGGTATAATAATATGTTGAAAAAAAATATTGAAAACAAAAACAAGCGGCCTTTTGACTTAACATTATACAAAAGGGCAGAAAAAGGGTATTTTATTGCATCCATCCATATAATAATGTAAAAAACAGTGGAAACGACGTTATTATTATTTCGTTACTAGCAGTGTGTAATGTGCGTCAGTTGTATTTTATCAGCAGTTTATGGAGCGCCTTTCCCATGTTAATATATGTTTGCTTTTTGATGCGATATTATTATTACTTCTTGTGGTTCTGCCTCTGCCGTTTTACTTATTCAGCAATAACGTCTCAATGCATTCGGTGTTATAGTACACTATTTTTTCCTCGTACTAACGCATAATAATAATATTATAATGCACACATATTGCGTGGTGTGTATTTTTCATGTTATAAATTATAATATATTCATTTATGGTTATGGTAGCCTTAGTTTTCCCGATGACCAAAATCCACTACCGTGTTGTAATATTGGAGATGTCATGGTCAATATTTAACACGTTTACACGATCTTTATGTAACTAAATATTTTTTACATATCAATTAATAGTTTTAGTAATCATTTCAATTTATTCATTTTGAAAAAATGGTGTAATGTGATCACAACTAATAATACCAAACATTAATGTGCCTGAGCTTGTGGAAATATAAAATAATAAATATCTAAATATTCAATTAGCACAAAAAAATAAAATATATATGTACTCGTATATGTAATTAATATTGTATCAAATAGAAAATAGGTATTTAGAATTTAAAACACGTGAATCTATAACACGAAAATGAATCAAATTGTAATGGCTTATGACTAAACTTTAATTTGTATGAATTGCTTCAACCCCTCGTATATAATCGCCTTTCTATAGTACATTTTTGTACTTAAATAAACAATACAAATTTTCTGAGAATTTATTTTACATCACACTTAACTCATTTTAAGTTGTTTTGTTAACTAATTTATTTAAAAAATATTTATACATATAATTTTATAAGTAAATAATTTATGAACTTAACAGGACTACAACTCGTGCTATTAATGTAAAAGTTATGTTGTTAAATGTTTAAAATATCATTGTTATATTATTATATCTCTATATCTATTGACTTAGTCATTTATTATTTATTTTATTAGTGTAAAAGTTAGATTACATTGTTTATGGTAATATTATTATATCTCTAAATATATTTACATAGTTATTCACTATTTTATTTGCAATAATTTCATTAAATATATTATATTAATGCATATTTAACAAGTTTAATACTTAAGCAAACTATTAAATGTTAGTATGGTTTAAGTTTTTTAGTCGAAGACTTTAGGGTACAATACTTAGATTCTTTTTACGTAGATACTTATCAAATTTTATTGTAAATAATGATGTCGAACCCAACCGTAAACAATACAGGACACAGAAAATTATCTATTCAACAGACGTCTTTATTCTAAACTCAACAATAATTATCCTAACCTGTTAGTTAACCTGCAGATTTTCTTTTACAGTATTAGAAGTAGGCGATGAATTTACTAAATATATTACACATTATATTTTGTTTTTAAAATGAAAATATATGTATATTAAGTGTGTATACACAATATACTTGAACATAAATTATAATTTAATATTATGTTGGTTTTTAGCGATTTATACTGAGTACTTATTGCCTGAAGTAAAAATAATATATACATTCAATAATAACGTATTTAAAAAAATACGTTTTAAAATAATAATTGTCGATGAAGACTAATTATACTATGAAATATTCAATAGTCATAATAGTAATATATTAAAGATAAAATAAAACAATTTAAATGTATCTTAAACAAACAAAATTAGGAATATTAAATAATCATGTTCATTTCATCAATGAAGTATTCTTGATAAAGACAGTAAGCACCGAGTAAAATGCGGAAAATATCATTGAAGACCAATTTTTCATTTAAAGGACCATCCAACTCAAAAAATTTTCTCAGGCTTAAATTAAAGTACAAACTTTGACGAAAAAAATGATACCACTAAAATTCGTTTGTGACTGTCCGTTCGCTAGTTAAGCGATTGCGCGTGCATTGCGCGTGACGTCACGGATTCGTTCGTCGCGGCGGCGGCCATATACAATACACAGCAATGTTTATCCGTTTTTGGTTTAACGTAAAGTAACTGCTAATAAACTTATATTTTTTCGAATAACCTAACCAAATGTATTTAAGAGTACCTCATAATCTTTCTATTCGTATAATTGTATTGAATTTTGGTTTAATATTAATGAAATAATAGCAATTATATTATAATACACCACTGTCATATTATAGTGTCAATTGTCACTAATTACTCATATGAGTACTGCTACGATTTTATTTATAATTATATACGATTTTATCGATGTTTATTTTTCATAACAATATAGTCTTATCGTCGTATTAAAGTTATAAATAGTAAGTACAGTGTCAGTGTGAAATGTGAATGCGGTCCTTTCTAGTTACACGATATAATATTCTATTATATGTAAATTATATATTTTTTAAGCCCTCACCCATCTCTAATATTAGCTACGAGTTAAAACAATATAGACAGTTTAGGCGTCAGAAATCCGTACACGATGTCACGATCGTCAAAACAATATTACACACGTTTACTGCAGCAGCAGTATGGTAAATTCATAATATAATTTATTTAAGTGTTATTTTTGTCTACACTATTAAACCAAAATGTGATATAATTTTACGAATGGAAAGATTATGAGGTACTCTTGAATACATTTGATTAGTTCATTCGAAAAAAAATAAGTTCATAAGCAGTTATTTTATGTTAAACCAAAAATGGATAAATATTGCCGTGTATTATATATGGCCGCCGCCTCGGCGGACGAATCCGTGACGTCACGCGCAATGTCATAAGTCACAGTAACTAGCGAACGAATAGTCACAAACGAATTTTAGTTGTATCATTATCTTAGTTAGACTCTATTCTATTTATTAGAGTAAAAAAATAATTATTGATTTTTTGAGTTGGATGGTCCTTTAAGGTCATTCTCTGTTAGAGATTTGTTCAGTTTAAAATAGATTTTCAATATTATATTTACTAAGGAAATATAATTTACTGCTTTAAACTACTTCAATTATTGATGTTATGACATTATAAAATCAATTCTTTAATACATTTTAAAAATATCAGTTCGTTAATGTAAATTAACTATTCAATAATCATATTATCATGAGGGTATAGCCTTCTATTAGATGAAAAAAATAATATCAAACTGTTTATCTTAGGTATCTGTATAACGTATATTATAGTATTCATATTTTGTACAATATTTATACTTAAAGCCACTTCTTTGAACAATTTAACAAAACTATTATTATCCAATCTTTTCTCGGGTTGAATTACTTTTTTCTAAAAGTAATTGAAATATGTTTTTTTTATATAAAAAATTATTTAAATATTTATGGAGTATGCGGATAAGTATGTATTTAAATTTTAAATTTTGTCCTTTAAATCATGTTTTATATTATTTGCAACTTTTTGAAACAAATATGAAACGACTATATACTTGGTTTTTCAATTAGATAAGTCACGACTTTATCATAACAATCAAATAACCCACTGACAAAAAATAAAAAATAAAATAAAAATACCGTACCACTTATATTACTATTTTATTCAGTGTCGTCATTTGAGGGAGTCATGCTCTAAATTTTGACTTTTATTTTCTTGTATATGTCGCTAGTTCGCATATAATAGAACATAGTTGTTTTGTTATATGTCAAAAAATATAACTGATATAAAATCATAATTTGAAAAAAAAAAATGTTTGTACAACGTACTACGTACATAAACGAATAAAAGGCTGTGTAAGCCTGGACGTGAATTATCCAAACAATTTTTGTATTATGCTGAAATTAAGTTTTTCAATTCTCATTCATGTAATATTACCTCTCACTAAACCATAAATTAAACACATTAAAAAAAAAAAAAAAATTAACAAAGATTTTAGGGGAAACAAATTAGCATTGGATCTGAAAAATTGATTTGATTTAAATGTTTTCCATTCATTGAACATTTATAACTATGCTTCTGTTCCATATATCTGTCAAATATTTGAACACGAATTCCCAAAATATGACAAACATTTAATTTTAGGAGAAAATATTTAATTACTTTACAAACAGTTGCGATTTTAACAAAAGTTAATTAACAAATTTCTCGGTGTTACCATATTTTTGGTTAAACCTTTATGGGTTTATGTACATATGAAATACCAGGTCGAATAATTTGTTATTATACTTATTGAAAATATTTTGTTGTAATATTTTATGCTTACATTTATTAAAGCTATTCATTATATGTAAACTAAAACATAGTTTTAAATATTATTTTAATTTTAATTTATGAATTATTATTCCACTAAATATTGGATATTTTTACATTGTTTCAAAACAATTTGGTTATTGTGATGTAGGTATTTTATGTATGCTATATAAATATTATTATTATTGCCAAGTCATTAAGCCTTAACAGCTTAGTATACCTACTGTTAAAAAGAATTTAATCAAGTTGCAATTTTTATCCTTTGGCTGTAAAAAGTAAATTTCTTCTGTACTCTCATTAATATATATATATATATATATATTTAAAAATGCAGTAAGTAAATAATCGCTCTGCTATATATTTTCAAGTATCGTCAGTGATGTATATCTCTTGTCATTGAGTATAAAAATTATGTAAATGTATATATAATTTTCAAGCGATATTTGCTATTAATTTAGTGCAATATGTTTTTTTCGATAAGTTTTTAATACAGACTGCATAGTATTATATTTAATAATTTTGGCCTAGTTGATATTATACATTTGACATAACTCCTGTAATGGATGCTCTTAAAATTAAATGATTATTGCATATAAAAACTATTTATAAAATTAAATATTAAAATGTCTTTTAATTTAATACTAACTTACCAAACAACTGTGCAAATAAAGGCTAATCAAAGTTTGAAATCCTTACAGATAATATTTTTGAATTATAGCAAAATATCAAAAATAAATATTTTACGTTTAAGTATCTAATTCATAATCTGAACCAACTCAAGCAGACATATTTCCTAACCACTTATCTAACACTTTCCAATAACATTATAATATTATTTATTCAAACTAATTAAAGAAAGTTGAAAATTATCTCAACTGCTCTTTTAAAAAAACTATATAATATATAAAGAATTGTTTCTACCAAAAAAGATATTGAAATCGAAAAATAAAATAAAATAATAATAATAATAACAACAAAAACACATATAATTTTAAAATCTATAAATGTATTGTTCCACTCGGATTCTAAAATAAGTATTAAACAATAGTAATTATTTTGATTGCAAAGCTAAAGTTTTCAATTTTATTTATTTTTAACTGTTTTATCTTTTAAAGTGTTTATTAGTATATCATAACTTTCTTATTATTAAACATTTATACATAAATGATAAGATAAAAAATATTATATATTTCAGATGATGAAATCAAAAGTAATAAATATTCATTAGACACATTGTTATAACAATATCAAAAGTTAACAAATATGAAGGTAAAAATCCAATTATCTATTACATTGTTACGGATAACTTAATTCATCATGATTGGCAACTAATTGTAAAATTATTAAATGTTTTATGTAATATGTATTGTTAATATTCATAACGTTAAAAGTCATAAGTTAAGCTATAACAATTACTATGTGGAGTCCAACCAGATTTAGGGTTGGCGATTGAGGGTTGTTACTTATAGTTGTAAGTGCGCCGAAGTGCCTCATAGACAGATGCTTAAAAATTTAAATACCTCATTTTTTTTTTTTTTTTAAATTACCATAAAAACTGAAATTTGAGATTAAATTTGGGGTTGAATTGATTACGCACCTACTATAATAAATGTTATCAGGAAAGTTGATCGATAAAATTAAACAAAAAAAAAAAAAAGAAAAAAAAGAAAAAGAAATATTAACAACTTTTATATCACTGTAGTAAATGTTGTCATTGGTCTGTATAATCTACTGTAGTTTATGTACAAGTCTATTCTATAAAATTTGTGCTATAATAAAATGAAGTCGTTGAAAGTTTTTACAATGAATAGAGAAATATAGTATAGCATTTCTAAAATTACTGCTTTACTGTTTAACAAATAATACTCAACTAATTTCAAAAGAAGTAACGTTACGTTGCAGTTAAGAACAAAATAAAAAAACTACCAAATTATTGAAAACTAAAAAAATATATTAAGTATATGATTTCATTATTTTTGCCGTTTACTTCCGTTTTATATATTATTAATTTTTTTAAATATATTTAACCCGTTAATGATTAATTTACAATAAATAATAAACTTATTAAGCATAAAATAGTTTTTGTTTTTACTATAATCTATTGAATTAATATTTTCATATATACTATACTTACAATATAATTGTAATACAGTTTAAAATTTTTTTTAATAAAACTTTCAATTTATACTTAAAAAAAAAAAAAAACATAACAATAATAAATATAATTTTTGTTATTATAATATATATACTTTGCTTACATTCAAGTATGAATTTTGAAAAATTTTTTTATCTAAAATTTTCCAGAAATATAGGTATAGAATTAAATCGAAATAGGTCATATTGCTACCACAATGTTACACATCTTATTAATATGACTGAAAAATTTACATTTGTATAATATGTTTAATATTTTAAGTATTATGGCTTTATACATTTTACAAAATATGCATTAAAATTCACAACATTCAAAAATAATTCACTTTTTGAGGATTTAGCATTTTTTACATTTTAACTTATTATTGAATTTAAAGGGTATATATTTCAATATATCCCAGCTATTTATAAGTAAATAGATGTAAAAAGTTGAATGATAACTGTTTTTTATTTTTTTTATTTATTTATTAGTGTTTAATATTATAATTTTATTGTAAAATTCTAAAATATATAAAAATACTAAGCACCTATACTTAGAAGATTTTTTTCAAAAATAATATCTTTTTAATTTATTTTAGAACTAGCCAACGATCTTAAATTGAAACAAATAAAGCAATTGTTTGAATGTACTAATTTGATGGTCAAATTATGTTGTGATTTTGAGGAAATAATTTTTATTCATAGTTTTAATTTTTACCTAGAGACAAATAACCTCCACAGTTCACGAATACCGAGTGTTAATAACTTGTGTAACTATTTACCTAGGAGTTGGAAAATAATGTTTACATTATAACAAATTTTAAACCTATAATATAAATCGTTACGTTTGATAAACGGTCTAATAATTTTATTTTTATATATTTCTCGACGGTTGTCAGCAGTTTTTCTATGCACTTAGAAAAATCGTTGAGGTAAACGTAAAATAATCTCATGGCTCAATTTCTAATCGATGATAATAGGGTCACATAAAACCTTTTAACTAAAAAAGCAGTGACAAAAAAAAAAAAAAAAAATGTTACAAACGATATCATAGTTAACCAAATATATATATTTTTTAATTCAATAAAATGTAGATGTTTGTATAAGTACTATCTTTGATTTTAGAATGTACTTTAAAATCATATTCTAAAATAAATGATATTATCATTAAAAATAATTATAAATTTGTTTTAAAATACATTTTGATAAAATTTTAATTTTTTTTCAGGTGATTAGAAAAATACGAAGATGATAGTGATTTTAAAATAATCTTTTAAGTATTTTTTCTACAAAGTAAATTAATTTAAAACATATTAAAAAGTGTGTTTGGAAACTTTTAAGTGGTATCTACAATATAGATTTAAAAATAAAGTGAACTATTTTTAATTTCAATTCACATGTTATCTAAAATGCAATTACAATTGATATCAATATGGTTGATGACGTTTCAATGGATCTCCAATTCAGGTAATTTAAATCTTATTACTAAATTTAGTAAGTTATTGATTAAGATTAAACTTAATGTTAAAAACTGAAATAATAAAATTTAGAAATGTTAAAGGTTAATTTAGTATAATCGTTGGTTAATGTTTATAAAAAAAAAATCTTTTGTATATAATAAAATGTTGGCGTTTTATACTTAAATTTTTGAATTACACACAACTTAAACCATTTAGTGAGTTTTATATTTTGTTTATCGTAATAAAAATTAAAATATTTCTATACAACACTATATTAATAGAAATATAATTCTTGTACGGTAAGTTAGTAAATCGGTTCTGAAATAAAAATAATGCACTGCATAAAACATCAAAGGTTCATATCTTAAGCCAATTGTTTTGAATATTTCAGTATAATAGTTTGAGATGTCGTAAAAAAGAAAGAGAAAAGAAAACCGTATTTATCCACCAAGTTAGTATTCAAAAGTTTTATGCGGTCAACGGTTTTTTTTTTTTTTTTTGTCTCACTGGACCGGCACAATAAAAGATGTCCGCTTAGCAGTCTACAAGAGAAATACGTATTTTCTTGTTCGGCAGTTTTACTAATGGCATTTGGAAACAAAGAAATTTCCCTAAAGGGCTTATGCGTCACGGTCGGTGAAATCCGTATTCATCTTATGCTTTTTTTTCGTCACCCAATCTGTTTATCAATGCGAAATGAGTCCAAAATTGGTAACGTCGCTCAACGAGTGAGTGTGCGTCGGGGAAAAAAGAAACCCGCTCGGGAGGGGTTAGAGGAGTAACGATTGAAAAGCAACCATATCCTATGGGACAAGGAAGAGCAAAATTGCATTTCTGTCCGGTCAATAAAACTTTACAACTTATTACTTCCGCAAAATCTATCCCATGTGAAATCGAAGGGAACAATCGACAATGAACTTAAAACACGTAGGCAAATAAAAAATCGAGAATAAAACCAGACCAGATTTCGGAGGATGATTTAAGACATTATTTTCAAGTAGCTAAGGTAAAGAAGTTTTTCCACTTTCTTCAATCCAACTCTTAAAAAAAGGGTATAGGATGAACGAATAATTTTCTCTTTTAAGTAGAGGCGTAGAGCTTTACATTCTTTACATAACTTCAGTTGTTTTATTAGTCCTTTGAATATTCAAAATCTCTACATTTTGTAACATTAATATACAAAAATGTTATTGAATTTTTATTTTTTATTTTTATTTTTTTGTTTTTTTAATAGTCAAAAATTCTAAATTAATTTGATTGCATGGTTTTAAATTTTTAATGGGGTTTTAATTGTCGTACTTTGATAAAATATTGTTTTATTTTTCATTAAATCAATATGGTTTTATAGTAAATAAAATTATGTTATCAAACTTTCATAAAAATTAGATCGTTAATGTTATTTCAAAAATTTTCACTAAGATATATCTTTGAATTAATTCAATATGATAAATATATAATACTTATTAGTTATAACTTATATAAAAAAACATTATTGTTTAAAAATCTAATGATCGGATATACCACAATGGCTTATTTTATTGGGATAATATTTTAATTTAGACAATTCATTTTTTTTTTTAATTTCAACCGATTTTATATTTATAGCATTCGAGTTAAATAAATTATTAATACATCTCGAATAAAAGTATTAATTTATATGCGTATAATATACAGATATTATATAAATATAATTTTACAGTCAAATACTTTTGAAGGGCGTATAATATGTTGCTTTTTTTTACATTTATGCATTGGTTATTAATTAACTATGCGAATTCTAAAAAAATATTTTTATACATGGAAATATTTTTGTATAGAAATTTTGTTTTCATCGAGGATTTTTTATTATTTAACTGATGTTATTAGGAAAAGTGGTCCTGCTGCCACGTATTCCGACGATACCATCAGATTCTACCATACCCTTCAAAAGGCTACAGTTTCCAATTCGTTTAGCTTTTGCCATGTCTATAAATAAATCTCAAGGTCAAACAATGTCCATTTGTGGTTTAGATTTGGAAAATCCATGTTTTTCTCATGGGCAACTATATGTTGCGTGTTCACGTGTTGGGAAACCGTCGAATCTATTTGTGTTAGCTAAAGACAGGTTAACCAAAAGCATTGTGCACCGATTGGTGTTAAATTAAATTGAAAAATTAAAAGTATTTATAATTTAAAAAATTAGATATTAACGTTTAAAAGTTTAAGACTGTCTGCTTAATATCAAGTGTAAGAACATTTAGCCACAGCAACGCGTGGCCGGGTCAGCTAGTTTAATTATAAAATAAGGTTTTGTGTTATATAAATAATATTGGAATTTAAAGATTGAACAATTCAAATTAATAAAATCTCGTGTAATGAATCTACAATATATACGAGATAAGAAATAAATAAATCTAAAACATATTATAAAGTATTAAGTAACTAAAATTGCTCGTTAAATATAATAATTAGTTTTATTTATACTCGTACAAGCTAATTTAACAATCATACACAAACTTTTTCTTCTTAAAAAAAAAAAAACTTAGTTATAAAAATTCTGGTTATTTCAATTTTTAAATAAACTAGAAGACAGTGGCGTATTTACGGGAAGAGGAATATGGAGAATAGATATCCTCCCTCCCCGTTGGTATTTTTTTATGGTAGATATATTAATATTGTTATACCTATGTATATCACAGAAATACAGAATAAAATTATTGAAACGTTACATTTTTTTTAATACTGAATACTGATATATTAGGTGTTTGGAAATATTATGGTTGATGAACGTAGTTCTACACTACTTTGTACTTATCACTAGATATGATTGAAAACAATTCGTATCATCAATCGTCATTATTGTCAATAACCATTCAGGAATAATCATGCTTCTAACAATAAATGTTTGGTTTTCAAAACTTATTTTAGGGTAAGGGAATATTGTATTAATATATACCTATGTCAAAAGATATAAACTTATAAGTTATAACCAATATTATAATTTATAAAATATTGTAAAATATACACATGCATATATATATATAATTTATTATTGCATAACAATATTTTAAAATACGGCATAATAATACGTATCTACTACTCTTTATAGTCGCACATTTGCGCTAGTGCACCATTTTTCACTGTTTTCGTCTTACACATAAATTTATATATTTATCAATACTACTTATTGTGTTTTTATAATTTCCTCCGTTTTATAAAAAAATAACAATTATGAATAGTAAATCTTGAAAACAAAAAAAAATGTTATTTACTTTTTTTTGAAATAAAAAAATTTTCTATAAACACTATTGATACATTCATTTTTTTTTATTTAAGTAGATTTAATGGGTTAGCACTATAGTCGTTCCATCGAAATATTGAGAATTCATCAGAAGAGATCATTTATGAATTTAGTTATAAAACAGAAAATTAGACTTTGTGTTATAGTCATAACGTATAAAAATAATTAAATTAGTAATTTAAGGAAGACAGTTTTAAAAATGTATGTATGTATATGTATTTTTAAGAAACGTTGGCGATGGTAAGTGTATAACATTCTTAATCGAGGACATAATATGTTTGCCAACGGTTATCCTCTTCTTGACAAATCCTAAATGCACCGTTGCTTGAAAACTACTTTCGGATTGTTGACATTTTTTGTGTCATACTTAAAAAGTGTCCAGTGTTTATATTAATAAACTTTTTTTTTCAATTTAAAACCTCTCTTTTAAAAATGAATTATTAAGTAAATATATTTTCTAAAAAAGTTACATATCAAAATTATAATTAAAAAATTTAGTTTTTGAATTGTTTAACTTTGTGTAACTTATAGTAACAGGTACATAATAATTTTAAAATTATGATGTGAAATTATAATAATTAGACAATTTTAATAATTAATAGACATTAATCTATCAACATTAATAGTTTGTAAAAATGAGCCAAGTATAATAAATATTATTTTATATTATATAAAATCAATTTTTAGATTGTTATAAGTTATTTATATTAATTTAAACGACTGAATTACTACTTGTTTGAATTCCTGAATTTTGAATAAGTTACATTAATACATTCTAAAATTATCCACTAATTCATTTTTAGTAAAAAAAAAGGTTTTCATTTAAAAAACTAAAGTTTTTATCACCATAAATCAATATTTAAGTAGTATAAAAAAATTTCAAAAATCAAAATTTGCATATTGGACATTAATAATAATATGTTCATTTAATTTAATTAACAGTAAAATGCTGTAACGATTTTTTTGTTGTTATAAATAAATTTTATAATAGGCATAGAGGTAACATATATTGTAATTGTATTACGTTTTAAAGGTATTCTATTGTTCTTTTAATTTGTATAATTTAAGACAATTAAATACAAATAGGGTTTACTTATTAAATATTTTTACATTTTAGATTTTTACAAACAAATCCATTAAAAATAATCACATAACATTATTATCTTTGATTATTAAAAGCTTATTTAAACAATTTATGAAAAACAAAATAGCTTGTTCACTTTTTGTGTCCCTTTGTATTGTTGAAGTTTTAGTTTCTACTAGGTTATATATGTTGTTCTTCATCCGCGACAAAACGACCTACACTAGCTGATTTTATTGGCAAAACTTTTTGTTTAACCTTACAGTATTCGTGTAAGTATACGTATGAAATAAAGTAGGCGTGCAAGAGTTACTTAAAAATTATTTCTATTAGTTTTCCAGGAAATCAATAAACAAAATAACTTTTTCAGATAGCTGAATATTTTGTATTATATAAATATATTTGCTTATACTTCAATACTATTAACTCTGTGATGCCATAATTAATTTGTTCAGACTAATAATATTTTGTTGACGCAAAATTTGATATTTAAATGTCATATATGATCTTAATGCAGTTCTGTAAATAGCACAAAAAAAAAAAAAAATCATATCAAATATATTCAATGTAAATTTTTATTGTTGCAAAAAAAAATTATATATATAATATATTTGATTAAGTTTTAGGTATAATATTATTAATTATTAGTATCATATGACTTGTAAGTAATTAAAATATGCCATACTACACAACTTGTGAAAATTCTTCTATATAAAGTATAAATTAATATATATATATATATATTATGTTATGAACATTATATTATATTCGTGAAGTTACACCTATACCATTTTTGTCCAATAAATTTGAAAATGTGACAATATCTCGGAAATTAATTTAAAATTGATTTATAGAATTTTGCAATTATTTTCAAAAACATTTAGATATTTATTGAAGTTGCCACTCAAAATAGTTTTTAGCTTTTAATATTTAAATATTATAATGAGGTCGAGTGTTACTGCTGGGTAGCTACTCACCTCATGCATTCATAATCTTTGTATAAATTCAGTTTATATACTTATTGTAACGATTATTACGGATTGTATATATTTTATTAAAAGTTAAAAAAAAAAAAAAATATATGATTTACAAATTTTAACTTCTAATTTTAATTTATTTTTAACCAATAACTAGAAAAATATTGAAATATTTTTTTAATTGATTGAACAAGTTGATTGGCCAACATCATGGACATATTATATTATTATTATTATTTTTTTTTATTTATTGAAATTAAAATGTATCAACATATTACATGTTACAAAAAGTTAGTTATTAATAAAAAATTAGAATTATAAATATAATATAATATATTATATCGTGTTCGTGTTATGGAGTAATGACGTATTATATTATAAATTATTACATCATATTACATTTTTACTTTTCTGACTGATAAATGGTAGTAGTTCTATCGTATACATATTTACGAATAAGTAATTAAAAAAATAAATAAATAAATAGATGAAAACAGGTTTAAAATAATAATATATAATATAATATACTAGTATAATATTCAAGTATTCAACCGTTCTTCAGTAACTTTACTGTTCTACAATCTAAAACTATTTTATACCGTTTTCGCTTAATTTTTGACGTAGATACACTTACCAGCTTATTAAGTGTGATTAAACAATGAACAAATTTACATTTATACCTTAATCCCACCATCAGCTGAATGGATTTTAAATCATTACTTTTAATAATTTACACAAAAGTCGATGTAAATAATAATACACATGACTGATTTAATTTCAATTGACAATTTTTTTACATTAAGTCAACCATTATATTTTAATATATTTACTGAAGTTTCATAAATAAATTTACCAACACTTTAAGACAATATATATATATTATTGTACGAATCTATATTTATGTAAATATACAGTTTTTGTTCAAGAAAAATAATTTTAAAAACAGTAAATACACCTAATTCACTTTTCAATACCAATCATTATTTTTCTGAAAAAACAGATTGCTGTTATTTTATTTTAATGCTATTGATAATATTAAAAGTAAATTATACGCACTGCGCTTGCATAAAAAAATAAAAAATAATATTTATAAATCAATTGAGATGACTAATTATAATTCAATTATGTGGCAGATGTTTTAAAAAATTCAAATGAGTTTATACCATTCATTGTTTTATTGCTTTATATATAAAACTTCACATTTCAATGAAAATGTTTTTTTTTTATTATGATTTTAGATGAATTATATTTTAAACTGAATGTGGTTCTGTGGTTTTTTTTTTTTTTTGTTATGATTCGAAAAATGTCTAAATAAACTGATTATTCAAAACAAATTTGTCAAATTTTGAAAACACTGTGATAATTTATCAACTTTGTAAACATATTAAAGCGGAAACATCAGTATCCAAACACAAAATATGAAAGCGAATGAGTTGTCCACAGTACATTTAATCGAGACTCGAGAGCGCATAATATGATATGATACCATTGTATCGTGTAACATGGCTCTTAGACATTATCAATCATTTTTTTTTTTAACCAGTCAATATTTACTTGGAAGCCTGACCTTTTGATATTCGTAATATTAATAACTCGGGCGCCACATAGCTGGTGACATTTTATGTAGTCTGCTCTTTTTAAAATAAAAAAAACTCACTTGTTTTTTTTTCTTTTTGGCACGTTTAATGCGTTTGTAAAATAAATTGTCAAACTGAATTTCTTCGAAAATGTCCAAAAGATACAAAATTTTCGGAATATAATAAACGTTAGTAAATATGTCAGAAAAGCTAAATGTAATTTAGAAAAAAAAAAAAACTAAAAAGTACTCAGATTTGTCTTTTTTATTATTAGTTTTATAACTTTGCTCCAAGGCAAACGAATAGCGATGCTGAGAACACGCGATGAATATAAATACACAAAAGTACATGACCATTTGGGTAAATATTGAAATTTATATCTTAAACATTTTCAATATAAATTTCCATTAAATCAATAAAGTAGATACCTAACTATAAAATCGATAAAAACATATATTGTATACTATCAAAACATAACTGAAAGGCTAACATGAATTTTTAGTCCATTTATGAAATTTTTGTTTTTATAACTCTCTCTACGAGTATATTGATTGATAAAATTTTTTATCAAGTTAAGAGTTAGCACTTCTTATCAACGTGTATGTGTCTTGTTATGTGATTTTCACTTGTCAATTGTAAATTTATAAATCGTATGTTATTTCTACTAGAATTATATGACAATATTTTGTGTGATTTGCCGACATACCGTTAAACATGTCAATGCATTCATTTAAATTTAAATTCAATACATTCATTTTATCAATTAGTTCACTTATTAAAAAAAAAAATTATATAATTCTATGTATGTACACTTCTTAAAATACTTTATTGTAATGCTTACATTTTTATCATTATTTCACTATATCGCTCTACAATCATTGCACAGAGTACTAAAATCAATGTAATTAAAAACCATAAATAGTAAGTTTTGAATTAAGGTCTGGCGAAAATACATTCAAACAACCATATTTCTAACACGGTCAAATGAAACGAACAAACTTGTCCTCGACATGTTGGATATGAAACTAGTAATATATGAGTTCTAACAAGTTTTAATTCATTTATAGTAGGTACGTACCTACAACAATTAAATTCTACGTGTCCGTTCAAAACCATTCAGCCATTCATAAACGCAATTTGTAAATGTTATACCATACCACCCTTACATGTACGACCGTAAACTTCTATTTGTTCTGAAAGTTCTAAATTTCAATCTATTAGAAATTATAAACATGAATGAGTTTCGTATATTTATAAAATGTACTATTTTTCTATTGATTATTTTGTTGATTTGTAATTAAACCATTGTCTTATAGAGCAAAACTAATTATATACATTTTAAAATATGTATATTGATAATAATAAATTAAGTTTTCAAAACATAAAAATATAATAAAATTAACCAACTTTTTACCAGCACAATATATTATTTAATTTTTTCAGCAGCGATCAGGGAGGATATTAATAAACTCTCATACGAATAAGATTCGTTAACGAAAGATTCACATAATTCGTTTTCATATACGAACGAAAAATAGAATTTGCAAAAGCATTTATACTCGTAAATAAATCAGTGTTCACTATATGATCCGTATAAGAATGATAGTTATACGACGAACAGCGGCAACATTGCAAATTGATATTTTCACTACGAAAAAGAAAACTATTTATTTTGTTATCCGTAATATTTCGTGCGTTTTAATAAAATCGTTGCATTTGTTTTTTTTCTTCGCTAATTTAAAATAAAATATCGATCGAAAAAAGAAGTAGATCTAAATCAGTTACGTACGATTAAGGCTGCAATGATTGGTTTTTTTTTTTAAATTACGCCCAAATTTAAAAAAAGAAAACATGGTGTTCCCAAGCGGGTAGAATTATCGAAGGTATTGAATTGAATTCCGTACACTATAAAAGACTAAGAGTACATGTGAATTTAAAATACTTAGGTAATTTTCAAGTACTCATTTTTTCATATATTTGTAAATCCATTGCATATTTCATTTATAATAGTTATTGAATAAATATAAATTTTTTTTAATAATTTATTATAGATGTTACTTAGATACGTAATTTAATAAGAAAAAATGATTAAATTTATACATTTGAGTATAATTTTCTTGTTTTTATTTGTACCTATTTATATTTGTGTTTTTAGTTTAAATTAAGACTTTAAATCATTAACTACATCAGATGTAAATAAACAGTGTGAACAAATTCATTAATTATTTTATAATTTGTTCATATAATAATATTTGTTATTTATAAAATATCTGTCTGTTTATAGTTACATTGGTTTATTTTACTTATTTGTACATTTTTAAATTTAATGGTTAAATAAAAATAGTTATATTACTTATTATATATGACATACGTAGGTATTATGATTTTGCCGATTTTAATCTTACTTTTTGTGTTATAATAGACTATAAATTTTAAATTATAGTAGTCCTATTTAATAAATGTTATTGAGTATTAAATGATAAAACACGTACACAATAAATGATAATAAAAATAATTAAAATCAACGGAGGACAGTATAACTATAATTGTAGCGATAAAAATAAATAATTTAAAATTTGTGTTTTATAATAAAATGCTAATGAAAACAATATAGGCAATTAAATGGATTCATAACATGTAACTAACAATTTTAAGCAATCCGATTTAGACATACTGAATTACCATAATATAATAAATTGATAATTCAATAATAATAATATTGATTTATTCTTTTAAGTTCTTCTTAAATCTCTTTTATATAACCGCACATTTATGTTGTAAGTATAAACTTAGCAATACCTATAGATATTTTACAATACTTACCTTTACTCAATAAGCAAATATAAGTCATACATAGCTGTAATGTAGTTATAAAAATCAATTAATAATTTTTGAGGAAATGCATAATTTTAAGTATATTACATTATTTACACAGTATAATAATAATTATTAATCAAAAATTATAATTACAAATCTTCAATTTATTCAAAAATGTTGATACGTTACATTATAATCTAATTTTACTTACGGCTGTCGTTCAATGTTTGAATGTAAAATTGGCGAAATAAAATGTATTCACAAACTGAAACCTATCCTAAGGAGTCATATAAAAAGTTTTCACACAATCCAATACATTCGTTTAAGGTAAATAATTGAGAATACGACTTTTTAGAATCATGTGAAAACTCATGGGAAAATAGCTATTGCCATACATGTATCTTATTTGCATGAGTTTGGAAATAGTCCCCTAGGTAGCTTCTTAATATTGGATGCTAGAATTACATAAGTATTCGGCGAAAATAGAAAAACAAAAACAATAAAAGGAAATAACGAACCTTAACTATTGGAAAAGAAAATATATTGAATGTTTGGAGAAAACCTATAAACAATAGTACGTTTAATAATATTTCTTGTACTTATATAATCAAATATAATTCAATTATAGCAATGAGTAACAACTAGACTCTAGACTTAAGATAATATCCGTTATCGCCTTTTATCGTAAATATAATAAAAACAGTATATATATTACACATTATATGAACATTTTCTTAATATCGGTAATGTATCCAAAAATCACGTGATAGATGCGTTTGAAAAACTAATAAGTTCACAAAAAATACCTGAAAACTGTACAGAAAATATACTTACTATGACTTAGTTTTAAAATGTTAATGGCAATATAAATTATGTCAAGTTTGTAATCATTTTAATTTATACCTGTAAAAGTAATATGACAATACACAATACCTTTTGAAAATGAAAATAATACTTTTTGCTTTTTTCGCTTCTATTTTTTTCATTCATTATTTTTTTTTTTTATGCAGAATTTTATTGCTTAGAATAAATTATATTAGTTTTGTTTTTAATCAGATGATATAACTATGTATTATATTATTCGTCCAATATTTTATACAAATAATTTATTAAAACTATTTTTTAATTCATGTCTTAGATTTTAATTATTAATACATATGTGATTGCTGTTTATATATGGCTTAAAACTTAGAATATATGTGCAAAGTAATTTAGTAATCTGCAATACACAATACACATCCCTAGTATTATACATACAACCTTGTTTGAATAATTAATTAAATTTGTTTTTAGTTTTAATTCTAATTTAATTTTAAATTTGTACATAATGTATTTATTTTATTCTATATTTTAGAAGTTAAAATAGGTAAACAGGTAGTAATTTATATTTATACTAAAAACTTTAACATATTATGTAAATAACTATATGGTTATTTGTTTTAAAAAAGTTTTACATAGATCATTTTATCGATCTATTCCTATTTTAAATTGTTTATGCTAATTTTAATGAAAATTTATAATTATTTAACGATGTTTCAATTTTATATTACTGTATAAATAACGATATCATTGTTTATATTTTCGTTATTTCGTTCTTACAGTTACATTTTTTTTCTACCTGAATATTTTTTTTTCAACTTCTTGTATAAACACATAATGTAACAATGTAGTAAGCCATAGGATATTAGTTTAAATATATTAGAAAAAAAGAAACATAATTTATTTATATTTATGTGCATGAAAATGTGTTATATGTTTACCTAGATAAGCACAGGTATTATGATAAAAGGGTGTGGAAAGTCTTAACATACGTGTTCAACAAAAGCTTATAATGGTTCAAGCTAAAACTCTGATTTAATTTTACTTTTTTTTTAAGCAATATTCAATGAAATAGTATATTTTAGGTTGAAAATATATAGTTTTTCGTAGTAATTATTATTTTAAACTCTAAAATTGATTTAAATGAATCTTAGATTTGAGACTTGAATCTCTGGAATATGGTTAAATATAAAAAAAAAGTATTAACCCTATTAGATTAAACCAAAAAAAAAAAAAAAATAAATAAATAAATATTTTAATGGATAATATTTTGATTCTATATTTTAATAAAATTGTCCATTAACATGTACTTGACTGATACGTACTTTTTCATGATAATAATATTATAAAATAAATATTACATTACCACGCATCATTACATATTTTGGATACTAATTGAATTGTATAAACTATACTATGAATTACAAAATATAGACGAAAAAACCATTAAAAATAAGACTTCTGTGCTATATTATGTAGAAATAAACTTATAAAAATTGATTCACGTACCTTAGTATGTTCAACTAAAAGGTCGAGTGAGTAAATTACGTCTAATATTTATGTTAAACGTAGAATATCATTTAAATCCAGACGTGTTCAGTATTTTTTGATAACAAATTATAGAAATTATTTTATTAGTAAAATCAAAATATAAATGTATAATTTATGAAAAACTATAAACCTAAAAATAGTGGTTTACTTAGGTAAAACTGTAAATTTTATTCTAACAAAAATATATATTCTTTTGTAGTTTAATTTTAAACAAATAAAATTAATTTAAATAATTAATTTATATTTTTATAATTTTAATACAAATATTAAATATGTATTTAAAGTAATTCGATGAATTTTAGTAAGCAATTTAAAATCATGACTTTAAGGTTATACACAAGATAACATGACGTATTAAGTTTTAGTATAATAATTTCTCTTAGATTTTTTAATTTTTTTTTCAAGCACAATAACGATAATTTCTTTATAAAAACACGTGTTATAGATTTCTATTTACCCACATGGTTTTATATTTATTTTTATGTTTAATAATGAATAACCTTAATATTCTAAAATATTTGATTTGTGGTTTGATTTTAATTACAACCGGAATAGTAGTTCTTATCTTAATGTGTTTACCGAATATTTTCACAATCATGAAATAATATTACTGCCAATTTATTACACACTACAAAAATTTAATTCTTTTAAAAATAATGTATCTATGTAAAATCGTAACGACAAATGTATTACAAACATTAATATACTTGCAAACAGCATCACACTATCGTCGTATTGATCGCTCTATCGCAGAACATACACACATGCTGAAAATTATATAACATTGAATGCGTAATCCTCTACAATCTTCACCTAGCCACGAATTTTAAATTTTACTAACTATTTAAATATTTGATGAAAGATAATAAATAAATTTAAAAATATCTTCATAAATTCATTATAACTATCGGGATATTAAAAAAAAAAACGTGAATTTAATAATTTTAATTAATTTGTTCTTGCATTAAGCAAACCAGAAATATTTTAACAGATTATATCAATAATCGCGATACTTTGATATTAAATCTGTAATAATTTCAAAATAATATTTCAAATATATTTGATAGTAAATAACTTATTGACAGAAACAGAAATAAATAATTAGATTTTGTGTTTTGTAGATGAACATTTAATAAATAAATTTAATATTTATATTGCATTACAATAAAAGATAGTTTTGTAGATTTTTATTTCTATAATTTAGTTATTATTAAAATACTGAATAAAAATATATAGCCATTTTTTATTTAATCATTAAATATGCGATAATACGTTGATACGTAGTCACATAATTTTATTGATTTTTTTTTGTTAAATATTTTTATTCATATTTAAATTATTAAATAAATTACTATTAAATTGAGTACTTATTTATTTTATACGATATTTAAGCTCGAATTTTCTATGGTAATATTATATTTTTCAATAATTCAGTTGTAGTATTTTATTTTAAAAATTATTATTGATTTTTTTTATTATAGATATTTATTAAACAAAATTAATTATTACATTATAACAATAAAGATTACTATTATGGTAAACGATGATAAAATATAAATATTGTGTTTATTTTTAATATTATTTGCTCAAAAATTAAAAACTATTGATTTAACCACCACTTAAACGTTTTTCTTTGTTTTCTTATGAGAAAATATTTATTTATGTGGAAATATAACACTGGACAAACAAGAATCGTATTTTACTTAATTTTTAATTTTTTTTTTCTTGGTTTAAAATATATTTGAACGATACAAAATAGTAAATTATGAATTCAAACACATCAGCTATTAACAAAATATTGACAGATTGATATTAAAATTATTAAATAACCTAAATCACCTAAGTGCAATAATTTAATACAATTTTCAAATGTGATTTTTAAATCCTAATTTATTTCTATTTTTCATGAATATAATCTATAAAATATGATGATTATATAGATAACGACAAACGATTTATTTATGTGTTTTATACTATTATATTCCGATACATTTTTTGACTAATTCTCAAATTAGTTAAAAAAGTATTGTACGTTTATAAGCACAACTTTTTTATCTCCTAATTGCATTTCTATTTAGTATAGATATACAATTATAATAATTTAAATAATATTTATCTAACAAAATACAAGTTATGGATCTTATATTTTTCAAACATTTAAATATTTAATATTAAGTTATTTAAAAATATAATATATATTAAAAATAAATAATACATTTATTGGTAAACATATTTCTAAAACTAAATTGATGTCATAACCTATCACTGTCTGAATAGTTATTACTTTCAATTTTTCTTTTTTAACTGAACACATTTTCAATTGGGAGATTAAATTAATAATATCAATTAATTTAATTAGAATGTGTACTATTTAATTTGTTTCAAAAGTGTATATATAATCAACATGTATATTTAACATAGGTATGAAAAACATTTTTAATTAAACAATCGTAAGATATAATTAAATTGGATTAAAAAGCTCTTATGTATGTATAAAATCATACTAAATGCAAATCAATATTGCAGTAGATATAAAAATCGAAATCTATCTGGTTTATGGGATAAAAGTGATATGTTGAGAGAATATAAATAAAATTCAATAAATCACTAAAAATAGTAGAAACTGGATTGGTTGTTATTTTGAAAATATCATGATTTATAAAGGGCTGGTAGGGTATTTCTGATTTGGGTTGCAATGGTTACAAGTAAATGGATACGAGGTACGAATAAATAGGACCCAGTATCTCCCCTAGGTAAACACCTTTAAGCGTGCCAAGACTTATAAGTTATAACCATTATTTTGCTAGTCTAATGTTTATGTATTACGCAGTAGTTACTTATTTTTTTTTTATCATTTTTGTTTTAAAAACGTGTAATTTATAGATCACTTTTATACTACATCTAACAGGTGTGTAATTTTTAAAAATAAAATGTTAACATGAAATCCAAAGTTATTTAATATTTGTACGATTTCTAAAGTGTTGGATAAATATGAATGTATGATTGATCACATAACGACATAATAAATGTTTAGGTAAATTAAATATCTAGAATTGTTAGAAAATATTATTTAACGCAAGAATCAATATTTACAGTAATAAGTAAGTGTATACACTTCAAATTTAGATAATGATTTTTAATTAAAAAAAATAAAAATATGTTAAATTATTATTATAAATAAAATTAGTATTAATGTATAGACACATAGACACAGAAATAGAAATCATACTTATATTTTTTTTAATATACTGTCGTAATTAAATTTTCAAATGATTTAATATTTTTTATAAATTACATGATACAACAAGTGAAAAAAAATAAGTTAGACTTTATTCTTGAAGTGGAAATATGTTTATTATAATAATATATTATGTGTAGTCGCTACAGAATATTTAGTAAAAACATGATCTTGTTTTATTTTAAAATATTTATATTATTTCACAAGTATGAATAAATAACATTATGATAATAAGATAAAAATCAACAGATATAAAACTACTGTATTTATATATTAAGGAATAAACTGTATTGGGTGCTTTGAATTAATAAAAGTCTGAATTTTAAAATGCTATGTACTCGTCTAGATTATATTTTTATCAAAGAACGAACAGTATAGCACAAAGAAAAAATGTAATGTCTTAGGTTTAATATGTATATATATATATATCTAAAAAAAAGGAGAATCACTTAATTTTAATTTAAAATATTATATTTTTTTAATAATGAATAAAATCTTCTAAAAAGTATTAGTTGAATATGTTGTATAATATGTTCCTACTTAGAAATTTATAAAATGTAGTAATAAAAGCATGTGTAAATTAACATACTTGTCTGATTTTAGAGTTCTAAAATAAATACATTATTATGTTATTAACTATACTTCTATGAAAACTATTAATATCTGTTAAATTATTAAGTAACTTAATTTGTTTTCCTTACACATAAAATGAAAAGTATCTCAGATATCATGGATCTAAAAAAGAAAGAGAAACATTCAATCAATTCAAAATTAATAAAACAATATAATATATCATATTAAAAACAATGCAATACTATTTCTATCACTTGTATACCAAATGTATCATTAAATAATGTATATTACTTTATCAAATTTGAGATAAGCATGGTATTTTTATTATTATTATTTTTTTTTTTTTTGTAATTCTATAACAGTATCAGTATCCATAGTGACGGGCATATATATAAAGTATTTCTAAATAATTATTAAGAACAAGTAATACATTTTATGATACCTATACTAGATCAATATTATGTTGTTTTATTTACTATATTTAGATTTATTTCATTCTACCTACATAAAAACCTTGTGCGTATTATATGTTTGCATTATATAATGCTAAATCAATTTAATTAACAGAACTGTTAATTATATAACAATTAGGTTTATACGTTTAATTTACTAATTACATTTTAAATTATACGTTTTACATATTTGTGTTATTTTATATGAGAAAAAAACCATGCGTATAAGTGCTTAATCCATTAAAATTTTATCAATTTAATTTACTTAATTATTTGAATCAAAATCGTGTTGGTCGTTTTTTAGATTTATGGTTTTACGTGAAAAATCATCCAGTTTATAAAATTTTAATATTCACACAAAGTTATTGATTAATTATTTTATAATAATATTACTGATAATAATAATTTATTTGAATACATTTAACGGGAAATAGTCTCATAGTATAAATAAGATATTAAAAAATTAAAACTATACTTAGAAATATATAAAAAATACAAATAAATTGAAGAAAATATTTATAATAATAATATAGTTTTATATTAATATAATTGTATATATTAAATATTATATATATTATTATTATTTAGGTGTGAGTTAAAATCATTCCTGTAGATGAAAAAAATCTATATTTGCAGAAAGTCTATTATATAAAGTCATTTTCCATTAAAATTGGAGAGTTTTTAAATAACTTTAACCGTGTATTTTATACAGAGCAAACAAATAGAGTGGTTATTGTAATCAAAAATTTCAAAAAAGATAATTTAATAGGTAAGGAGTATCAACGTTACCGTTTGTTAATTTGAAATAAAAGTATTATCAATTAATTTAAATTTTAAAACTGGAATAGAAGTTTTTAGAAGTGACCTAATTTCTGTATAATCGTAATCATCAATTATGATTAATGTTATCATAATTTTTTTTCAGTGTTATTTTTCATATACTTGAATTAGCTTATTTTTTTCTATATTTCAGGGTTTTAAGCTTTTTATCAAACCAGTAAAAGGAATTATACGTATTATTATAGTTTTTAATGAGACAAATGCGGTTAAAGCTTCTAATATCTACTGTTTCAGTATTAAGGATTTTTAAAGTGTTTAAACCAATTAAAATAATTAAAAATTAGTTTATTTTATTATAATCAGCTTTGTCCTAATTGAATGTGGTGTGGTTATTTTTAAGATTAGTCGTGTGAACAATTTTATGTTACAGCATAGTTTTGATATTTAAAACAATAACACAAAATATTGCTATTGCAAGTGAATTTAATTCCACTTCATATAAATGATAATATTAAAAAATTTTAATACATTTCAATTTTAATAATTTAATTTTTATAATCAAATATCAATAGAATGTGTTAAAACTTCAGTGTACTGCCCTGTATATTATCATTGATTTAATATAGATTATGATATTATAATTGATTATTACATTAGTGGTTATATAAGACGTAAGACTTATTTATAAATTACTAAACTTCTACACAGAATTTTGGTATTTATTGTTTCTAAGATCTTCTTAAAATAACTTTGGCAGTTTAGTTCATAATTTTTCTAATATTTTTCGTTTTTCCCGATTACTTTGGACTTTATAACATAAAATAAAACCACGTACATTATAATAAAATAATATATATTGCTTCACTAAGAATCTGAAAATTTGAAACTGAAAAGCATTTGACAGTCAGTAAACAAAACAATACAAATATTCCTAGTGGATTAAAATAAAAATAAATAGTTCCAATCAATTAAACGATTTGAATATTTAAGTATTCTTAAAAATATTTCCTACATAAATAAATAAACTTAACTTTAATTAGTTGGTATTCTGGTATAACTGTTAAAAATAATTTACGATTAGTTAGATTAAAGATAAAGCAATACACACTATTTATAATCACACGAGTATGTAGGTATTTTTTTAATAATTAAACGTAAAAACGATATCAAAGAACTGAAATAAAAAACTCCCATTTACTAAAATTATATTATTGTTTCAACCAAAATGTAAGATTACTGTTTTTAATTAAATGTTTTTCAAATGTTTGTTTTATTCTTTATTTATTCGTATCATATTTATTTTGTAGCATACTCGATTCAATCGTTTTATATGCTAAAAATTATGTTCATGTGTACTTTTTTTTTTCATAAATGTTTTTCAAACAATAATACAATAATGTCGGATACATATGATAGTAGTAATTAGTGAAAAGGCATTAAAGGCTTTTGTTTGACAAGCTGAATCATTTACTCATTCCATGCAATACATGCGTACACAGTCGAAATGTTTTTGGATTGTCAGGTTACCCATATCACGCCCTGTGATGTGACGGTGACGGAATGTGAATTGAGATAGACAAAGCGAGAGAGGAGCACATTTTGTGTAGGATAGTGTGATAGAAAGGGTTTCCCTACTGTACTAATCCACATAGGAGTGTATACATATGCTCACAACACTATAAATGAATATTTTGTACATACATATATACATATATATATATATATATACTTATATGAGCTTTGTATATGATATTTCCGCTTTCCGGTTAACGATAACTCTCTTTCATGTATTTAGTGTACTTGTACACATACATATCACGAGTGTTAATTTAACGAACAATTATCAGGTGTTGTTCATGTTCGAACTGAAGTCGGATAAATAGGGACATACGTTTAACATACTGTCTCATCGGAAATTTAGCTAGTCGTTGAATGATAATATTATAACGCCACTTTAACAAAAGTGTGTGTATAAGTTTGGTTTTTTTATAATTTCTTTAAATCGTTAAGATTGTAGATAATTAATTTTTTCATAAAAATAATCTTCTGTTCCAAAATCTGTTTACGTTTCAAAAAATTTGCTTTTAAATTATGATATATAAACATTTAATTATCCTTAAAAAAAAACCTGATTACATTATCTAATTTAAATGAAACAAATATGTACATAACGTATTACCTATGCGGACGAAGTTTATTTAAAGCAATAAAAAAAATATTCATATAATTAAATTTAAATGACGCATTTAATATGTATTTTCTTAAAAATAAACCAAATAGAATCTCATCTTAATATAATATAAATAATAACAACCATTTTCAAACATGTTCATAAAATAATAATAAAATAAATTTTTATTTGTGAATATTTACATGTATTTTAACAACATTTAAAAATAATTGTTTTGTTTATATTATGTTTATGTTATGACATTAATTTTGTTTTGTAGGTATTCATTAAGCACAGCGAGATTGTTATTAAATTTATTGGTTAAAATACAATTAGGTATGAACGATATAATATTATAATAAGCACGGATAACATTGAATTGAGTCCCGCGAATATTTTTGGGTTAAAAGTATTTGCGGGACTTCAAACGGATACGTCCAGTATCCGTTACCCCCGTCAGTCGGCGCAATTAAAAATTACCGAATTATTGGTAAATAAAAATAATAAAATTATCCGCAAAATAATGTGTTTATTATTATTTAATGTATATAAAAACTAAAAATAACAGCCTAAACTGTAATAAAATATATACAATTTTTATCATCGTTTGACATATACATAAAATAATTTAATTTTTTTTCATGACATTGATCATTGCTTTCATGCATTCTCTTTCTATCTGCATCTGCCAATTATAAAGTTAATTCGAAACAGTAAAGATAAAGTTGTTTGTTGTATTAAACTAGCATATTATGCTAAGCCAAATAGTCTGCTAATTTTCTATTATTGTAAGGAATCTTAAAAATTCATAAAACATTATCATATTATTTTATGGATTAAATAATTAAATAAATTATAATATCATTAAGATTTCATTAATTATTTTTTATCTAATTTACATATACATACATTATACGAAACATAGATAATGTACGCTGACTGAATTTATTTTAATTATATTAACAAGTTGTATATTGTTAATGCTTATTATTTTTGAACCGTATTTTAGCAGAGATCATATAACCGTACATATTAACATTTCAAACAACAAATGATTATTAAATTTTCGACAATTGTGTACTAAAAAACACATAACACGAAGATGTACTTACCATACACACTAACTTTGTGCTCATGACTATTAAAAAATAAATCCTTTGAGATAATGAAATTCTGAGATCACAAATCTTAGACAAATTGAAATGCCATCACATACTATTAATACTCGGACTTAATTGGATGTTCAAAGCGTAGAAACTATATGTTTATAATATATATATATATATATATATATACAATATGCATAAATTCAATGCCATTCCTTTAAAAACACACCGTTATTAAAAACAAATTTTAATTTTGTTGAAGAGAGTACAATTATCCACAGAGTGACTAGTAAATACCCATTTTATCAGAATACAAAAGGAATTTTCAAGACCAAAAATATTTACTCTATTCATTCCTATTACATATTCTAAATAGTTCTCTGTGATATTTCCGGCTATTAAAACATATATTTTGAATTTTATTGTGAACTACACATATTCAATCCAATAATTTGTCTACAAACATCTGTATATCTTTGCCAATGATAATATTTTATGTGCTTAAACCTGTTAAAAGTCTGCGCAAGATTTTATGAATTTTGCTGACAGTTTCAAGTTTTAACGATAGTTATCGAGTGAAAATAATGGATAAATCAGTATAGATAGTTGATAGAATATGGTAAATACTATAGGCTGGCTATGGATATTGGATTGGGCTGGTATTTTTGACAATTTATGGAAAGTAGATAAAACATTACACTGAATTGCGTCAAAAAGTATTAAAACCTAAATAGATTTATTTTTTGATTTCTTTGAAGTCAAAAGTTTAGATAAATAACGTTTATATAAATAAAAATCTAAGCATAAGTTTTGGATAGATTTTACATGTTATTGATGAATTAAATTAGAGGAGTACAGAGCACTAGATTTTATTATTATAATATGAAAAAAATGAAATTTATCAAAATAATTGCATTATTCAAATATTATTTGATGTTTATCAAACGGACCATATTTTGTAGCTTAAACATGGTGTGAATAGCAAGCCACGTTTTGAGTAACCCTCTACCTTAATTAATTTTTGAGTATAAATTAATATTTCAATTAATTTTATTCAGCTTGTATTAATTATATATTTTTTTCAGTCTCGGTTCACTGCTGTATTATTGTTGATTTAAGTCTTTTTTTTAATACCAATAAATTAATAACAAATGTAAGACAAATTTGTATACTGTTTAATGAACAAATTGTATTCTTAATTATTAATTTATGTAATATACGTTAACTGTTTTTATTTTATTACAAGAAAATTACAAAAATAAAATTTTAATTTATATAGCAACGCTGTTCTTTACCCATTATTGCCTGTAGTTCTATTAAAGCTTGTATTACTAAAAAAATGATGAAAGTTATATATAATTGAAAATATTATAATATAATATTATAATATAATATTTTTATAAAAATGATTAACTTATACAACCTTAACTACTACAATTACATCGATTATTGAAGAATCTTTTTAAGGCGTGTTTTTTTGTGTTTAACATTACCAACTACCATGATATAATAATCCCACGAGTGAATATTACTTTTTAAATATGCAAAATATACATAAAATATTAATATTTTGTATTATTTTTTGTCATTACACAGAATATAAAGTTTTTTTTCTTGTATTTTTCTTGTATGCATTATTCGGTTTAGAACTCCTTAATGATATTATTGTTTTAAATTATAATTACAGTGAATAACAACAAACAACATAAACTGAGGTTGTTTCAACAATTCAGTTTTTACCTGTTTATATTATATTCATCAACTGCTTGCAATATTATTTTTACTTTTTTACTAAAGAAAATTTTTATACAATAGTTAAATGTTAAACAGAATAAACTTTGAGCAAGTATACACATAATTAAATACGAGTTACTCAAATAATTTAGAAAACGTCAACCCCATGGGATGTACTAGTCTCACAACATACCTCCAAAATAGCATATTTGCATTTAACAGAACTAGTTTTGTGTTGTTATGTTAGAAAAAATTGATCATTTATTTAAACTTAAAAGTAAAAAAACTATAAGAATTTATACCTACATTGGTTTATGGTATTTAAATTGTTTAATGAGTACTAATGAGAATTTTATAATTGTAATATTTTGATTTAGAAAATATTTGCTTCGAAATTAAAACCCGGCGTACAAACACAAATAATGATCTTTCCGTTGATTTTGATTATAAATTAATCTAATCTAACATAAATGCATTTTACTGAATGCAATTTCATCACATTGTACGTTTAAAAGAAATATTTAACATTTACGAGTATAACGTTCTCTTAAACTTATTAATGATAATTTATATTATCTTAAATATATATTGCATAAAAGTTTTTTTATTTGAAGATAATATCTCAATCTATTATAATTAATATTGAGTGTATATTTTGATGTTTGTTATATTTTATTTGCATAGTAAATTAGGATTTTAATTATTAATAAAATATAAGTATTGTTCAATTTCATGAAAAAATCACATTTGTAGATAAGAAAAAAAATAGTATATACCTGAACTTTATTAGAATGTTCTACGTTCAGAATAATTTTATTAATTATTATTCTAACATAATATTTTTTTCTTATAAATTCTATTCTATAAGATGGTTAGTTTTGTATTAAAATTAATAAATCGTTGAATTTTTTTTTTTAATTTTAAGATAAAATAACTGATCCCTTCCATTCAAATTTATCAAGACTATACATGGATAAGAAACTAAAATATATAAATAAAAAAAGTATTATTGGTTAGACATAATAAATCTACATTTATTTTTCAAATCTTGTTTTGTATGACACATAAGATACAATTTACAAAATAATTATGCAGTTTAACAGTTATTGTGTTGCTATTACATTATGATATCGTTAAGGTTGGTACAATATAATATAATATAATATAATATAATAAATGTATATTTGTACATAGCTTCAACAAAGTATTGAAATTTTGTTTTTCAATTATTAAAATTTGACAGATGTATTTTACCTAAAACGAGACTTTATTGCTTTACTTTTGAATTTATACCAATTGCATTGTAATTTGGAAGAGAAAGATAATCGGATGAATTTACAGAAATCGATGGGACTGTAAGATCGTAGAAGTTGAAGAGAGTGGTAAGTGAACTAAAAGCGTCTAGTTAGGCGTCTCGGTCCGCTAAATGCAAGATTAATTAGTGTGTTAATTGAACCATGGAATGAATAATGGTAAACGCCATCTGATATTTTAATCTTTTTGGTGGAACCATAATTGAATTTTTGTAAGTTTCAAAAACGAATTCAAGCTTTAAAAACTACGTTTCATAACTAGGTTTTTTAAAATTCTACTCAGTCGAAAATTTAAAATTTTTAAACTCGTTTTTACGGTAGTCATTACTTAGTGACCAGAATTTTTGTTGGGTATTTACTGTAAAAATAAACAAGTACAATTTAACAGATTATTAAATAAGTAAATGATACTATGTTTTAATAAATTATAATGTTATGAAAATTCGTATTTTGTGATGTAGTTATTTTATCATAATAGATTATTGAATATTCCGAGCTTGATAAAATCAGCGTTATATAATAATGTAAATGGGATATCTTAAAATAGTTCAATTGAAAGATTATAAAATCTTATCGAAATGACGATGGCCAAGTTGCTAAGTTTATGATAAGCTAATTATTTATGCTGGTTATTGAATCACATTTGAATGTGAACATGAATAATATAAATCTTATTTATCTATCCGTAATCCTAATGTAGGTACGTATAAAATGAAACAGAATATTGTTGGATAGAATTTTAAATTATTTGATTTTTTATGGATTTAGAAAAAATTCTTTTGGTAGTTATTGGCGACAGTTGTACTGTTTGATATTCATTGATTCCAAATTATTCTATAGATGAAGTGGACTTTTACAATTCTCTGGTAGAGTAAAATGTTGTATGCGTAAGTATTCATACTCGTATTATAGTCAAAGACCATATTATGACCTATTAGATAATACGAAATCTAATGCTACTGTCATTGCTGTAGTGCCGTTATATTAGTCGTATTAAGTATATAATATATTCAGAATGATTATATATAGAGAATGTATCAACTTATAATGAGTGTTTCACGTTAAATGGATCACTACGTATAATACCATTGGGTGATATTTTTAACTGTAAATATCTATTATTCAAATCAGTGTTGACTAAACTTTTTTATCGAGGGCCATAAGAAAAATGTCTTGACGGACCGAGTCATAGTTTATCCATTGATTTTGAAAAAAAAGAGTATTTACACTACATGCAGATACATCGGTAGGTACATGTATAATGTATATATATATGTCTTGTTTCTACTGAATACAAGTTGACATAAGAATCAAAAAAGTTATTTTTATCGTCAATACAATTGTTATACAACGGGATATACTAAATGTCACGACTTACTACTAGATCACACGCCACCGCAATTACGATAACGTTCGTATAATCGCTAATTTCCGGTAACCGGTCCCCGCCAGGCGACGCACACACATTATATATAACGATCACGACGTCATGGTAACATTCTCGGTGTTGCACAAATGAACAGAATGACCCCCAGCTCTAAGACATATACAAGTCAACATCAGGTTCGGAATCGATTTTCGTTTTTTTTTTTTTTATCGAAACATTATAAACTGCAATCACACAACATCAACATATTAACAAGAAACAACTAAATTAATATTTGGCAAATATTGATGGATAACAACTAAGTGTTCATACAAAACGATAAGTAGGACTTTTTTTATATTTAGATAATATACAACGATGAGGCTACAACGCAAGGCCATACGTCTAATTAACAATGTAATAAATTGGTAATACGAAATGAGAAATGTTCATTTACATTAAATTTTAAAAATATTTATTTATTAACACATTTTAATTACATTTTTTTTAAATTTTTGAAATTTGAATTTATTTATTTATTATTTTTTTTTAATTTAAACTTAATACTTTAATTGTCCGGTTAATAAATGACTTCAGGCCGTAGTTGGTCACCACTGATCTTAATGATTGTTTGCACACGTTATTAAAGTCTTAAAAAAACTAGGTTTTTGGAAAACTACTTTATTTTATTATTATTTTTTAAGGGTTTTACTGTTTTTAATGACAACACAAGTTGTTTTCCGGTCAAATTTCTAACTAATTAGCTGGTAAGTTATAAGTATTCAATGTTTTTATGACTTTGGTGCTTTGAGACATAAGTGCATAATATTATATCGCAGATTGAGGGTTCACTACTGTTCACTTATATTTGCAATAAATACCTACTAATATCTAATTAACTAGTTACATTTGAAATGTTAAATTAAAAATGTATATTATCGTACAAAACGGTAAAAACTTAAAAATAATAACTTTAAAAATGTAGTTGTTTTTTTTGGGGAAAAATGTTTTTATAATGACTTCAAAAATGTCATTCAATGATATGATTTCAAAACTTTAGTGTTTTTCTTATAAATGAGTTTATTTTATAGTTAAAATAATATCTTTTTATTTCTATGTTAGACAAGGTTAAGTATCGAAATTAGCCATCATAACGCATTTGTTCAAGTATATAAAAGTTATGAACTTTTGATGCGTACCTGGAGGTGGAATGGGATGGTTGGATGTGGCAGGTAGCAAAAATATATAACACAAGATATTGAGTTTATGAAAGACGGTACTCGTCGATTTATTGTATTTGTATTAAAACACGAATCAAATGCTGAACACAAATAATGTCAAAGGTGAATGTAACACTGTGGTCAAGGGAAAAGGCCAAGTTCGCAGTACCGACAATGTTAACAATCGACGTATGTTAAGTCGCGTACGGCGTATATGAAAGAACTGACACTCCGGTCGTCGTAAAATGCATATAGTGTACCTAAGTACTGGAATTGTGGTAGTTACTAATCCTCCTGATTTCCGAGTTTCAACGATATACGCTGCGAATGTGTATGGTTATAACATTATCAACAATTATTCACCGTTAGGTTAGTATCAAATATCCATCTGATAAAAAAATAATATTGCTTATAAATTTGTACGTTTTGAATTGAAGCCCATAATGTGATAGTGGTATATTAATATTAGGGTATGGATTTAAATGTGAAATTAATTTTTTTTGAACGATTGATCGTTTTGTTGTTTATCAAAAATACGTTTCACGAAGTTTAGATTCACATAATTTAAACTTCTATTTTGAATTTTTGATATATTCAATTAATGGATTATTAATTATTTTTAGTACATTCATTGATATTCTATTGTTACTAACATTAATATTATTATCGCAATCATTGTTATCAATAAAGATAATAGTATTAACATTTTATAAACAATAAGAAAATAATTATATTTTTTTGTGAAAATAAATTATTTGTTGATATATGTATAACAATAAACGCCACAATAAAAAAAAAAAAAAAAAAATACAATTAAAACATTTGTATTACTGTTATTGACAACTGTTTTAATTCTGAATTGCGAGTTAATTTCATACATTTTCATTATTTTTAGTTTTAAAAATAATGATTTGTGTTCCGTGTATAATCGATTATTCTTTTCTCATTAATTTAAATATGTTTTTGATATTTAAAAATATTTTTTTAAATGATTGAATTTTATATTTTTAGGTTATAAATACATTTCTTAAAAGTTGTTTTTAGAACATTAAAATTCATACCTTATCGTTATTATATATTATTTGTTGATAAATGTATAATAATTGAACAATTACATTTTCTACCAGAGACGTAACCAGACTCAATTGAAAGAGTGTCTAAAAATTACATTAAATGGCATATTACATTAGGTTATTTCAACCAAATTCAAGTTTCACCGTTTGAGTGCAATGTATTTTATTATAATAGGTATATCAGCACATTTTTATTCGTGAAATAACTAATTAGCATAATTTTTTAATCATAAATATTTACTTGTATGTCATGGAAAAAAATTACTATTGCTTGAAAATATATTAATTGATTTAAATCATAAATAATACAAGATTGAATATGATTTGAGTCCTTATCACGTGAGAATTTAAATTTAATGATGAGATTAAAAAAAAATATGAGGCATATTATTGATTTTATTTTAGTACATAACCTTCAGTATGGATCCATATTGTCTCTGCAATAAACTCATATAAGCTTTATAAATGTATTTTGCAGATGAAAATCATTTTACATTTCTATGATATAAAAGATGAATATTGCTTTTTTCTATTACACACAGTTTATGACATTTTATACCTTAAATTATTATTCTTATTATAAATAACTAATATGAAAAACATGAAAACGAAGATCTGTAGTAAAAATCGAATGAATGACAGGCAATAACTGATGATAAATATAATTTATTTAGGTATTTCAGATAATTGTAATAAGCATAGATTTCAAACAAATATTATTCATAATATGAATCATTATAATTTTTTCATAGTGTAGAATATTTACCAAATTGTTAAAAAAAAAAAACTTTTAAAACAATAATAATTATATAATGTAAAACTGAAAATTTTTTTAAGGTTTTCGAGTAGATAATGGTCAACTTTCTACTTTATATTAAAAACTAGTCAACGACATTACATCTAATCTAGAAATTGTGTCTTGGTTATTTTTAACTAAAAATCTATCTAAAAACTGTCTAAGATATTTGTAACACCTTACTGAAAACTGCAGTCTGATGAAATCCCGTGATGAACTTCCTTGCCTCTTTTCGAAAGAGTGCTGATCATATAGAGAATGATGTTGTGTTAATTTTAAGTTAGTATTTTATTATTCAATGAAACCTAAAGTTTTTTTAGTGTGCTGAAATTTGGTTTTCTTATCAATACGTATGACTTCGGTTAAATATGTATGTTGATATAGGACATTATTAAAAGATAGCCTCTTTTAAATTATTCACGCTTGAGTATGATCTTATTATTAATTAGTTAATTTAAAGTACTAAGTGGTTTGCTAAAATATTATTTAAACTTAGTTTCTTATGTGAAAAATTAAATATTTTATATTCAAGTATTTTAGTGAAAAATATTGTTCCAGAATTGTGCGTAGATTAATAATAATTTAATTTACTTAATTACAAAAGTAAATTGTGTATCTTAATAAGGGATAAAATAAAAAATATACGAGCTCTACAGAATATAAATTGTATTTAGTACGATTATAAAGTTTGTCGTAAAATTACAAATTCTCTTGACTTAAATATATCTATTGAGTTACAGCTTACTTATAATGTTCAAGTATACATTAAGTTTTGTATTTCCATAGAATATTCATATTATGACATTAACAAATTATAATATTATATGATAAAGTTTACTGTCAAAGTAACATGGCTTATTTCAATTTTAGATTCCAAGTGAAATGATGAATGTATTGATTTAATAATGTACATTTTTTTTCTTTGTCATCGCTTTTTAGTACAGTCAAAATGTTTCAATCATAGATTTTAATATGTTTTCTGTTAGAAAATCGTATCTAGTTAGTAGTTTTAAAAGTTTGATAAATGGAAAAAAAAAACAAAAAATAATAACTAAAAAAACTGTCATTTTTACGTAAATATGTTATCGATTAAATCGATTTTGTTATTTTGTTGTAACACAAAAGTGAATAAATTTGGATACTTACATTTTTATAGCTACTTTTAAAATATTCGATTTATTTCAGTTTTTGTTCTATAGTTAATGTCGATTAAAAAAAGTATATTCCATGAAAAAGCTTGAAAATGTAATACAAGGTTTTATATAAATTTTACTTATACGAGTGGAGTGTTTAGTTTTTATAAATGTTTTTATGGGTATTTGAAGTATAATTTTTGATGAAATTGGATACTTACACTTAAAATAACAATTTAAATTTTTTATTATACTTGTATTATTTTAAAAATATTAACCGTAGAATATTATCACATTTTAATGATAATTATAATTATCTATACTCAATTACAACTAGTTTTAAGTTACTTTTTCATACTTATTCGCACTGTTTCATAAAACGCTATATCGAATTTAATTTATTAACAGTAATATGTAATATAATATCATAATAACTATTGTCTATTGTATAATTTTTTCGATATATGTAGAAATATTCTTACAAGAATTAATTTTATAATAAATAAATTATAAAATATAATACCGTATCCACTCATTATAGTTTTTTTTTTATATACAATGATTTATTTTTTACTAAAATTTAACATATCTATTACAGTGAACTACTCAAAGATTAAATACACTCAACAAATCCTGTATAGCAGAACGGTGGACTATTTTTTCAATTTAAAATTTACATTTTTAACACTAAAATAACAAAAAAATTGTGTTTTCAATAGAACAAGTATTTTGTATACTTAAGTTGTTTATTGATTAATAGACATAATGTTCATAATATGCTACTATGAAATAAAACTATATTTATTTTACATGAATAAATAAATAGTTTCAATCGAGCAAAGTATCCTGTAGGTTGTAATAATTTTAAGATTATTATATTCTCTTACAACCTTATTAGACCTAATCTTCAGTTTACACTGTGTATGATAAACATGTTTAAATATAGCTTCTGATTACAGTTTAGATAGATGACTTTAAAAAGAGATTGATATATGATATTACACGTAAACAAAGAACCTTGCAAGTTTTATACAACTAGTTTCATTTTACGTACTTACCCAAGTTCTTATAGATGAGTCTTTTTCTGGTGGACTGTTCTTGACAAAGTAAATTTATGACATTTAGAGTCGAGAGGTCAAACTTTATTATTAAATTTCAGAATTTTTTAATTAAAATTTTAATACATTATAATTTATAACGAGACCCGTGTGTTAAAATTATATATTGTATTAATATGTATTACTATTAATTATATATATAGCAATATTATTTTAGTTAATAATATCATATCACAATGTTTATGTACCGTTTAAGCGTGTAGTATTATTATATTTTACATTATTTCATAAAATGAAACAATTATATCTTTATTATATTTCTAACACACTAATCTTTAGAAACTAAGGAATTAAGCATACTCTACATTATGCTATAGTTTTAGGACTGACGCATTAACAAACTAAAACAAGTTGATTTAATAAACTTAAAAACAAGTTATAGTTTAGTTTTATTATTATTATTGTTAGCCTGTTAAATAGATTAATGGTGTATATATATATACTTATATATATACATTATTTAAATGTTACATATGATATAAATTTATTTAGTTTCGAAATATCAATGTAATGTATATAAATACGCTGGTGAATTGTATATACAATTTTACTTCAAAATGTATGCAAAAATAAATTATTATCTTTAACCTATTCAATATTTTAATGAAATTAGATCAATTAATGTATCTCAAAGGAAGTTTTAATAGTTGTAAAAAAAAATTATTAGTATTTCTGAAAAAAGTTTTTAAAATATACATATTATATTAAACATGATTTCATCATAGAAAAAAATTACAAAATTATAATAATAGGCTATTTAAAATTTTTAAGGTATAAATTAAACAATATAATTAAAATAAATGATTTTTTTGCTCTTATTGATGTTTTTGAGTTTACAGTTCTAGCATCAATTTTCAATAAATAATTAATTATGAAACGGACGTCACGCTGAACTGACTCTTATCTAACGTTCTAATAACAAAACTGATAATAATACACATTAAACATTTAATATATTTAAGTAGGAATGGACCAAATTTAATTATTTCAAATCGTTCAAACTTAAACTAGGATTTAATTTGAACTTTGAGACTTTTTCGAAATTTTAAAAATCTAATTAAAATAAACATAATAATATTATTAGGGCACGTTCCCCGAATTTCTCCCCCTTAGATCCGGTGCTGGTTTCAGTACTTATTAAATTGCATTATTTATTAATAAAAAGTTCATTAATTTTGTATTTTGAAATAGAGCAATAAATAATTACGTTTTTAGTGAAAAATAGCTTTTAATATAATCGATTAATATATGAAATAATTTATTTTCAAGCATATTAAAATATGTAATTAGAATACTATTGAAAACCCAAAAAATTAAAGATTAAAACTTTTTTTCTTATCTTAGAAATTATTAAACGATATCTAAAATTAAATATTCTCATATTTATAATACTGAAATTCAATGAATAAATTACAAGTAACCTGATTGAAGTTTAAATGTTTTTAACGTAATTGTAATTTTTGATTTCGTTGTTTGACTGATAATACAGTATAGGTGTCATGTATTCTATAGCAACATTTTCTTTGACGTTTATTTTTTTATTTAAAAATATCAGCTTTAACACATTTTATACGTAATATTAAAAAAAAAAAATGTATATGGTTTTTACTTCGAATGGTTTATGCTAAATAAGATTTTAAAAATTTAATTTTAGTTCTATTTCATCAGAATACATAATATTATCTAAACATTAACATCAAAATACTGAATTAAGTTTGAGAATATTGTTGTCCATTGAGTTTCAGCTACTGTATTAATACGTGTTTATGAATATAATACGAATAATGAATGTACGTATGAGATCATGTGTGAGTAGTTTCGTAGATATTAGAAGGAAAAAAAAAACAAAAACATATAAATGGTCCTAAATAGAAAAAGTCGAAACTATAATAATTAATAGGTACTATAACATTATTCCAGACCAATCAAGAAATAATTCTTTAAATAAATTAGTCAGTAATTGAATTATTATTATATTTTAGTTTTTAATATCAAATACTTACATACATTAATTTTAGTAAAAAAATTGAAATACTAGAAATACCACTTATATAGTTAGTGTTTTCTTGACGTAAGAATAAATAAAACTGATAAATAATGTTCGAGTACGTGTTGTAATAAATCTATTCTCGATGGCTTCATTAATGTACATTTTCATTTAAAGGAGTTGTATAATAAATTCTTATAATTTATTATTTGCAAAACCGGAAGTATATGTAACCTATCAAAAATGTATATATTAGACAGAGAAACTCTATTACACCGGGACGCTTTATAAAAAAAATATTTAATTATTAATATTGTTACTGTGATATTTTTCCATATCACAGAAAATTATACACTGTTGTTTTATGATGCAATGATAGTAAACAAACACAAATTGTTTAACTATCGATTTATACAAAGATGTTTTGAAGAGCATATTTATATTAATTTAATTATTACTAAACCTACGTTGTTATAAAATGCGTAGCCTGTAATTAATATTTTAAGATTATGATTCGTTTTTCAAGTTAAATATAAAATACGTGTAACTTGCTTATAATACTATAAGTTAAGAAATTATGTATTCGTTTATAGTTTATTGATTTTCTTGCATAGTAAAATAAATAATTGTTTAAAATATTATAATATCTATATAATCTTGCTTATAAGATAAAATCAATAAGTAAACAAAAATTATAATAAATATCAATTAAATTTATTAATTACTGAAGTTTTGTTAATATCAGTTTTAATTATTCGTAGTATAAGACACAATAAGTATAATATAATATATGTATATAATATTTATTAATAAACAAAATAATATGAATATATTTTTACCTGAGTAATAAAGAGAAATATACTACGTTTGTAATGTTGAATTATTACAGAAACATTATAATATCATATAAGTTGGAAAAAATAATTTCAGGATTTTTTTTTTTACCAGTATAGTTTAGTATTTTTTTTAAATTTAGGTTTTTATTATTACAAAAGACTATTTTATCTTCAGGCACCAAACGGAAAAACAAAACAAAAGTTTCACTAACATTTTTCGGTAAATCTAAATTATAAACTTTCGAAAAAACATCCGCTAGTCGGAAATTAAAAAAATTTTTACAACTTTGGTGACACCCATATTTAATGACACCTTATAAACAAAATCTTAATCGAATAAATAATAAGCTTAGTCTCAAAAAAAAAAAAAAATATATACATTCATTATTCATTGCCGATGTTATGTATTATAATTGTAATTTTTTTTTTAAATTAATAAATGTACTTTGTATAATTGATAACAATTTTTTCTAGTATATATAAGTTTGATGTGTGTCGAAAATTCAATTAAAAAAAGTCTCCATTCATGATATTACAAGTGTTTATTGCGAAATTATTCAGGTTACGCTTAAATAATATCTACGAGTATTATTAAAATTTTAAATAGATTAAGACTCGACATTATTTTGTATTTTACCATAGATGAATAACGTGTCTTTGTTTCTTTAAAAAAGTCTTTAAATTTTTATAAACAGAACATTTTTATAAATTTACTCGCCTTTACAATAACAAAAATACAAAATAATACAACAATTTACTATGAAAATCACTAGCGTTACCTATTTAATATGTATATATTACTTATGCATATAAGCAGACCTTGACTGATGTTAGGAGTAAACTAAAATTGATGCTGTATTTTTATTAATTATTCCCAAGTTATAAGTCATGAGTGTTTATACACGGTATTTGACCTATATTTCTGTCATAACAGAATATGTTTTTATGTTATTTGTTGTATAATTTAGCGTGATAGTAAGTTTCATTAATGTGACACAATGTTAAGTACCACGATTAAAAGTGACTTAAATAATGCACCTTTTATATGTAAAATAATAAGTCACGAACAGTTAACATTTTTCAACAATTTTTATAACACTTTATGGAAATATTAAGACAAAATAAAAAAATAAAAAAATAATATGTTAACATCTCGCTGTCTGAGGTATGCATTGTTATATTATTGATATTTACCTTACCCTATTTTTATTTATTCGAATCAGTGCAAAGTAAAAAATGTCTGTAGTGTTTTTATTACTTCACATACGTATATTATAATAAGATCTAATAATACAAACGTTTTACAGTAGTAAATAAACTCATTCATGATTCAATAATATCGATAATTTATGTTTTAAATTTTCTCTTTTTTTCTTATTTCTCGAAGAAATTTTAATATAGAATGTATTAATATATTATAAAAGAAAAAATAATTATATTTCGTATAAAACGCAAAAATTAATTTGAACCTATTTAGCTTTGTAAGATCTGGCTTCTCTTTATCCGAAATATCGCCAATTCACGCTGAAGTACCCTAAGAATCTGTAACAACATCTCTATTTTTTAATCTGTTCACCTCATATCAACCTACCACTCCTTTCACTACAACTGGACACTTTGCCGATGATAAGGCTCTTCTAGCCATTCACTTCGATCCCGACACAGCCTCAAACCTCTTACAAAATTATCTGGATCTATTATCAACATGATATAAAAATTAGGGAATAAAAGTCAACGAAGCAAAATCCATCCATTGTGCATTTACTCTCAGGCAAATAGTCTACTCTCCTGTCTATTTCAACAATGTACCTATCCCATCCGCCCAAAACGTTCGTTACCTACACCTTGACCACCGACTAATTTGGAAAACACACACCCATATCAAAAGACTTTCCTTAAATAACCTCTCTCGCCTTTTACGTTATCTACTCACATCACAACACATCAACTTAAATAACAAAATTCTCTTATATAAACTCCTATTCAAACCGATCTAGGCATATGGTATTCAATTATGGGGTGCAGCTAAACCGTCCAATCTAAACAAAATTAAAATATTCCAATCAAAATGCCTCCGTCAAATAGCCAAAGTCATATATTATGTATCTAACGACATTCTACTTAGAGATCTAGCCATTCCAACAGTCCAAAATGTTGCTAAAACTTTCTATAAACGCTAACACTCTAAATTTCACATTCATCACAATCCCTTGATTTCCGAACTGTTTACCAAATTTATTCCTGGTGACCTCAGAAGGCATCTCAAACATACCTGGTGTGGTGACCTGCTAAATTAAAATTACTATAATTTATTTCTACTCCTCCTTGTTATCAATCTCATTCTCTTTGACTAACATTTTAAAAACAAACTCCTAACATTAAGTGCCTCCAATGGGTGGCTTCTTATCTCCTGTCTCACAAGCCATGTTATTTATTATCTCCAATCGCATACGCTTATTGTTAAGTAATAATTAAAGATTGTGTATATAATAATGATTGTAAAAAAAAAAAAAGTCTATTCAAGAATTATGTATCTCGTTTTCAAATTATTATTTGACATTAAATCATTTTATTTTTAAATAAAATCAACAAAAGATGGAGAAAATTGAAACTTTTAAATTTTGATACTTGACATTCTTTTTAACTCAAGTTGTGTAGCTCTTCTGTGAAAAGGAATTGTATTGTATGATTGGAAATGTTTCATCGAAGAAGTTACAAAGTTAAAAAATAATGTCATGAAAAACTTTTTGTCAATAAAATATTCGAATCTATGATTTTCTAATTGGACCATGTTATCATTTATATATTTTTGTCTACTGAAATAAAAAAATTTGTATTTTAATGTGCGTAACCATAGCCCATTAAATAAACACGTTGCTAATTATTATTAATTGTCGAGTTAAAATTGTCGTTTTTTAAAATAAAAAATATTTCCATGACGTTTCTTAGATATTTATTAACGCCAGTTTTAATGATAATTCCAATGTATAATAGTTCTCAGTTTTAAAATGTATTCAACTAGATAATCTATATGCGAGTGAATGGTTTCTTTATACAGTCAACTTGGATAGGTAATAGAATTAATCTACTTTGTAATATACTTATTAGAATGCGCTTTTTCGAATGTCTAAACGTTAAGTCTTAGTATTTCTCACTATTAGAGTGTTTTTTTTACTTAAATTATTAATTACTATTGTTACAATTCTGCATTTTTATTTTTTTTTTATTTTTTTATATTATATATAGTAGTTATATCTATTAATAGTTTTATCTGTTGCCATCATAATATGCTATGATGTCTACATGCAGTCCATAAAACAATTAATTATTTTTGTTTGCTTATAAATTATATTTAAGTGTTTTGAATGAGCGATAGTAATTCAACTTAAGACAATTTAAAATACGTAAATAACCTTAAACATATATAATTATCGTAGGTACATTTTTAAACAGATTTTACTAATTATATTTAAGATTATGTTTTTATTTTAATAGTATTATTACATAATAATATATGTGTTATTATTAATATAATTTTATGTTATTGATGTTATTTATAATTTAATATTTAGTAGCTTAATATATTATAATAAGTAGATATACGTGATTTTACTTCAAATGTCTTTTAAAAATAAACTCTAACATTTTGTCTTTATTTTATAGTACCATGCGATATTAGATAATTGTACTAAAATCTCTAAAACTGTTTCGAATATTATAATGTTTGTTTTCTTAAAATGTAATGCATAGTCATTAGCCCTATAAAATATAATTAAATAGTTTTAATAATATTATTTATACCTAAATTATAACTTTTATTTTTTTTTACTCGAAATATATTATAAATACTAATTATTACCATATTTTAATAACTTTTAAGTAAGTATCAATTATTATTAAATTCAGATCATAAATTGAGAATGTCAATTTTTAAATAATTGCAATGGAATAAAATTGTTAATTTTCGAAGCGAACAAAAAAATTGTTTTTAATTTACATAATAATAAGTAAAAACTACCTATATTACACAAACACAACTACTGCATTATGTTTTATAGTGATTCATTACTGTATTTTTTAATACTGTTATAAAATAGAAATAATTAGATTTAAATTTGATTTAATAATTATATTCTATTGTTTATTATAATGTATAAGTTAAATGTTAATAAATCAATCATAAAGAACGATTGAAATCGTAATTACGTAAAATAGATTATTCACGAGATCTTCAACAAATTGAAATAAGACTATTTTTATTTTTTTTCTCGATTTCCTAGTTTTAGTTTATACAAACTTTTTATTTGTCTTTTGTAAGACCTTTTTTAAGTCTTATAATAGACTGCTAAAACATGTTATATTTATGAAGGTATCTACTGGTATAATTTGTTTTCTTTCTGAATTTCACCATCATTCAGTAAATTATTTCATTTTTCAGTAAATAATTAGTTTTTCATTCTCCGATTTAGATTATTTTTTTGAAAAAATCTATTTTCATTTTTCTTTCAACTTGATGTTAAATTTGATTTTTATGTAAACAGAAAATCGTCGTAACATACCACAATAATTTTTGACACTAAATATGCAATAATGATAAAACCAGAGTTCTACAGCAATCAATACATTATATTTTTTTTTTATCTTCATTGGTTTAACCTATAACCGATAATTATGTGTTTAAATTGAACATTAAATAATTAATTGTATTTAAATTATTTCGGAACGATTTTGACAATAGCATTAATGATAATAAGAAAAATGCATATAAATTAAAAAAAAAAACTGAAAAGAACTATCTTATCAATTATAATTTAATCCATTTTTTAATTTTTAATTAATAATATTGTTATAGAACATTAAATATTCAATATTTAAATATGAGTCGTTATTCAGTTATCTACTTTTTATATTATTCTGTAATTTCTATGAAGAAATTATTACTAAAAATGTTTTTGTGCAATATCGTTTTCTTTAAATTTTTATAATATTTTTTTTATTTTTTTTTTTACACATTTTTTAATCTTTGAAAAATATAATATTCTAATACCGCTTTACAACATATACACAAATATTATAAATAATATTAAATCAGTTCGCTATTATAATTAAATAATAATTTGAATTTAATCTATCCACATTTTTTTAATATAAAAACATTAAAAAAAATAAATACATTATTGTTGTAGAAAACTAGGGACTAAGATTAATTTAATATTAAAAAAAATTTAATATTAATTTTTATAATAATAGTATAATTATCTAATCACTACATTTGATATTAAAAAAAAATATCGGTTTAAAAAATGTATAACAACCTATTAAATTAATCATTTTATTATTTAAAAGTTTGTTATGATAAACATATTTTAAATATTCATGAAATTTTGATTTATCCGATTCGATTAATTCAATATAAAACACCAGAATTAACTATGAAAAATAAATTCAATATTAACATACTTTTAATAAAGTAATACGTTCTGTCGTTTTCTCATTTCTGAACAACATGTAAATGGCCAATATGATCGATCCACTTCTATTAACTTCTTTTATAGTATGTTCCAGAACTCAACTTGATTTTGAGTTCATGGTACGTCATGACTTACTGACCGATATTTTGGAGCAGAAAAGGACTCTGTTCTATTTCTAAATAATCGACGATTTTTTTAAAAATTTTTATTAATTTTTTAAACCACTATAAATAAAACAATCACAAATATAGGTTTTTATAAACTGTTTTATATCATTAAATTTTTCAAGTATTCGCGCGCGATTTAGTAGTAAAAGAGTTAGTTCTAGAATAAAGTGTGATTGAAAACTAAAATTTTTTTGGTACAATATTTGGTAGTTACTCGTATTTCATTTTTCCTTCAAATATTTTGTGCTAAATAATAAATCTCCTCTTTTTTAACACATTCCAGAAATATATTATGTATTGCGTTGATTGTTACTTTATTGAAATTAGTAATTATACATGTTAAATTATGTTCATATTTAACCATACTTACTTGTCAGTTTATTGACTGTTAAATTATTTTCATAGTTTCTTGATTTGATATACCTAGCAATTATACTGGACTGGAAAACACTATTTGAAAATAAGTCAAGTATTTAAAAATACTAAGTAAAAATAAATGATTTTTTGAAATACGGTAAATTTTGAGATTTTTTCAAATGTTAGCTTACAATAGACATCTACAGTTTTTTTTTTTTTTTTTTTTTAGCGGAATGGTTAAAATTCACGTCTTCACTGATTATTAATTGAAAACACTTAACTAGAATTATTATTATTATTTTTTTTTTTGTTAATTGCAGCATTTTATTTAATAAATAAAAAACGTTCATGCAAGCCTCGTAAAATGAACAAATTATTTTTAAACTATTTAAACACTAAGTGATTGTGATATATTTTCACCCAGTCGATAAGTGTATTATTTACAACGAATATGTTTATATGACAGTTAATGATTTGCTCAAGATTCTTATGTTCTTGTAACTTGTATGTATTTGTATTTATTATTATTTCTGGAAGTGACAGTGATTTAAAGTACAGATTGGTTAGTCGATATACAAAAAAATTGCTATTAACGTGTCTTATAACGGTTAATAGAACGTAAAAACAAATAATTCCTCTCCTCCTCACTAGTCTAAGATATCAAAAAAAAAAAAAAAAAAAATTGAGAAAAATAAAATAAAAAAATGTAAACTAGCTTAGTATACAATTAACAGAGAGTATGTTATGACTCATGAGTAGAAACATTAAGAGAAATGAAATAAAAGAAGGTTAGTTCGTAGGGTACACAAGAACCTTTTGAAAATCACTGATGATACTCTCGTGGACGATTTTTTGAATTTTTAAAATCTTTTAAAATCTTGAGATAGAATCGTTGTATGGTGAGGGAAAATGTGAGATATGACTAAAATTTTCGACTATCTATATAGATAACAACGAGTAGAACAAAAAAGTGCTCTATACACGTACTATATAAATCATTCGTTGGTACTAAACTAAAGTAAAGTAGAGACAACTGAAATCCTAAATGGACTTGCATACACTGAAATTATACGAGCAAACAATTGATCATGATTAGATATTGTAACATTAAAATTAGCTCTAATTTATTGAAGTTAAGAATGTGATATAGTTTAAATTCATGGAAATATATTATAAACTGTATCTTTTCCTTACTACTTCTATATGTATGACTAAATGTATAATAGCTTAACTATTTAAGTGTTTATTATTTTATATCAGTACATCAATTATTTTTAACAAGATTTGCACTTAATTTTATAAAAATGAAAATCAATGTTTCTTACTTAAATATATTTTAGTCATTAATTATACATAATTAAAAATTATTTTTAGCCTTAAAAAATTATTATATTAACGCTTATAATGTTTCATCGAACTTTTCAAAAAAAAAAGGTATAACATTTATTCACATTATTGTTAATCTTACCAAATCGATAAAATAAATACGGTTAGAAAATTATACTATATGAATACTTATAATTTGATTTTTTTTTGTTTTACTTATTTTATACATTACTAGCATACTTAGATAGGTACATATATTATAATAATACACACCTTTTTAATATCGTTACAAGAATTTAAATTTTTTTTATATGTAATTGTTTTATAATAAATATGACTTAGTAAAATAATACTAATAATTATTTGATTGCTTTCGTTGTAATTTTCCATGTTTATTTAATGGCAGCTTTTGAATTTCGATAAAACCAATTATTTACAGTAAATACCGTTAAGTTTCTAATAACTAAAAGCATTGAAACATTCGCGAACATAATATAATAAATATAAGCGTGGACTGTGTGCTGTGTATGCCAGTTTCTCATACTGTCAAACAACCGCAGTTTACACATGAGAAAGAAAGGTATGTATGATTTATATTTTTGTTTTTGCTCAGGTAATCTATGAAACATAGGAATCGTTATCCGGTGGAAAAAGTCGTTCCGATTGGTTCTTCTTTTATTTTCTAAATATTTTTGTGCAAACCGTAAATTTTAACACATTGTATTTATATAAAAATAAATATACTAAAACTACCTTTAGTATACGAGATAATATACCATTTTAATACTTTAATATAATAGATTATAAATAACTTAATGTAAAAAAATAGTAGGAAATCTATTTTTAGGTAGTGACTAGAGTTTGATCAAGGTAGCGTGTCTTTTTCATGATTTTTTCTAAACTTTATTTTATATTATTTCTTTATTATTAGATATGTGTATTTGGTATTGTATACACAAGGTAGATTGATATTGATATAATAAAAATATTATCTTCCTGTCTACGGACTTAACATATAATTTGATATCTTATTATCCTCACAGATATATTATAACCGCTTATTCATATTTGCAAAAGAAAATTGAGTCTATGTTTAACCATTATTGAATATCGTGCAGTTTGTGTTCGTTTTAAACATAATCTATAGTTGTATAGGTAGCGATATACGCATTTTTTTTCTATAAGTAAATAAGTTTACTAAAATCTTTGATAATACTTTAATCTACGTATTATTATACTTGACAAAATAATGAATGTGAACATTTACAAGAACAATTAAACGAAAATTATCACTAATTACTAGAAACGTGAAGTATAAAAATGTTCGTAATAATGTTAAATGTGGAGTGTTTAAAAAACAGAGTAAATGAAAAAGTAAAAAAAAAAGTGACTCTATAGTAATTTATAAAACTAAAATTTTATCTAGATTGTAGTACAAAAAAACACATTATTAGATCATGTAGATAGACCTTAACTGTTTCCAATATATAAAATGTATATTTTATAATATTTCATGAAATTCTATTAGATACTGTAATGTTGTATGCGTCAACCAATTATTTGGTTCATACTAAGGCTAGGATCACACTATGCGTTTTGTCGATTCCAGATCAACTGGAGCCGAACCGCAACACTTTAAAATAAAATAGGTTTAAATATAAAACGCGTTATTAGGGCCAGACTAGACCGATTTGCGGAACCGATTAAAAACCGTCTGGAAGCGACCGCAACGTGTTCGAGATGTAAAGCACAACACATGCAATGCAGTTTGTCCGATCATATTTGCGCGGATTATCGGTGACCGAAATTGAAAATTTTATGAATAATTAATAATCATTTTTAAATTTAAATAATTAAAAAACTTAAAATATATTTGTAATATACATATATATATATATATATATATATATATATATATTATTATATTTTATTTATATTATAGATGTATATTAATATTTATTAGCATAATTAGTTGATACACGTTTTAAATAAAAACAAATAATTCTAATTACACAACCTTTTTATTATTTTTTTACTTATAATATTAGATACATTTCGTTTAAATAAAAAATCAGTTTAAAATTTAAATTTAAATTAAAAACGATTTTCGGGCTTTTTAATCTCATTTGTATGTATTCGGTTACCGATAAAACGCACAGTATGATCGACCGTCCCGATTGCGGTTAATCGGAATAGTATTTTTCGGTTGCCGATAAAACACATAGTGTGATCCTAGCCTAATAGGCCAATGAAGCAAACAAAATGACGCAGTACATTGTAAATAATATTTAAGAACGTGAACACCGTGGTAACTAACAATGCGGGCTTTCGATCGAGACACGTAATAATATTATGTGAGTTGCATCTACAAGAGACCCGTATCTTCATATATTTTTTTGTATTTTAATAAAGTAGTTTCAGTACCTAGCGTGAATTATCCTTTAATTTTGAGTAGCCACAATGTTTAGTCTTATTCAAAGTCTAATCTGTGACCGATTAATTTATGGTCGTTTGAGTTCTTCAATTAAATAGAGTCATCGAAAGATAGGTATACAACTGTACGAATATAAATAGAAAAATAGAAAGGGTAGTGGGACTTCGCTCCTCGTATACTCCCCTTCAATTCAAACATTAAATATAATATATTTATAGTATATTATACTTTATTTTATTTTATTTTGAATAATAACTTGTATATATTGACTAAATATTATTATACTAATAGGAATGATTTTCCATATTTATAAATTACCACACATTTTACATAATGATATGTCAGATCCATTGCCATAAAGTGATATCTAATTGAATTCTAAAATCGAATCAACCGAATTAAAAATCTAATTCAATCATAAGATACTAACAATAATTAAGCTTAAATTAACAAATAACCTTAAACCAAAACAGTTTATTAAAAAAATATACATTATATATTTATACGGATGCCTGAATGATCCAACTAAGTTTGTATAAGTTATTAATTTAATATATTGATCATTTCTTTGGTAGAAATTTGTTTTTCTATATCAATATGTGAAAACTGTACCAGATGTAAAAAAATATAGGTGATTTTTTTTATAATTTATCTAAGCCTACGCGTATTACTCCGAAGTATGTTTTCATGCTGTTCAATATGTGCTTTCATTCGTGCAGTATAAAACATAAATGTATTTTGTTTGCAAATTTTAAGTTAAGTTAAACTCTACACTCTACAGAAATTCCGGTAATTTTTAATGTAATATTTATAGCTATTTGAAATAACATGATTAAGTTGTGATAATATTTCAAAATTGTCTGATGTATAAATTAATATAATTTCTTCATTCTTAACATGTTAAAAGAGCCTTTGTCACGATTTTTCACACACATATATATATATTTATTTATTTATATGATATTAAGAACATATTAAAATATATTTATAATATAATTTCATTAAAAAGGGCGAGTCCTTTATGCATTCACACTAAGAAGTTGTGCATATCCCTCGCAACGGCGCTACGTGCACCATTAGAACAGCATCAAAAACAACAATGATAATTATGAGTGTTATTATTATGACTGTTATTAGGTATTATGTTTTGCATTTGTTTTAAAATGTGGAAATCGTTAACTAGTTCAAGTCAATGATGCAGTACAAGCGTGAAGTATATACGATAGAGATGCTTGGAAATTCTATTCATTAATATTAAATATCTATGCGCGTTTTTGCTTGCTCATATTAATGGCGTACGTGGTACGTAAATGGTAATAAAATACCACCGGGACTCGTTTAATCCCGAAATCACCAGGCGGCAAAGACCGAGAGGTTGTAGTTTCGCTGTTTTCCTAGTAATATATATATACCAGATATAATATAAGCATAAGTAATCCGATGCATGGCGGCAAAGAGCAAAAATAACGACTCAAGACGGGCGGAGATCTGAAATGTGTGTTATTGTTATTATTATTATTTAGAAGTCTCACGCACCTACACGAACGGAGCAAAAAGTAATTTGAAAAGGTATCACTTTCCTCTGTCTGTCGTCACCCACTCTCCACTTTACCAACCCTCAAGTACGTGGTGTATGTTCACCGTGACTTTGCACACCGTACCAATTCTCTATATTAAACGTACTGAATCAAAAAACTTTGCACAAATTTATTCAACTGTACGGTTTAAACAATTCGGTGACCAAAAGTTTAAGCAGCGATTTATATTCCAACCGACGAGGCTTCGCTCAGAAAACTTTCAGAGATATTGTGTGAAACATATGCAACAATAATAATAATACACCTAACCTTATTTTACTTAGACACTAGTTATTATAATATAGTTTTAAGTGCGATACCTTTTAAGAGCTTAATACCGGCGAGCTTTAAACTGCAGTTCACGTGCAACAGAGCTACCGCTATGCACAGCTTGAATGGCTTGATGCATAGATTACAATTAATCACATCACATTCGTGTATTCGAAAGGTAACTGTTCGCTGCGACATCCTATTGACAACCAGCAATACAAATAGTTAGACATTTTTCTTATGAACGTAATTTTAATTTTAACCGAGATGGAAAAGTTAATGAAGTATTGGTTTAAATGATCGCGTTTACGTTTGAACGAGTAGTAAAGGAAATAATACGTTCCGGGTCCTTGGTCCTGTTAGTGTACAGAAAGTTTCTTTCCCGGTTGCAGATTTGATTAAAAACTAGATACTCGTTCGTTCCCAGGAGTCTTGAAACGAAATGACAAATTTACAACTGGGATTACACCGATGTGAGATTCTCTTGAACAAAAATGGTCTTTTGGAGTAAGACAATCGGTTCGTACTATTTTATTGCGTTTTATTTTTACAGTATCTGTCACGGACAGACTTTCGGATTACGTCAGCAAACTATTTTTTATTTTTTTATTTTTTATTCTTGTTATCGTAAATGGATAATGTTTTGTTCAATGGATTAAAATAAAACATAGTAAATAATGTTAGTTAATACGGTATTGCAAATAATTGCTATACTTGATGAGCAATATAATATTTTTAATCATACTAAGTCACAGACCATTATCCAATAGTAGTTGCTTTAAAACATTACTGTATAAAATTAATTTTATGTTAACTTTAAACTGCTAATACTTAGATAAAATATGAAAACGTAAGAAAAATTGAAAGTTTGAGATTGAGTTTCGAGTATTATTAAACTTTTTTTTTTTAATGGACGGTTAACTTTGCATTACATAGTGTACAATAAATTTCTTAACAGTTTTTGCTGATTATATATTTATGAAAACACGATGGTAGATAAATTAAATTAAATTGACTGTAAATCTAACTCGTTTAAGTTACATATTTAAAGAGCCGCTTTTACAAATGATTGTTTATTAATAGTAATTAATAGATTCATTTATTTTAACTTAAAAAAATATATTATCTATAAACAGAATATAATATGACAGTGTTATACAATTTTTGATATATTAGTTAATTGTAATATTATTTCTTTCATCCCAATATTGTAATCTTACAAAAGATATTTATATAATTAATATAAATGATTTTTTACTCTATCAGAGTTTAAAAATGGTTTATAATTCATCATAAAATTATATTGTTTTATTTAGAAAATAATTCATCATGTGACAAACAAGTATGTTAACGGAAATGAATGGTTAATTTTAACATTAAACACTTTACTGTTTATGTTAAACATATTACTTGTTACCATATTTATATTTTATACCTCGATTTGTTGAAGTTAATAAATTATAAACCTAATTTACACGCAATCAATAAAATATACTTGGATAATGGAATAAACATTCAAAATTGTAATTCAAAACAATCGTGTTTAGTTGTTGAAAAACAATAGGATATGCGTTTTAGGTACTAATAGCGTATTATTGACCTTGTTTGTGAAAATAAATATATTTAATTCAACAGTTTTGACTTTTGGAAATAAACAGAAAACAATAATTGTTTTATGGTGGTAAATATTTTGTTAATGTGCAATATCAATTATTGATGTATTATTTGATATTAAGCATCACATCTATTTGATTTTTACTCCCTTTAGTGAACACATCAATATTAGCATGCAGAGAAAGGGCCAAATTATGTAAAAAAATAATATTTAAATGTGTATATATAGTTTACGTCAATTTACATCATAATCAATTAATATTTAGTTGTATTACATGGTGCATTCATATCAATATTATATTAATCATTTATGAATAATTTTGAGTAAGAAAAACGCTTGTTAATAGCTCAATTTTATAATAGTTATAGTTTATCTGATTGAAATTATTAGCTTAAAATGACAATGGTTCAAAAATATCGTATAAAACATCGGAACGCACCAAAACTTAAAGTACCTATGTTATACGAATTTAAAATTTTAATGATAAAAGTTAGATTACTGTGACGTATGTTTATTAACTTAGATACTTTCAGTGTAATCTTTGCAATACGAGTAGTCTAGACTTGCGATGTTTCGATATGGTAAAAAGTCCACCTTTAATTCCATACAAATGAACTATTTGCATTCTCGTTTAACTTAGATACTGAGGGTAGTGATTATGAATACCTACACACTATAAGCCAAGTATGATAATAATTATAGTGATATAGACCCGGAGCGTCTTACGTTTGTAAAAACAGTATATCATTTGCATAAAACAATAAAATAATTATGCGAAAATTCAACATTTTTTTCAAGCATTAGTAAATTATTGAATTGTATATTTGTATATTTTAGACTTAAATCAATATAATGTATTTTAAAACGGTATATTAAACTGAATAAAACGCAGTTCTGTCGCTAATGATAATTTATTCGCGAGTATAAAATTAAAAAATATGGGTCCATTGTTATTATGAAACAGTTTTATTTTTTAGAAAAAACATTTTAGTACCTAATTTTACAAAGTTTCAGTTCTATATTGTATTTGATTTACTAATTATATCTGTAGAATATAGGTTAGGCATTTGTCTATAGGAATCTTGTAGCATTTAATAAAATTATTTTTCGTTTAATATTCTCTGGACATCTTTAAATTTATACGTTCTATAACTATATGTTATTCAATATATTTTATTTATTTTTATTATAGCTTAAAGTTGTTTTGTAATATTTATTTAAAAGGTACGAGCCCGTGGTTAATGTCAATGAGTTTGTTAGATATTCAGTAAAAACTAATCAAATCGAATTATAGAATTGTCAAACTTATACTTAACATTCTTAAAACGTTGCGTTAATTTGAAGTAAATAATAAATAATCACAATATTTTAATTTCATTTCATTAAAATAGTATTCTAATATTTCAAGACATATTTTTTTAAAATATCGATATACTTAACGATGTAGACGTTAATTATTAAAAATAGTTTCAATTTGGTAGTTTATTATTATGGAATTAATATTTATTTCTTACGGCTTGACTAGTTACGCCATTGTATTTTAGAAATTATTCAACATTAATATGTTTTAATAGAAATTAATAGTCTACTAATATTTGTGAACTAATAAAATATATCGATTATGAGTAAACGTTAACTAAATATTATAATATAAGACTATATAAGACAATTTATTTTAAATAAATTATTTTCACTAGAGATACTCAAAGTAAGCCATTTTTAGTTTTATTATGGTCCTTTTGAATCTCTTTTTTGTAAAGAGTCGTTGACCAATTAAGTTTGTAATGAACTATCGAATACCATAGGGTTACCAAAACCCTATTGTACTTTACTCGAACATGTATTGACGATTTAATAACTGACAGATAATAACTCTGTGTCAAATAATGGTGTAGAAAATGATTATTTTAATTTGTCTATTTTTCCATTATTTATAATATAATAACTTCTATAATTATATGAAATACATTTTCAGATCCAGTTATGTTAACGTGGACTATCAAAGTCATTTCTTTTTAAAACGCTATTATATATTAGATTTTTAAAATTAATACTATTTTTGGATAAATAAAAGTTATTAATAACGAAAAATATTAATAAAAACCACAATTGAGTAGAAATTTTGGTATTGTATTATGCAAATTAATCAAATAAATGAAAAATGTAGCTATTATTTAAAATAAATAAAGATTTTGAATTTAAAAAAACAACTGGGTATGATTTTTCTATATTTTCAGAGTACTTATAATTGTTAATTTTTAACAATCAGTGCCAATAATCAGCCTTAGTATATATTTAGGGGTTTATTATACGTCTATAAATGTTTTAAACGTATTATTTAAATTGCATAAGTAAAACATTCAAAATATGTAGTTGTAATAAAAAAAAGGCTACACCTACAAGGGTCATTAATATACAATTGTATTATGTTCACTTTTATACCAAACTTTTATCATAAAAATGTATATTTAATGATTAGTGGTGCTTTGTAGCTTGATCGTCAAGTAATATACATCAAATTTAATTGCAACCTTTGATTATTTAGCATTATCTTAAAATCTAAAATAATAATATTAATAATTTTCATAATTTATAAGTTTAATAATATTATATAGTGTTTTTAGTTAGAAAAAAAAAAAACACAATTATTTTATTTTACACAAGTTGATAACAAGTCTCGTTTCTATCGTCAACTTTTAATAATGTTTAGCTAATGTGGTTAAATATCAACATAAGGTATATGTTAATTATTTATCTACAATATGTATGTATTTCCATCCTTAGATTTCTTTCAAATACAATATAGTGTAATCATGCAGGACTTACTTTAAATTATTTTTAATATATTTAGGAGCTGTGAAAAGTAAGGTACATATAATGTTATGCGCAATATACATATTATTTCAAGAATGCTCTGTGCCAAATTCAAAATACAAATATTTAAAAAGAAAGTATGCATTATAGGTCATCTTATTTATTTAATGAACATGTATATATGAAATTAATATATTGACATAGAGAAACAATCACAATGTAAAAAAAACGACAATTGATATTTTTTCGAAAAAATATATAAAATATTTAATATAATATACATTATACATATGGTGGTAATCATGTAAAATATGGACAAGAATATTCTAAAATAAATAATAATGAATTATTAAAGTCCCTTGGGACATATTATTCAAATGTCAAAAATGTTTGAAATATTATCACCAAAACTCAAACGTATAATAGATTAGTTATTTTAAATATTTTAGATATTACAAAGTATTGCTTTTATGCACAGTACGTCTTAAAATAATTTTAGTTTACTTAATAATTTATTTATGCATTTGTTACTATATTTATTTGTTTGTATGAAAATATAAGTTATTATGTTTATTATAAAATATTTTTATGGTTTTTGTTTCAGGTAAGTGATTGTGGATTTAATGTATTAACGAGAAATCAAGCAGAAAAAAGTTGTTGGTAAGAAATATTAATGATTATATATTGATATGAAAATGTACTTCCTTGATATATATACATTGTATAAACGCCAGCCGTTATAAGTAGTTAAATATTTCTACGTATTCTTTACAATATCGAAAAAAAAACTATTTGGATACTTTTTATTACTATTATTTTATTTTATGTCTGCTTGTGCTTGTACACATTTTTAAGGAACAATTTTATGCGAGATGTACAAAACACATCAAATAAAAACATTGTTTCATTATACGATAAGGTCTCCGCAAACAGCGTCATATTTATTTCCACATACGTAGACGTTTGGCAAAACAACGCCCTAAATTATTATTAAAAAAATAAAAGCTTTTCACACGTCGTGTGAAATGCACAGGAGCGGTTAAAAAACATTATTACATTTAGTGTAAACAAGAACAACAGAGACCATTGGTTTTCAGACTGTTTTCTCGAGGTAAAAGTTTGAGTGAGATGATTTGCAATTTTCCGCCGTGGCCCGTAGGCAGTGTTTTTACGCAAATTATTGTTACTTGTACATAAATCCATCCGGTATCACCCCCGGCAACGTCGTACGATGGGACTCAGTGTGCGCACATTATACTCTAAGCGCGTACGGAAAACGGGAAAAATCGTAGGTACCTTAGGAAATTAATCTTTGCGATGACACCATCTTACTCGTATTGTCTCTGTGCGCGCACGAAACTTTTTTCTATCGAGTCAGTGGTTTCGAATGGTGTTGACAAATTATACACAATATACATCATTGTTCGCGAATTGGCTGGACCCGATATGAATAATTGAATGGCGAACGCGGGTTATTGTCGTTTAATTTCGTTCGTTTCGTTTTTAATTCGTTTTTGGTTAAACCACTTTCTCACCGCCGCGACGTCTGTCGTTATCTCCTTTGCACGCCACTCACCGTTGTCTGTACCCGTGTCGACGTGACAACAAAAGCGCTGCTGGTCGAGAACACTACGATCAAAGGATAGACCTCGCGCACAGTGTTTACAGCGACGACGACACATCACACACAATACACAATACGTACACATCTATGTCTACACAACACAATGTGTATGCTACGTGAACGGCGCGCGGTGTGTGTTGGATTTTACGGCGGCGGCGGTGGTGGCGGCTGTAAAGGGCCAAACCGTTCTCCGAAATATCCTGTATTGTTGCCGATGATGATAATAACAGTAATAATAATTTATTAGATGCTCCGAGTTTGCGGAGCGCACTACCGCTGACCCTTCTCGCGCGCGCCGCGAAAGTTTATTGTTACGCCGGCCGAACGGAGAGACAAGAAATCCCACACCGCGACGGCGGTGGCGTGACGCGCTGCAAAAGTTCTTGTCAAAACCCCCTTTGCGCGACCTCCTTTTGGCCCTTCGCCCCTTACGATCCCACCCTCCAGACCGGCGTGACGCCCTCCACGATAATCGTCATTGTACGCGCACCGCGCACGCCAACCTCCAGACGACCTCTCGCCGTGTCCTCCGCGCGTCGCGATACCCGCTCGCGCCTCCACCCCCAGCGCTCCCGACACGACCGGAGACCCCGTCGTCCGGCTCGTCCGTCTGCCCCGCTGATCGGGATTGTGGTTTTGTTCCGATCTCGAGGAATTTTCGAATTGTCATTATTCATGCGAACTGTTCGCGTCACCGCCGTAAAGAAGCTTTGAAACTACTAATCCCCTACACGCTCCTACCGACCGCCACTACCGCCGCCCGCCATTCACACCGAGAGCACACATCCGACGATTTTCTGTCCCTGTCTGCTCGCGGTATTCATGGTGTAATATATGATATATATGATATGACGCGTCGCGGCCGAGGACTACCACCAACACGGTTGGAAAACCCCGACTGACTTACGAGAAACTCTCTTTTGACGAGTACAGACCACGATATTATGTTATTCTATCGTTTGACGTTTATGATTTTGGGGCATATAAGTTATAACATTATCTACCTGTTTATGTGTACCGTCCGCCAGCACGGCCTGCTGCCCGTTAACCGTGACGATATGACGACCGAACTTAACACCATGTCCAACCGTCTTTCGAGAGGTTAGAATATTACGGGTTCATCATCATTAGCTTTATCAGTGATAACGCGCGTACGGTCAAGTTTCTGACGTAGATGGGCGTAGAATGCCATTACGCGGTATCCACTTTTACCCAATGGGGTGATAACAAATTACTCTTTTACAGACGGTTATTTATTTTTTTTTTTTTTTGTACAATAAATAGCGTCTGACGCCGTCTATAGAACAGATGTTCAAGGGAATAACGAAAGGAATTTTATTAATTGAGCTATATTGAAAGCTGCAATACCATTTTAACTGCACTTGATTCAAATATCCAGTAAATATATTAATACATATTTTGTTAACAAAAAAAATAAAAATAATAAAATAAAAATAAATATAATAAATCCAAGAAAATTCAAATATTTTTATTTACGAATATCATAATTTTTAAGTGATAATACATTTTATCAAACCAAATTGTTTTGATTTGACATGTTAATTAGTTTTATAATAATAACTATTATTATCAATGACTGCTTGGAGTTATGATTAATATTATTATTTTATTTAAAGTTATTTAAGTCCTTTAAAGCAAATGGACTATTTTAAAACACGTACTATCAATTGCAATTTAAATAGAATATATTTATAGTATTTTAATTAATGAAATATTTTATTATATTTATCGAATATCCAATATTATGATTATTAATTTTTTAAAGATATTTCAAAATTTTCATTCTGATAACGTTAATTATATTAAGTATATATAAAACCAAATATAAATTTAAAATAAAATAATTGATAAGCTCGTATATTAACTAAGAAAAAGTACCTAGTTATCTTATTTTTATGTGTTTTAGATTAGAACTTTAGTTTGTAAAATTTAAATATTTAAAATAATATGCGAACAACAGTTATTTTCATCAACAGTAAGTTGTAAAAAATAAGTTAACCAGAAAAATTCAAATAAACTGATAATGAAGTTTTATATAAAAGATATTTCAAAAATAAAATTATAAACTTAATTTAACGTTAGTTAGATGAAACCAAAATAAAAAGTTTTTTTCTTCAGTAATAAATCATATTTACCATCGTATTTTTGTATATTGTTAGGTCTTAATATCATTCATTTTAATATACAGAGTGAATTACCAAGCATACTAACCCCTTTTTCTTTAATAATATCAAATATACTTAATAATATGTTAAATCATATTATCAAATTATCCTATATTACATATTATATTCTACACTATAGTATTTGAAAGGATACTTTTATCCTTAATAAAAATATTTTAATGATTTTGAAACTAATAAAAAATTTAAAAAACGTTCTCATTAAATAATTAAAAAAGGAAAAAATTTAAAAATATTATTTGTAAATTAATTTAAATTAATTGATAAGAAAAGAGAAAATGAGGAAATGGTAAACTCCTATAAATGTAATGTAATCTCCTACATAGACATAGTGTTAACTCCTATAAAAGATAATGTTAATTCCAACAAAATATGATAAAAAAGGATATCACTGTAAAAATATATCAGTCTTGCAATATATTAATACATAATATTATACAAAAATATAGACTTAAAACAAAAAAATGTTTGAAAAATTAAATAAAACAGTAGTCATAACTCATAATCATATACGTTTATTTTTGTGGCATACTTTGGAGATAAACTCTAAACGTAAAATTTCCCCTTGTACATATTTACTTTTTTGTGTAAGTATAAATTCATATTTTTAAATTGTTTTTGTTTTTTTGCTGATCTATTAACAATTTGTACTGAATATGATCTATTCAAATTTCAAATGTTTGTATTTTATATAATATATTATTTTCAAGTTATTATTAAGTAATTTTTAACTTTCTGAGCTTTTCAACTCCAAAATCGTGAATTAAATGATATTATCCTATTTTTTCAGGTAAAAATATAGGATATAACAGTATCTTTAACTTTCAGGTAAAAATGTAAAAAGATTTTTGGTGTAGGAGTTTATATTTAATGATGACTCAGGTAAAAGGGTTATTCATGTAAGAATTTACATTTGGCCGAAAAATGCGGTGATCATGCTTGGTTAATCACTCTGTATATCAAATTGTTTGTACTTAATTTATTATTTTTATTAAATATTATTAAAAAGGTAACTAATACCTTAAATTATGTATATATAAATTATAAACATAAATTTATATTAAATCTCTTAGCTTTAATTTGATGGATAAACAATTAATATATCAGACGGCCGATGTTAATAAAAAGATAAAATCATTATATCTATAATATTAAATGAATATTCACAAAATGAATTCATTGAAATCAAAGTGTATATAAAAAACAATTAAAATATTTCAAGTATTACAACGAAAAAAAAAACTCTTTTTCATTTTAGAAGCGTAATATACATTACCATTTTTAATCTATAAAACACTGATGACAATTATTATGTATCTATTTGCACTAAAATCGTTACATATAATACACGTTGCCATTAATTAATGATATTTAACGTCAGACTGAAGTTATGCTATAATATTGCACGCGCATTAAAGTAAACGATTTTTGATAAGGAATTCAATTTATATATACAAATAGCATACGACCGTCGACCATATAAAAGATAATGACAACTAGTCATGGAGTTCGCGAAATGTGTAAGTACTCAACTTGCTTTAAACATTCCTGCTTTAATAATGGGCTTGTCATCGAATGGCTTGACGTTAAAATGTCTTAAAATGTATTTCATAAAAAAAAAATAATAACAAATGCACACACAATATATAAACTACTAAGTGAAAAAGTCAATGAATTTGATAAGTTTTTTAATATTTAAACAACAAGATAATTTTTCTTTAATTAATCTTGACCCGTGTATTTTTAATACTTTAAAATTATAATTTAAATGACGTACATGCTGTGTTTTACGTTTTCATTATCAGTAATATATATTTTTTATGTCACTAAATTATAATCTCAATCTAATCGAATCAAAAAAAAAAAAAAAAAATGCTTTTTTACTCGTATAATTATTAAAAGAATTCCATAACATCCAATATAAATATAGATAATAATATAGTATAGAAGTTTTTGGAAGTCTACAATTTTAAATCACTAAACCATGTTAGTCACTACAACCGGTCGTGTTATTACAAACGATTTATTTTGTTACATATATATTATGTATATTATATCATATTAATTTTTTATTCGAGTTAATAGTGCTTGAAGTTGTTGTATATAGTCGTCATGAACGACGTCAATAGGTTAGATGTGTGGGTTTGAGAGGGCGGCGATAACAAATATATTAAAACTATTTGTGTCTGAAATCGATTTAATATATAAGTACAGGTACCTATATATAATAGATAGTGTTTACGATAATATCAGGTGCTTTTTTACCTAATAATATTAAAACGCCGTTAAATTTATAGACAAATTTAGTTAGTTACCCAAGTTGTGTGAGTAATTACTCAGTTCTAAATTAAATTATGCGCACGGTGTAAGTTTAGCATCATCAGTACAATATTTTTTATACGGGTAAATTGTTAATAATTCTTACTATACGTGGTTAGGTACCTAAATCCAATATCAAGCCTAACTATGATTTATCATAGAACTAGTATAATTACATTATTTTATTATGTTCATGATGGTTGATAGTTAATTAAATAAATAAAAAAAAAAAAAACAATGTTAAACAGTTTCATTAATAAAATCACCACAACATGTTTTGAATTTAGTCTGTTCATAATAATTTCGTATAAATTATTTTTTGAATATTATTAAAGATTATAATATTGCTCCATTTTAATACAAAATAACAATATTTAATGTGATATTATATACAAATACGAGTAGGTAATATTTCATATCTACTACAAGAAATTCAATGGATAACATTTTTTATTTACGAAGTTACATCACTAGATGACTTTTTCACGCAAGTCGTCAGTGTTTTTTAAATGTAGCTTATTTATTTTATAATAACTTTATAAACATAATTTATTGTGTTTATTATACAAATATATTTAATAGATTGAACAAATTCTAAATTAAAAATAATAAATATTCTTTATTCTTATAAGGCTAAAGATACATTATTTAACAATATTATTTTTAGTTTTACTAATACAGTAACATTTATTTAATTATTGTATTTTTAAGTTTTAGTCTATCTCAGTTTCTAAAAATTATTTTTAACATATAATACTATATTTTATTGCATAATAATATTATAATTTATTACTATTTCTATTGAGTAAATATGCAATAATTATTTTCTTTTAATACAACATACAAAAACCACTCAAGTTTACTTATGTGTTAAAAAACAATTTAAAAAATTAACTTAGGTACCTATATATATATACTAACAAATTAAAAAGAAACATTTGAATTCTTTGATTAAAAAATATTATTTTGAAAATTGTATCTTTTACTATTCGAGTTTAATTGATTTCATTCGACCCATTTTATAATTCACTACCACCTTTTCTTCCGATGGAACGCAGAAAGTATAAATTACAGCTTTCTGTGAAGTTTAATCGTTAGCAGTAAAAATTGTTGTTTCCTCGCGTATATGTAGAGGTATAATAGGTATATGTGTACATAAGTGTATATAATGTGAATTTAAAGGCAGGTTCACAGTATAATTGAATTATTTCGAATATGGTATATTATAGCTGTTTAGCACCGAAGTCGTAAAAATCGAACAGTGTACTAAAATGTAATTTATTTAGATCTATTTTTTTTCCATCAAGTTGGTCTACATAATATATAAACATTCATTTTTGTCTGACTATATAGAACTACTATTGAATTCACTAGTATTTTCTTAAATAAATACCTCAAAGTTAGAACATCCGATAATACATCGTGACTGAAGTTACTTTTTAAAATATTACCGTATTTTAAATTTTAAATTCATAATATACAGTTATTATATAGTGGTAAGTATAGTTGATAATAAATGCAAAACATAGAAATAATATTAAATCACTTATAATTTATAAATAAAAATTATATTTATTTAATAACAATTTTTCAGAACAGCCGATTAACAAATATAGAGCATCTTTAAGATAAATTCATAGTTATAATAATTATTTTTTGATATCTATTTTAGATGAATACTAGTATAAAAAATATAAAAAAACTATTCTGCGAGAGCAATACTTTATACTCTACAATAAATACTAAAATAAAACTACATATTGACAATGTCAATATCAAAACAAACATTACTTTGTCATATTTGTTAAAGCTACGACGTTAAAACATCACTTCAAGTGGTTTATTTTTGTCGTTGTTTCTATGTATACAAGACACGTATATCACGTAGTTAACATAATATAACTTAATTTCGTACTAGCAAACTATTTTCATAATATAATATATTTAATTTAGTTTGTTAGTTAAGACTTATATAACACAATGAAAATAATAATTACAGTATAAGTTATAAAAATATTAAATTACTCAAAGTAAATTATAAATTATATATGCTGATAATATAATATACATATAACACGTATACATGTTTTACATAATAAACAATCAAACTTTTTGACTGATCAGTTTAATACTCGTATATTCCTTGATTACAAATTAATTTGTATTCATATGTAACATATTTTTGGTAGGTGTAATATGAATATTTGTGTTTACTATCAATTCGTAATGATTCTATATGAATAAAACTACGGGTATTTTAGAAATATAGTAAAAATAAGAAATAGATTGAGCCACGTGTGAATTGAATCGAGAACGTCGTTTAAAACGAGGACCAGATGTATATTTGCTCCAATTTGTTTGTAAAATATCTTATCTTAACTACCTTTATCTTTTACTTGCCAAAAATGAAATGAACTCATCATTAAGTATTTGAAATCTGATATTGAATATTTTGTATTTTATAATGATATCTGTTTTTCGAACAAATAAAAACTGGTAATTTTTCACTTTTGATTTCTACTTGATTCATTTCTATCTTCTAACAAAAGTATATTAAAGTTGTAGATTGAAGCATTTTCATAAAAATAAATTAATTTAAAAATTAAAATAATATATCATTATAAAATCAATACATTCAATTGCTATGCTCATAATCTATAATATAAATCAGATTTTGAATATTTTTCCAAAATATTATAACTATTAAATCATTGTTATAATATGTATGTGTTTAATTACATGAAATTACTTATTAAAGTTGTATTATGTACACACTCTCTATAATTTATGAAATTGTGTTGTATTTAATTTAATTGTTTTTAGTGAATGTAATACTATATCATTAATATGTTTTTGAAGACATATAAAAGTTATTATTAATTCAGCAAATAATGAAATGCATAACATTACTGTTTTACATAATAATACTGTTGCAACATTTTCACCTAGATTATAAGTTTTAAATTATGTACACCATTAAATAATTAATACTCTGTAATAATGTTTTACCTGCATTTGAATTTTAAAAAAATAACAACTTTTAATGATAAACTTTTTGGTTAGTAATGTAGATTTTATTCTCACGTTTTTTACATCTCTTAAGACCCTAACTGATGTTGGAATCATAAGATTTGTATTCGTTATTATAACACACAAATTGCTAAGGACCTTTTTATAATAATCATTATCTAATAATCATGAATATTTTTTTTCGTTTATAATATTATCTCCATTACAAATGGTATTTACATAATACTGATTTTTTACCGTTCACTTTTTTATCGTAACAAATCAAAAATCATAAATCATTTCTTTTTCAGCTCAAAGATTGTTCTTTAATGATGTTTTGAAATTATGTTAATTGTTTAAATATTAATACTGATTATGTGAATTTTAAATTTTTGTATAATCTCTTATCAATATTTTAACGTTTTTAATTAGGAAGTGAATAAAGCATTTTTCGTTTAAAAATATAAAGTTTATTTATTCGTTTTATTATAGTTAAATTTATGTTATATTTAATATTGACTAAAGATAAAAAAAAAGGCAAGAAAAAAGCTTCTTTTACCTAAAAGTTTTCTAGAAAATAGCAAATAATCTTAAATGACGTTCTGTTACTCATGGCGAAATGAGTATCTTATGTATTTCAAAGTTACAAGAGTATCATTATATTCTTAGGAATTTTTCTCTTATTTTTATAAAATGAGATAGGAATTTATTGGTTTTTTAGCGTATGTATAAGTGTTGTTAGTCATATAACGTTTTAAAGCAAAAAATTTATCCTATCTTTGATATAATTGATGGTAGCGGTTTTGATCTAACCGGTAACCGAATATTTTTATAGATTATACGAGTAAAACATTATAATATATGAGTACTCGATATCAGTATTGACAATATCTTAATATTTATTTAGATTTTAATTTTGAATAATTTCTATATATAAAATTGTTAAGTAACTTACACTAATTATTTTATTACCTACTATAATATTCTAACGATTTCTTAAATATTTAATATATTTTACTTACATTTATCATTTATGAAAAAAAAAAAAGTATATAAAATATAAAATATTGTTTACAAAGTTACATATTTCTACTGAGTTACTAATTGTATACTTACTTTTAATTCAGAGATATTTTTTCCATAAATTCTGATTTATGTCGTACCTACCTAATTAGTTAAAAATGTTATTATTATTTATGTCAAGTTATATATAATATAATATTGAAATATTGTTTTCTTTAAAATGGTAATAATCTAGTTTAAGAAAATATTGAAAAATGTAACTTAGTTATGTTAATATTTTTATATTTATTTAAATTACCAATAACTAAATAAAATTTTAAGTTTACAGTTTGCTTCTAATTGAGTATACACAAGAAATTAAGGACCCTATATTTGTTTATTTATTTATAATTTATATTGTATTCACATGAAAAGAAAAAAAATAATGGCAAAAATAATAATATGATCTACTCAAAAGTATCATTTTTTTTCATTTTTATCGACATAACAAAAATGTTCTTTTATATAGGTACATTTTTAGTTAATAGTATATTCAGGGAGAATTTAAAGTTCGAATTCTTAAATTGGAAAAACGTCAAAAATCAATAAAACTCGATTCTTTTTTCTCAATTTATAAATCATTAAACCCCAAAGAATAAAAAGAATAACTAATCTAATAATTTATCTTATAACTTTAAAATACTTTAATACAAATCATTCGTATTTGAAATAAGAACCACGATACCTAACTAATTGTTTAATTATCTCTTGGAGTTAAAAAATAAAAATCACCAATTACTTGATAAAGGTTTTTGGGTTTTCAAGCAGAAATTAAGTTTCAAAATAAAAAGTTATTATTTGATTTGTTTCTTGTTAATATGTGACTCATAGTATAAAATTACTTAAATTATTATTTTATTGTTATTTGTTTTGTTTAACAAAATGGTTAAATTAAAAATACAATTTTAAATTAAATTGTTTTCATCAAATAATTTATTAAAAAAGTATCACAAACACTTAAATTATTAATTAGAGTAAAGTATAATTATAGGTATAGGCATATCATTTTTTATCACGACTGCACTGAAAGTGAATTTTCGATACAAATGAACGTGTTGAAAAACGACATTTTCTTTCGTCCAGTGGACAGTTAATGTTTTTTTCCTGTCTGGCGATTGCCTGGGGAAAAGTTACTGTCCGAGTAAGATTAAATACAATTTGTCTAATATATCAAATACTAGACGATAGCTAGGTTACTCACATGCTATTCTATAAAATAGTTTTTCTAATTTAGAAATTGAAAACAGCAAGAACAGTTGATTATGGATTATCGTAAATCATAATATCGATAGTTGCTGTGGGTAGTTGGTAGAAGCGTGATAAAAAAAAAAAAAATAATAATAAATATTCTTTGTAAACCATGTGGGAGGATAAGATATTCAATCTTGGGCGAAATACAGTCCTTGCCTGAGGCTCGTGGTCTACAAGTCATAAGTAACTGAAATAGTTCACTTTTCGCCCTTTTCTTATTAATATACCATTCCATAAAAATATTTCTCATAAACAATATTATACCATTGCATTTTTATTATGTAATAGTTTTCTATTTTTCGTTTCTTTTTTTTTTAAACAACTTCATGTAACATAAAACTTGTTTTGAGGTATCAACAACGTAGTTATTCATCGATTAAACTGTTTACATAGAATTTTTTTATTTACATTTGTCATACGTTAATTTGTACACAATAGTTTACTAAGTTTAATATTTTCTTGAAATTGTTTTTCAATTGACTAGGTCAAAATCATTAGTCTTAAAAATGTGATATTTAAGTTTAATTTTAAGTAATGAATATATTAAATAACTTTAAAATAATGCGATTTAAATAATCATAAATCAAAAGCCAATTCAAAATAGACAGGTAAATGGAAATATATTCTTTGAGTAAATAGTAATTACATTAATCTTATAATTGAATTACAGAAAGCAGAAATAAGAGATATATATTTTCCGGGGAGAACTACTATAAATGAGAAAGGAGAGAATTAATTAGTACAATAAGTTTTGAAATAAATTTGGATAATGAATTCTCGATTATGAAAATAAGATGAAGCTTCGGACTGTGAAGCAGGAAAGTTGAAAAGAGGTTTCATGTGTTTTACATCCAGAATATTAGACTGATTTATTTTACGATACTGAGAAGAGATTTGTATTTGGGGCATCCGTTTTAGTTAAAAGTAAAATCATCTCCACAAAGGATGCGTTTTGATAGGTATCACAGATAGTTTTGAATTTTGTTCAATTTACGAAGAGTCAGTAAATAAGTGATTGGTAATTCGAGTATAAGTATAGTAATTCGTGAAAAGGGCTCTAAATATATGTTTTTTTTATTGGTAATATTTTTATCATGATAATTATGTCAAGTTTAAATTAATTTTGTATTTTTAATTCAGTTCTTTCAATTATATTTTCATATCGATATCTCATTGCTTATAATATATATTTTTATAATGGTTTAAATTTATTTAAAAAATCTAAATAACGTTCTATTTAAAATCAAAAGCATATTTTTGAAGTTAACTTTTACATAATAATTTATGTTTTTGTCTTTTCACAAAAAATGTTTAAATTGATAATAAATGTATAAAATTATATTTTTAATAATAATTTTTTGTTTATTATCGTGATAACTCATCTTAAAAAATATATTTACAAAAACCAATATTTATTGAGATAATTAATATTTACCGTTAAAATAATCACCTAGTAAAATATGGTAAGCTATTATAAAAAGAAAAAAAGTAATTATTAAAAATTGTTTAGTTGACTTTGATGAATTTAATAATATTAATGTTAGTAATTAAGTTGGTGAAATCAAATTGGGAAATATTAAAATTGTTAGATTTAAAAAAATTATATTATAGCAATTTAATAATTAAATCACCATAAATATTGTGAACACAAATTAAATAAATTCAAAATATAATAAATGTTTAGTATGCTGTGTTGTATATTAAATCATCTATCGCTTATACTAAGTTATTTGTTTTAGAAAAATTATTATATTTTCGATATAAGTTTGTTTAATTTTTATTTATTATTCATAGAACATTATCAATTTTAAACCATTATTATTTAATGTATTAGCATGTAGGAAATTTGATTTTATTCATCTTTATTTATTATTGTGTTAGACATGTTAATTATAATGTATTCTGATTAAATTTTGCATTATTTTCAAAGTAAAAACAATAATTCTTTCCGTTAACGTAAAAGGTATGATGCCCTACTAGTCGTGGATGATGAGGGTTCCACTAGATTTATCAACGTTTATCTATACTTAGTAAAATTAAATTTGTTTAACTTATTGTTTTCTGAAAAATTTCACACGTATTATACATTATATACTATTATATTTTATTATAACACTTATTTTGTAAGTATCAAATATATAAATTACAATATGTTGTACAAAATTCAGTTATTGTTTAATATTATAAAATGTAATGTATTTTTTCTTTTTTCTTTTCAACTGAATTAATAATGTAACAATATTTATAGTAATATTATATTTTATTGATTTTTATAATAATTTAAAACAACAAAATATTTAGGTACTTCACATTTTTTAAATATAGTTTACTTCTCTAAACAATTTGTTAGAACAACATTTTTCAAAAATATTATTTTTCTGTCTGATATTCTGAAAAAATTATACTTTGCTATATGTAAAATAATTAATCATTGTAGAATAAACTATAAAAATTTAAGCGTACTTAATTCGTTTTGTAACTGAGTGTATAGATACAGAAATATAAGTGTATTTAATTATACTCAAGTACTTTTTTGTAACTGAAGTTTGAACTTTTATAGTTTTTAAATTATCAGTTCATAAATAATTAATAAATTACATATTACAGTAGAAATTCGTGTGTAATATTGTATATTAGTATATTATAATATTTACTTACAAAACCAAAATAACTACTCTTAAATATTAAAGATAATAATACTTAGAATTTCATTATTATATTTTTGAAAATTTGCTGATTTTAAAATGAACCGTTTTTATAATTTTATTTTTAAATGTTTATCTTAAAACATATTAACATATATGTAAATATATAAATTGAAAACTACTATTCATACAATACTTTACTGATTTTCATTTTGTACAACACTCAACATGATAGTCTATTAGGTATAGGTAGATTTACAGGATGTGTTAGCTTATAAGTTACGCTACATTGTATAAAATTGTATACAAATTAATATAAGTACTACTATATTTTTTACTGAATATTGAAACCATGTGCTTGTTGATCTTCATCCACACATTTTTACTATTTCAGTTTGGGTATTGATGGTGAATATGAACAGCTATACGTATTTAGGTATATAAAATAATATCCACCTTGACTTAAATTTGCTTGTGTACCAGAGTCGGAGTGACTCACCAGGATACCGGAAAAATCCCAGTGGCCTGGAAGTTAAATGGCCCGTTGGTCTGAAATATAGATAAAAAAAATAATAAAAAAACATGAAAATAGTGTAGAGTAATGTGAGAAATAATTTATCTATACACGAAAACAAAATTATAGAAACAATTTAATTGATAATCTTTTTTATATTATTTTTTTAATTTTAAATTCTGATAAATGATGGCTATTCAATATGAATTTGCCGTAGCTCGTATATAGTATATACGATAACATACTCACGTTAGTGGAGTACACACTATCTATTTTTATAACTTTCACCGAAGTTCTACAGAACAATAATATCTTATCGCCTCGTGACTATCGAGTCAAATATACATTTTCCCATTATTTTGTCATCAGAGTATCTATTTAACAGAATATAGTATGGTAGACAAGTAGAGTACTTTTATACTACATTTATATTTCATACATTTTCAAAAGTTTTGTTTTCAAATATTATATTCATTTCAATATTAAATATTTTCTCAATTTCCTCGAAATGAGTGATGATAAGAAAATGAAAGATGGTTCTGAAAAAGAAAGAGAGATTAAAGTAAAAAGTATTGATGCTAAGTGGAAAACAATGTATGAAATTAGTTTCGTATTATAGCAAAATAAATTTATCTCTAATTTTAACGGATACTAAAAATATCTCTGCTCATAATGATTTGTCATTTAAAACTGATCATGTACATATATTATATAAAAACATTTTAAGATAATTCAATTTTTGTTACCAAATTTAGATTTTAGATTTAAAGTTTTTTTTTTTCAATAGCTTTATCAATAAAATATATACCTATGCAAAGAATTTTTTTATTTTTATTTATCTATTTACATTCAAATATAAAATTCATCATATACATAAATAAAATAAAGTTTCTATTCAAGAGATGAAAACGTTGAATTGCCTGGAGGAAATTTATTTTCTTGGCTTGAATATTTTCCTAGTGTACCTATACTAGTATATGTATATATTACAAAATATACAAAATCACATGTATCTAACATGCAGGAATTATTAACAATTTTGCGTTCGAGGAAAAAAAACAAAACTTGGTGTTTTAATAACTAAAATCTATTAATAAGACCGTGTTTAACTATTTTTTTTGTCTGGAGGCAGTATAGTAAAATTGTGATTACAAATTTTTGTTGTTGTCGTTGTTTACTTTTAACATTCCAAAACGTGATTGACAATCTAAAAATAATAACTTGGCACTAGAAAAGTATTGAGTCGGTGAAAAAACGGGTTGGGAGGGCGGGTTGAAATATTGAAACGGTGCTTAGTTAGGATGGTGGTGATTGTGAGGAAGAGGTGGGTTCGAGATAGAAACACACACCGAATTAATGGTTGGTTTAACTGGCGCTTACGTTCCCGCGGGATGTTATGCGCGTTTTTACCGTTATATTTTCGGGGTCTAAAAACCGAAATATATGTACACGCGAAGCATGAAGCCCCGCGAGTACGCATATATTGTGCACACATATGTGTATGTGTTTGTGCGTGTGTGTGTATTATGCGGGTGGAGGAGGGTGTTTACATATTATACATATATATTTTGAATCTGATGATGGGCGGGCGCGTAGTGTGCGTGTGAAGGTTGTAAAAAGTGTTCACGAACTAGTGGGGGTAGAAAAAAATACATTTTTGAACCATCCCGATGTGATAGTGACAAATGACGACAGCTACGGGTTGTTTTTTCCTCTAACCATTCTCTCCGTCAATCTCACTCTGTGTGTGTGTGTGTGTGTGTGTGTGTGTGTGTGTGTGTGTGTGTGTATAGGTACCTAGTTATGTTTCTCTCACGCAGTCTGGTACAAGCGAGTGTGAGCCAGTTGACGGCTGAAGCTCCGATAAAAAATCTAGTGTAATTGGCAATCAGTCTGATGCACTGAATTTTACGGCCCTTGTTGCTCACCTGTAACATTTCACCCACGAATTGATCGATAATATCTTAATGTAAATTTAGACATAGGTACACAATATAATCATTTCCTGTTACGTTTGATTTATCTGAACAGCAGCCACCCACCAATGTTATTCTTCTTGGAAATATCAAATACATCTAGAGAACAATTTTATATGTGAAGATACATAATAAACAAATATACGTATAGTATCATACACATAACAATAATATTAGATAGTAGATACATATTAATATATTATGCTGTATTAGGAAATCGCTCGGTGATTTTGAGAATTGCGATACGTGTATGTAGTACATAAAATTCCGTTAGACAATTTAAAAATAATTTTTATATAATAGTAGGTATATTTATGATCACCAGAGTTTTAAAATTGATAATATTAGTTCGAAAAATGATCAAAACATTTTGGACAACTTCTATTACTCAACTAATAACGAAAAGTGAAAAGGAATCTTTACTAGAAATTATAAAATCAATACCATTAAATGTTTGTTATTATTTTTCAATACTTTATTTCTTGAAGTTTCGAAAAAAAAATAAAATTGATGATACTCGTGTAAAATTTATCTGCCAAATAAAAATTTATTTTATTCAAAATGTGTATTTTATTTTAGTAGTACATAATTACAATTTGTTGTTCGTTTTAAATTATTTAAGGGGAAAGAGAGCATTAGGACAGCGACAAATTTATATTAATTTGCATTGCTTATTTTTTAATTCTAAATCAATAATTTAATTACAAATATACTGTTTGTTATTTGTTAGAGGTAAAACGTTATAGCTGTATTAATCATAATCCATAATATGTTTTCAAGTATTTGTAGTGTTCAATAAAATATGACTTGATAATTGAACTTTAATATAAGTTCACTCATAGCTTAATTACTTTATTTTATTCGTGAAAATATTGTTCTGTGTTATATCCATTGTAAATACTTTTAAGTGTTATTAGGACAAAATATAAAAATATTTAATTATTTATTTATTAATTAATATTGTTATTAATTATTTATTCAATATATTTACCTATTCCAGTCTTATCGTTAAAATCACTAAGTTAATGATTTTCTAATAAACCCAATATTATATTTACTTTTGGGTAAGTATTATGTTTTATGAAATATATTGTTTTGAACACCAAAAAGGTCATGCTTATAAATACACATATGCTTATAATTTATTTTAATTTAAATAGAATTCAGTTCCAAAACTTTTTTTTTAAATATTTAATTTGTATTAATATTTTATACAATGTACATTTTGTATTTGTATTTATGTATATTTCTCTCATTTTTATTATCATATTATTTTTATAATACATTTAACTCTCATAGTTTAAAAGAATTATCATATTATTCTTATTTGTATCATACAATTTTTCAATACAATGAGTTTCAATTGAATTATATAATATGGATTACAACATTGAAACCAGTTTATTTTCTTAAAAGATTTTTCAAATAAAAAGTTTAAAATTTTACGGTGGATCTACTATTTATTAAAATCGTCGTTGGTTTTTTTTTTAAAGTTATTTTTATGGTTTTTGATAAGTATATATTTTTAAAATATAAAAATCCGCATTTTTAAGGCATTTGAATTAAATTACAATCAATATGAATACACAATCCTATATTTATAAACCTTTAAAATCAAATCACATCTTTCAAAAAAATAACACGTCATTGAAAATATAGCAATTAGTTTTGTATTTTCTTTAACACAAATTGTAAAGATCTTAGTTTCTATATAACTTATTAACAGTTCTATTAAAATTTTAAATTTATATAGGTTATAACAATTAAAAGAAATCACAGTAAAACTATTTATGACATTGGTTCTCTGTGAAAATTGCTACATAATGTTAGAAGACGAACCATTTCGTTAAACATTAACACTTAATACTTTTAAATGATTTACTTTATTCAATTTAATTGAAATATTTATGTTACTTTAACTACATTTATTCAAATAGTTCAAATGTAACACTTAATAGTAAATGGTGTATGCAATGTAACACGTTTTATCAGTAGTTTATGTGTTTAACCGTAATTAATTCGTCCTATTTTTATTTATTGTTTTGAATTAAACTAATTTTGTAAAACATCTTTAATGAACTACATACATAATCGTATATGATATAATATCTCAAATAAAACATAAAATCCTAAATCTATATAGATATATTTGATATTTGTATATTGTTTTGAAGAATTAATTAAATGTTTGAAAATTTTAATGTATTAATATTTAATTTCTTTAGTTAGTATCAAATGTAGTTTAAAATTAAATTTGATTTATCATTATAATAACTTTAATATATTTTTTTAAATAACTATTGTTTATAGATATTATGTAAATACGTAAATCAATTAAAAATATATGTACAAAATAAACTGTAAATTGAATTTCTATATAATTTTAGTGATCAAATACTTATAATAATATAATTTTAAGTAATTTATATGATAACATAAACGAAATAAAATACTAACAATATTCATTAATAACTAGTGAATTTTTCTTTCTTTCTTTTTTAAAATATTTTAAATAACCCTTAATTCAACAACGCCCTACTTCGCTATCTTTTTTTCTAGGTTAATAGTATATTTTTAACTATAAACTACCTCTAAAAAACAAAACAAAACAAAAAAAAAAAAAAGAATTAATAATTTTATAAGTATTGATAAGTAACAACAGCATTTTCCAAGTAATTTAACGTATTGTGTTAAACGAATAACCCGAAATATATTAATAATCGTATTTAAGAAAACTGATGTAGTCATTAATCTTCAATTTGTGTACACACTGATGTTAAGATGGAACACTTGAAGGTGCCTTCGATGTTGGTTTTGGCAATAAGGTTAGACGTTTTTTCCTCCTTATTTATTTTTTTCTTAACCCAATTAGTTTTAAAACTGCTCAGACATTATTCTGTGTTCACTACTTGGTTGTTTTTGCAAATGTATACAATATACACCTAACTGAATATCGTTAACGCGCCCCTCGTTGTGTTATCATAATAAACTTAAAGCTGCATCGTGTATTATTTTAACAGAAAACCATCATTATTTTAAAAACGTACCATAAAAACACTTTTAAAAATATTTATTTTTTTATTACAAAATTTGTTGTTATTATATCAAACATTTTTGAAAAAAATTGCATTATTTACAATTTATTTTTAAAGTTTTTATATTTTAAATTGTTACTTCAATTTTTAGCTCAACAATATTAGTTAACAAATTTTAAAAGGATTTTAAGGTAATATACGTTATTGTTTTTATCAAGAAAAACCATAAGGAAAATATTTAGCTTAAAAATTAAGAAAATTAAAAATGGATATAATGTTGTAAAATATTGAAAAATATTTAATAACATACCGATAAAAAGAAACAAAAAATATCATTTTAATTTTCAAATGTTGTTTTATATTAAGTAAGAGTTATGTAAAAATAATTTTTTCAAAAACTTACTTCATAATTCCTCCTATAATGAGTGTTTATTGTTAAAATAATTATTTAGTATAATACTGTTCTGAATAATAATTCAAATACCGCTGATAACGGTGTATTGTGAAGTATTATGATTATTATTATTCAATATTTTCGTTTCGCTAATTGGTTTCTTTATTATACATTTTATCATGATTAATATTTTTACTATTTTTTTTCAGAATAAATTACCAGAAATATCCCTTAAACCTTACAATAACCGCACTATGCATAATAATATACCACTAAGCTTCCAAAATAATTAAGGTAGCTTCTCAAAAATAATCATGCCGGATAATTGTAACCGTAAACTTTTCAGCGGGTTAACTAATTTTATGAAGGATTATTTTTTTCCATGCCGTCACCCTTATCTAACATCATTTAATAGGGATTATGTAAATTTTTTAGTTAATCGATTTAATTTTTCTGTTAAAAAAAAAAAAAAAACATCTATACCTAATTCCTTATGCTTTTTCTTTATTTTTATTTGTATCGTTGAATCTTTTTTCTCGCATTGTCATTATAATATAATCCTAGTTATTAATTTTATAAATTTATTTAAATTTTTTACTATCAAATATAAAAGGAAAAATAATTTATCACTAGGGCTCGGAAGTTGATGCATTTTGCATTTTTTTTGGAACTTTTTAGACGATGCTCTCCTAGCCACAAATCTGTTTCGTAAGCATGTGAATCTAAATAACTAATTTTTATTTTACATTTTTTTGGTGTTTTTTACATTTTAAGTCATTTTTTGAGATTTTTAGGTCATTTTCCCACAATTTTAGTTATTTTTACTGATTTCACACTAGTTCATTTCTTATCGTTTCTTGTTGACCATTATGCCGATAACTTAAACCACAGACATTAAATTTATAAAACAAATATTTTTAATTTTTTAATTTTCCTATTTTAAGGACATTTTTGTCATTTTTATGTCATATTTTGAATTTTATAGTAAAATAGAGTAAAATATTTTAAAAAAAATGTATTTTTATTAATATTTGTAATTTTTTTAGGTTATTTTTTTAGGACAGTTTTTGCCATTTTTATGGTCATTTTTTATTGTTTTTAAGGTCATCAACTTCCGAGCCCTACTTATCACTTATAATTTAACTTTGCGTTTTCAAACAAACACAATATAACGTAACATTATGTAATTAAAATTAAACGCTCATCAGTAAAATAATGTTCTGTCTGATATATATAGAATAATATATACTAGGTATCTACTATCTACTTAGAAAAATATTTCACTAGATTTTACTCATTGTGTCCACGGTGATTACGTTATAGAAATTGGGTATCACTATGTATTGCAACAATTATAAAAAAATAATATTATTATTATTTGTGTTATGTAAAATGATTTTTTTCATTATCTATATTTTTATAAAAATTAATAGGTAGTATTTAATTTTCTTGATTGTTTATTATAAATGATTTTCTTATAGATAAAAATATAAATAACATATTAATCTTTATAATTATTGAATTATTGTAATAGATTATAATATCTTAATTTTAACGATATTATCACAATGAGTGAAATTTTGAAACATCCAATAGAGATTTAATTTATATATTATACATTTTGTGAAAGATGGATAAAAAATTATGCAGCTGTTGAAGTGTACTATCCAAAATATTTCAGCGCAGAATTCGAGAAATAAATTGAATTAGTGCTTTTTTTAGATCTGTGTAAGATTGCAAATTTGAAATTTAAATTATTTATTATGGTTAAGTATATAAAACAAAATAATAATATGTTATTATTGATGATTAAATGTAGCAAATAAAATATCTAACAAAGTTCCGCTTTAAATAATTATACAATTTATGTTGATGGGTTATAATACATTCCATAGTGTTTCGTGTTAACTAGAAAACTTAAATATAAGCAAAACTCCGTTCGTTATAAATTAGGTTTATGGGTTCAATATTTAAAATAGATTTCCTATATAACTATGTTTAGTTAAGCACTTTTATTACTATACATTAATCACACTTCTTGAAAACAATTATAATTTACTTTATTATTTTATATTACTTTATTCTATTGTAGATATATTTAACTACAACTTGCAATTGGCTAGTCAAAAATTTCTAACATTTACCTATCATTATAAATGCATTTCCAAGCAAAATAATTTACACATATTTTGCAATAAATATAATTCTCAAATGAAGGTTTATAATAATATTGTTTGTTTTAATAAAATAGTAAGTATTGGAGTTCAGTTTTAAGTAGAACTAGAAATTAAACGAATGAACGTGTATTAAAACACTGATGAATTCAATATATCTTATTTAATTTAATCAGATTTTAGTATCACGTGCACCATACACTAAGCATAAAACTGTTAATGGAAGGTATAATTTTACCATAGAAATTATTTCTATTAAAATATCTCATCTTTATTTCATTAAACTAATGTAAATAATCAAAAACTTAAAATAACTGTTCTAAGAAACTGAACACTAAATATAATATAAATATCTAAATAATGCATTTAAAGGATAGATTATTAGCATTTTACTATACAGGAGCATTTTATTAATTATTATAAATGCTTGATGTAAGGCAAGAGTATAACAAAGTGAATCATATTACTTGGTTGTACATTATGAAATTGTATACAAATATTGCTTACATTAAAAGGTTTAATTAATTTTCGTATTATAGTTATTAATCAAATTATTACCTATATATCTTACAATATCTATACGTTTAAACCAATAAGATTACTTTATGAATTGATAACTGCAAACATCCAGACATCTAGTATCAGTTTTAAACAGTATTATACCTATATTTATTATTGAAACCACTTGATTTTAAACTGTAATAACTCTAAATACAAGTTAGTTTCACTATAAAGTCTTGTAAGAGCTGTAATTATTTTTTTAATCATATTTTTTTTTTTTACACAATAGCTGTTTAGCAAATATATTTGTGTTTTAAAAAAATCGTCGTTAATCTTGTGCGTGCTATATGTTTGAAATCAATAATGTCTGGTCTCGTACACAAAATTTACATTGTTACAAATATATGTATTACTTTTGATATTTAATCATTTTTATTTTTTTAAATGTCATTACCGTGATGAAAAATTATATTAAAATGAAATATAGCCTTAATTGCATTTAGGTCACTATAAATTATCGGATGTTGAAAATGGTCAATCGTGAATTGAACTTGGTATAAAATGTATATGAATGTAACAAATATATTATACATATATATATATATATATATATATATACTATTGAATGTGCGTTTTTGTGTTTTGATGAATAATTTCTCTCTAGTGAGTAGTGAAAAATCCCATTTAACTAAAACGAATCATACACGAACACTTTATCGCGCCACAGTGTTTAAGTTTATATTTGAATATTTAACAGTGAATACTGTGCATTTGAAACACAAATTGGATGATTGGTTTTAATAACCAATGAATGTAAAACGATTTTGATAGATCAGAATTTGATTGCGATTTTTTGTCGTAGAATGAAACTATCTAACTACCTGTACCGACCGGCGCATCACGCAAGACCGTCGCATATATTTAAAGTGTTGATTTTAACTGAAACCAACCGCATGAAACCAAGCTAACCGAGTTTACCCAGCATCCTATGAATATTCATGTCTACAAGATAAAGTACTAATTAAAGATTCGATCAATGGAATAAATTCAAGTTTCTATTTTGACAGAGTGGTCTGAAAACAAGCTTCTGCATCAGCGACTTGTGAATATTATTAAGATTTTTCCTAAGAAAACTGTCTACAGTTTATTTATCGAATATTTGTTGATGCGTTCGTCAACTGCATATTTCATATTTCAGAATTTGCATTGTCTTATCGATTAATAACTACCAAATTGTGTTTCAAAATATGTATATCCTCTTTCGACTAAAAATTGAATTTATGTTGTTGATGCCTATAGGCGTCGTTATTGTAACATAATATACTATTTTAACATATTATATTATTAATTGTTGTTAATTGTTATACAATTAAATTGATATCATGCTTGTGTTTTTTCAGGTACGTGTTTGTGTTTTTATCTATAGACAACAAATTAAGATCTATGGTTTTTGGTAAGAAATATAGACAATTTTAAAAATAACTAACAGTTTATTGTAATAATTAAAAAAAAAAAAAAAAAAACAATTGTAATAATATGTAATTATATTTGACTAAAAATTGTAATTAAGTTTATAATTATTAAAATATTAGAACATAAACTATATAAATAAAAGAACTTTTATAAATCCTTGAAATAAGTAATAATACAATAAAATAAAGAGAAAAATATTTAATGTATAGTTGAATTAGATTCTGAGTCATCTAGGAATATTTTGTTTTATTTTCTACTTGTTCGGTGATGGTTAAAAAAAAAAAAAATCTTTTTCAATAGTATAAATCAAGTCTGAATGATAATTTAAAGAGTTATTTTCAATTGTTTTTGAAGTTGTAAATAAAAATCATCAATCGTCGGAAATATTTAAACAAATACCAGCAAGTGAAGTTTTTACACAGCTGAGATCAGTTCAGAATCGATACTGAGTGAAATTATAACCCAACACAAAATTGTTTAACGTGCTTTATATAAATTATAAGCTATGAATACTGAAAATATTATTTTTTTAAATTGTAATTTACATTATGTATAAATATGTTGGAATACTCAGCACATAAACAAAATAAATACATTTAATCGCCAAACAAGCAATTTACTAAAACTAATCATTAATGACTTTAAATGAGATAATTGTAAAAAATTCCGAGTAAAAATTATAATACGGGATAAATTAAATAGCTCATTTGTGACCATCCGCTTCATTTACTTTAAATCAGGTACTACCGTGAGTTTTGATATTAAATTTGAATGCAATAATAAACTGTCGCTTTCGTAGAATGATTCTATTTGAAACATGATTTAAATCAAGTTCCAAGCATTTCTTCAAAATCGTTTTACTCTTCTCAGTAGTTTTTCTTTATGTTTAGGGAAACTTTAAAGAAAATCGAATAAAGATTCGATTTCTGAACTTTTAAATGTACTATATGAAACGATTAAGCATTTTATCAACTCAAAACGTGTTTGTAAAAAAAAAAAAGAGTACTGGTAAAAATAAATATACAAAATTATTATTACCATTCATAAATGTTATTTTTGTCTTATTCTCTTCTAGGAATTAAACTTTATCCTGTGGGGACAATAATTCTTTATGTAGTTTATTTATTTAATATATAACATTAGTATATGATGCTCAATATAATATTAACATACATATTTTTACAATAATTAATAAACATTTATTTTATTTAATAGAATAATATAAAAATCACATATTTTATATATCTATCTTATTTTTATTACAATAGTGTATAATTTTAATTTTAAAATTTATTTATTTATGTAAAATCAATTTTAAATAAATGTGATGGTTATTTTTTTTTTTTTTTTTTTGCTATTCTAAGGGTAGTGATAAGCCATAGTAGACTAAAAATGATTATAAGTTCTGGAATATTTTAATAGTATTAAAATATCATAGAAATGTTTACACTATGAAGTATAATTATACAATGTACAAAAAAAATAAATTTTGAATATGTATTTTAATTAAAGCTTTACTATATATTTTAACAAATTAAAACAAATGATATGCTCAATTTCGTTATTTTTCTTATAGGAATAATTAGGTGTTTTTAAACTACGTAATGTTTAATTTTTATAATGTATTTCACATTATACAAAAAAAAAAAAAAAAATTACTTAAAATATTATAAATATTAATTTAATCTAACTGCCATATTACATCTATGGTATTCTTAATTTTTATACCTATCTATTTTATGTATCTATTTTAACATTTTATAAACTTTTTAGAATGCTATTCTTATGAAATATCTAACGCATAAAATCATGATAATAATTACTATAATAATAATAATTTTATATGAAAAGTACTAGTTATTCAAATATAATCATAAATATCCATATGTTAGAGTTTTTTTTTTTTACATAGTACAAGTTTTACACGTGCATTAAATTTTCACGAGAATCACGTTATTCAATTAAATAAAACTACTATGATTTTCATTGGCGTTTTTAGATGATTAACAATTAAATAAGTTAAAAAAATACATTAAATGAATCATATTATAATGAATTAGATTCGAGTTGTCAATATAAGAATCATTATGAAAACACACTTTTTTACATATTATGAAGTGATCTATAACTCATAATATATACTTACACCAACGCTTTGACATAAAAAAGCTCTTTGTGTCACGTTAGCATTTTTTCATGCTTACAATTTATCAATTTTACTATACTAAAATCTATAATCTAATTGGAAATATAGACCAGATCTGAAAATTTAATTAAAATTGCTCTTCATCAGACAATTTAAATTAAAAAATATCCACCGAAATGAAATGAAAACTTTCAATAAATTGTCCGTATATGTGTTAATTAATAATAGAAATATATTATTTTATTGGATATGTTCACAACAACCAAAGATATAAGTACTTTCAAAAATTCTGAATAGTCGTCGCCCACGTAAACAATTTAATTAGAAAATTTTTATTTTTATTAAAGTCCAGCCATGAGGCTCACCTGACTATGACAAATGGTTCATTATATTTAATAAACTTTAATATTATTACATACAATCTATTTTTCTTATGGGTTTTTTTTTTTTTTAACTATTGAAAACCAATAATTAAAAAAAGACTGTACAAGAATTATTTATTGATTTAAAGATTAGTTAAAACATTTATATGGTTAATATATATATATATAATTTCATTCAAGTAAATAGGTTATATATTTTTCTATACATTTTAAATACCATGAATAATAATTATTTTATAAGATAATATAATTTTCCTTGATATAATTTTTTGGTCTTATTAAATTATATTTACCTAATTAAATTAATGATTTGGTATCATACTATGTGCAAATAAATAGACAACTTAGATTTAGTTATCAGACATATTTTGTTAAAAATTGACTTTAAACTTTACTGAGTTGGTTAAACAATTTAATTAACTATTTTTTTCTTAACTGAATAATAATTATAAGTTACAACTGTATTAACTTTTTCAGTTTCCCTTAAAAATGTGTTACATGTAAAGACCATAATCTATTTTAAATTGTATTTTATCTAATTAAAAATGCTATATAAAATATAAACATGGTGAATTATGATCTATAATAAATTTACATTATGCATATCATTGTGTACTATTTAAATATGTTAAGACAAATTTTGGGTTTTTTCGTGGAAATAATGCAAATTAATAAAAAAGGGGCTTTATAAATTTCACACATATCATTTTAACAATGCCACAGTATTACTTTTTCTGTATATGATGTAAAAATCCATACTTGCATTATATACATTATATATACATCTTGTCCAACCCATTATGAATTCAATTATTCAAAATGCCAATCGGCAGCTAAACACATGCTGTGTACATGAGGGTAAATTTTGCTGAAAATGTGATTATCATTATCCAATTTTGTTTTCATATAAATATATATATTATATATATACTATGAATTAAACTCATAAGTACTTTTTAAACCCTTCAATTTTCCATAATGATGTTATAATATATCTTTATTTTATAACAATTTTATATATTATAAGTTACTTTTTATCAAATTACATCATTTTTTTTTTCTATAATTTATTTACTTTAATATATACTATATTATATTATATTATGTATAATTTAAAAATAAATTATATTTTATAACAACCTGTACTACAGCTTGATTTAAGACAACGAATTCTGAAGTTGAAACCTATAAGCTCCGTAGCTTGATAAAAAAAAAAAGAATAATATAAAAATAATTTACTGAACTTGTCATACATAAAATTCATTGATAACTATTTTAGTAAAAACTTAAATACTCCATTCGTGAAATCGGTGATTAAAAAATTTCGCATTTAATAACAATGTAATTATATTTTAATCATGACATTTTGTTGTTAATTTTTTCAATTAATTATACAGTATATTACGTATAATGGAAATTATTATTAATGATTTCTTATTTTTTTATATTGTTTCATATATTTAATTTAATTGTTTATATTATAATATTTATGTAGTTGAAAATTATGTTATCATTATTTTTTAATCACGTTTAAATATTATTGTTATCAATTTTAAAAATAATTTGAATACTTCAATCAACCAATTAAATGGTTCCAAATTTAAACTTTTTGAAAGTTTTCCATTATTATAACATGAAAAATAATTGATTGTTTTCCAAAATAATAAAACAAAACCGACACAAAGATATATGTTACACGTAAATAAAATCGCATAGCACATTATTAAGTCAATCAACAGTTTATTTTGCGATATTATATGTATATGCAAGTTTGAAAGCCTAAATTACATGGAATACTAATAGAACTTTAATTTTGCATACGCAATAATTTACAATTTCATTTATCTTGAAATATTTAAAGAGAGTATGAAATAAATGTTAATTATAATTTGTCAGTTAATACTGAAAAGTACAATTCCTTTTAATTAAATATTTATCTTTTTATTTAGAACGTGGATTTGATTTATTTTCAATGTATACCTACAATTTGAAATATAATTTCATCAATTGTTCATTTGTATGATTATGGAGCTCAGTAGAATAAATAATGTCTAATATTACTTGTAATAACTAATATACAACTATAATGGTATAAGAAATGTGTATACATTTTGTAACTATAATACGTGTAGTTTGACAATAATGTACATAATTTAAGAAAAAATTAATATGTTTGTTTGAAATTTATTTTTACTTTATACCTATGTAAATAATAAAACGTAACGAAATATTAATATATATTCAATTTAAGAAGTAATAAAATAAGTTAACAATTATGTTATACTTGTATATATCAATATATATTAAAAATATTGATATCAAAATAATAAATACACATATCAATATTATTTATTTTTAATGATAACACAATATTAAGTTTTATTTAAATCAATATAGTAATCTGAAAAAACGATTCACATAATTGTGTGATAACTGCATTCGCTATGTAATTGACTAAATTAGAGTATACACATGTTACTCAGTTGTTCAGTAGAGATTAAAATTAAAATTAAAATTTTAGCGTAAAATCATTGCACTTGTAGAATAATTCTACAATATTTCACCCAATAAGCTTTAAGTATCTATATATTTATAGTATAAAAAATGTGTATAGTAATAGAACATAATTTTATATTATATATATTTTTGTTTTTGTTTTTTATTTTATTTAAATGATTATAAATTATAATACGTGTATACTTATAGTTTTAGATGGGTAGGTATATATTTATTTTGTTTTAATTTTTTGCCGGGTTTACTGGCCGTGTACTTGTGTATAATATTATTGCGATTTATGACGTATTGGTTTAATCTCATGAGTCTGTAATTATTTCATTTTTAATTTCATTCTAAACTTTTATTTTGTCAAACTAACAACGCTTTATATAAATATAATAACAACATAGAACATAATATTGTTATGTTTAACCACCGGAGTTACAGACGACTTGCTTGCACATCATGTGTATATTATACACATGAAGATAATTTTACATTAGAAAACCCGTAAATATATAAAATTTATATGATAAACATACAATAGCAGTTATCCCATATGATAGATTACAAACTCCCAGCTAATCAGTAATGCAGTACATTACACACATATATAATAATTTTACACGGGGTTTGGTTTTTTTGGGAAATGAAGTCATATCACGGTTTTACGTATTTGATACATTCGTTGTGGCTAAGATATACCGGTTTAAAATTAAAAATAAATACCTAAATCTAGTCATAATTTTTCAAAATATTATTGTGTAATTTAGTAGTGTTAAATCACTAGTAGTTTCTTCAATACGCACCCAAGTCGTTATAAAGGATCGTCGGCGTTGAATTTATTTTGAGTGTCTACGACGTATATTTTAATATCGCTATTCAATTATAATACGAATAATAAATACTTAATATATTTTACTTTGAAATATCATAATTTACAGCAAGATTCTCAATGTCTCATACAGAATAATAGCATCACGCGTTGGCGGCGTTCTATATTATATAGCATTAGCATATAGGTTGATAATTAATTTAAGATCCTTGTGTTTGAGAGATATTATTTAAATTAACAGATCGTATACAATAGTTGCTATGTTCTGTAAACATTGTCCTAAAGCGATAGACTACCTAGACAACGATTAAGACAACTTCCGCATTCGATTGTTTTATGTCATTAAAATAAATTAATAATGCCTTTACAGCTATAGTAAGCTGTTTCGGATAAAAACCAAAACTAGATTATGTTTCTACAATAATAATTTAAAACGTTGTGTATCGATATACTACTAGCCTAGTATCGAAATCTAAAAATTCTCAGTTATAATAAAATAGTTTTATGTTGTATCGTGTTCCATAACAGTGATATCAACACATAGTATATATTGTGTTATATTTTCATCTAAGTTTTCTCTCAAAATTCGATAAGTACAATAATTTTACCGGTAAGACAATAAAACACGAAATTCCAATCAAATAAATAATTATATTATACTTATAGGTACACAATTGCTCATTCGAACAATGCTGATATATGTGGGCTATATATCTTTTCAAAATAAATTGGTTATTACGTATCTGCATCGTTATAGAAAATAGCTAGTTATATTTACGGGTTAAATAAGCGAATCCATATGAATATAGAACAAAAAGGGTTTCGTAACAACATACGTCACTGTTTTAGTTTTTGAAGAAACAAGAAATATTTTTATTTAATTCGAAATATTTAAATACAATTACTTTATATTCAGTATCAATTTTATTTTTTAAATATATATATATACCTATTTTTTAAATATTGATAGGTATATTTAAGTATATCGGGTACCGAATAAATAGTTTATATATATATTTAAATAGATATTCAAAATTTAGATGAGTACATTAAAAAAGTAAATAGTAAGGGTATTAAGACATAAATACTATTATATATATATATATATATATATATATATAATATAACACAAATAATGACGTGTTGGATTAGCTACATAAAAATATGCAGTAAAAATCATGAAAACATGCAATAAATATGCAAGGAAATTTTTTTTTAATTTAAAATTCACAAAACAACTTATAATAATTAATTATTTAAATACTAAATAAAAAATGAAAAATGTTCGCTTTAATATACAATGCATTTCGAGTTTTTTTAAAAATGTTCAAAAATATGCAATAACTATTAAATACGTATGCAGAAATATGCAAAAAAAAATTCACAATTAGATTTGAATTATTATGACTCGTGAAGATAACTGACAAAAATTCAAAACAGTGAAAAGAAAATAATATGCGAATGCATAGAAATCCACGCTCTGATTATGATAACATAGATATTAGTGTGGATAAATTTGAAGTGTTTCGATATCCATAATTAGCGTTACTGGCAAGTATAAGTTTGTTTTTTACAAAACAACAGTAGATAAAATAATATTTTGTTGTAATGCATAGGTTAGGTTCGAGTGTATGTCATTCAATTGGGCGAAGCTCACAGCAGTCTGAAAAAACGTCACAGCTTATTATTATTACCATTATTTCTTCAAGGTTTAACTCTATGTACTATATTATGTACTATCATATACGATTTTCATTGAAGGCTAAAGCTTATCCGATTTCGACTTCTTATTTTAAATTTCATCATCTGCTTATGTAAACCTACCAACAGTGACATTTTTATCACGTATACGTGCGTCTTTTGAATCGCCAAAATTGTCAAACACATTGTTGTTTACTTCTGAATTAAGCTTGTTCGCTCGTTCTCGGATGTAATTTATTAAGGATCAAAGATGGTTGTATATCATTTATACCGTTCTCATCATGATACAACATTGTGTACCGATTGGCTGGTATAATGGATTTAATATCTAAAACCAAGAACGTTGTTTTTCTCACCGAATGATGTTACTGTTCCGAGAAATATAAAGTGAACTACGGATAAAATTGATTAGGTACTTCAAACAAGCAATAGGTATTGAATTATTTTCCAGCAATAACTCAAACGCTTAATTTCTATAGAAAAACGTATCCCATCATATAAAAAAAATAATAATATCTCATAATAATAATAATAATAATAATACAGCTAATTTATAAAATAATATAATTAAAACAATATTATAGTAAAACGATGACAGTTCTATTCTGGTGCGCTTTTAGCGTATGATATACTGTGAACGTATTATTTTCACTTAAAGGATTATGTAGAGAAGATCGAATTCCTTCACCACACTACATAACATTATTGTGTTTTCCTAACATGTCGCTTGTCTACAAATAATATAAGGATAAGTAGAGTTCGTTTTCAATTTGTAATCTTATATATTGTATATTTCAAGATAAAAATAACAATGGGATTGTAAATAATGTCTGTTTATTTAACCACGTACCTATTATTTATAATATACGTATATTTTTACATTTTATAATTTGATAATGTTTGGAGGTACTTAGTGATAATATTGTTAATAATCAGTAACGTAATATCACCATCAATAATTTATATAACAGTTATTTAAATAACAAAAAGTCACAATTCTCAGTCAACAACCCATGTATTCTCTCTTGCACATGATTTTTTTTTTTTTGTAAATTTTACCATATATTGATTGTTGTGTCTAGGACAATTTGTCGCCATCAGACTATTTGCGCGACCATTTCATCAGCCATCGCGAAGAGAACCTTTTCGTGATATGTCAATAGTACCAATAATGTACTTATCATTAAATAATAATTCACAACAGTATTAAGATTATAAAACTTTTTCGAACCTCGCTAACCAATATTTCACATGCAATCCTCCATGATTGACACTATTTGAGTTGTATAACATTAACTTTGATATGCTCCTGAGTTTAAGAATAAAATACATTTTATCATCCCCTACACCCCTACATAGTAATTTGCAGCTTTAATTTCCGTTTATGATTTGTGCATTAATGCACAGCTCGTTGTCGGGCGCATGGAGTATACAGCTCCATGTGTTTGTATACTTTGAAGCAGATACTTTTTGTAAAGGGCATAATAAGAATAACATTTCGAAAAACAACACTTTTTAGGGGAAGAAATAACAACATATTTGATAAAAATGAACATTATATGATAAAATATATTTAATTTAAATCGAGAAGCATATTAAAATTAATGTTATACAAATCAAAGTGTGTCAGTCAGAGATGATCGCATGCTAAATGTCAGGTAGCGAGGTAAGAAAAAAATTCATAATGTTAGTATTTTTGTATATTATTATTTCATGATAAGTACATTATTGGTATTACTGATATTTTGTGGGATGGTTCTTTTAGCGGTGGTGAAATAGTCGTGGTGAGATGGCCTAGCTGTGGCAAATAGTCCGTGTTCGTTGATTGTTATATTTTATATTAATGTTAACTAAATGTTTTTTAAATATTTCACTTTTTATAAACTTCCCCATTAATATAAAGAAATATAAGTTATGTTGTAACTAAACTTAGGGATATGGTTAAAGATTTTCTTTATTATTATTGTTAGGTTAGCTGGCTTATAGTTTTAATTAGCTCCGAGTTGATATTATTATATACACTTTATACATATACATAAAAACAAAGTTATTAAAATAATATTATTCATTGAATGAATTTTTTTATATTGGTAGCTGCATAAGAAGTATAGCTATTTTATACTTATATTCGATTGAAATTGTTCATAATAATTTATCAAATATTGATATTTCAAACAACGATTCAATTTTGATATTATGTTAATATTATTTAAAAATAATAAAAATGTAACATTACGTAAATTATATTCAAAAATAATCAGTTTATATTGTTGAAAGATTTATTTTGATTGATTGCGTAGAACTATAACTTTTAAAATAATATTGTTATAGCCTAGGCTCCCAAAAGTTATAAATTATAATAAATTATACTAAACGTAAAAATGTAAAAAGAACTATAAAATTATTTTTATTATTTAGTTTAACATTCCTTTAAGTTCTACATAATTCGAATAATATGCAAATACGTTCAAAATTTGTATAATGTTTTTATAAAACGCTAAAACAATAAATCTAATTCAAGAACGTCAATTTAATTTTAATATATCTTATTGGATTTGCCGTGAAAATATAAAAATACTAATGTAGAAATAGCTAGTTAAATTACAACTTTTTATTTCATACTATGTGTAATATATTCTTAATAAAGTGGGTATCTAATACTAATTACTATTTTATAATTTAATTTAAAAGTAGAAAGATTAAATTATTTATTATTACTTGTCTAATAATATAGTAAATATTTGTTTATTCTATAGCTCAATAAATTTAATATAGTTACATATTATGCACAGGTACTCTGTATCAAACGCAAATTTAAATACAAGAAAATATTAGGTATTATTTAATGATAATTTGACATTTTTTTCAGTTATCATTGGATAAATTATTTATTTATTATTTCTATTTATATTCAAAAATCTTTTGTTTTACAATATCATAATTTGATCACCTACGTATAAACCTACATAATATAATTAATATGTATACCGTATTATTGTGTACAATGTTTTCAGTTAATTAAATTGTTTTTGAAACAGTTTAATAATAATTATTGAAACTTTATAAACTTAATAAATTATATATTTAGAAAACGAATTGAATAATTAAAAATCTATATTGAACTCTTTAATTTAAATTAGTTTTCATATTGTTTCAAATGTTTGCATATTCTGAGAAACTAAATTTAACATGTTATGAAGCCTGCAGATAGTTGGACGAACTATCTCTAGTTTGTGTTCAAAGGAAAAAAAATGTAAAACCATTCGAAGACAATAATTTGATAACTTGAGTGTTATGACGAGTGACGTTCAAACACCAACCGTTTCGTTGATAAATTATTACCATGTCAAATGGAAATACACCCTTATCAAAACTGTCATTTACCTATATTATAATATATATGCAAGTCGCAAGTCAAATAATGCTTTATATGCAATCTTGCGTTCATTACCGTGATTTCAGAAGGTTTTATTTGTTGATTTACTCCCTATTATATTATATCAGAAAATCGTAACGATAATTATTTTTTTTCAAATAAAAGTAATTATATCAAAATAATCAGTAACTTATTGACCGTAGGATTAGTTTATGTATAGTTATATCTATATATCTACAGCAGCTTTTTACAGGGAGATAATAGTGTTTATAACCATCAATTTCACTAAAATATTTACTATACATTATTACTCAATATGCTGTTTATACAAAATAATAATTATTAGGTAACTTTCATTACCGTTTCATGAATATTAAATAACTATTTTAAGTAATAATATAACATGGATTATTACTAAAATAAAATAATTATTTCAGTTTTTGTGAAAAAGTTTGAAAATGGTTTGTTGTAATATTATATTATTACTTATACTTATAATAATAATTTGTATATTTTTTTTAAATTCATAATGTAAAATTTACTTTATCATACTAATAAATTAATAAATTATAAAATAAGATAATATAATGATTATTGTGTAATATTATCATGTAAGTACTGTAATGTATTATTACAGTTGTAATACAACTTTACAATTCCATCGGTAAATCCCTAAATATTTTGGATATAAAGTTAATTTGTATTTAACAACGACAATTAATCTGGACTTATTTTAATAAGTATCTATGTTTTAAAATAGTATTAAATAAAAATTTACGAACACTTCAGATTATAAGTGTACATTCATACAGACATGTATAGCTTTTGACATTACGAATACACCAAAATTAAACCAATCTTCATTTAAAGTGGTTTTTCAAATGAAAATTTTAATGGTATCTCTAAATAAATAATAATAATAATTATTAGTAATTATAAATTATAGGTATACAACACGAACGTTACGAATAACGAGAACATCTGTAGATTTCTCGACATCAGCTCAGCGCATTAACACAATCTATACAGTCTTTACTAATTATTAGAATTATTCTAGTGTACTTATTTACTACTCTAAAGCCGATATAAACTGCCGGGTTGATGATATTTTTGTGTATTTTAGGTCTAAATGACTTTACGGTTATGTTTAAGAGGCTTCACAACAGCTAGATTTTAAGGAGCATTTCATAGGAAAATTGTATGCATTCATCTGTTGACCATGTCGTTACGTTTGTTGTGAATGATGATCATTTGTTGTGTGAGCAGAGACGCCGAAAGTTGGCTTTGCCTATGACAAATGTCAATAAGTTAATGGGTGGTTGGGTATAATGTGAAGAAAAATAGGGACCTCAGTCCTCAGTTTACTGTATTAAGTTATAACTTATAAGTAAAACGTACCCAGGTCGCTACTGGCTAAGTACTAGGTACTCATTAGTCATTCATAACGCTATGCTACATACTAATGTCCAATACACACTACACAGTACATGATAGTACTAACACTACTGTATTTTATATTTATATTTTATCATAAACTATATACAGCGATTAAATTATGTCATAAACTTTGGCGTCAATGTTTGGTAATTATGGCCCATGGGTAATGAAAAGTTATTTACATACGCAACGTGTAAGACTTAATTAAGACATTAGATTGTTTACTTTTCAAGTATTATTAAATATTTAAAATATAAATATAATATTTAACCTTTAAATGGTGTATATATTAATATGTAATGGGGCTCCTGCTCTCTCAAATGTGCTCGTTGTTCAGAGTTTAGGAATCGCTGCTTTTTATTGTTTCGAAGAGGACTATTTTTTTTTTTTTAAAGATGGTCGAGTGTATTGAGGTAAAATAAAATTACCATAAGAATTTTAAAATACATTGGAGTCCCTATATGTGAGAATACGAATATTGTTTATGTACGGGAAACTATTTTACGCTAGTCGCGTCAAAAATATTATATTCTATGATCATGGAACAAATGCTTTATTTTTTTCTTAGATAGACTAATTAATATAGACAACAGAACGTCATGAAACTTACTCCACTTTGTTTCTGGAAAAATATTTTAATTATTCACAACATTTACAAGGGAACAACCGGAGGGTATTTAAAAATTATTTTTAGATAGTTGAAAAATTCCGATTTGAGAATTTTTATTGTTTAATTTTATTGTTTTATTAATAGTTAAGTTTAAAAAATATTTCGAATATACGCACTTCTAAGTAAGTCAACGTTCATTAAAAATTAATTTTTAAGATTGTTGATCAGATTTTAAGTTTAGTAATAACACTTGTACGTCATTTATTCGAAATGTTCATCATGATTCGTATTGAGTGTAAAAAACATTTTGTTTCTAAGTATCATTAATCTATAAGATTATCTAACAACAGACGGGTATTGATGATAAAATTAAATTTGTAAAAAACTTTTTTTAAAACCTTCACTTGCCTTCCATATTAATATAACCAAGAAAAATAAATAAATAAATAAATAAAAATAAAATGCAATCAGTGAACTTGTGATTATGGTAAAAACAACTGAACTACGCTTTTATAAAACAATTATTGTCAAGATGTGATTTTTATCTTTAAGGATTTTCCATAAACTCAATTTGAATATCAGTATTCAAAATATAAATTATATTTTTATAATTTTTAATTATCATATTATATTATATCATATTATAATCAATTATAATAATTTTTAAGAAATATATTATTTGTTTTAAGGATTTAAAATTAAACTTCCGTTTTATTATTTTTTGAATGTGAATTAATACCAATCGATATTAACTTTCACATATTTTGCACCTATTAATATAATTATAGAGTATTTTTAATAGACGCAGAATAATTATTGTATAAGATTTAATAAACATATAGTTAAGATAAATAAAAATACTATACCAACATTCATATCATTATATTATACTAAAGCCATTTTATAGGTAATTATTATAATAAGGATAGTTGTACTATTGTCCATTAATTAAATATTAAAAAAAAAATCATCAATGGCTGTACGCTGTTCGAGCCATATGTATTCTTGTGTACAGACCTCATTATCTCGACCACAATCAAAAAACAGAAAATTTATGTATATACATATATAATGTATTATTTTTGACTATATCGCGTGCAGTATTTTTCGAAAGGTAAACTCAATATTATATGTAGATAAAAAAAAAAATATACATATCTACCCGAAATCATTAAAACATTTGACACTGACTGTAATGTTATGATTAGTTATTGGCACAATACGTATTTAATTTTAAGTTTGACCAACCTATTCGTGTTATAATAGTAGGTATGTCACAGAAATTTCATAAATATATAATATATGCGTAGTCAGGCTGTACATTTTAATTTTCAAGTATTAATTAGCACTGTTATAATTTGAAAAAAAAAATGATGTCTAAGTAATTTTGTTACGAAAGTCTAACCGTGTAGAATATTTCGACGTAGTGACTAGCAGTGCCGTGCTTAACATTATTAGTACCCGGTGCCAAAAATTATTTTAGTGCTCTTATCCCCTCTTCCATGTATGTTTATACCTATAAAGAGATAACATAAGAATGGGGGAGAGAATTTCGTTAGATTTACCATTTTTTGCACATTTTTAACTTAATGGATTAGTAATATTATATTTAAACTGTACACGTAGAATAAAAAATATTAATAGATAGGTACTTATCATACTAAACTGGTATCATTTATTTACGATTCAAATTTGTTCGATTGAATAAAAAATAACTTATCTTCAAATAAATGCTAATAAAAAATAACTTTGTACCTATTTCTGCAATGAGGTTCAAAATAATATCGTACAACGTATTCCAGTCGAAATTCTGTTATTAAATTATTAATTGAACAAAATAACAATAATAATGCAGTGTACATAAATTTATAGTATATTATTGTTATTGACGATCAACGACGTCGTTATTTCGGGATAAAAATTTAAACCAATTACATCCATACATGAATAGATATTTTCACATAATTGTCTATAATACATTTCAAAACGTTATCTCATCGCCAGTCAAAATAATGAATCGACATCACCGATCAGGATGATATCATTATACTGAAACCGTTATAAAGTACCAATTAATATGGTTAACTTTCATCTATCAGTAATATTACTTAGATTAAAAAAATGTTTTGGCTCCCGGTGCATACGCACCTCTCGCACTTCCCTATTTATTTTGTAGGCACGGCACCACAGTGACTAGTGTTCCAATTAAATAACTATCGCGAATCAGTCTAAACCCCCCGCTAAGGCGCTAAGGGAATGGTTGATATTATGATAAAACGTATATACTGATTATACTGTTTCGAGATAAACAAAATATAATTATAATAACTTAGTCACAACGAGACATTACTAAGTACGCGTAGTGATCATTTTAGACCGACGACTGTGCGACTGATTGGTATCTAATAATATTACAGATGTAATAATAATGAGCGCAGTGAAATTAATGGAAATGCTGAGAATAGGTAAGCGACAATGTCATACTGGGAGATTCCATTGTTGGCAAAATAATATTAATACTACCATCACTAAGAACAATGATAATAATAATAATATTAAATTTTCCACCAAATGCCATCATGCTAATAAATAACGTAAATAGTAAATACGAATATTTGTATAATACACAACGAATAAAGCGTTTTATTTTTAGATTTTAATTCGCTTAATATTTATAGAACATTATTTTAAACACAAATAACGGGTTATCAATACTTGCTATATTTTTATTTTATTGTATAGATAACTAATTATCTGTATTTTAATTTATTTCCAATAACATTTTAATATAATACGTGTACGTACGCAAATATTTATCATACAAAAAATTCATATTTTTTCATATAACAAGAATTACAGTTGAAAAATTAATTACTATTTAATATTATTTTCTCAAGTCAGATATTTAAATATTATGAATATTTGTAAAAACATACTGATTCGTAAACTTTTTTCTACAATACTCATATAAACCAATTTTGTTTTAAATGTAGTGATAATTTATAAGTTATTACCTATCCAAAATAAGTTACAATAACGAAATATCTTAATCGCTAACCATATGTATTTTATTTTTTCTTAAATATTATATTTGTATAACAATAATTGAAAAGAGTATGTATTACGTATTTGAGGCATTGTTTACACAACCGGTTATTCATAAAAATATAACTTAATCACATGGCATTTAGAAAATTAACAGTAATGGATTTACCGCATCATGAAAGTTCTCAGATTATGATAATGTGTTTACCAACGAACAAATCATTAAAAAAAACTCATTTTAACAGCATTGAGTTACTATTATATTTTCACATTTACCTCATATTAGGGTTATAACTTATAATTATCAAAATACTTATACATTGTTGATTGTCACTTATCATTGACCATATATTATTTATTCAATGTCTAATGCGAATTTAGAAATTTAAGTAACTTTATTATTTATATCTGCTACAAGAGCTTTGAATAATTTCAAAAGCAATTCACCGTAATGAACTTCAATCATATCAAGCTGGTAAATAAAAGGTTGATAAACAACTAATATTACAATAATATCCGGTGGTATATCAACATATGAACAGCAATGTCTCCTGATGACAAAAGTTATAAAAAATCAAAACGTATGTTTTATTCAATCAATTACATACATAATTTTTTTTTTATTTTTTTTTTTGAAATTACAATTAAAAACTGTCATATTATAATCATCTACTAGACTGTATTTTATGAGAATTTATAGCTTCTAAAAGTTCTCTCTAATTCAAAACTATTTCCCTCTAAATAATTGGGTATTTATAAATTAGGGACCAAACTATTTTTGATAAAGTTCAACTGAAAAAAAAAATTTGATCTTTGAAAATTATGTCGGAATAATTGTAGGGATTGATATTGAAAGAAAAATACGTTAAAATTAAATAGGTAAACAATATTAAAATGTATAATTTAGATATAAGTGTTTAGCAGATGGTGAAATATTTCTATATAATTATAAAATAAATAAATACTATTATAAATTTTATTTAAGTTGAGACGTTACATATTATTATCAAGTATCTAGATTTAAACTTAAAAAAGTTTTTCGACGACAATATGTGAGTATAGCTTGGTAGTTACATCTAATTATTTTTAAACTTATAAAAATGCTATTTTATTTAGATAAATAGACTATAAATATTCTTGTAAAGCAGCATTACTTAAACATTTACATTTTCTTCGCTTAAAATCAAAAAACGCGATAATATTGTGGTTCAATAAATAAATAAAAAAATATAAGGGATTGACTTTACTTTAAAATCATTAACTTTTAACCTTTGTTAAATACAATAATATTCTCTACGTAAATAGTACGATGCAATCCAACAGCTTATTATGGAAAGCTAAGCAAGCTGGATGGTACATACAAGTATTTAACAAAAAACAAAAAATAAATTCCGTTTTAAAACATTATAATACAATAATGGATTCGCCATGAATAAAAATATTTCTTTATTGAAATTTATTACTAACAGAACAATTTTTATTTTTAGTACGGTTATAATAATTACGTTGACTAAATATTTACACGAAAGTATACAAAATAAAATAAAAGTCCATGGTTGGTAATGTAATAATTTTTAAATTAAAGCTATAATAGCAGTCCACGTTGCGTTGCGCACATGATAATAATAATTCGACTGATTAAAGGTAAAAAGGAATAAGCGACATGAGTTGTATTAACTATGGAAAAAGCAATAGTTCAGGAATTTTATTGTGCTAGTGTTTATGTTCTTTTTTTAGTAAAAATTTAGAAATTTTATGTATTTTAATCACTAATTTTGAGACCAATGACATTTTCTAACAGGACATAAAAATTACACCCTTTTCTGACTTTTACCAGTCGATATTTTATCGAACCGCTTATCTCGTCCCAGCAACAATGCGTTTAGAAGAACAAGAATTTTCGGTCACTAGCGTTCTTGACAACGTCATTATGTAACTGTCGCAGAGAAGTGTACATCCTCGCCTCCCGGACACCACTTCTGTTGACAACTGTCACGCGTACACCCGCGAACGATCTCGGATCCAACGAATCTGGTGATGTGCAGGGATTGTCCTTGTCTAAGTGCACTTCATACCGGGAAACTAGCATGGCAACGATGAGCTTTGCTTCGAGTTCTACGAAATGTTTACCTGCAAACATAGAATATATTATACCATTAACTATTGTGAGCAGTGATTGAAAATTGGCCTAACCTAAACCGTGGCAATCATGACTATATTTCCTACTAAAACTAAATGCGTTCTATATAGTATGATTTACCAAACATGCTCACCTAAATTTTTTTTCGACAATGCAGTTATTTAAAAACTGATTTTTAGAATTCTTAAATATACTTTAATACCATGTTTTCAGTCTTAAGATTTTGTGTATCTACAATATGTAAAAATACAAACTTCTGTTTTTAAAATGATAACCTCCCTCTTTTATATCATTAAAATTGGGGGTAAATCAATTGTGCCGAAATTACCATTTTTACCCGTAGAAAATTTATCGATTGCACCGAATAACAACTCCACCAAAATTTTTTATATACTGATTTCAACACGAGGTTAAAAAAAATTGTGATTATCTATGTGATAATTATATTGATGAAACATCAAAATTTAATCTAAAAATATGAGCGTCGTTTTTCAGAAATTTCTTCAGAACGAACAACTAACAGTAGTAAATCAATCTATTTAAAACTTAACAAGCAATTGATCAAAGCATATCCAAAAACATTTTTATTTTCCCATGTATTAAATTTAAAGATACTAACTGAATTTTATTTAATAATAAGAGGGCTAAACAATAATAAAATAAACAAAATAAAAATTACGAAATTAAAAAAAATATGCAACAAAATTTTTTGACAGTTATTTTAATGAAAAAAAAATTATATATTAACTTATATAAAACTGGCATCAAACCGCTATTTAAAAAAAATAAATCAACTTACATTGTATTTAATCGCTTTTTTACCACAATATAATGTCTAATTGTGTTATATATTTCGTCGTGGACGACAATTAATTATTTTTTGAAATGTTTTTATTTGAAAAATAAAAATAATAATATGTTTAACTGTGCGTCCTTATACTATTAGTTAAAAAATATACTTTATATAACTAACATTAATAAATATTTGATAGAATTAATGTGTATAGACAAGATTCGGTCGGAATCTATTGCCGTTAGAATCGATAATATCGTTTAAAATTATTTAGTGGACTGTTTCTCCAAACATCATTATACGTATTACAATTGAAATTTGAACTAATAACTTTTGAATTATTTAACTTCTTATAAGTAATAAGGATAATGTATTCATGATAATTGATTTAGAATATATCATAGAAGCTATAGTGGTTATGGTTTATAAAATTGATCTATCAATATTAATATAATTCTTAAAGATGTTCCAAGTATAAATAAATATTAGATCTAATATTATGTCTATTTTTATTTTTATATAACCATTTTTAAGGACTATTATCTGTATAAACGTTTTAATAACTTAAAAACTACCCATTTGAATTTTTAAATAAATACATCAAAATTATTAAAAATAATATCTACTAAATAATTCACAGTAAAAAAGGGTTTTTCATTTGAAAAAAAAAATACCACCATAGAGTACCACTAAGCACTAAACATAAATTTAAGGTATTGAAAATAATAACTTTCAGTATATTTAAATATTCCAATAATTAGATCTATTAAAGAAAAAAATAGGAATACATTTTAGTTTTCATGTGTTATAGAAACATTGAACAATAAACATATTATCACTTAACTCCTTTATTATCCATTTAATATTCCATCTGTATTAGGTAAATGTGTGTATTACATGTAATAAAATATTATCAATAGCTATGTACTTGTATATATATATATATATATATATTGTGCTATTGTAGTATTTAATCTAACCACATAGTGTAAGATAAATCATATCAGTATGGCTTGGACCATATTTAGGTAAGTTGGACTATAGTAAAATGTAGTAGATAGACATTATGTACTATACACCATTAAATAATTCATACCAATAATTTAAATACAACATTTAATTTAACATATTTCATAGTTTTTTAAGAGACTTTTTTCAAAACAAATTAAATTATTAGAAATGTTTAATAATCATCGCATACCTAATTTAGAACGGGGTTAAGCTCACTCTTCTAAGTCCTCAGGACGATTAATTCTGAATAGCTGTTCTCCCTGGATGATCTTCTATAATGGAGGTTAGGTAGAATAATGTTTGACAAAATGATTATAGTAATTATTTAAAGATGTAAGATTTTCAGAATTTATTTAAGTACTTATCAATTTTTCAGAAATAAACTAAATTAATTTTGTAATTTTTGCTACAAATTCTGGCTCGATAAATTGAAACAGACAATGTTAGGCATAAAAATGCTGACATTATTAATGTTGTAATATTTTATCAAACATTTTAATTACGTATCATATATTATGTGAAAATAATAGTACTTTTAAAATTATTTTATTAGGTATATCAAATTACTTTTATTAAAACGTGATTAAATTCCGGTTCCTGTTAGAAATTTTTAATTAGATTTGATATCATGATATAAATCACTGTCGATTAAATATAATAATATGTAAAAAACAAAAATACAATAAAAGTATAATATTAAATATATTTTATATGATAAATATACATAATATAATACATAGTTTTAAAGATATCATTATATATATTATATAATTATGTTTTTTATTTCTCTCCGTAATAATTATGATATAAGTACCATTGTTATGGGCTACGAGATGTACTAATAATATAATATAATATAATATAATATTCATGAGCTACGAGATATGCTAATATGTAATATATGTGTAATATTGCTATAGGTATTAGCAATAGTGATCTAAATATATATGTGATCTAATAATTATAATGTATACGAATATTAGATTCATATTTTGTAAAAACATTGTAATAAATCAAAATAGTAGTTCTTAGGCGAGGTCGTTTTGCGTTTATAAGAATTGCCAGTAAGACGATAACATCCTGGAGATTGTTGTTTCAAATGTGAAAACAATTCCAAGAATTAATCTAAATTGGAAGGTTAACGATTACAACAACAAGAGATTTTCTTGTATATAAGGGAGTCCGAAGACCAACAAGGGCAGATGTACCAGAGCTACGAAGAACAGAGCAACTTCACGACACTCAGCCACTTCTTATATCAGTTACATGTATTTTATTTATACAGATTAAACATTATTGTAATTAAAAGTTGTACAATTCATTTTAATAACACCTTGGATCTGGATCTGATATTGGCACGCAACACCATACATAAATATACATAGTATAATATGTATTTATTATACATATCAACTCTTGAATCACGCGTATTTAATTTTAACGTAAATAAGTTTCACCATAGTATCGCATAAAATATTTATGTTTGAATTATATTCCAAATTCCTATTATATTTTAGTTTCTGGTTTTACAACTTTAAAAAATTTAACTGCTATTTATTTACTATTGAAATGTTAAACGTAATGTTCCTTTTTAAAGTAATAAAAATAGCTAAACATTTACACCTGATAATTAAGAATTATTAAACTGCGAAACATATTATAATTAACAAGTATCATATTTCAACATTAAGTTTTTCTTTGTAAAAAAAAAAAATATATTTATAAATATATTTTTATTTACTTAACATAATTAAGTTTTTCAAGTATTATAATAATTTGTTCTAAAGCCATTGACTAATCAGTTGACCAAAACTTGACTAATAATTATGATTATAGTTTTATTTATCTATTTATATTTATTCAATTTTGTATTATTTGTTAGATAATCTAATGTAATGGATATAAATTTAATGATATATCTTACACTTTTAATTTTAAAAATCAACTTGTTGATGCATTCATTTTTTCAATTATGTTTTCTTCTAAACTACATTAATATCAATTAAATATACCTTCTAAGCAAGATAAATAAGTTTCATGTTAATTTTATCAAAGAAAAAGTTAAAAACAAAACAAAGGGTACCAATAATTTAAAGAATAATTATTCTGGAGTAAAATAAATTTATAAGCTTTAGCGTATACATAAAAGTTTTTTACATTAAATGTTTTAATTACTATACAATGTAAGAAAGTCAAATACATTAATACATGTAGTAATATATATTTTTTTTTATTAAATTGACATAATAATGGTAATTATTAGATAAGAAGTTAAATTAATTTTAGTTCAGCGCAGTATTTAGTTTTAAAGTAGAAAATGAATAATGTATAACAATAGCTGTCATTCAACTTTTGTAGATTTATATTTTCAGAATGAATGTAATAATCGAGTAAGTGTAGTAACTTATGATTGTCAAAAATAACAATTATATTTTTAATCATTACAAAAAGATCAAAATTTCAATTAAAAAAAAAAAAAAAAAATGATAAATTACAATATACAAATGGAATTAAAATTAACATAGAACATAGAAGGAGTTAAATATAATAAAAATAATAATATGACTGATTGAGTTGCTATTACGTGTAGTTTTAGAAAAAAAGAATTATTTTTGCTATACATATTCAGGTAAATACTTGTATCGAATATTGAAGAACATTTATTCATATCAGTTGACAATATAAATAAAATTATGAAAATATAATGTTCTTCTACGCGTGAGTATACAATGAAGTATTGAAATGAAGGAAAATAGGTCACTACGAATAATGTCACAAATATATATATATATTATTTTGAATTGCAATGTTATGTACATGTTAACGTTCATATACAATATCAAAGTAAAAGCTCTTAAAAAAAAACACACCTCACATCCTACACACTTCAACGAACTCCAGTTGCAAATATACATCATATTATATAGCACTTCCCAGGTCAACAATATGTATATAATAAATTATTATATTTCTTCTTTGACGATAATTTTTCATGAAACTATGTAATAAATTATTTAATATACCAAATAATAGTTATAAGAATATTAGTATTGTTATTTATCTATAGTTTTTGAATCGATATGTCTATACAGTTAAAAATATTTTTACATAAATACGTACGATATTAAATCACTCGTATACATGTATATTGTATAGCCATCATGAACTGAAATGATTAAAACGTAATAATTTGAGCTCCTGTACTAATTATATTATAAAATATTTTCGAAAAATATTTTACAACATAGATAATTGATATAGTACAGTGGAACCTCGATAACTCGAACTTCTATAAGTCGAATTTTCGATAGCTCGAAAGAATGTCTTGGCCCCTACTTTATAACATATCATATGTGTAACCTCTGTAAGTCGAATTTTCGGTAACTCGAATTTTTTTTTCACCCCCAACCGATTCGAGTTATCGAGGTTCCACTGTATAATGTGTTTTATAATACCAAGAGGTAGGAATTTGTAGAAAAAAATATTTTACATATTTTCCTTATTCTCATCAATACGAGTAGATATTTTAATATACGAGTATATTCAAGATTATTATTTAAAAACAACCGAAGAGTACATTTGAAAAAAACTTTTGATAACAATATAAATTATTTAGCGTATGATTATATTGGTTGATGTCGCAAGTATATTATTGGCTTACCAACTATAAGACTATTAGGTATCTACTGAAAATATTTTTGAATACAACATAAAATGTTAGTATTTTTTACTATCGTTATCAGTAATTAAACCTTTTATTTTTGTAAATTTTAATTAAATTACCTACTAATCCAATAGTATGATTTTAATATTCACTATAATGCATGTGTTTTTAATGGAATTAAATCCCCCTATCTAGAAATAACACAAAAAATAGTTTCAAAAAATACAGCTATTCTTTGTACTTATGGTACAGATATATCCATAGATAACTGACTGTGGTGTTATAATGATATAAACATCCCATTCCAATAAACAGCATAGCCATTAGTGATACAAATATTTAATAATCCTTATTTAAACGGCAATCGATCTATGTGGGCGTTCTCGTTTTATTTGGGTAAAATGTCGCGTATGGACTTAGTGCACGCACATAGGTAGGATAATCAGTCTTGAAAACAAAATAAAACTGAAAATTGCTTTTTTTTCTATTTTAAAACGTAAAACAGGATAATATTATACATCTGGAAATACTTCTCACAATTTATTGTCATACGACCTTGTAAATTATTGTAATGTTGGTAGGGAATTAATGATTTATTTAAAAATAATCTGTAATAACTCCTGAAGATTATTTAATAGTTGTATTATTATTAAAGTAATTAATAATTTATAATGTGTTAAAACGAAAAAAAATAAGGTATAACAATATAATCACGGAATACATTAAAGCTATGAATAAAATACAAGTTAATATTATGTAAAGAATAGGTCACTGATGGTCACCGGAATAATTTGACTATAAACACATTTAGAAAAACATTAGAAGTTGTTCTGTTTCAAGGTTTTGAATGTTAGAGTAGAATACCACTATAATGCAATACATGTGTTGAATTCTAGTTATATGATAAATCATTGACTACAAAACGACGATTAAGAGTGGAATAATTTTAAAATAAATACATTCATTACCTAATCTACTGTGAACCTAAAACGAAAACCTATGAAAAATCAATGGTTATCATTTCCCTGCATATTTCTGTATTTTATTTGCATTTTATCCTGCAGAAATAGTTTATCTATTTTTGTGAAATACGATTATAATATTATACACGAAATGGTACGAGCCGACTGGTAAACTACACAAATGTACGAATTACCATTTTGTAGAAAAATCCATTATAAGTTGAACTGCATAAAATATTACCAAATATATCATTAATGTATTATTGATTTTTGGTCAAGCAAATAAAACTCCTAAAATTTTGTTGATATTCACATAAAACATATAATGGCTTATGATTGTCTGTCACGCAATCAACTAATTTGTAATGGAAGATAACAATAATTTATTGATGGAAAAAATGTACTATTTTCATAATTTTTAAAATATATTGGTTTCAAAAAGTTGATATTTAACGAACAATAAATTTAAAAGTAAGCTGGGAATAGTTCATATAAGTTTATATACTAGATGTCGAGTGTACTTCGTTTTTTAATTGGTACTTATAGTATAAATGTAGTAGGTATAAATATTTTAAGTTAATAATAAATACTAAACAATTGTATAACAAAAAATGATTGCAATCGGAAAAATCTTGTTTGCTTATATGTCGTTAGAGTTATTAATTTTGTTAACATAATATAAAATTCAAACGTTTATAAAAAATATTTATGTGTACAATATTTATTTTAACTTCTCTAAGACAAAATATTGAGAAACCTTGTATGAAATGTTTAAGAATTTTTATTTACAATTGTATTATATGAAACGTAAATCAAAATTTTAAATGCGTTTGGCTATCTATAAATATTTCTCACTGAGCCGAAATATTTGATAATATCAATTTAAATAGTTCGTAAAATGTTCAAGCTTTTACGGTTATTCACTTTTAAATTACAATTAAATAGATTATGCTAACTGGTTTAGCGTAAATATCTCAATATTTTCATATTTTTTATAATCGACTAGCGACTAGGATATTTTTACTCTAGAGTACAAACTAGATTCATTTTTCTACTGAAAACCTTTCTCGTAGATGAATTTGGAATAATTTTTTCTGCTATAAAATGTATCTTAAGGTTAAAAAAAAAATGAATAAGTAAATACATTTTAAAACCAGTACATCCGTTGTTCCTATAACAGTTTTCATATTATAAAAAGATGGCTATTAACAAAAAAATTGTATATAATTAATAAATGAATACAGCCAATTTTTTTTTTTTAAATTAGTTGAATTAAAAGGTTCCAATTCTTAAATTTTGTAAAAATAAATTACTTTAACAGTCCAACTAGCTATATTAACAATTATGTAACATTACATTTAATTTAAAGTAGGTACAATATGTTAATATATCAACATAGTAGTTTTAAAATCGATTAAAAAAATTAATTAAGTTAATACATAAACGAAAAATTGTTTTTCCTTTAACTGCTTGTGAGTTATATTGTTAACAATTAATAATGAAATTGTTCAGGAGTCCATGAAAAAGTCAATATTAAAAAATAAAATAAACCCACATGACTATTATTTTGACAAAATTGACTTGTATTAAGATAAATATTAACTTACATAATATTAAATAATATTGGTAACAATTATACCAATTGTTGGTGAATGGTGGTGATAAACGACAGACTACATGGTATTAAAATTATTGAGTGATATTATATTATTTGATCATAAATATGAGGACATTTTTTATTTCTTACGTATTTTTGTTGTACTTTTTATTTTTTTTATGCTTTCAAAAAATCCTTGGCCACTGAGCAACAGAAGCAGTTTATACAAAAGCACAAACTCATGACAACATTACTTGAAGTACCTCGACCATAATATAGTGTACCTAATTGGCAGCGTTACTTTTCTACGGGCATAATCGATTCAATCGGCTTCAACTAACATATATTTTGTATATCATATAAGCCTTATACAAATAACTTTTGGAAACAGGATGGAAAATGCTGTCGTGTTTCACCAATCATGATTAGTAAATCCTAATAGTAAGACCTAGCTTTAATGACTTGATATATAAATAAATATATATATTTATTTATATACTTGTGTATGTACAAAGCGATCAGGCTTTGACTCTGACATGATATTATAATATGTACCTATACAAATCCGATGGGATCGTGGACGTCGTATCCCAGTATCATATAGCATAATCATTTTTAAGGGTGAGTATGATGACTTGCAGAGGTAGATGAAGTGGTGAGATTGTGTAACGAAAATAAAACGTAGATTTTATACCGTATGAATATTATAATTTATAGTAAAGGAGCATATTTGAAACCATAGAACAACTCCCTCTCTTAATCCGTGGGCGTAACTAGAATTCAAAACTAACAAACAAATATATACGTTATTTGAATTTAAAAACATTTTTTATTCAATTCGTTATTAATATACAAAATAAATACTAAAGAACTGCTCACGTATAAATATAACGCTAAATTATATAAGTATTTATTAGTTCATTTATTTATCTTCACGCAATTTAAAATATTTTTAATCTTCATAAAATAAAAATATTACCTAAATAGTACATCATATGAAAAATTCTTGACTGAAATAAATTTCAGTCCTTACTCTTGTAAGCAAGTATATATTTAACACTAATTATTTTTTTTTTTTTTTAATTTATTGATATTTGTGTAAATCAAGTGTTTAAATATCTTTTTTAAATAAAATATGTTGAAAAATATACAGATGACTGCATAAACCACGTGATTTCTAGTAGTATTTTTTGAAAATTTTCAATTTTTTTTTTTATTAATTTTTTAAGACATTTTGAAGGCATGAGAGAAACCAGACAACATCGTTGAGCGTACTTATCAATAAATATTATTAAATTATAAGAGTGAAAAATAGTAAAAATGTATAAATGTATAGACCCATGGGCGTCCATAGGTAATATTTTAGGGGGGGGGGGGTCAAAATAAAAATTTTTTCGAATGTAAGATAATAAAGATTTAATGTTATTTTTCACATATAAATGTATACACTATACATGCATGTTATATTTTTATTTGTATATATATATATATATATATATAGTGTATTCATAATAATTGCAATACGAATAAATAAATAAATAAATAATAATTTTAATAAGTATATAAAAAAATAGAAATTAAATAATATAATTAAGTATATTATTCCGCGGTATCAATAAATAAGAACTGTAAATGTCTTCGTTTTATTCCAAACATATTAATAACATCCTGAATGAAAGTATCCTTATTTGCGTTAGGTTAAAATATTTGTAGTACCTATATTGTGATCTTAATATATTTACCAGAAATTATCTGCGATAAATAATTTTACGTATGGGTTATACGGAATATCTATGATGTTAATATACGATAACAATGTGTATATTTTTATATTTATTTCATATCTTAAAAGTGATTTCAACAAATAATTTGCCTCGGTAATAAGGTAATATTGTGGTAATATTTTTTTCCAGGGTAGGGGGGGGGGGCAAGTGCCCTGTCTCCCCCCCCAATGGGCGCCCATGTATAGACCGTTTTTGTCTTTTTATCCGGTAGGTACTAATAAATCAGATGATGGAATAGTGAAATCCTTCCTACTATTCTATCCTTTTCCACAATTTCAAACGGACTACATTCAAGCCAGCAGCATACAGATAACACTTAACAACACTCCTTTAAATATATTTGCAGTATACAGTCCACGACGCTACACCATAACTTTAAATAAATTAAACCACTTTTTTCTTACTCTTGGTCATACGTTTATAATAGGAAGTTACCTAAATGCAAAAAATATACAATGGGGCTGCCGTGTAAACAACCCTTGCAAAAACATGAAATTTCAACACAAATCCATAATTTTAAAGTACACTTTTTTTCTACTTTCTACTTACTATTATACATTTCTACGTTATCTACTCACATCACAACACATCAACTTAAAAAACAAACTTCTCTTATATAAACTCCTACTCAAACCGATCTGGGCATATGGTATTCAATTATGGGGTGTAGATAAACCGTTCAATCTAAATAAAATTCAAATATTCCAATCAAAATGCCTCCGTCAAATCATGTTATTTATTATCTCCATTCATACGCTTATTGCAAAATAATAATTACAGATTGTGTATTTAATAATAATTGTAAAAAAAAAAAAAAAAAACTAATCAATAATGTAAGAGAAATAATTTCGAAAACGTTAATATTTTTTGAAACAACAAGTGGTTCACCATAAAACTGATACTTACCAATGTAGGATTGCGATCCACTCCCGTATGGCATGTACGCGGAAGACATTTGTCCGGGAAACCGGTGTGGCTGGAAATTTTCTGGCTCGGAAAAGTGTTCTGCATCATGGTGCAATGCATGCACTGGTACCACGATCAGCGTGTTTGGTTCGATGGTGCCATTGCCACTTGTGCCGGGCACAACATACGATTTGGTGGTCATACGACATACAACGGTAACCAGTGGATACTTTCGCAACGTTTCTACGGAAGAAAGAAATAAATTTAAAATATAAGTAAATCAAGATTATTATTAAATTGATATATTGCCAGTATAAAATTGTTAGGTAAATTATTGTACCTAACCTAACCTAACCTACGTCTATGTTAGTCATCAACATATAATTTTTTTTTTTTTAATGGTTTATGTAAACTGTAGATTTTTCGATTTATACGAAATTAAGCTTTTAGAAACTTAGTCCAAGTGAAATAATTAATACAATTAAAATAATATATAGTATTACAATATAATATTATTATAGAAAGTATCTACTCGGGGTTTAATTAAGTTTACAAATGTTTAATTGTTCCTTCAAAGTGCATACTGATATAATATCTACTAATGCAGTGTTTTCCAATTTGTTGATATGGCGAGCCACTATTAAATTTAAACCATTTCCTGTATCAGGAAATCCATACAAAAAGAGTTAGTTCTTGGTACCATTATACCGTAAAAAAGTGCATAAAGAATAAGAATTAAATTTAATATTTAAATATTATTATTATATGCTTACTATAAAAAATGTCGCTTCTCAATATTTTGTCAATAGGTTGATAAACACTGTAATTATCTATTTTAGGTTCCGATTTAAAATGTATCGTGATTTATATTGTAGTTTGCATTTTTATTTTATAAAATTATTAACTTTAAGAATTGTTAAAAATATATTAATTTATTAACTAACAATGTATTTAATTAAAATTTTACTAACTTATATTGGATTTGAAAAAAAAAATATGCATTCCAGTTAAATTAATCCTAAAATATTTAACTTTCCTTTAAACATCAAATAGTGAGCTATGATCAGAAATAGAAAACTTACTTAACTAGTCATAACTTATAACTGGTATCAAGTTATACTAAAATTGTCATTTGTATACATACACATAGAAATCAGAGAATACAGTTTATTGTACTTGTCTTGTGTCATGTTATTGTTATTGTTCTTGTTATTTTTTTTTTTATTATTATTATTGTATATTTTAGGTAGGTACCTAATATTGTTTTTTTTTAAATTTAAATTATGAATAAATTAATATTTAAGGTTCGCAAAAATATTTATAATTATTAAATTAAATACAAACAATATATTTATAGCAAGACAGACGTTTATATAAAAAATAAGTTTAAATTAGTCTATTTAGTCTATGTATAAAATATTTAAAATATACATAAAAATAAAAATTCTAATATTCAATGAAATTATTTTATTAACTATTTAAGAATACCTATAACTATAACTTCTATTAAAATTAAAAATATAGTATAGATTTTTTTTTGCTTTGGTTTAAGTTATTTCGAGCAATGATTTTCATCTAAATTTCCTAATTATTATAATTAATATAAAATTAATTATACCTATATTTTTTTAAATGAGATTAAATAAATAGAGACAGCGAAAATATTAAATATTAGAGTAGCGTGGAGTAATAATTCTTGAATAATTCCTGCATAGACTTAAACCTTGTGACGAGAATTTAGGAATGTGTGAGATTCAAAGTTGCATTAATTAAGAAAATATGAAAGATATTTATAGGATCAAATGTTTCTCTAGGGTAAATCATTTATAATAAGGGAAAAAACATTGTTTCCCATAGTAAATATCATAATATTATAATACCTACTAAACTAAATTCTTAATAAAATATCGTTGGTGACCGGATTACTGGAGAGAATTAACTATAACATATTATGTTTACGGATAAAATGTTTTTAAATACATATTCTATATTCTGAACAAAGCGATGAATGTATTGATTTTACAATGATGTGCGTGTGTGGATGTGTGTGCTTGTATACGATAAGTAGTTGAAGATATAGTTCAATCTTCAATTATTAAGATATCTAATAGAAAATATTTAGTTTTTAATTAAACACAACAGCACATATATCATCTGTATACATATATAAATAATTAATGTAATGTTTACAGCAAAATTTCAAGCAATTCAAGTTACTGTATTACCACTATTACCAATAGTAAAATAAATTACATGAATAGCAATCTAAATATATCTAATAGTACCTAATAAAATTTATTTACCAAGTTTTTTGCCATTATTCTTTGTATATTATACGTAATTTTATCTTTCTAGTGTTCTCATTTTTTAATAGGTTTATTTTATTATTGTAAAAATATTTTGTACCTTATTGGTTTACAAGCAGCAATTAAACCATCTTTTCTACATAGGTGGGTCGTTATTGTCAATATATACATACATATATATATATATATATTAGATAATTTATGGATCATAATTGTTATTAAAAATCTTAATATATAATGAAGTACTAACTATTTAGTAATATAGGAAATACCTATATATTGTAGAAGTACATGTCTACTATCTAGAGAGTAACAAAAAAAACTGATTAATATATAGTAATCCGTGTACATTGTACATATTATAGTATTATACTAAATACAATCGTATACAATTATCAAATATGATTTATTTTGAAAATGAACGATAACTTTTCATTTTCATAATCTTGGACATGTGAGTATGGTATTCAAATAGCTTTATAATTATTAATCCGTGAAGATTGTTTGTCAATTATAACTGTTCAAACAAAAATAATAAACCATTCTACTACGACTGTGTGGTTACTATAGGTAAATAGCTAACACATAAAAGGAATGATTAAATTTATAAATACACACTTGTTTTTAAAACCATAGTCCATAAGTCAATAATGCTAATAAATTAATTTCCAGAAAATAATTAGATTAATTAATATTTTTGCTATCCAAGTTTTTTTACCTGGTTTCTTATATTATTTAAAATATACGTGTAAATTAACTTTGTGTGTTTATTTAGATATTTACATATTTTAAATCGTAATAAAAACAACTAACATAATAATTATAATGTTAGTGACATATTAAAGTTTTATATTTTAATTCATGATTGTACTAAGCTATTAAAATAGGAAGTTTACGAAACTGAAGTTTTCTAATAACTTCTCAAAAAAATAAGACGGCGATGAGGGCATTTAACTATTTTGTTTTACAATATGTTTTTTTATACGACAAACTTTTAATCCTAATATCATAATATTATGTTTAATAAAAAATAACATCATAATATTTAGAAAATATCCCGTAAATCACATTATATTGATTAATGACAAATGGATGGATGAAGAATTGTATGTTCTTAATTATTTTTATGCTGAAAATTTGTATATTATATTCGTATTATACTTTTACAGCAATGCCAAAGTAATATACTATTATTGATATACTATTTTAAAATTCTTTATCAAGTTTTAATATATAACAAACTGGTATATTTTCTCAAAATACTTTGTGGTTAGCCTGAAGGATTTAGAATACTTTTTATTTTTAGAATAGTTTTCGTTTTACTTTTGGCAAGTCTATAAGATCTATAGTACGAAGCAATGGAATTTACTTTGTTCCGTATATTTTCCCGACAAAAATTCGAATTCTATATGTACTTCATTATTTCATACTGAAAAAACTTTGGAATGAAGTATATAAAACATATATATTGCTAAAAAAACTATTTTGTTCGACGCTTTACACAAAATATAATGTTATAAAAATGAACTTATTTTTAAAATTCATTTAGAAAAGCAAATTTTATCATATAATAATTACATAAGACAATATTTTAATTTTAATAAAATATTATTACCATAGAAGAATTTGAATGATAAAATATAATAACGTGTGCGCAACTTTGATTTGTGCGAGAGAAGTAAATACTAAGCTATTTATTTTTAGTATACTTGCATATATTATAAATTTATAAATATATTTTTTTTAAAACCAAACATTTAAATTATCATTCTTAAGTTCTATAATTGCAGAGGAAAAATGTGAATAATTGATCAATTATCGCATTCAAACTACGTGCAAAATATTTAAAAACCATAATTTTTTAAAATATATTCTTTTGAAAAGTTATTAATGTACAAAAGCACGATATAAAACCATGTCAACTTCAAATAGTTTTTTTGAATTCGTTGGGTTAGGTTTCAAATAAAATTGTGGTAAAATTATTGAAGATAGAACTACGTCTCTAAATTTAGTTAAAGTTTTTTTTTTGTAAAATTATATGGTGTTCTTAAATATAAAATTACAATGAGCAATAAAAGAAAATTAGAATCAAAAATCACTGTTTTTACAAAATAAGATTGTATTTATATTTTTTAACTCATTTTATAGTGAGACGTAGATTTTCTAATACAAGAATATCTTTATCAACCAAGCATTTAATTATATGATAATATACATAAACATAAAACTATAGAATTCTGTGATAAAACCGTAATGTCTATCCGAGAAATAATATTATAATATTCCATCAATAAACTATCTCATTATTTTATCTTTAAGATGTATTTTAAGTATGTACATTGTGATCGTCATGTTAATAAATAAAATAAACCATTTACTTAAGATATGGTACTATGGTATATTTAAAAGTATATACCTACGTTTGGTTAAACATTGATATTTACAGTACGTCAACGTATATTTTAATAATCAAGTTTAACCATGAACACCCGAGACTTTCTTACTATAATATAAGGTACTATCCTCACTAGTATGTTAAAAGTGATCTTCACTTACATCCACAAAAATGTAAATATGCTCACAAAATATACTCTATCTGTCGAATAAATTGCGTAAAACGGTTGGTTTCACAACATCAAAGTTTCTGAGTCCGTTGAGGTCTTCCAAATCAAAAAAGCGGAATATTTGAACGCTCAATAAGAAATAATGTATTCCAGTGTTTGTGCAAAATCAACTTTAAAATGACATTCATATGTTTGTATAAAAACTGTTTTAAATTTCACAACAGCTAATAATTAATGATAAAGATCAACATACATAAGCTCAACATCGATTTTTGCTACATCACAAAAAATAATTTTCAACAATTTCCAATCTTTAATTGTAACGAGTTTTGGTATTTTAGAAATTTTTTCTTGTTCAATAGACATTATAAAAAAAAAAAAATACAATGTTTTAATGGAGATTTTATTGTACCAGTGTATAGTTAGTGATCGATGAAGAAATGTTAAAAAAGCAATTGAGATTTATTTATTGAGAAAAACTATCAGTTATTTTTTTAGTTTGAAAACACTACCTAATATAAATATAAACTATAATTGTTTACATTACTTAACATTTTTTTTTTTTTATTGATGAAAGTAATAAGCCAATTGAATACAACCAGCAAATTGTAAGACAGCTATCAAGAGTTAGTGTGCTATGGAAAACCTACCATACCCACAAAAGCTTACGAAGAATTCAACCAGAGACCAGGTTACCAGTAATGACAGTATGGGTGGCGAGCCTACAATAACTCTCTTGTAGTGTTATTCAAAGGTTATTCCTACTAGAAAAGCTAGATAGAGATTTTCAGAATATAACTGATCGACAACCAATACCAACAGTTATCCGACTAGAGCTTCCGCTTCCTCGTTACGGAAACGATCCAATAGCCAACTATGACAACCACCCACAAAGGCACAAAGCTAATATTTATTTTTATTTTTATTTAATCTTCAAAAAGATAATGAGCCCCAATGAATAAGTTTGTGTGAAGGAGGCCCATGAGTTCATATTTTAAACTATAAATTTAATAAACAGTACAATCAAATTATTATACTCAACTGTATAATATATTATATATAATATAAATTATATGTAAATACATGAATGTCCAGGAAAACGGCAATGTAACGTCCAAATCTGATGATTATCCGGCCAATATCTCACTTGAGACTAAGGTAAATCTCGTTGATGAAATACCAATAAACATAAAATAATATTATTGATAGCCACGAGGATAGTGAGTAGAAAATTCAACAGATAACGAAATATTTTATAATTTTACCAAACAAACCGAAACAGTTTTCATCTAGGCTAGCAAACCTCGATTCGGTTTCACTACCGAAAATATTAAAAAGATCTATTTAGGGTATATTCTGTTAATTTCGCCTAAAGTTATTGAGAATTGGTAAATTTAATGGTTTCATTATAAATGAATATCTTATAGTCATTAATAGATGTAGCAAATCAAAGAAATTCTCAATTATTTATTTTAAGTTCGGTACGATTAACGAATATCGCTTTTTAGGGCAATTATTACCTTTCCCATACCTTTTAAATTGTTTAGGTAGGTACATAAATACTATGAATTTCGTCCAAATAGTTTTAGCATACACCAATATTCATATTCCAAAACTCAATTGCGTCTAACTATAATAATATGTATTTTCCTCTCTGCATCTACTTGTATATAAATTTATGATAACATTTTGACATAATATAAAAAAACAGAGTTAACAATTAATCAAACATTAATTTTAAAACGTTATTTTACAAAACAGGCAACAATAATAAATTATAATATAGTTATTATAGATAAATAAATTATTTATTTACATTATTTAATTTCAATTATAAATATATAATTAAATAAATAAATATAAATATGCATTTATTTATTATACCTATAGTTATACATTTTAATAATAAAGATTTTCAAAACATATTTATTTTTTTATTATACTTCATTCACACATAATTTTGTTAAATTTTTATTGTTTTTTAGTTTTTTAAATGAATTAAAATGCAATAATTTTTGTTTTATTTTTTTATATAGCTTATTATTTTGCACTCATAAACAAATTTTATTTTTTCTGGAAGGTTTTACATGAAATTGAATCGCTTTTTTTTAATCACTTCTCAATCTTTTCTTATATCACTTACTATCAATTTAATTCTATTTTATATATATATTATGTTTGAATATAATATATTTATTTTTATCTTTTATATATTTCAAATATTTCTATTCCAAACTTTTTTGAATTTATAGTTTCCATTTCATTAGTATTAATTATAGTAATTTTAGTGTGTTTCTTACTTTTTAAGGGGATTCGGTTTTCATTTTTTTTAATCATTGTTTTTATATATAATAAAATAGTAAATGATGTGATATTTATAATATTAAAAGTCTATTATAAAATGCAGTTATATTTTTGCAATTACAAATACTTTTTTTAAAGATTAGAAACTTTTACGTACCTATGTTATTTTATATACACAATGACATTTTCATAAAATTTAGATTAATTATATGCTATTGCGAATTTTTAATTTATACCATATTTCTAACAGTAAAATAAATTACTACAATGGTAATATATAATAACAATATATGAATTATATGTTGACAAACTATTCTTATTTAAAACCATTTTGGTGTGTAATTAATTCCCATTGAGTTCAAATTTAACACGTCCCTTATATAAGTGACTTACTCAATAACAAGTTACTCTCAATTCCTACTATTACTTACATTCCTACTTTTAATATTTAAAACTATACAGGAACATATTATTAATGCGTAGGTTAGGTTAGTCGATAGTTAAGTTATCATATTTACAGGGCTTCGAGATGACAACCACTAATTAAAATTTCTATAATTATTTTTCTAATTAATTCAATATAAAAATAGATTATATAATCAATATTATTATGATATGATTTATTAAGGCAATTTGATTTTATAATTTACAAGTTGTTAATAATTAATTATGTATTTTTGTATCATATTTAGATTAACTTAATGATTTCTGTTAACGTTCTAGTTTTCTAGTTTATATAGTACATGATGATTACGTTATCGATTTATTGTTTTCAAAACGTCATTTACTTCTAATTTTAATTATTATCAAACGTTTAAATATAAAATATGACATAATTAAAATAAACTTATAACTTATTTTGTTTTTCATTTACTATTTACAATTTTATTATAGTTTATTAGTTGTTAGTTTCTTTTATCAAAAATTTGAATGACCATCAAAAAGTCAAGTAGGTACTTTATTGTAGCACCACCCAGCATACTTGTACATGAGAAAGTTAGTGATGTAACTAAAAATTTTAATGCCTATGTCAAAATAATTAAACAGGCCCTTTATTTCAAGAATTTGAGGAAGGAAATAGTATGAGAAACAGTGCAACCACCTACAAAATTCCGCTGTTTAAGGTTATAAATAATTAAAAACATATTTTATGTAAAATTATTTTTATATTTGTCGGATTAAAAGAAGTTTTAATAATATATTTAAAAACAATTTCAAAAGATTTATTTTGATTCATACCTTTAAATGAAAAGCACTGTAAAATTTCTGGAATAAATATTTTACTTTTTTTTTACTACTAGTAAAAAGTAAAACTAAGTTCAACGCTTGGCTCATTATTGACCTTCGGTATTAACACTTTTAATTGTTATTTCATTTTTATTTTCAGGAGAAATGGAACTTAACAAAAAAAAAAAAAAAAAAATCACTAATTATAGGCAACTTAAATAATTTTTCTTGTTCTTTCTTTTTTTTTTACGCTATTCATAGCAGCTAGTTACTTTTTTCAACATGGACACAATAAACAAATACGATTCACTGATTCACGGTCGAGTACAAAAACAAAATAAATCAAAAGAACATCAAATAACGACGACGGTTATTTTTCACTAGAATAGCTCTAATCTAGTATCTAAATGAAAATGCACATTCTAGGTTTCTAAGATATGTGATTTCCAGTGTATATTTTCGTTCCATAATTATTATATAATAATAAATTTAATTTTACAAGAATAAATATATATATTTTTTTTTAAAGATAATCGTAATTACAAATTTCAGTTTAATGGTGATTTGTTTTTGGATTTACAACATTTATTCTTGATGAGTGCTTTAGAGTCACGGGCCCGTGGTTTAAGCCCTCATGCCACCCTATCGGTACGCTACTGATACTCAAAATGCAATTACTAAAAACTTTAAATCGCTCTCAAGCATGAAGTCTTGTATTAATTTATGTTTTTCTATCACTAAAATTAATTAAAACAATTCTTTGTATTATAATCGCAAAACAAGTAAACATACCAATTTGAATTTTTAAAGTTGACCCCCAAAAACTCCCCTAAAATATGTTAAAATAAATATAAAATCCAAAAACCAATTTAGATATTTTTAAATAAAACAACTTACACATCATATATTTTTCTCTGTTATGAATATAATAAAATGGGTTTAACATAAATTTTGAATTTCCTTGTATATTTATTACAATACTTAGGTACTAGCTAAATGTCTAATAATATTACAGTAACATATTTAGGAAGTGTATGTAAATTAATCAGAGCTTGATACAGTGTCATCAATTAAGATTTGAGACAGAGCCAGACAAAACAGAGACAGATTTGATTCAAAAAATAAAAACGTATTTATCGCTTAAGGGAGAAAAAAATAGTTAGGAAATAGCAATATCGTGTAACATATATATTCTTGTCGATTGAAACTTTATGTTTCGAATAAAAAAAAATATATTTTTGAAATCTACATAATATTTTATAATACAGTGGACGTCGCTTATTTAGTGATTTAATAGACTCAAAACCGTCTGGAACGGTTCGAATGTATCCAAATACATTTTGGAAAATTCGGTTACAAGATTTACCACTTCGTTTATAAGACTCAAATTTCGTAAAAAAAAAAAAAAACAAAATGGTAGAAAATAAACATTTTTGGTTAACATTTAGAAATACATTTTTTTTTTAATTTCATATTTCTTTAAAATTATTTTTGCTTTATGATGTATGCAATATAATGTACAACAAATTTTATCATATTTCGCATTGATCACAATTATTGTAAATACAGTGTGAGTAATAAACAATATTTATACGAACAGTATATTTCCAAAATATTAGAACATAATCTAAAACAAACCAGAATTACAATTTTTTTCATAAATAATGAGTATGTACTCGTACATACATAATTAAATTTTTTTTTTTTAATATGTAATCATTTTTATAATAATATTTTAATATTTTAATTTTTTAATTATAATTTTTTCATTTATTCACTAATAATTAATATGTAATATGTATGTATTTAAGTAGATTGATATAAAAGTAAGATAATAAAATAAAATTCATAAATATTTTGTTTTTTTCCCCACTTAACATATAAGATTCATTCGGTTATAAGACAAACTTTGTACTAGTCCCAAAGTGAGTTTTATAACCGGCGTCCACTGTATAAATAATTTAAGACTAGCAATTATACTTATGTCTTTTTTATGAAAATTTTTATTTTTTTTAAATATTTGTTTAAATGGGCGAATTTTATGTTATTTACTTTATTAATTTTATAATTCAAAGTAAAATATTTATTATATTTATTTATATGTATTAAATGAAAAATAGCTCTATAAGCCATTGCAATTTCTTGAAACTATAATACAATTTATTCGTAAATATCTAAGCTCAGATTATGTACGATTAGTATAAAGGAACAGGATATAAAATAAGTATCTGGATTGAAAATAAACCATTTAATTGTAATAAAAATATCTTTATTTGTACTAGTTAATGATTGTATTATGAATAATTATAAATTTAAGTATAATACCTAATTTAATACGATATCAAAAGAGATATATAATGTTTTTGACAAGAGAACAGAGATAAATTTTAATATAAAAAATAATCAAGTACAGACGTAAAATTACAAAATCCCAGAGAAATAAAATTTGTTTGAATAAAATATGTTCTTAGACTTCAAAAGACTGTCAAGTCCTTAATGTAAAATTTAAACATTCCATTTTTAACAGTTTACTTTTACTTTACGTTTAGCGTTTAAAATGAAATAAGGGACTTCTATAATTTCATTATTTTTCTATTTTACTGTATTTTTCATCGAACTTTCATGAAATATAATATATTCCTATAATAAGAATCTTAATACGCATTTTTATAGCATTTTAATAATTTCTGTGAGTGAACAGAATCATGGATGTGTATATTTTGATGTAATATCAAACTAAAATATCAGACTACATATTGTCATATAATAATATACAAGTATCTATAATACTATCTTTATTATATTTTTTATGAAGTTTTTACTGACAGACAGTGATAGGTGTGCCAATGATATTTTATCATTCACTATTGTACACTATATAAATGCATTTGAAAATTTAGAACTATTTTATGAAAGACCAGGATAACAACAAATACTTAAGAGTATTCAAATAAAATAATAATAAAAATTAAAAAAACAGGTACGATTTACGTAATTTCCTACTTATAAAAAATGTTATCAGAAAAAAAAAAACTTAAAAATATTAAAGTAGGTAGGTATAAATAACAAAATAAAGGATAACTTATTCATCTCTTAAGAAATGCATATAAGTTTAAACCTGTTTATTACATTTTTTTTTAAATTTTTTGTATTAAATTTAAAAAAAAATCAACTGTAAAAAAATGTCAATTCAGTAAAACCTCGATAAGACGAAACCTCAGTAAAACGAAAACTCCGATAATACGGACAATTTATTTGGTCTTTTTTTAAAATATAAATTTATTCCGCCAAGACAGAAACCTCACCAAACCGAAACGAACACGTTTTTTTATTAAAATTGGATAAAAATTTAATATTTTTACTTTTTTACATATTTTAAATTTTTATTAATCAATTACTCTTCTGAACGACAACATACGTTTTTTCGAAGTAACATATAACTAGAACGATTTGAATATTTTAGTTATTATTTAATCACAATAGTGTTTAAAGTTTTGATGAGTCGAGTAGCCGACCAACATTTTTCTCCTCATATTTCGGATATTTACTGTATGTATGTGCATGACCAGTATTGTGGATCCCCGACAAGAGCATTGTGGACTTCTAGAGATGTCGTAGACCACAAGTTATAAATGGTTGACTTATAACTTTATTTGACAATTTATTTGTATCTCTTTCATTAAGGAAGCAATGCAGTTAACACGGAATGATATACACTCGAAATACAAAAGATTATAATGCACCGTAGTATAATATTTAAACGGTTACATTATTATTATGGTTGAGTAAATGTACAACAAACAATACTAAATGTTAAACACAACCTAATAATAACACTATATTCTATATGTTGTGTATTTATCAAACGGAATGGTAAAGCTTCGTCGCATTTGAACATAGGTTATCCGTGTATAGGTAATATTATTAACACTAGTCTCCTTAGTAATAATTTTATCACACTCACATATAATAGTTCTCCGCCCAAATTAAATTACGCAAGCAATTCGAATTTATTTGGTAAATTTATGTTTTCATTATTTAATCTTCCAGTTTTGAATTGAATACTGCTTTAACATATTAAATCCAAATGTCAAGGCAACAAAAAATTCGTTCACGCATTTTAAGATTTATTTTATTTTAAAACTTGTAAGACCTTTAGAATTTCAAACAATGTTATTCACAGTTACCATATTACAACAATACAAACAGATTCATACATAACTTTTCTTAACACAATATTATTTATATGGTTATCGAATATCGATATATTTATGATGGAATTATATATATACCATCTGTATATACTAAAATATTTAGTACTTTATCATATTTCTTAAAAGTTAAAAGTGATATGTTTCAATACTTTCAATACTTTATATGTTAAAAATATGTTATACGAGTAGTACCTATATATTGTACATATCGATTTATTTTGTCGTAAAATTAACTATATTTGTTTAAATTAACGATAATATTATATTTTTTAAGTAATTCTATACTTGTATTAATACCAGCCCACCACAATCAAATATTTACAATAGCTGGTATTGCTATACTATATAATTATCTTGCCTACCTTTCAACACGTTTTCCAAGTACGGTAAACGATCCAACTGGTCAATTGTGACCTGTTGCTGATGTTCGTCTAGTTCGCTATCCAAGTGTTCTCTGAGATGATTTTGGATACTTTGGTTGTTGGCTAACTCGTACAGTACACCCGTTACTAGTGCTGCAGTCTGTTCTATAGTGCCTGTCACGAACTTGAACATGTCTAATCTCACTTGTTTGTCGGCAACATCTAAGAGAAAACATAATATAATATAGTATAATACAACCCTTTTGCACTTATCATTTTACATAGTGAATACGTTTGTTTATAAACTATATAGGGCGATTAATCAAATATGTTCGTCTGTATTGTACCCTCAAATTATAAATTTGACGACATTTAGACAATTTTTTGGAAATGTTGATGCATCTCAGTCTCTGAACAATTGAACTTTATAAACTAAGGATAATACTATTCTCCAAAAATCAGAATTTATTTAGCTGCATAATTAATCATGAGGATAAAATTAGTGCTAACACACATGTGTATTACTTTATGACTTATACCACAACTGTACACTAAGTACTTTAAAGACTTAATGAGAAATGAACTGGACAATATTTCGCAGATTTCAATACTACGGAATACTAGCCCTTATTTGGCTCAACAAAAATATACAGGTATCTATTTATGTTTTTTTTTCAATTGATTCTCCATTTAAACATAACGAAAAATTGCTAAATGTACCAAAAACACGACTTTCCCGAAACTATAAGGGACGTGGGAAAACGCACACACGTGGCAATTGGCCAGGTTTACTTTAATACTATTTTATAATAGATGAAAAAATTTGTGGTTTGCTTGAAGAAATCGAAATTATTAGGAATTCCGTTAAAAATATATTTTATCGTACTAATATTAGTGTGAGAAAATTTTAAAATATTATTAGTATTATTTTTGATGTGCGTATGTCTCATATTTATAATATAATATAATGAACCATATCTTAGATTTATTCATATAATAATCTCCAACTGTGATTTTATAAAAGTACTGTAAAATATTATTTTTGTCAAAACAGTTAAATTAGAGTAAAATTGTGTAAAAAAATAATCATAATAATTGAAGCTTGTCGTGACTAATTTTAGTTAATTAACTTTGAAAACCACAAATGAATCAAAAAACAAACTTTATTTTTTATATATTTAAATCTTATAACACACTATCCGATCAAATTTTATATATATGTTAAAGCCATTGTATAAAAACAAAAAAATCTACAGTGGTTTAAATGTATAATAAACGTGTTACAAGAATAGATACAAATATTCTTAAATATTTCATGCTTTAAAGTATAAAGCAACGCATGCCACGAGCAAGGGGGAAGGGAGAGTCATTTTTTTGATTAAAAACTATAAATAATAATGATTATGAAATATTCAATTGACTCAAAAAAAGAACTCTCTATATTTTAAATAAACAAATATTTGCAGTAAATCCACGGTTTAAATTTATTTTTCAACTTTTTTTTTGCTTGGTTACAAAGCGGTATTTGAAGAAAACACACTATTTATTGTTGTAACACCATGGTAATATGATATGCAGTTAATATAAAAATTTGAATATCTTAATACGTAAATATAATTTTAAAGTTATTTGAGAGGGTAAATACACAATAATATGTACCTATACATTTTATTTAGTTTATCTTACAGAGCGCACCCACTTAACTTTTTACGAATTTGAATAAACTTACATCTAATACGCTACAATAAGTAATATTATTTTATTTTTTTACTATAATACTATTATCATGTTACGTAATAAAAAACATTTATTGACTTATTACTGAAAAATATCGTACTATAAATTAATTGACAAGCTCGACTCATTTACATGTAGCATGCAAAAGTTTTCTCGCCATACACTATTACTACAAAAGACATAAATAGCTAGTACCTACAGTAAACTCTAATTAACTGATGCTGTTTTAGTAAATTGCTATCCCGAATAAAACTATTCTGTTTTGTTGTATAAATTTAAAAAAAAAAAAAACAAATCAAAATCATAAACAAAAAAACTATGGTCATATATCTGTTAAACATTACGGAACAAACAGGACATAAAACATTCACACACACGTACAATATTATGCAGTATGCACTACATAAAATATATACGTATACAATAAACGCTAATTAGGTTGACAAGATACAAGTTTAGCAAAATTAAGTGACATCATTTATGTATACAAATTTGGGAGTATAATCCATCAAAAATAACGGAAATCTGGTCCTTGAAATCCACCATTCCTACTTGTCAATATATTAGTATTGTCTATAGATAAAAACTATTTTCTCGATAACTAACCAAGGAGTTCGACTTACAGTGTCGTTTTTTATGACACTCTGGCGTTTATATCAATTTATGTATACGATGCTAGTTGAATACAACTAAAATCAAAGTTAACCCGTTGTAGGTACACATAATGAGATTAGGAACAAAATCGGTGCACTGTGAATATCATGTACATACTTAACTTTTTATAGCATTATTAATTATTTGGTCAATAAAAAAATTCGAATTTTACATAAAAATAAGTATATTTCTATCCTTAACTAAAAAATACATAGTACTTTTTATGTAGTATTCATCATTTATCAAATAAAAAAAAAAAAAAAACGTATTTGTGCAAACGTGTACGTAATCGATTGTGGCGACGATAATAAAAATATTGCGTGGTTAATACAGTGCTAACACGACGCTCACTTAATCGGGGCTCTTTAGATTTCGTCAAAGAAATACAAATATCAGTATCATTTATTTTTGTAAATATTTGCTGACATGTTATTTGAAGACATTTATAGAATCAAATTAATTCGATGATATTTCAACGAATAATACTCGAAATAATATTTGTATAAAGGCGCAAATGCGCACCAACGACGGGTTAACACAATGTCCGGATCGGTTTAAGCGTAAGATTAGAACCATAAAATACAACGAGTTTTGGTCAGCCGTGGTTACTGATTTCTGCTGCCAAACTGCAAACTACACCATTCAATAACTGACTTAAATCAATGATTACTTAGACATCCTATACCAATTTTTAGATGAGTCCAAAAGTGGATAGTAGCTAATTGCTTATAATTGATTATAACTATTTTTATTAATCGGAACTAAGTGTGCAATTTAAAATCAAACGTTTTTAAAATGCACTATTCTTAGGAAAGTCACTATTTGTTAAGAAAAAATATATAATTAACACATTAATTGTTTAGATCATATTCTTTAAGTGAATGTCATTGATAGATGGCTTCTCACACCTCGTGTTTCATGTAAATATATATGTTTATATTAATTCTCTTATTTTTGATCGTATGATAGTATATTTCAAAAAAAAAAAAAAAAAGATCTATTCTAAAACAACAACAAATTAATGTTATTTTTAGAATCAGTTCTAGTGAATCAAAAATTGCTATTAAAATTACTATTGCATTTTAAATTTAATATAATATAAAGATTAAACAATACTAAAATTGTACATCAATTTTTTGCTGTTTATAAAATACATTATTTATTTCTTAATCTTATTAAAATTAGTATAATAAATAATGCTTGAATAAATATTTGTTGATATTTCTAAAACTTCTCTAACACTATATCAAAACTAGTGATAAATTGTTATATAACAAAAAAAAAGTCTTATTATCCACCGGGAATGGAACACGAATTTCCTACTTCGATTTTGAAGACTTATAGCATTAAGAAACAAATTCTGAAAAACTATTTGGTAATTTTAAGAAATATTTCTATCTACCACATAAGTATAAGAGAAGAAGAATTGGTATATTATGAAACTTTTGGAATACTGCCATTCTTTTTATCTGAAAAAGTGATTACACACATACGAAACAAAACAAAAACATGATATCAAAGTTTGATGGGCCTCTGGGACAGTTGTCTGTAAATTTGATACCTATCACTAGGCTATCAGCAATGATAAGTTCCTTGCATTCGAATATTATTTCGATAAGAACTCGTCGATTCAGTCAAAAAATTACAAACGAAATTTTATCAAAAGGTATTATAATATCTTACGTTTATAATATGCTTGTTATTATTCGAATATATTTTCCTAAAATTTACTAAGAAACTGCTATGTCGTTAGAAACCTCTGAGCGTTTCATATTATTTAAACCATACATTATATCTTTTGATTGTTTGACTCAATCTGAAATGAAAAATAATGTACACAATATATTTTTAAGAGCGATAAAATTATAAAAAAATAATTACCAAATAATGGAACGCATAAAGAGACATTTTTAGAAAGAGAGATTTCAAAATTGCCGTTTTCCTGAGATATAAATTGACTTTTGAACCAATAGTTAAAAATTTAACGCTATTATTATAAAAATAGTGATTGAAGTAGTATTCTAATGGTTTGCATTATGGTATGCATCACTTCTAAACTCATTTAAAATGTAATATTTATAATTGATTATTTGTAGTTATTAATTTTATAATATTCAATAGACCTAACCATATCGTGCAATGACTTAAATAATGTACGAAAAACGAAGTTTTCAACAACATGCATACATTTTTTAAAGAAAATTACTGTTTATTGATAAAAGAATTACTCTGCATGGCTGCATATCGTTACACGGGAGACAACAACGCGCTATTATTTACTTTTTCTCGTCGTTATAATTGACATCGCATGTAGTAATCGTCATAATATGTATCTAAGCTTACGTTTATATTGTTTGCACAACCGACGAATCGTTACTCATCCATTCAGGTCACGAATCACGGTATTATGTTTATTTACCTAACTTACCTATGATGTTCGTGCGTGTATAAATATCAAACGAGTCGCTGTACTTGCGACATAGTAAGTTATATTATGATTACTGGATAACTCGATGACGTTCCATAAAAAAAAAAAAAACAACATAATGTTCTTAAATTATTATTTATTATGTCGTACGTCATAAAATACTATAAACCGGTTCACGGTATGCGTATGATGATTATATGAAAAATTATTATTTTAATAATAATGAAATGTATGTTTACAGAAAAAAATTAATACGGCAAAAATAGAATATAAGTTATTTAAATAATATAGGTCGTATTATACATAAGCATATTTCAATACATAATCATATAAATAGAGGTATGAAAGTGGTGAAATTTTATCGAAGAAAAACATGGGTGTATTCAAACTCATTATTGTTTATTTATTAAAATATGGTATAAATTACGAGCTAAAAATGGCTAATTTTAAAACTAAAGGTGATTAGCACTCCCCCAATTCCCTTTCACCAAATTGCATTTAAGATATATGCTACACTGTGCAGGCTCGCAAAATGTTGGCTTTCTAATTTATCACATAACAACAGGTGATCAATGAGTCTAAGTAGTAGCAACGGTAGCAGCAGAGATACTTTAGGGAATCGTAGGTCAAAATTATAGATGAATCACGTAAGTAACAATAAAAAAATATCTATGACGATATTTTTAATCCTGGAAACAAATTTCGCGGTACTTGAATGGGACACGACGTGTAATATAGCACGATGTATAGTATTATAATAATAGGTAATTTCTATTATACCATGCAAGAAGTATGCATACAATAAATATAGAAATCACCTAAAAATCTCGGCCGACAGGTATTCAGCAACACAGTTTATTCTGAACTTTTTACTTCAGGCTAATACTATTGATAAAATTTACCTAGATGATCCAAGTGATAGGAAAAATCGTTAACGTTTTATAAAAATAAAATTATAATAAAGGAGTCAGAAATGTGATAGTGTGGGAGCCATGCCAATAAGTTGGTTAGTATTTTTTTCTGCTGTAAAAATGTTTTATTTTACCAAGACCAAAAAACTATCACTAATCTGTTGCTAATGTTATCATTATCGTTGTGGAACTTCATATTTAAATTTAAATAATAAAGTCAAAACTTAAAACCTATATAACATGACTACTCATTTAATATAAAGTGCAAGTGTAATATTTGTATTGTACAAATGAAAAATAAAATATAATTTTTTTTGCATCACTATAGTTGTTTAATTTTTTAGGGAATAGCAAATTTATAGATACAAAAAGTGAATTTGTGAGTATCATTTTAGAGAAAACGATTTTACAAATTCAAATAAACAAAATAAATAAAAAATTAATACCACAAATTTTCATTGCAATATAAGATTCAATTTTACTCGTTACTTTACTAAAAATAACGTAAAAAAAAAAAAAAATCTAAAATAAATTCTCCGTTAGCAATGACATTTAGCCTTAAGAAAACCTCCCATGTCTTAACACCTACTATACATCTCATAAATTAAATTCTTCGTCTTCGTTAAAATCAACCATTTTTGTGCATAAGAGTTCTACTATAGTTCTTAGTATACCTAATATACAGAGTATTAGCAAATGAAGACGAATATTTTCATTTATATAATCCATATATTATACCAAGAACTTAAACTGTTATGCACAAAATGATTGATTATCTAGTATTATAAAAAAGCTTAAAAAAGTCGTTACTCATAAAAAAATAAATGTATGTTAAAAAGAGTCATGATATACAAATTAAAAAAATCATATATCTTTAAGATTTCAAAATAAGTATAATAATTCTGTTAAATTAATTAATTTATTAAGATTTCCATCTGAAAATGCAAAAACTTTGATTAAAATGCAAATATCACTTAAAAAATCAAGTACAAAATCATGATTTCAGAAATAAAAACAGTTTGATTTGAGTTTTTTTTTATATATTTTTTTTAGAATATACGTTTTTATATTTTTCAAAACAATTTTATTTACCTGGGTATTACTTCTATTAAGCGTTGGTTTGGAAATTTGAACTTCTACCTGGCATTAGCACTGCCTTGTTTAAACAGTCGAAAACTAAAATTGATGCTATATGAGCAGTCAAGTAAAATACGGCACTTAAGTCTTTGATGATATAAAAATAAAAAATTTTCTTGAGTACAATATTTAATAAAATATTTAGACCTAGTTGAAGAGTATGAATACTTAAGTCCCAAAGACAAAACTAATTAACTTGTGGATAAGCTATGGTATTCACGATTAGAAGACTTTATTTATCACAAAAATTGCCTATCGAATATTTTCTGCCTACTACATCGGTAAAGTACATCATGTTGGCTAATTTAATTACAGAAGTAGGTACTAGCAAATTTATTTCAATGTAGTCTTGTAGTCAAAGCTAATATGTGACCTAGTATACAAGGATTAAAAGATAACAAAAGATAAATCATATTTTTTTATCGGTAATAACTAATAACAAAGTTAATTCCATATTTTATGTGCCAAATTTATTTCAGAATCCAAGAAATCATTCTATAAAAAACAAATTTTTATTTAATATTAAAGAAGTATAATTTTAAGATCTGAAGGATACTAATGAAATAGACAAAAAAGCTCTACAAGTCATTCTTTACTACATATAACCAATGTACATAATATATACATTTAGGGTCATTGCAAAAGGTGTCAAGTAATCTGGCAATGCAATGACTTAGTCATAGAGTAGATACTGCAATTAAGACTTGTATTATGATTCGACAATTAAAATTTTGAATAGCTTCTCAAACTTTGGAAATGATTAAGTAATTTAATAATTATGGTTCAAATGTCTGAATAGTAATTCATTTTATAATTCAATTATTTTCAAATGTGCTTTACCAGACAAAAATCTATAAAAACTTGAATGTTTATTTGAAGTTAAGATAGTTTAACGCAATTTATTACTTAAGCATAAAAATAATTTAAAAAAGCAGTTGAAATAATGGCATTCAAAAAATGTATAGTTACCTATACATCGATTTCTTTTTGATAAAATAAAAAGCGATGTATCATACATCTATAAGTTTAATGAAGCATGCAGTGACCATTTTAATTATATAATTATTCATTTTATTAATTATAAACTCTTCAAAAATTTTAAATTAAAATCTAAAAATATTAAAAGCACTGGAGTTGAAAAAAATAAAAACTAACTAAGCGTTTCAAGAAATAACTAAAAAATATATTGTTATTATGCATTTTATAAAAACAAAAATACATTATAATGAATTAATTGATTTATATTTACTATTTATTGTTTCCTTATTTTCTTTTTTAACTATTGTTCAGCTTATGTTACTTGTGGTTTTATTGACAAAGGTTTATTTATTTAATTTTATTCTGTTACAAATAAACTTTTTTATTTAACCTATTAGTTTATTACTTGGTATTCGTTCATAGGCTGCACATATTTTAGATTCTAAGGGGGGCTATAAATGTAATGATTTTACCATGTTTTTTTTTTTTTTTTTTGTTGCACAGTACTTATAGTTAACACTTTTATTATATTATTTGAGTTCACAAGTTATAACTATTATAACTGTTGACTGTTATATTATAAAATATCCTATATGCTGACAGTCCGTTTCCCACCCGTTCCTTGTTATAAAAAAAAGGCTGACAGTTCGTTTTCGCTCAGAATATAAAATAATGCAAGGAATAGTCAGATGCAGTAAATTATATTATTGTAATAGTTATTTTTTATCACGGTTTAATATAGGCCATTAAGATCTTTTGTCGGTATACCCCTCTCACTGATCGCATATGTTTACATTGTCAACCAGATTCCGATAATAATTATTTAGCAGACAATTATTGTACCCACTACATATTGATATTCTTAAGCTGGTAATATTCGTGTTTCCAAATCATCTATTGACTTGGAATATCTAAGTATATTTAATTAATGGTAATGCATTTATAATTGAACAGTAGTTCGCGATACTGTGATACGTAGTCGCGAATCGCGAAATTTCTGTGTAAATATTTCAATATTTCTGCGTCATAGCCAATACAAGGAATTGTCTAGCTTCGATCGGTCGATTAAGGTCACGCGTCTCTTTATAACTGTAGTATGTCTACCACATAATACTGCTGTTCTATTTGTGAAAACCGGAAAATCCGTATTCGCTATAAAAAAAAGAACACTATAACTAAAATCTAAAAAAAATATTCTGGTAGGATTCCAGAAACTATTGATCAAACTTTGCTACCCAATTTGTAAAAAAATATTATACATAAATGCCTTTGAAAGTGATTTTAAAATGTTAAATCTACAAAAATATTGTTCAATGCTATAGAAAAACGTAATATTATGTAATATGGAGATGAGTAGGTTCAGTGTTCCACCTACTGTATACTGTATATAATTTTACTTTTAGTAATCTTAGCAAAAACAACTATGTAGTACAACCAACGCACGAACAAACCAAAGTATTTTTTTAATTATCAGTTTGGTACAGTGTAATAAAAGGTACACAACAGCATACCAATTAATATACAATTATCAACACATACTTATCATTCGAACATTTTGTTAATAAATAATCAGTAATTACGAAATTTAAAATTTTACTTTTGTGTAAGATTTGTAAATTTTATTGAGGTATTATTATAATATTATTATACGATAGTGTATAATGGAGAAACATTTGATATATTTCCTTAAAAATGAAAAAAAAAAATAATTGTTTAAGTAAATAAAAATAAAAATAACAAGGACATTATAAATGACTTAAATTACATGTGTGAAAAAAAAATAATTATTTTAAAGCGAAAATCAAATAAATTGAAAAATTTGTTTTCCTTAAAATTTGAATAAACCAGTTACTGTATGTGTACACATTTTTCCATAAAGTTTACTATTCATAACTTATTAAGGGATACTAAAATTAGTTTGGAAAGTGTTGCAAAATATTTTAAACACTTCTAAAAATAGTTAAAACGTGTAAATATACACAAATTCTCGTTTATTAAACAATTTATCATTTTTTATTTTATAAAGAATTGTATTTTTTGGTTGATAATATTATAAACAAAAAATAATTAACAGTTCCAAAAACAAAATTATTTTAAAATACATTTTAAACTTATTTATGACAATATTAAATGTATATGTAAAGGTTATTTAAAAAATATCGTTATATATATATATATAAAAAAAGAAACATAGTTTTAAACGAATAAAACGTTTGTTTTGTTTAATTAAAAAAAAAAAAAAAACCGTACTTTTTTTCAACCCTGAAATTGGAACACATAATATCATTAGTGCGTACGTACGTCGTACCCATGGACCACGACGTCGTAGTAAAATATTATTATTATGTACCGTCATCATAAGTAGATACAATATATTATATTATTACGGGGGAACAGCAGTTTGCGAAGTTTCGTATGATTTATACACGGGCATGCACGCGCAAGCGTACGAGACGACCGTGGTGGTATAACGCATAATATAATATACATTTTCAAATCTTCAAGAGACCGAAGAGCCGCACTCGTCAAAACCACGCTACTCAACCTCGATTCTTACGGCGACCGCGGTGTTATAATATAGTTTTAGAACGATTCTACGTGATGAATACTAAATAAACGACGTAGACTCGCTCACAGTGCTCCTCTCCGCTAACGCGGGAGCGGGACTCTTTTGTTGTAATTAATTTCTGGAAGATAATTCACGGACGAAATATTATCTTTGCGTACATTAAATAAAAGCCACCACCGGACTCTGAACCCTCCGCGAAACCACCACCGAATTTCACACACGCTTCTGCAGAAAGCAGCCATTCGGAGCAGAGACCCGTCGATTTAAAGTCTTGCATCTGTCGGGAAGATGTATACGACGAAAGACGATTATATTAATAATAATAAAAATAATATTATTATTTTTATAAACTTTTTGCAACGACCGACGTCGTAACGAACACGCCTCGGAAAGATCAACTACACTTATTATATATACGTAATAGGATTCCGAATTCATAATTATTTTATTATGTATGCGAAATTGTAAAATATTATACATATTATTGTTACAACAGTTTTGGTTGTTAACATTTACATTAGACATCTATAAGACAATATTACTATGTGCACATTTTTAATCCCACTTATTGAAACGGTCTTGTGTTTTTATAGGAAATATACTAAAATGTTAAACTATTTATGGCATTATAAACAATATTTATGTGTAGAAATTAACGTTAAATTAATTAATTACAACAAAAGCTCAAAGTTAATACCACATATTATAACTGATTAAAAATTGATAACTCGTTTAAAGGAACGTTTAACGTCACCGTTAAATCATTAGCGAATAATGTACGTAATTATTTTCAAAACTGCTATCTTTATTTTTATTTCCACTGTAAATCTCGTTGGGTAACTTAGGGTCACTGAAACCTTAAAATTTATCTCACTTTTATTAAACTCGTAAAAACGATATTACATTATATTTTTATTAAAAAACCTTCTGCATTTTATTGCTGAAAAATATTAAGAATTAAGCATGCAGATGTAATTCAATTATTTCCGATTTAACATTGCAGTGGAATTTTCAGTTAGTTAAATTTAGTCTTAATGTTATTTTGTAATTTTAATTATTTTTTAGAGATTTTATAAATATAATTCATCTAAAAAATATAAAGTGGTAGAATATTATTATGTGAAAACATACTTAATTAATTAAGAACATAATTATTGTGGTATCTTGGTATAATCCATTGATTTACAGTGATAATATTACATCGTAAACGATATAATGATATGTTGCATAGCAATAATTTATTATTAATATTTTTGTTAGGTATTGAACATTTAAAACTATAAACAATTAACAAGTAATTATAGGTAGTTATCTACTCACAATAAATTTATTTTTCATAATACGAGTACAATATTGAACTAAATCACTTTTAATTTTAACCGTTATAAATCTGGTACAGTAGGGTTCTAACAATAAATATGACTTGCTTTTATACAATTTACATTTTAAATCAATATATTTTATTTATAGCACTCACCTGATTTAAATAATGAGGAATACATTTTGTACGATAGACCATAAGCAATAGTTAATTTAATTACTTTAACAAGGCACCAGAATAGTATAAAAAGAACTAAATATTAAAAACATCAAAAGTAATATATGTCTATTAAATATACTATTTATGTGTTAAAATTATTTTTATCATGAAAAAACTTTGTATTTTAGCAACCCACGGAATACAGAAAATCTGAGTACTTAATTTTGTTTTTAAATAAAGTGTTGTCTCTCCAATAAATATATTTCTATTTTTTTCTGTCAAATATTTCAGATTTCTCTATAATATATTAAAAAACAAAATTGGTTTTAATTTTTTTTTTTTTATTAGTTATAATTTCCAAAATGTATACAACATTGAATTTCCAAGGTTTTTAAGAGTAAAACAAATTAAACAATAGCGACCACATTATAAATCTAAAGCATTTCAACGTAGAAACTTTAAAAAAATGTTATTTCAATTATTGCCATTTTTATTTGATATTAAAACGTTAATATCCGGGATAATACAGATAAGTAATACTATTGATATTTTGTGTTCTTGACTTATAAGATTTAATTTAAATGATTATTTGAATATGTTAAATCAATTATAATTATTCTCAGTGTAATTAATATTTTAAAACAATAAAGAAATGAAGATACGTTCAAAGAAATTTAAAAAGATTGTGAAAGTCTTTTACCCAAAGACAAAATTAAATCTCCAAAACATTAGAAAAATACTCCTATAAACTTTATAATGATTATATTTCAAGCGAATTATCTGGTACTTAAACATATGTCGAAAATTAAATTAGAATTTCATTATTATATATCTTTTGTCATGTTATTGACATTATAAAACTTCTTTTGAAGAAAAATAAATGATGAACTTATGAAAACTGTTTCTAATATATATATGAATTAAATTACGATTATTTTAAAATATTTGAAGATCTTTGAAAGAAGAAACAATTTGTCAGAAAAATTATTTAAAAGAAAATAATATATGTAATGAGGATATTTTGTTAGAGCTTTATGTACAACGTAAAATATTCAAAGCTACATATGAAATGATAGCAGCAATTGAAGTATTTAGATGTAGCTCAGCAGTTTGCGAGTCGACATTTTCCTGTCTTGAAAATCCTCAAATCAATAAAATATAACCGGCTTTACAACTTGGCTTTATTGGCGTTTGAGTCCAAGTGAACTGACAACTTAAATTTGAAAATATTATTAATAGATTTCAACTAGCAAAAGGATAAAAAATTTCAATTGTATTAATTTAAAAAAAAAACGAAATTGTATTTTTATTATTAAGTAATTATTGTTATTTTTATTTCAAATATTATTAAGTTTGTATTTTTAAAACAAAATTCTTATTCCAAGCCCTAAAAAAGTGTTCAAAGTAGTGATATTGAGTTAATGAAATTGTTATTAATGCATTTCAGATAAAAATTTACAGCAAAACAAATAAATTAAAAATAGTAATAATATTATTTTTTTCTAATGTCCTCCCTAAAATTCGATTTGTCCTACTTGATATGGCTACGAGCCTTCATTGTCCCAGGTATTATTGCAATTATGTTAATATTCTATAACCCGTATATTATTACTTGCATGACTTATTTATTATATCATCTATATATAAAAAAAAAAAAAAGTATCCGACGAAGATTTTTTTTTATTCGTTAATAACCTAACCATTTTATTAATCGTATCCATTTTACAAACACTCACACATACACTCCTATCCGTAAGAGTATAATTATGCGTACGGTTTTTCGAGATAGATTATTTGATTGTGTATTAATTATTACTATTGTAATGACCCCATTATTTTCTTTTTAAAATTAAAATAAATAATAATAAAAATAGCCTGCGGTAGTAACTCGCTAATGACTACAGTGAATTATATTTTAATTTTATTTCCTCAATTGGTTTCATGAAATGAGTATTAAGACTTCGATTTGTCACCGGCAGTCACCGATCAGTCACAATAATTCGTGTATACATGCCTATGCGTGTATTATGTTAAACCAGGTTATTACTTGTAGTTGGTAATAATAGCCACAAAAAAGGTTCCAAAAAATATTGGCTGTAAAATATTGGACCGATAAAAAAAATGGTCAAAGCATGGTTAATTAACTAATTAATTATAATGAAATAAAAGTCAATATAAATACAAATATTAAAAAATAAATAAAACATATCTTATTGTATTAATTTAATAACCATCATATAATATTATATATTATTGTCAGTACTTAACGTAGTTTTTATATAACATTATCAAACTTGGTCTTATTTTTGAGGCTCAATTTCTTTAATTTGTCAATGGTCGTTTTTACTGTTGAATTAATTCTTTGAGGCCTATTTTTTCTACTTAATAATTTTTCTCCTAGCCATTATTATCAACTATCTTAAAGTGAACTTATTTTGATTTTTATTTTTAACCTTTCTTTTTTACTACTATCAAAACAATTTCATTGCTTCTTTTTTACGATTATATATAATTGTACACCGCTTAAAATATTATAATTTATAACTATTAAGATTGCCAAATTAGTTTTATAATTGTCATTCCATGTATATTTAAAAACTTATGATAATGAATAACTTAACTTGACACTTGTCATGTTAAAATCAAAACATATTATTATAAACTTTAGTTCACTAATTCCATTTTCATTAGTCTATACAAATTTTACATTATATCATTATATAAATTATTAACAAATATAAATGCATTATAAATTATTTATCATTTAATAATTATTTGTAGTTAAAGCAATTTTTATTTTATTATTTTAAACACAGGGAAATTAATGGGTCTTGTTATTAAATTCGGATCCCGGATAAAGAGACGGAGTGAACTTACTCACACCCAAATATGAACTCATCAGTATATTATATAATTTAATGTATTATTTAGTTAAAATAAACTAATAATACATGCTTTCTTCAGCTCAAATAGTATTATAAAACATAGTTTCAACGGGATTTAATATTTTTGCTTTATCTTAATTGTATTTCTTCTAGACTTCTAGACTTTACCTGTATAGTTTTTGGCTTAAGAGGAACTTAAGTAAATATAAATCATACGACTGGGGCAGTTTTTGTAATCACTTTTAAAGCGAGCATTAATACCATCTTATATTATTTTATAAAAATCTAGGTATCTCTATACTTCACCAATAATTGTGGTTATTTATAATTTAAATTAAGTTGTTATTACCTATTTTAACAATGAATTAAATATAATAATATTATATGAGTTAAAAAAAAAAAAAAAATTTTAATATTTTTATTTTCAAGAAAATTACTTAGTATTTAATCATTTTTATTTTTTTAGTTATTTATTAAATAACTTTTTTGAAAATAAAAATGTAAAAAAACATTTCTGACAAAAAATAAATAATTATATTCTTTATATATTTTAATACAGTATGTTATAATTATGAGTGAAATATGAAGAAAAAGATTTTTAGTTTCAACTATAATATATGTATGTGTGAAAGCTAGAGAAAAAAATTAAACTCGCGTACCTCTTGAGACGCTGCGTGACGGGCAATAAAGTACTTTCGCTGGCTGTAAATACGCACTTGACCGCTGTTCTCAGTTTCAAAAAGTTGTTGACATCACATGTAGTGCCTTCTGATATTTATTAATATAATAATATTATTATAATATTAATGTCGGTCCGACGACTTTCAATTAATCGGGATGTGATTTGTTCCGATCGACGAGGGTTACCGTGTCAAAACATATTATATTATTAATAATACAACAATTTCAAAAGTGACCACCACTGTTTTTGTACAAGTTATACGATGCGTATACTATAACGTATATACCTGCGTGTATGAATAATATTATTGAATACGTGTAATATAAATTAAAAACAAACAACAGATCCATTAACATTGTGACGCGGCAAACAATGTCTGTGCGTTCCGGGTAAAAAAAAAAAACTGTTCAATTATTTAATCGTCTAAAAATAATCACCACAGTATGTACCTATGCCTATAATAATGATATTTTTTATACACACATCATACATGTTTTAACAATGTTAATATATCATTAGAGCCCACGCAAATCCGTACCATGCGGTCAAGGTACCTTTAGACTACAACAGCGATAGGTTGTGATAGTTATATATAGGTACAATAGGTACATATATTCACAATCTGTACTTAACCCATTCATGATAGGGTAGGTTACCGTGTATCGCTTTTACAACGGAATAGTCCATTTTGTATGTAACTTTATACCTTTTTACTGTTTTTCCCGTTTTCAGACTATATAGTCCCGTTTTAATACTGTTATTTTCATATTATTGTATGTGTTAAAAAAAAAATCTCCTTACCAAACGAATACAAAACAATATTTTACAGTTTTATATCAAAACATTTAAAACCAATGTTATTAGGTCATAAAAAGTTTTTTCATAATGAATGTCGAGTGACGATGTATAATATTTTTTCTTGTCTGCTATACTAGCAAAATGCATGTCGTATTCCTGTGTTTCATAGTATAGGTGTTAATATAATAAGCCCGTACAGCCGTCACACTTCACCTATTAGTCATATTTTTTACCCAAAATACGTTTAAAAATAAAAAAATTCTTTAAAATTTTTGTAGGTATTTTTTTTTTTTAAATATACCCTATTTTTTATTAGGTATACGGTAATATCATACGTGGGACGTGGGACAGTCCTATGAAAACGACACTATCCTTTACTATTTTCAAAGAAATAGAAAAACGTTGAAAATGAAAACAGAAAAGGAAAATCAAATAGTATTCATGGGAAATGATTCTTAAGTTTGATAAATTGTATTATGACTCAGAAAATTGAATTCTCGACAGTAACAAAACTCTGGGCGTATTTTCTTCAATTTAAAATAGCGATATTCTTGACACTCGTTTGTATTGTCTTCTAAAAGTAATTATTTATGCACTCTTCATCCATATTTCTTCTTGTAATTGCAATACAGTAGGGTATTAAGAAGTAATTTAATATTATACGGTAAATATTAAATAGGTATAATATATATTGTAGCTTTTTTTGAAAATCAAAGGCGAGTGAATGATTTAATAGCATTGAAATTTTCTCTGGTAATGTAAAAACTTAAAAGTTCAAATGCACTTAATACACGAGTATTATATTATTTATATAAGCATTACTGTCTCAGAATCTTATATAGTATTAAATACGACATTAGATAGTATGCTATATACGAGTATATGGTTAAGATTTTAATCATTATTTTTACAATAAATAAACAGGTATAAGTGTTTTTTAAAACATTTGCTTGAAGTTTAGATTAGCAGAGTAGGATATCAAAGTTGTGTTTTGATCATAGTGTCAATAACATTTTTTAATAATATGTAGTTTGTTGTGAATAATTTATAGTTGGGTTCTTTAGTCCGTTTAAAAATATTTCAGAAAAATAACATATATTAAGAAATTATTTGATTTAGATTATAGAATCATCCTATATAATATATGTTTATGTTTAGTATGCTATAAAATTAAGGTGTCTACTGTAACATCTCATTTATACACAAATGGTTAGGTGTGTATATAAATGCCAAAAATATCGTTTTAAAATTTCATGGATAAAAATTAGATGAAATGAAATTTATTTAAATTGCATAGAACAATTTGTTCAATATAACTCTTGGTAATTTTTAAAGCGATAATCGTATTCTATATGTATCAACTACCTGCTCAAGGAAAGGTATAATTTAGTACACGTAGATATTATACTGTATTATACTCGTATACTCGTAGCATACTCCGATAAAATATACTTGGAGAAATATATACGAGCTCTAAATATAGCGTATTATACGATATTATCAGATAAAACGACGACGATTATTTGAAACAGTGTTTTTATCTAAAATTATAAAAGGAGAACATTTTATAACTTTTTACAGAAACCCACTCTGAACGTTTTAGAATACCACCCGTTGTGACCTAGTTTTAAGTAGGCGCGGAAGGTAAATAGTTATAAAAAATGAATTTTTAACAATGAAACAATTCGAAATTATAATTTAACAACAACTAATGACATTATGGATTCGTGATCGCAAGTAAAAATGGTTGCAAGAGTAGTTTAACGAGTCTATTCAGGAGATAAAAAATAGTATTACCACCCCATATTAGTATAATATGATAATAAACATCACATATCGCTGACTAAAACATTGAATAAGACATTTCAACCACCACCAATCGGTTACAAATACATAATTTAAATTCTAGTTTCCCGATGAAGTAAATTTAAATTGTTATGATTTTTAGACACCATTTCACATTTTTTTTTAATTATCCAATTTCGGGAATACATTTTATACTGACAGCAGGTGTGTTCAAAAAATGTAAGTTGTTTCTTAACAACAATACACAGCAGCTTGATATGGTAAAAAATAAAATACGTGCTGAGGTTTAGGTTAGGTTATAATGTAAATAAAGATATTTGAAAATTTTTTTGAACATAGGTATTTAATTTTAATAATAAATTGCATTAATATATAAATACAGATTTTTAACTTAGTGGAAATAATTATGTAATTATATCATCTATTACTTAGATTAGGTGATATTGTAATTTGTAACATACTATACAAACGTTATGTACTATCTGCAGATTATCATATTAAAATCTTTTACGATCCTTATAAATTTTATAATGAACAGGTATATTATATGTTCGATCTAATTGTGGCTGTGTCCCTTTATGTGAATACGGTTATCAGGGTAGAGTTTTTAAGAATTTACGTGTGCAGGTTGACGATAAATTCCACTTTGATGGTTCAGGAAAAATATGAAAATCTGTTCAATTTTTTTCATAATAATAAAAAAACGTGTATATTATAACACGAATATGAAATCATTATAATACCAGTGCTATAGTTAAAATGTATTTACATTCGTGATTAGACATTGTCATATTATCATAATAATATTAATATACTGTGTTTGGGGTATAAATTATATCCGTAAGAGTTGGGTTGCATAATGGTTTTATTGTTTTTTTTTTTTTTTTATTTAAAATTTTTTTTAATCGTTGTCACACAATCGTGTTGAATAACTAGTATTTTATATGTTCTTGCGACATTATCCATAAAAGGTATACATAGATTCATATTATATAATCGTTGTTCGATGTATTATACCTTTACTTATACATATTTGCATACATGTAGTTTGACGTTTCGTCGTTACTTGTAAGTACAAAAAATGACAAAATCAAACAAATGAAAGTTAGGAAAACGTGACCATAATTTTACCTAAGACTGAGAGGCCTATACATTTTAATAGGAATAATCCATTTTTTTTTTAAATAATTAGGTGTAAATTTTAGTGAAACATCGAATAAAATTTAAAAAAAAAATTAAATACACTGAAATAATATTTATTAATAACTAAAAATGGTGTAAAAATATGATCGTACACGTATTTCAGTGTTGTTTTCTGTTGCGATAGTTAAATACGTACTCTTTTTTGATACAATGCAATGCATATATCACCATTTTTCTTTAAAACGAGTTATTTTTACGCTTTTTGGAAACAATTGAGTTCTTAGCTTGAAAATGGGACTGTCCTGCCCTTCAAAATGGGATGTATGGCCATGTAAGTTGTGGTATGCCAGGACAATCCCCCTACACCCATAAGTGCCAAACAATAATGCGATTATATAACTAGATTAGATACGTCGCATTATATACTTGAGCTACCTAGTATGGTATATAGTATTATCGCAAGAACGTCATTGCGATTGCGATATTCTAATCGATGGTTGTTGGACGGAGCGGGGAAAAAACGCTGGTAGGTGCGTGCACGTGGAAAAAAATTATAAAAACATATTACGTAACATTAAACCGGGAAAAAACCAGCTGGAAAACTTCAGCTATTGGACCCCGCGGTCGGGCGGACAACGCACCCGGAGGAGGCGTCGGCGACGAGGTTAATTTCTCACAGCCGAGTAAAGTTTCCACCGTCTAACGCAGAAAAGTTGTGGAACCGCGAAACCTCCCACTACAGGCAGTATGGGTAGTTATATGATATTATTATAACCGGGCATTGTAGACGGTGGCGTGGACCATTAATTCCCCGTGAGTTTTCATCGAGGAAACAAGGGGTATACTGTGCCAGTGACGGATTAAAATTTCGGGTGCCGATCGTCTGTATAAAAGTTCTACGACCAGAACACGCGTGCGGGTAGCGGCAGCCAACAGGAGAGGAGAGGGTGCGAAGGTGTGCGGATGATACGGTCTAAATGAGCCGATTTGTTATCCCGTCTACTTGCCGCTGTACACCACCGACAAGCTACCCGCGCACGTCTTACTATGCGGATGATTTATACACCACAATGCAATGCTCCTCGGACAAACCTTATAACAACTGTGCGTGCCTCTAAACGAAAAATTTTGGAAACACTTGACAACGGATCGGCATCGAACCGCGGTTTTTTCGGTGACCAATTCGTCAGACGACAAACGGTATGGAATGCTGTTCGTTCACATCGCATGTACCTTTTTTTGTGTAGACTACCGTATCCCAGGTAAGTCGCGTGCCTAAAAAAACGTATCGACAAGTTGTGGATAGCATATTTAAAAGTCACAAAGTCTTCAGATACATACCACATAAAAAAAAAAAAAAAAAAAAAAAAAAAACGATAAGTTAAAATCCTATAAGTACGATTTTTCTTTTCAAAATTACTAATGTCTAACGTCACAAATAAAATATTTATAAATATATATACACGTATGTATTTTATAACATTAATTCGTGATTGAGGTATTTATTATTATCGACATGGCAAAACACTTCCTTATATTTTATCGTCTGTCCGGAACGTTGCTATAAAAAACATTAGATTTCGACGATTATTATTGTAGTCACATTGCGTAGAAACAGATCGCAAAATAAAATCTATTTCTTAATATTATAATATAGTCGCATTACCAACGCGAGTAATTCTTTCCAAACGCATACGTTGCCTATTATGATTATTATAACTATCCTCCGTGTACCATAATAAATCGTTATGAAATGTATTAAGCATTATGATTTTGAAAGAGATACAGTTTTACAGGCGAGGAAATAAATTAATAGTTAAACTCAGAGAGCCGAGTACTCCGTTAAATTCACTTCCGTGGACCAGATGAACAAAATAATTTTACGACGTCAAAAAACGTCACGAATACAAATAACTTTATTGGGCTTAAATATTAATCATCAAAAAGGCACTTTATAATTCACTCACCTGCGTCGATTTGGTCGCTGCATCTTGCGGCTGCTCTGAAAATCTGCTTGAAATCGGTAGACGATGCTCGTCCGTCGGACGACAAATCGTACGATGCAAAATAGTCGGTAATTGTCGGCCGACCGCGGCCACCGTCCGACAACGCCTTGTCGCACTGTTCCGCAAACGTTTTGATCCGCGAGTCGACCATCGGTTGGCCGTACACGCACGTGGCCACCACCGTGGTCGCACAATTTTTCACCTCTGTCCACGGCGAAATGGTTAGCCGACGGTTTGCCACGGCTTCCAACGACGTGACGAGCTCGGCCACGCACACGGTCATGGTTGGCAGCACGGCGATCGCCGCGCAGGCGTCCACCGCGGACGGTACGAGACTCGTCTCGCGGCCACCTGTGGTTTCAGCCTCGGTAAATCCGTCGTTACCGAGTGCGGCCGCGGCCACACGGAGATCACACGCTAATGCGGTCGGCCGGCCGCCATCGAAGAGCCCGAGCGCGGTGGCACCCGCGGCCTTGGCGTCGTCTCGGTGTCGGGACAACGACCTGTCGTGCAAACGGAAGCCCGGAAGCATGTTTGTCAAAGACCGATAACCGGCTGCTACCGGCACCCCGCGATTGGTCCAATAATCGCGCTTCCGACGAGCGTACGGCATCAAAACTGCGAGTACGACGAAAGTCGCAAACGCCAATACCTCCAACGTCCATGTTACGTACGCTCCCATAACGTTTATTTGCACGACCGCAGTTGTATATTTGTTTTTGGAGCTGGTGCAAACCTAGAAGATAAAATGATTTTCCGTCAACGTTTATTTCGAATTTTAAATTGCGCGATACACCGAACATTTCATTTTATTTTCCACTGGAATAGTATTAAAATTAACGGTGATGTGCTTATAACTAAACGTATACATATCAAGTAAGATCACCCCCGTTTTTCATACTATAACTTACTATCAATTAATTCAAATTCTGATTACCGGAATTTTTTTTTATATAACATCTTTAAATTCTTAAGATTTTTTATACAGCTATATGCATGGCAATACAAATTTCTGAATTTTAATGAGAACCCTATTTTTCGTTCGAAATTATAAAAAAAAAATTGATGCGATTAATTCAAATTTCAAATCCATAGTTTTACTGTTTATTATAATAATTAATTCAAGTATAATAGTCCTTGAAAATGATTTAAAAAAATATAAAATAGATATAAAATCGGTTACTAAAATGTTCCTATTAGTCATTACTCATTACTATAATTTCCACTACCGTATGTAGAAATTTCCTTTAATAAGGCTTTAAAAGATTTCTTTAATACATTAATTTAATAAGACAATAGCTCTTTCATTAATTTAAAAGGCAATAGCTCTTTAATATTCAAGAAAATTTAGGTACCTAAGTACTCTATACTCAAGCTATGCATAGATTACTTAGATATGTTTTTTTGTTAATATATATGTTGTAATTTAAGTAATAAAATGTTTACGTAGAACAATGTGATATATTGATTAATGAAAATTTTAATAAATAATTTAATTTAATAAAGCTCTGTTTAATATTTCAATGGATAAATGTAAAAGTTTGAATAATTAAATTCGCAATAGAAAGTAATCGTTAATTTTTAACTCTTAAAATCAGATAATAAAAAAATATTAATTATGATTTAAACTGTTAGGTAAAAATCGAAATATTTAGAGGGTACCTACATTATCTACAGAGCTATAAGGATTGTAATGAAATGCTTAGTCATCGTCCTACACTTGAAAATGCTGAAAATGCGTATTTTGCTAAATGATATTTTTTTATTCATAATGATTAAATTTATGTTTTACTATATAATAATTTATAGAAGTGATTATTAATTTCAAAAACACTTTAAAAATATTAGTTTATACTAGTTTTAAAATAAACCTAATTATTAATATTGTTTATTATTTATAATAATTGTATTACTATAGTAATAATTATTGAGCATACTGTTCTGAAGTCTTAACCTAACAAAGGACATAAATTCCCAATAGAGTAATTTCTTTTCATTGTCTAAAAAATATTAATACTTTTTTATTTTTTTTAATTCATTTTTTTTTAAATATTATTTATTTAGTAGATATCTACATTTTACAAGACACATATGATACACAATAATTGATATGGAACTAAAAATTATAACGTAATTATTATTTCTATTAAAAATAGTTACATGTGTACCTACCTATTATGCCTACTCTTCTTATATTAATTTTTATGGTTTTTTTATCATTAGAACATTTTTTTTTTCATTATTATTAGTGTATAATAATTAATTATTCATTAAAAATTGAATTATTTTTTGTGTATCACTACTAATAATGAGTTATTATTTTAAGTTAAAAATGAATCAATATAGAAAACACTAATAAAGTTATCAGTCAGATAGTTAAATTCAATTATGTATTATCTATTTCATTGTGTGTAGCTCTTTAAATTACAAAACTATGCAATAGACAAATAATACCTTTATCTATTTGGATAAAGATTACTGTACTATATAGGCTCTACATGTATATCAATTAAAATTCGAATTTTTAATATAACAATATTATTAGGTGGATACTGAATTATAAAATTATATTTTTTCTGTGGTACATATAGAAATAAAACAGAACATTATAATAATATATAACTGTTTTTTTTTTAATTTAATAATAAAGGAACTTAACACAATTTATTTTTCAAAATGAATAAATATTGATTTATTAAATTGCATACATTTATAACTATATTAACACACTATTATTATACAAGAAGTATAAATAGAAATATTTTGTAATTACTTCATACAACATGAAAAAATTGTTGTCTTTAGAGGTCATGAATAATGCAAAATTATATTAAATCAAATCTAATCAGCCCCGTTTACTTATTATTTATTTATGCTTGTAAACTGTAAATATATTTATAAATGTTTTAACATGATTGTAATATTTTCTCAAAATTATATTTTATTTTATACTCCAAACAACTATTTAATATTGTCTTGGAAAAATTATTATTATTGTTATTCAATTGTACAATTATTGAAAACATAATTTATGTATTTAGACATAAAAACGATATTTCTAGTTTCTACAGTACTATGTATATTATATACATTATGCTTTATGATTAATGGAACGTGCTAATGTGCATAATATAAGATTACGACTAGGACCGATTTTCAACCATAGAGAAACCACATACGTAGACGTCTGAAAGGATATTAAGCACCATCGTCGCCCATTAACCTTTTGAAGGTCCTATTAATAATAGGTGAACATCAGTTTTCAATTGAATTAGATTCAATTCGAAAACGTTCATGTTGTGTCTACAATATGATATTTAAATATAGATCTTGCCATAAATGTTAGCGGAAATTGACGTATAATAATGAGGTGATCATCGAAATAATAAAAGGTAAGGCTTTGAGTTTGACAAAATGAAAAGCTGCCACCCGTTCAGATTTTGGAATTAAAATAAAAAAGATCTTTTTTTTTTTATCGTTGTCCGTAATATTTACATTAAGTTTAATTATAGTTTACGTCCAGTGATGTAAAAAACTCCAGATAATAGTGTGTATGAGCGATGATAGTTTTATTTAATTTTTCAGGTTATTAATGGCGATTATTATACGAATTCTGCAGCAACAATGTTTGATCTAAATTATTAAACTGATATTTTTTTATTTTTGATAATAAATAATAATAATTGTGTTCAACAGAAGATTTAATGTCAACAAATAAACATATAATAAAAAGAGTCGTATGATAAAACCTGGTTTTGATATTTTCCTGTATAAATAGTTTACACTATTTAGGTACATGTGATATATTTTTACACCATAACTTGTTTTACATGGTTGTATAATGATATGAAGTTAAAAAAAGGGTACATACAGTTTTTATATTTTTCATCATAAACATCCACAAGCATTTTTCCACTTTATAATTAATATACCAACTATTTTACTATTACAAATATATATATATATTTATTTTAATTAAATCTAGTAAACCTTTATAAACTATTAATATAGAACGTTATAATTATGCAACTAAATTTAAAAAAAAAAGAAAAAACCATTATGTTAATAAAATATTCATTTTTAAAATATCTATAGATATTCGATATTAAAAAGAAAAAATCATTTTTATACTGAGTAACAAGATTGAATTTGTAAACAGGTATAACTTATTGATAGTGTTTACTGTAATAATTCAACAACTTTACAAATAATTATTATTCTCAAGTAATGAAGTTTTCGTTTTTTCGTTGCATCATTAAATGTAGTCTTTTTTATACGAATTCATGAAAAGTAAACCTATTATTTACAAAGTATATAATTGATTTGTCGATAAATAAACGGATTTCAATCTTAGAAAAAATCGTTCTTAAAGCAATCTAACAATTGTACCTATACAATTCGATTTCATATAAAAAATAAATACAAAATACTGTGCTAATCTCACATTTCACGGGGTAATTCGATCAATCCTAAATACTAGCTATAACTAGCTTTGTCAGCTTAAAAAAGTCGAGTCTTAGAAATTTAGCTATTTTATTTTCATTTTGTTGATTTTATTTTTTGTTTCTTTGGTTAGACTTAATATTTCTGAATATATTTAGAAAACTTCTATAGTCTTAGTATCTACGTATCGTCATAAAAACCAGATGCTGAAACTCAAGAGCCGCGTCATGTTTTCCTCGAGCAATGCCTCTAACGAAAACTTGTTTTATTTATTTCTTTTCGGCATGTTTCAGTGAATATGTTTTAAAGTAACCCGATTGTGTTTATGTTTTGGATGTGTTGGGATTTTTATACTATACGGATATTAATTATTCACGGTAGTCGAGTGTCACCACAAAGCTCTGTAAGTCCAGCTGTGTTTTATAATAATATATAAGAGAATAAATGAAATTTAATTAAAAATCTAAAATGGGTGATGGTTAAAATAATTAGAGTATATATAATATTATTTACATAGGTAGTAAAAGTAAAAATAAATAAACCGTACGTATTCTGAGATCCCAATCGTGAGTTACAACATAAGAGTTTCCACGATGCACTTGTATAGATTATACAGAATATATTATAGATGGTATTTACTCAATAACATAATCGTGACGAGAAACTATTTCTGCTCATATTATATAAAATAATTTAAAAACCACTAACGTAAGAGTTGTTGACTCTTTTAACAATGCAGTTTTTAACGAGATTGAATATAATATTATAAAAGGCATTTGTCTATTATAATATTATACTAACTAAAATTAAATGCTTAAAAATGTTCTTCTTTTTTTTTTTTACTTAGATATCGCTCATTTTACTCATTGCTTGAATATTAAAAAATATTAAATTTAATATTTAAATATTATTATCCAAAATTGTAAAAAGTAAAATCATAATTTCCTTGAAGAAAAAAATTGTTTACCACGATTTATTATCAAATTGATTAAGAGAACAACGTTTTTAAAACACATATAACAAATAATAATAATAATAATAATAATAAAAAAAAAACCTTAATCGGCTTTAACAAACCATCAAGTCCACCTCATTTAATTAGTTATCGCTATTTCTGTATACCCTTGTCTGCGTTTACATTCATTAAAACGAATATGTCAACCTTGTTTTAGAATATCCTTTATGAACGAGCATTCCTTAGAATTTAATCGAAAATATACCATAATATAGTTTGATACACAATTCATATAAATATTATTGAAATAGTGGACTTCAACTTTATTATACTGATATTTAATAATTTTTTTACTGATATATATATATCAGTAAAAACCATAATATATGTACGTATTAAAATGCACAAATGCAAAAACGCAGTATTTATATATTATAGTTGGAATAAAAAAAATTATTATTATTGAAAAAATGTATAAATAAACAGTAAAACCTATGTTATTATGAAATTACAATAAAAAATGAATGTTTTATCTAAGTAAACAAATTCTGTAGATAAATAGTCCATATAAAAAAAAATCTAAAGAGTATTATTATCATATAATAATTATTTACTTTTTGATAATTGTTAGGAGGGAATATATGACACTACATGATAAATCCCTTTGCAAAATTATAAAATAGAAAGTTTTAAAAAAAAAAAACAGTTTAACTATAAATATTAAATTTTTCTGTTGTACATGCACCTATTATAGTATTCAATATTTAAAGAAAAAATAACATTAATAAAATAAAATAATTTAATTTTTTTAACATAGATTTAATTCTGTGATCACTAGAAGTCGAATAACATCTGTTAGATTTTTATTTTCCCGCTACTTTTGCGAAGTTTATAATATAATGTAAAACTTCTGGTATACATCTCTTTATTCAACAAAATAATTTACCCATTATTTTGACCATCCAACTATAAATTTATAATAAAAGCAAAAACTTTACTTTCCATATAATAATAAAAATAAATCTATAACGATAGTAATTTTTCAGAACATTTTATGAAAATATATTATTTTGCTCGTCATATAATGTCCTGATATGAATGATACTAAGTATGCACTTAAATGATAAATGTGTACCTATCATTTATTTCGACCTTCATTGTAAATGATAGTGTACCTATAATTTAACTAAATCAAAAATTGATATTATTTTTTCATATTTTTTTAATAAACGATCAATTTTATTTTAATAATACAAATGTTCTTGTTATACCAGATTAAATAAAATTGTTAAACAATTTAGGACTACCTACTTGAAAATAGTTCAATATCTAATATCATCATGATTATACGTTAAATTGTATCGTTTGTATTTAGTTACAAAAAAATTATACAATTGAATTCAGAGTGAAAAATGAAATAGGACTTTTACATCTCTAAAAATTTTTTATATCAATGAAATACTATTTATACGTGCGAAATAGTACATAAAATATATAAAGTTAAAATCGTTGTTTGCTTAATTTTGATGTTACTTAAGCATTGGATAAACATTTTGTTATTATTAAAACGAATTATTAATTTAATTATTTATACATAATTAGAACGAAATAATCTAAGTCAATAACTACTTAATTACTCAATGTTAAAATACATAGAACCAAACATAATTATAATCGATTGATAAATATAAAAATATAAAATATTATATGTTTAAATACTATCATTATTCTTGAATAATGACCTTTTCATTTTGCTGATGATCGCTCAGTAAAATTAATTATCTAACATCTTAATAGACGTGTAATTATTATGAATCAATGAGAACCTCACATTTTAGAAAATAAATATATACGAGGAAACACCTATGTTTTATACTATAATTAAAATGGGTGTTAAAAAAAATTTCTCTAAGTTAATATTATTTAGTATACAATATACGTATTTATAGGACTGAACAATTCGACAATTATATAAAGAAAAAAAAGAGCATTAAGAGTATTACTGGCGTAACCACTGATAGTAAATGCGTTATTCTCATAAACTTTCAATGCCTACTTATTATATAACACATATCGTATGCTTTAATGTTACTCGGTATTGCTGTAGATGCAAAATTAATGTATAAATTGCATAATACGCCTTCATGTTGTATAACAAAAATGCATGAATTTATTAGCATTAGTAAAATACATAAGGCATCTGCGGTGGCATGTAAAATAGTGTACTTAATAATTTATTAAGTAATAAAATATTACTCATAATTTCATATGAAAACAAAAAATCAAGAATTTTTTTCTTATCGAGTCTGCATTTCTGTGAGAAAATTGGTATTTTGCATTCTAGCACGTGTGCAATTTCACAAAGACTTTATAGTTTTGAAGTGTCGTAGTGCACTAATTTTGACTAAGCATAGTAAATTGTAAGACTTGCTATAAAATATATATCAAAGAAAAAAGAAAACCATAGACATGAATTTACGATGCTGCAGGCCAACAACAGTAGATTCACTGCAAGTAGGCGTTGCGTAGCACTTGAATCGTTTTGGTTATTTCAGCGCTAGAATTATTAATAGGTTTTGAATGAAGAAAAGAAAATATTACTTTAATAGAATGATTTGTACTATTACAAATGTTTTTATTCTTATCGTCAAATTTCGAAGAAGAAAATATTTAACACTGACAGGATATTTTCATTATTAATTTTGGTCTATTTAGTACTATTAAAGATACAAAATAGGATAAATAGTAAAGAATATTTTTATTTTTTTAATATTATTGGAAAAAAAAATAACAAAAACAATAGTGCTATGGTTTTTGATAAATGCAATGGTTTTTTTTTTTTTTTTTTTTACCAAATTCATAATAGTTTATTGTAGGGACTTAAAACTTTCACTATACGTTTCATTATCATTTTTTTGAAAAATAGTATAATTTTAAAAATATTTTAGCATTTTGAGCTATTTACGAATATTTTAAATCTTCAACTATACGATATTTGAATGCCGATATAATCGTGATATATCGTTTTCTACTCTGTTATGATTATTGAGTGAAATATATAAGTTATTATACAGCAGTAATAATTAAATAATTAATAAACTATCTAAGTTGATAAAACAATTAATTTACAATGCGTTCAAGCTAAGTGGTACCACTAAATATTTAAGTTAGATGACTTTTATTGAAATGGGTTTTCGGTGAATGAAAGGGAGTACCAAAATACATATTTAAAGACTAATTACTAATTTCTAATCCTTTATGTATGCGCATAAGGAATTCAATTTACTTTTTTTTTAAATAACAATACCATTGTTTTTTTTTTTATAGGATTAAGTAAAGTATTTTTTTTAAACAATTTTTAGATAAAATGTTTTGTTTTAATTAAAAAATTGGCAAATGGAATTTAACGTTGCATCCTTGTATTTACGAATAATCTATTTTTAACAATATTTTAACTATACTCAACTTAAACACGAAAATCGTAATAATATCTCCAATATTTTTAAATAACTATTTAAAGACAGATAACACATAAATAAACACTTATTTGTTTGTTACATTTTATTGAATACAAACATATGGTCATCTAGCTTCGTGAAGTCTGATAAGTTTATTATTTTTATAAATAAAAATGTCTAAATAATCTAAACTCAGATAACATAATATGCTGATATAAATATTAAATATACTTATTATCAGCATACACATAAGATTCTTGTTATTATAATATTATAATTATCTGAAGTCAATTTAACTTCATTATCGTTCATTTTCAGTAATCTGTATAAAGTTAAAATTGAAATTCATATTTAAAAACTAGCTATTTATACATACAACTGAGTTTACTATTTTGTTTCTTAAGTGATGAAATTAATTAATAATAGTTGATACTCATTTGTTGTTATTTTATTGTATTTTTTTAAAACTTATAAGGTATTTTAGTATTTATATTAACGTATTTTAAGTGTAAAATATCCTAAATAGGTAAAAAAAATAGTTAATTAAAAATAAATGTATTAATAATATATTTTACTAAGTCAACATTTTATAATTCATAAAAGAAACTTATAATAAAACAAAAAAACACATAGTTTTGAAAAATAATTCAAAATGCCTTAAATACCAAACTTATTATTAATTTTGAATCATGGTTATATGCTAATATATCATTGGATATTTAAAATTTACTTAAGATAGATATGGAAACAATATTAAATTTCATCTAATTGTATATTTTTAAGAATAAGCACATATTATGCGTTATGTATTTTTTATGAATTTGTTTGAACTTTAATGGTGTTTATAATTTTATATTTTTTTTTTTAAATTTGATAAAAGTTTTATTTAACTAACCCCTTTTACATTGTATCCAATTTTTTAACCTCACCACGTGTATTTTTTTATTGATTTGTTTTCTTTTAAAAATAAATGGTTATAATTTTATTTTATTGAGTCATTATTTTTCATATATTTATCATTATCATAACATTAGTCCAAACAAAGAAAATTATGTTATGAATAGATAACATAAATATCGATTATACAACCAAGAAAAAAAAAATCAGTCATCAGATTTAATAGTCTGAAGTTGGAAAATTTATTCAAAACCCTTAAAAAATAAACTTTCGGATAATCCTTGAATACAGGGATATAGTATAAATGTATTGCCAATAAAATTTGTTGTAATAAATTATTACTGCGTTTGCTTAAGAGCTATATTTTAATTGTTGACATATTGTAACTGAATGAATATAATATTATTATAATTCATATCTATTTGTTTCAATCAATTTATTTTACTTTATAATTTATAAATAAAAATTGATTACAATTGTTGTATAAAATTCAATAATAGTTATGCATAAATCAGTTGTGTTTACATTATTCTAGCATTTATGAAATCAATATTACCGGCAAAGCTTGCAAAGTAGTACTTTTATAAAATATTATAAATGTTCTAAAAAACTCGTCTTATAATCAATATATTTAATGTTGTATTAAAATGACAAATATTAGGTATACATAATTGCATCAGAAAAAAACAATAATCATTTACATTATTATTATAATTTGTGAGATTTATTTACATATTACGTTTATAAAATATACTATGCTATGATTACTATGAAATAAAATTAGTAGTATAGATTTTTAATTAATTTATATTAGAAAAATAACTAATCATAATAAAGTTTATATTGAATTTTCATGCATAATAAATTATTTAAAGTACACAAAAGTATACGCAATAATTTGAAAAACTCATAAACTTAAAATGTAATAAGCATTCGTAAATTGTTCACTTGGCATTTACTTATGATTTTATACAATTATTTTTATTCGTATTTAAAGTGTAACATTGATATATGTGCCATATAATTATGAATAATAATATAATATATTGGAGTATACACGTGAAACATATCTGCGAGCATATCTGTATCACTATTCACAAATAATAAGTTTTTCTCAGTGGCATATACAATTATTGTTGTATCATATAAAATAAGTTAAAAACTTTTAAAACATTACATTAATCGAAATAAATTACAATTGTTACTATTATTGTGTACAACCTTGTCTCAAGATTGACCTTCAAATGAAATCATAAATTATTGTAATATTGAAATTTAATTTCTATACTTGTTTTAAAATATTAATGAATTTATGAATATATTATATTGTACCAAATGATTGTATATCCATAATTATCGTGTTATTTCAACTGATTAAATGTTGCCTTTTATATCGTATAACGTCATCATATTATAGCTGTTATGACATTTTTGTTTCACCCACTCATAAAATAATCAATTACTGTCATTATTTAATAAGGATATCTAAGTGTTTATTCAATAATAATTGCATTTTTTTTTTTTTTGTACTTTACAGGTAAGAATTTTCACTCTGAAGTACATCCCTATGTAAAATAAACAAATAAAATAAAATGCAAAATTGGTAAGTATACGATTTAGTATAACAGTCGAGAATAAAATATAACGATTCATAGTGTTGTAATATCACAGTAACTATCATCATTATAGCTGCGTAAAATAATATTTTATGAGTCTAAGCAATAAGTAGCGGATTTGCGTACGTAGAAAGCTTAAACTTTGATATAGGTACGGTTCGCAGGGGTCAATCGTAGAATAAGTATTGAAAATTAGATAATTAAAATACATAAAACTATTTGGACGAGAGGTCAGACCCACAATTCAACGTCTCAAACGTCGAACTATTGGTCCAAACCACTGCGACCGCCGTCTTTTCATCGTTTTTTCGATCCACTCCTATCTTTGACGTGTTTCTGTGTGCGCGCGTTGTACGTGACCACGTAAACTTTTCATAGAATACTTAAGCGAAAAACATTTTATCTATTAAATTTATCAATGAAATTTACGCTGCAGTTTAGTAGTATCTATCAATGATACACCGACACTATTTTTTTCTTTCTATCACGATAAAATCAAGAAAAATATAATAAAATAATAATTTGATTTTATAGCTTTCAAATAAATATTACAGAAAGGGTCGAAAAGAGAAATAAACAATTATTAATAACTTCAGTGGACGTTATTTTCTAAAAAGTACTTTTGTAATATGGCTGGTAAAAAAAAAATTTAAATGAAACTAATCCAACTTCGATAAAGGAGAATAAATACAAAAAATTCAGTGTAAATCAACAAGGATCTTAAAAAAAAGAATTGTTATTTTTTGTTAAGACATTTATAATTCTTTAATGGAAGTATGTAAAATATTATTAATGGCTGGTAAACTTCAATAACTATTAAACTTTAGATTATTTATGTTACAATTTAAAAACGCAGTGCCCATAGTTGGAAAACTAAACATTAACAAAAATTAATACAAAAACAACTTATTAATGGTAACCTAAAATATGTTTGAGAGACTTTCTTAAAATCAAAATTCGTGATAAGATTTTTAAAAATACAACACTATTTTTTATTACAGACGAATTTATTATAATAACAACAAACATTCTATTTTACATTTTATTTTTGTAAAGTTTCTTAATAGGTACATTTTTTAAAACTGATGATATATAATATTTATTTTTAAACGTTTTATATTTTGTACAAAAATCACTTTTTTACAATATAATATAATAGTATTGTAGTTTTAAACATTGTTTACATTTTTAAGCCAAAGTTATAAAAATTGTAAATTTTATTTATGTTTAACTACATAATATCAACATTTTTACTTCAAATATATTTATAAAAAAAAAAAAAAAAAAAATAATAATGTTTATGTATTTTAAATATTTTAAAATTGTTAAAAAAAATTATTTTTTATTCAATTTGCAAAATTGTTGAGAAAGGTTAAACATTTTTATAAACATTAAATCCATAAAAAAAAAAAAAAATAAAAAAATAAAAAAAATCAATAATTATAAATATTAATATACATTATATTATTTGTCTAAAATAATGATTTGAGTACCTACTAGTGAAATGTTTCAAATTTCTAAAAAATAATAATTTATATGATGAGTTCAACAAAGAAGCAAAAACGGTTTTATAATAATAATCGGTTTTGGATAAAAATGCTGGTTTTTCTTTGAAAAGTTTTAGTACTTACATTCTAACCTTCCCCTAAAGTACCAATCGAATACAATTTTTTAATAAAAACTTTTCTCAAAGTTGAAAAACTAAATTTTATTGATCCAAAATTGTATAATTTAATGAATAGAAAATAAACACATTATTCAAACAATATAATCGATACATTCGAAAGCATCGAGAGAAAAAAGTACAACTTACCAAGTACAGTTATGCTTGTAGCTTAAAGGTAGCCTATGATAATTAAATGGTTAAAATATAAAACTGTCCTATTCAAAGTATAATATATAATATATAATATATATATATAGACTATAGAGTATAGAATAACTATTCTCTAAGCCTTAAGGTTTTCTAATCTTTGGTTTGAAATCCTATAAGTACTATAGAGCTCGGAAAACTAAAATCTGTAACAATCAAGATTTCATAGATGAAAAAAAACATATATTGATTATTATGCTTTAGATCGACAAAAAAGAAAAAAAAATGTTTGTTTGCTAGTCTAGTGTGCGACGACGATATGTTACGGGTGCAATATTGCAATTATAGTGTTATCATAACGCAATTTTTTGTGATATTTGCAAATCGTTTGATCGAAATACTTAAAAATAATATACTTAATAAACATATCATGTACTCACGTGTTGCAATAAATCCTGTTGGCGCTTGGGCAGGCTCAAACGACTGAGGACAGTATACACGCGCGACTATTCGCGTATTACAATATTATATGATATTATAACGATATAAATGGAAAATAATAATACGATCACGAAGCACTTTACCACCGAAGAGTCTGTTTACCACTATGACACTACACGGCCGTATTCAAAGCGCGCTCGACGGAGTTGTGAAAAAAAAAAAAAAACAAAAACTTTCCGGCCGGAGAAAGTGAGATCGGTTGCGGATCGGACGGACCCCTTCCCGGACGAACGCGAACGGTCATCAGCGTATAATCGTCGTGTAACGACGATCGGTTGTAAATACCATTGGAAATAAATAAAAATAATTACAACGCAAATATTGCGTTTATATCAATTATTATATATTACGCGTACGCAATATTCTAACCAGCGACGAAACATTAAGTTATTCGGTCATACGATCGTATTCCGCGCAAAGTGGACGACGGACTACCGACGATACCGCAAACAACGACCCGGTTATAACCCCGCATCGGCAACTTTTTGGGGTGTTACCGGTTCAGGGGAATTCGCGTCTGGAACAAAGTTTCTCTGAACGCCCTGTGATTTGTACCGGTTTTGGACATTAATGCGGTAACGTCCAGAAATTTAAAAACCGTATTTTCAATAATTTTCATACAATATTCTTTTACTTTACCCGATTTATCGGTTTCGTTTTGAACCGGAGACCTTTTTCTAATCGTGAATATCGGTTAGTAGTATCGATATAATATTTTGATAACCAACAGTCGGAACACTTAGAACGTACGACGACGGCAGCAACAATCGTTTTCTAAATTCGTCCAACCTACTATATTATCTAGCCTTTGAGATTCTACAACTACATTTACAGTCGGAAAAAACCTCAGTGTTATGATTTTTGAATTTCGAAAACTTCGACTGTGCGAACGATAATATTATATTAGTACGTATTTAAAGTGACGCATAGTTAGTTGGTTTACACACATCAGTACGCATTTATTTACCGACGGAGCGTGTCGTGTACTCGTGTGCAAACGTGAAGTCGACCAACTGTTTCGTACGTATTCAATTATTCAAATCTTTATAATATAGTGTCTTGATTTTATTTAGTTTATTTTTTTAACGTTGTGACTGAATCGCCTAAAAGACTGTCATTTTAATTAGAAATTGAAAAATGATTTACCATTTGTTAAAAAAAATTTAAACCCACTGACGATTTCAATGTACAGTATACAACTTGCCGTTAATATTTTTATTATAAATAATTTATAAATTTGGTGTCTTGAATTTCTTAAAATTTAATTTGGTCAACCTAATATATCAGAGGTATAATATAGTGTCCGAAAAAGCCTTGAAATGTACATAAACTTCTAAGAATTTCATTCACGTATACCAACAGAATAACAGTTTTAACATAATTATTACCTATTTATTATTCAACAACGCATTATATAGTATTTTTGTAATATTAGTTATTGTGAAGTACTGAAGTAGTGAAAACGGTGGGATCATAATACAGGTGGGTAATAATAATCTAAATAATATAATATCATACCTAAACTTGTAAGTTTCACCATAATACGGTTGTAGATCGTTACATAATAATTGTTATTTGACAATAAAAATGTTCTATAACTAATTTTAGTTTTTTTTTTCTTTATTGATTTCTTTATTTAAAACGAATGAAGTATATATTTCAAAATGTTTATATGATACAGTCTAACCGACTTAGACTCACCGTGTTTTAGGATTTCTAACGTTGATTTCAGCTACAACTACCGTACGGATTTATAATTCAGTTCATTTATATTTTCTACTAATGTTTGTACTTATTTATCATTAATATTGTAAAAAAGAAAAAAATTAATGTCGACCAAACACTCATTACCGACCTATATTTTGAGTAGCCCACCTAGTTTTACTCGGTAAATCGCCAGGCCAATCCGGCCCTAAATACCTAAAGTATAGCAATTTTGTACATGATTAGATAATTATAAAAAAATATGAACAAATAGATAAAAAAAAATTTAAAAAAAAAAAATTTAAAAAAAAAAAAACAGTGAAATTGTTCTGTTATATAGATGATTTTGAGTAAAAATGTTGACGCTGGATAAGTCACTATGACAAATGGATATTTTGTTCGATTTGAATTCAATGATAATCATTGCATATTTGCATATCAAAAACCATATTTAGGGGAAATATGTATCACTCTCTATATTTCTAATTTTGAATGTATTACTTTATATAGCTCAAAATTACAATATTTTTTTTTAATTTAATTTTGCATAAAAATAATAATACGAGTATATTATGAAACAAGTATACATTTTGAGATCTTTTAATATTAATAATTTTTGAATAATAAAAGATAACTAAAATAGTTTACGATAAATGTCTTAATTATTTGTTTTAATATCCAATTTTGTCAAAATTTTAAATTTAAGCGCTTATGAAAATTATTTTTAACTAATATATTTATTTATTTTTGTTATTTTAACATTTATGTAGAAAACGTTTATTTATTCAATTTTTTTTTGAATTAAATAAAAAAAATTTAAGCAACACAAAAAGAAAAAAAAAATTAAAAATTCTTCAATTTAAAATAAACATAATATATTATGTACGTATATTGTTGAAAAATAATTATTGACTCTAAATAGATTCCAATACTTAACCATTAACCACCCCATTCAATGTTCAAAATATTTTTTCTGCTCCTTAAGTTGATATCTGACCAAAAAATGTATTATTGTAAATTTAATACTATCTAATCGTTACAGAAAAACTGAAATCTAAAATGTTTATTTTAAAGTTTTTACTCTTGTACCATGAAGCATATTATCTATATTGAATATATCACTTGGGCATATTTTAATTGATTATTTGGAATTATACAAATAATAAATATATTTATAAGTTACAACATTAATAACATGTTATTAATATATTACGGATCGTTATTTTTAAATAATATTTTACTATGAAATTTTTCATAAAAACTGGACTTAAAAAAAAAAAAAAAATATCAAATCTTATCATTAGACATGGTGTTTTTTCTTCTTCGAATTATTAATCTAAGTTATCTCATATTTTATAAAGTAGCAAATTGCACTTGGTATATTTCCTACCTGAATTAGTTTTACTACTCGTTGAAAACGAATCTAATGGATATGCATAAATGCATAATAATATATCAGTATTGTTGTAATAATTTATAATACCAAATAAGATGATAATATACGGTCATGTCTTTAACGCTGAAATAATAATATTTTTATATTTAACACCACAGTGTTAGTAAGTACATTATTATATAATTATAATGGTTCTAATAATAACCTATTTAGTGTAGTATACCTGAACCGGTTATTGTAAGCGTACGTGATCGGACCATCGTCGTCTTGTAACACTATACTATATAGAAACGATTATTTTAGGTCAAAAACGCTATGGCTGCCGTTGTAGTCAATCTCTCGAGTCCTGACTTAGATCGCGTGATCACTTTTTGAGATTTTTTTGAAGATTAGACCTCCGATCAGTGGACAGTTGAGTTTCATTTTCGAAATATACGTTCATTTTTCACTACTTTATGCTTATTATAATATACATTTTATAACTATTGTAGTATTTATATTATAATATTTTAAGATATTATTGTTACGAACATTTTCTATGTTACGTCATCACGTTTAACGATAATATAAAGTGTTATTGTCCTTCTGCGAACAGACATTGGCCTAAGGCTGCAACAGCGATGCGGCTATAAATATTATTGTCAAAACCGTTCTCTTATATACATATTATTATTATACCTACGAATAACATATTGTATAGGTAATATAATATTTTCGTTCTTCCTTCATCAAACAGAATTTATTTACCAAGACTGTTTACAATTACGTTATCGCAAATATTTGATTTTTAATCTTGACCATTCTCCCAACATATTGTATTGCGAATAACGCTTCGCTTTCGTTCGTAAATTAAAACATCTTATTATTGCTTACCCCACGTTAAATATTTTTCTTTTGCTAAGACCGAGACCAAGACTAATTACGAACAGTATTTTCGCGGAAATTTGATTTAATATTAGAGATATATATATATTCGCACCTGCCGTTTTAAAAATTAAACATTACCTTATATTGATATTATTTAACACTTCATAATTTTATGATACAATTTTTAGTCTTACCAAATATGGGTGTAAACCGTTTATACTACTGTTGTACTGTAAGTTATTTATCGGTTGATCCTGTATAATTTGATATTATATGTTAATTTTTTTTTTCTATCGAATTAGTAATTCTTATGTTACCATTTATTAAATTATTAATTTTCAATAAATATATTAGAATATAAATAAAAATATGTTTATATTTTGTGTTATTCATTTATATTTTATTGTACACATTTGTGCAATGTGCATATATATAATATATTACAAGTGAATGATATATTTTAATACTGTGTATATAAAAATACAACCAGATAGTGAAATAATTGTTGAGTAATATGCATTGTATATTTATGTACAACCATAAATTATATTTGTTAAAAAGGAAAAGCATTATTATGTATAATTAAAAAATTATAAATCAGTTGTATAATTCAAAAGTTTAAGGATATCCATGTGACTTCTTTTATTTTATTGTTTATTATTACCTAAAGATATTTATTTTTTAATAAACTAATTTTAGGTTAGTAAGTATACCTAAGTATTTCTTAATTTTAAAATGAATACATTATTTCTAATATTTTATTGATAATTATATCAAATCAGATATTACGTTTAATATAAATAAGTATTAAAATAAGTAATAACAGGACTATTATACGAGAAAATAGTATTGTAATAATTTTTGACTTTAAACCAGTTTTGTTAGATTTATTTTGAATTACATTGTTAATATGAATATTGAAATAAAATACACAAAGTAAGCAAATATATAATGTCAATTACTCAGTTCAAATTCCTGTTTCATTATCGAAATAAAATATTAAATTTTAAATTCAATTTTCAGTATGCAATTAATTTATTTTTAAATTTTATTAAACAGATTTAATAGTAAAGAAAACTAATTTGTATTTATTTAAGGAAAAAAGAGTTATTAAATAGTAATTATTTAAAAAGTTAAAGACAATTAATAAAAAAATAAAATAGAGAGGGAAAAATAAATAAACCGGTAGTACTTATAAATATAAATCAAATGAAAATGCGTAAAAACGGTTCATTAAAAAAAAAAAAAGTGATAATCAATAGAAATAAGAGTTATCCTAAAAAAGCACATAGATTATATGTAATATTTTTTTATTCAAAGCTTAGATTTCTTCAAGTGGGATGTATTTTTGATGACATAAATTGTATTTAATTAATATCTTTTTTTTTTCAATAGCCGTTACATGAAATTTTTACATTATTAACATTTACCCGTCAATAACTATTTATTTAAACATTATTATTAATATTTATTCCGAAAGAGTCGATGAGAAATAGTATCAGTACAAACAAATTTAGGCTTTAAGTCATAAACATGCTAGCTCATTATGCACAGCGTTTCGTGCGAATTTATTCTGTGATTTTGATAACATTTTCTAAAACTGTTTATTTTAAAAAATCGATAGAAACCAAGTATATATGAGTATATATATAATTTAGCTGAATTATCTGTTGTTTCTAGATTTAAGTATAAAAATGTATGTAATCTGGCAAGATTAAATATTGTTCATTCTATTTAAATAAAATTTAATTAAGACTGTTGAAATAATATTTTATACATATAATTAGTTATTATTATCATAACCTACTCTATTAGTTATAGATTTTGGCCGTAGTTTCATTTGCGATAAGCCTTAGCAATGAAGGTTTAAAACTACTTCTTTGTAGACAATATTCTTCGCCGAACTATAAGTAGGAGTCAAAATCACCAAGTTACTGACTAAGCTTACGCGTCAGCAGACTACGTAGAACTGTCGCCTAAGTAAAAAAAAAAAAAAAAACAGTTTTTTTGCAAGTTTATTCCCGATTCCCGAAAATTTGAGAGTCTGGTCTTGAGACTTATTTATAGTAATTGCAAAGCAGACCTTGAGGGGAAACTGTAATTGTTTAAAATCGAACAGAAGATCTTTCGGAATTAAAGGAATTTGTAATACAAATACAGTTTCCTCTTTCGCACATCCAGTTAAAATTGTGGCTTTCACTACATTGCAATTAAGACTTTGACTTTAAGCCTGGTTTCGTAGTTGCACAGTTTAGGTGGTTTTAAATTTTGCAACAACATAATAGATGTGCCCACACTCAGTATAAGCATATGATATGGCATACCCGGTAGTTTCAACGAATTTAAAAATCCAACAGAATAACTAGTTGCATCGTCTATGTTGACCACGGTGTCTATTGAAGTATATACTTTTTTCTTCCCAAACAAAAGACGTGGATGTCTACGTCATGAAACAAAACTACTGACCGAATTTAATTCTTATAGTTTCAGTGGTTTCAGCTAGGCAGTTTTTTTTTTTTACACTTTTCAACATTTGTTAACCCCCTTATAGGGGTTCATTTTTTAAAAATCTTTTCTTAGTGGACACCTGTTAATATCTATTTATATGCCAAATTTCAGCTCGATTCTTGCTAAACATCTAGTTTATTAAAGGAATCATTATTTTAAATTTCTAAAATTCTGAACATCATAATGAGTAGTATTTTGATAATATATATAAATAAAATATTTATAAACGTCATAAATTTAAATACTAAATTGTGTATTATAATATAAATGCGCTTCTTAAAATATAGATGATTTTATACTGTTTTATTATTACGACTATAATTCTAGCGAAACAATATAAATTAGAACACTATGTTTGTGACTGGGATTTACTCATCATAATGCAGGTGCTAGTATTAATTTATTTATTCAAAGTAATGTTCAATATTTTGTACAATCATTTTTACAGTGCAAAAATAACCAATGGGGTCGTTCAACGACAACTTTTATTACGTCATAAAATATACAATACGTATAGGAATTTTTATAGTTAAAAACATTTTTTTTTTTTATTAAATGAACAAAATGTATAGGTACTTAAATACTTTATATAATTGCATGTTCATAAGTTCATTGGGCTGTTATACTTATAAGTAAAAAATGCATATTTCTGAGGGAAGCAAAAAAATAAAAATAATATACTTGTATTCTACGCAACTTTTATATTATTAGGTACTATTAAAATACTTATTTATTTTTGTTGTTTTATCATTCACTGCCAAAAAGTATATTATAAGTTATTGATTTTTTCTTTTAGAACGTAATTTGTTACTTGTTTTTCTTTTAAAGCCAATATTTTCCCTTGTAAACAGTAGGTAATACGTTGTCATATAAAAATATTTATGCGTATAAATGATAATTATTTAATTTAATAAAACGGAAATAAAAATTTATCAAAATTAAAACTTATTGCAATGCATTAAACTATATTTTTAATATAAACTAGTTTCTTACTTTGGAACTTATTAATGAAAACACAAACTTATAGAAAATTACCTTTGTCAAGTATAAGTTGTGCAGAAATATATACTTATATTATTTATATTTTAATAAATGATTTATTAGTAATAAGTTATTACCAACCGTGAATTTCACCATGTACGGCGCTGCATCTGTTAAAAACAATAATACATTTTCGTGTTTAATATCTTTCGGCCATAATAAGCTTATTGAATCGTTAAATAGTTTGGCTATAGTTTTGTGGTTATATTTTTCTAACTGTGCATAATTCAATAAAAATGGTTTAGAAAAAGTTTCACTTAATTTTCCAACAATAACATTTCCAATAAGTCTACCTTCAACGTCAACTGTTTCGTCAATCGAAACCCATATAGGGCCATCTTAAATTATGTTTCTAATAAAATTAAGTATTTCCTGGTAAATTTTTGTTATGTTATTTTTCCTAAGAGCACTTTTATCAGGAATTAATTGTCCCGTATACTTTGATAAAAAAGCATTCAATGATTTATTTTTCAACTTGGAGATTGAAAGCACGACAAAGATCAGAATTAAACAAGTTTTTATTGCCAGAAGAAGTAGTGGAAGAAAAAACTGCTGTTTGAATTTCTATTGTCTTATTTTACTCTCTTTGTGTTCGGTGGTCCTTATATGTTGTACTATGAAAAAATATTGTTCAATGGAAACAGATTTCTCAAATGTAGAACAGTACAAAATCTCACCATCACTTTGAAAATGTTCGTTGGGAAATTTAAGTACATATTTTTTAACTTTTTTGGTTTTGGATACTTCTAATTTTGGTATGGTTTAACATAAACACGATCAACTCAAAATTATCCGTCTAAATAAATAGACGACCCGTTCATTAATGTAGGTATACTGATTCGCTGTCAGTACTTCAATCGCAAACACGTATTAATAAATCGTTATCTATTGTTTATCGAAATCATAAATATTGAACATAATATATCGACCATAGATTAAGTTCAATAATTGATATCACGAATTTTTTTAAACATGGGAAATTATTGTCTGTATTGAAAAATACAATTGTACATAATTATTAATAAATCGTAAACAAACAAATTATCAAAGTATGTAGGAAAAAATGGAATTATTAAAAAATAAGTAAAAAACATGTGCTTGTGGAAAAATATGTAAAAATATCTAAAATAAAACATAATTCATTTCATTGGAAATCGCTCGAAACGGATTTATCACTTACTTAAATTAATTCATCAAGTCACATTAAAAATATGTATGTACATATAAATCCAAGCCTTAGTAATAACTGATAAATTTATATTCAAAGCATTATATTAACATAATATTTTATTAAAAAATTATATCATTATGAATACCTTTTTTACATTTTGAGCTTTCAATTATCATTTGTATGAAGCATACATCGAAATTATAAATGTCTCTTCAGTTATGTCATCATGCTTGACATTTTCTTCTGGGTCGTATACATTTTTTTATACAGTCTATAATTTAAAATGTCACAACTTTCAGAAATTTCTGTTTCAAAACTAGAAGTACACCTGTATCCAAAATTGTTAAGTTTTCAGATAGAAAGAAACAGAGAAATATTCAAAACGCATGAATGTATTTTAAAAATATAGTTATTTTATTCTATATAATAAGACTATTTTTCAAGAAAAATTTAATTTTAAGGACTTAAACATGATTCATAATATTATTGATACACGATAGCGTACAAAAATGAAATTTTATTGTACATACAAAAGATACAAAATATAGAATTTTTAATATTTTTAAAATCTAAATGCCATTATTTTTTACGAAAGTTCAAGAATCATTTTAAATTTTAAAACTTATTTCAAAGCTTATCTGGAAAACAATAATGATTTAGTGAAAAAACTTACCAAATTTAAGGGATATTTAAAATTACAATTATCTATAATATATATTATACACTTAGCTTTATAAACGAACGCATTGTGTCAGCACGCGCTTTAGATAACGGTTAAATTAATTTATCTATTTTTTTAAACCAACATCATAGCTGTAAGTTTAAAAAACTTAACGATCCAAAACTACAGGCTTACAAAGTAATACTACGTATTCAGTGACCGATACGGGTAACGGACTCTTTTGAAAAACGTTTGTATTTACTGCTGTTGTTGAACATACCTACTGTATTCTTGTTCATGCTTTTTTCTTTGTATAAGCTCAAATTAAAAATTTTGAATATATATAAAAAAAAAAAAAAAACGGAAACATACTAGCAGCAATAATTGAGGTTAATTTTATCATCTACTTAACCGAAATATAAAAATCACAAGTAAGTGTAACCGAAACATTAATTTTCGTTCATTTTTATTAAAACATTCTTTTGATATTTTAATAGTAATCACATCAGAGTAAATTGGGCGTAAAATAATAATAATAATAATAATAATAATAAAACCTTATATTTTATTATCATGTACTAATATAAATTCGTGTATAACTATTACATAATATTATACAGATTATAACTTCATTATTATTATTATTATATTGGGATTTATTTTATTGTATGTTACTCGAGAAAACAAGTGTTAAATAATTGATTAGATTAATGTGTAAATTAATGTATAAGTATGTTAATAAATTCAAGTGAAAAATATGATATTGTGTTTATTGAAGAAAAAATAATGTTCTTCTTTTTGTATATTACATTAGTTATATCATCGAAGTTAAGTACTGCATGCATAAGTAATGATTATAATAATAATAATAATAATAATATTATTTTACAACAGTTGTATTGATTTTGGTTATTTTTATACGACTCGATGAACATAATATTATACATAAAATAATATTCAAAGATTTGGAAAGTAAAAAAAAATAGAGTTTATTTCAAACAAAAAATTGACAAGAACGAACAATATTATTTTATTTTTTATTACGATACATAAAAAAGAATAAAATAATATTTAAGCGTTTAATAATGTAATACTATTTTTAAGTTAAAACATTTTAATACAAAGTTAAATTTAATAACGGAATTTTACATTTGTAGTCCCTATGGAACTTACGAATTAGTACTTTTTCTTACTAAAAAAATGTTATTATCATTACATATATTTTTCGTTTATTATTATTTATAATATAAGGCAATCATTATTAATATTTATTCGATTTTATAAACACTTATTATTTGTATAAAACATGTAATAATATAATGTGTCATTTTGGAGTAGGTATTATAATATTATGCAAAATATATATGTTTGCGAAATCAGCTTTTGAATGGATTTAATCTAAAATTTTAATATCTCAAAAGAAGTATATAGCCATCATTACCAAAACCGATCGTTAGTATTTTAAAACAAAACTGCAGTTGACAATTCAAAATTCTTGTTATTATTTCTTTGCTCCTCGCAGAAATTAATACGTTTCTCGTGGTCAATGCGATGACTTTCAACATTAATACTAACTAAAGACGATTGCGGTTTTCGGTAACCACAGATACATAGAATAACTTATTTAGCATACCCTATGATTGTATTGGGTTTAATTATTGAACTAAAGCAAAACCACACGATTAAAGTTTGCGCCATATATATCTCGCGCGTCGTACGGTGGATTTCATATATTATAACATAACCATAATAATTATACAGGCTACTAAGTTTTTAATTTTGATTATCTGAGCAATATTATGATAATGTAAACAAAACATTTCACAGTACACTTTTTTTTTTAAATCGAATATGAATTGTTTTTTTTTTTTCAAACTATTTCCTAGTGATTTTAGAAAATTTAAATGTAACAATAGTGGATTAATGTTAGTAAGCTGCAACACTTTCTATTGCATAATATAAAGTTTTGTCCGTTTTTAGATACAGTTTTTTTCAAAATCAGTTATCGAATGTAATAATTTATTATTTAAAGATATCCACCCCAATCTAGTATCACCTTGTCCATATAATAATACCTTTATATATATCAAGTCAATAGTTATATACTTACATAACGACTTTAATCATAAAATATGGAATTTAGGGAAAAGTGTTCATTAATCATAATAATGTGTATTGGTACATATAACGACGAGAGGCGGTTATCAGCTGCTGTTACCATCATACGAGTATAGTATGTCTATTTTAAATTTGTATTCCTTATCGTGTATTCAGTTTTTAAAAATTCCGATCCACCTCTCTTACTTTACACAACTTTTATTTAACCCAACGCGATATGTTTTTAAAAACTTACAAACGGGTTTTTATTCTTCTTAGCTTACATCCACTTGACTGTAATAATATTGTATGATCGATCGGCGCTTATTGCTCGTTATAAGCTCATATGTGTATATAAGATATAAAACGAGGATCATTCTAATTATTACCCATTAGTCTTGAGATGGAACTTATACCAATCTATCGGAACTATATATGTATTCCATCGACATCTAGTCGTGTAAACAAGGTGATTCACTAAGTTTACTCATCTTTTTTTCAATAATGCAATTATTCAAAGTATGATTATTGGAATTTTTAAATGTATTAAACGATTATATTTTAAAATTATTGAGATTTCTGCACTATTTACTCGTATTTGAAGAGTGTCCTGTGGATATATAAATTTATGTTTTTTTATATGACAACTCCTGTTTTTTAGAGTACATTTTTTAATGAATAATTTTTTATGAAATTCTCATATCAATTTAAAATCATAATTTGAACGAATAGTTGTTGTGTATTTAACTTAATATACTAAAGACCTTGTCCATGGTATACTTAGTGTATTTAAAAAATATAATATGAACAATAATTATGTCTTAGGTGTTTTAGTAATTAATATGAATCTATTATTATTTATAATTAAAAAAACTGTTCAAGTTTAATTAATATTAGGTTAAATATTCTATACATGCATTTATATTTTTTTTAAATGATTTTTAAAATATTTTTTTCTTAGAACAAAAATTTTAATAATTGATAATGTAATGATTTTTTTATTTTGAATCAAGAACATAAAAAAAAAAATTCCATTAAATATTTTATTGTAAAAAAGAATTTAACTAGGAAAATAGTTTATAGTTTATATAATTACATCACCACAAGACTACTAGTACTCATAATTTTAAAATATGGCCTTTATTTAAACATTTAAAAAATTCAGAATTCTAATAAATTATTAAACGAATAAATGGTATAAGCATTGTTGATGAATCACCTTAAATACAGTTCCGCACTTATATGTAGTGACCATGTGTGCTAATCTGCCACTACCCGTGGATTACCATTAAATTTCGGGCTACCAACCGAGATAAGGTGTACTCACCACCGTCCACAAATAACACCCCTATAATGTACTATAAAACTGCAGCTGTTAGCCATCTGATAGTGCAGATAAGTACATATCATACCCTAAAACTTTGCTTCTACTACTGTCGCCCGGATGTAACAATAACATGATAAATAATAATGTAATGCTCTAGTAAAAATATTTACTAATTACAAATTTACACTGAAAAGGATAAAATAATAATAATAATTTTTAATGGTTCCTTTACGATATTACACACCTATTTCTAAACGTTTCAGAAATATATTAGATAATATTAGATAATATTATACAAGTTAGTGTATGTGTGTGTGTGTGTGTGTGTGTGAGTGTAGTGGTTCGTTTGTATAATTTGTAATAACTAATAATGATTCCCTGTAGAGAGACCCAATGCGATAGAATGTGTCAACGTTAAATTCTAATCCAATTACACGCTATACCCGACTGTTTAAGTCATACCATGAATCTTAATATTATACGTATTAAAATTATATTAATATAAATTTTCTGTTAGGAGTACGTTTTATCCACAAGCATTAATTCGAAATTATCCTGCATCAAATCGGCAATCATCTATAAGCTCAATGTCCGTTGTAAATTTTTTAACTTGGTGACTTGACAGAGTTAAATACACTATATTAATAATTCATTTTAATACAATTACAATAAGTAATGTTCATAGGGCATGTATTAGGTCTTATGGAATGGCTCCAATTATAAAGTCCGGTTCTATGTATTTTCTTATAATAACGTTTTCATTATAATATGATTAATAAAGATTGGGTATGGTATATATGAAAAACACATAATATGTCCTGTATCAATTATCAATTGTTCTAATTATTATGATTTTAAAAACTTATCTACGGTTGATTAACAACAGTAGACTCCAATAGGCAATAATTAACAACCAATTGTTTAGTTAGTGTAACATCGTGATTGCGTTTATGTATTTCCATATTTTTTTCGTATGAGTATACGACTAAATAATTAACTTTGTTAGTAACTAAAGTTTTAAGAAGCGCTGAAAAAGTTTATGTCTTAAATCTTTGGTTTTCTCTCGCTTGCGTGCTAACGTCAATGAATCTTGTATAGATGTTTAGTTATGGAGTAAATTATTATAATTAAGTACGTCTTAATAATATTAATAATAACAAAATACAGTATTATCCTATTTATTTTATACAATATAAAATATATCACTTGTAGGCGCCGAATACCGTGCTACGTATACGTGACAAATTGACGATCGATTCGAAAGATTTTTATTCAAATTATCTCTAATTTAGATGATCGTGGTTGTTAGAAATATAAAACATAATATGTATTAAGGCAGTACAATATGTATTAGGTATATTGTTTAATACGTCATGTAATAAAGTTTTAATTAATATTTAACTTTACGTTAAAATTCATACAGTAAAGAGTGTTTCCTCATTAAGAAATTAATAAATACTATTCGAGTTTGGTGAGGTATCCTTTTAATTTATTTTTAACTGATGGGACCATTCAATTTTGTGAATCATTTCAATTTAAAATTTCAAATGTGCAAAATAAAAAAAGTTATATGTGATGGGATGAAAATATGCATGCAAACTGTAAAAATAATTTGCTTTGCTTTTGAGATTTTTTAAAAATTTTTATGTTTTTTTTCACTTTTAAATTCAAGCCCTACTGATTAAATTTTGCTGGATGAAATAAAAAAATTACTTTTATCTCACGTAGACGGTTTAATTTGGGAGTTAATCAAAAAAAAAAAAACATTCGTAATCAAACCGTTGACTTTTAATCTCACTTTTGTGTTACTTGATAATATTTTATTAAAAAGAAAATTTATAAGTATTGGTAGTTTATTGATCTATAAACTAATAAATCGACTCTTTTAATTTTGATAAGCTACCCATATGAGTATTTTGATGAATTTGCGAATATTTCAACGAAAGCTAATGGAAATGTATGATATTGTACGTCGAATGTTTAAACAATCGCTAATGAAAAATGAAAACCTTCACAAATACATCATGTTACCAAATATTGCAGATGACATATTTAAATAAAATACACATACAGTGATTGATGTATAACGAAAGAGCGCATTGTTTGTAACTGAAAACAAGGTTGACTTATCATCATTAGTGTAGTAGATAATAGATATACTGTATAGTGTTTGTAAATGCGTGATAAAAGAAATATACCTGTACAACATGTTCTGGGTGGTTAAATGTAAATAGATACGCATTCGTTATCATAATTGATATTCAGGTGGCAATTATTTGAGCCCTGGGAACAGAATGTTTATTGTATTAAATTAAAATGTAAATGAAACCAGTTAATTCGTTTACGTATGCAAAGGAATTCGAATATTTTGCAATTATCTTGGTCTCTCGTGAAAACTTCAGGGAAGTATTATTTCCCGTATCGTCTTAAAATTATTATTTTTTACAATTTCTGAGTATATTGATGATCAATTCATGTAAGTCGGCTTGCGTTTATAATAGTGCAACATCCATCAACGCACTCATTAAACGTTGATCACTCGTTCGGTATACAATAATATCATAATGCAGATCAGTATAGTGATTATTAATTTCACCGCGAAAATATTAAATAGACAATAATAATATTTGATATGGACAATATATTATATATTCGATAAATATCTTGATTATTACACTATATTAAATCATAATCATTATAAGAACTTAAAATAAAAAAATACCATATTAATGTAAAATAAATACATTCATCTGTAAATATGCAGATGGCGTGTGCTGGATATGAACTTTTTGTGTTAACATGACGTATTACATACTACTATTTATTATCCAACTAAAAAAAAATGCTTTCTGTCATCATTTTAAAACCAAAAAATCCATTCACGTAGATCAGAAAACAAAGAACATAATTACATGCAGTATTTAAACTTAAATTTTACATCTAAGCGAAATAAAAAAACATAGTAAAATTAATAGTGTATTTAATATACACGTGTACATTTGATATAACAAATTAACAAGGTGCGTATCAAACAAATACATTTGAACCGTATAGGTACTATAGTTTTGTATAATAATAATTATTACGTTCATAATAAAAAATTATATAAATATGACAAGACAAACTTTTTTTATCTCGGCTAACTAGACGGTAATTTGTTGTTAAATCAATCTTAATCATAAAATATGCATAATCTGTCAGCACTCAATAGTAAATGATTATTATAAATTATAGACTTTATTTAACATTGTTTTAAAAATAGAAAGTGACCGAAGGTCTTTTTTTTATCTATGCATTCATGGTCAACATATATTTTAAACTAAAACAGTAGATGATTTCTGATATAGTCTAAAATCATGTAATAAAAAATAATAAGCATGAAATCGATTAGTCGCTCATATGATTAATGAAAAATACTCATCTATGATTAAAATTTAGATTACATCACAAAAATGTAACGCTCTAATGCATTTAACTCAGCTAAATAAATGTAAATACTTCTATTATAAACATTTGATGACGAACATCTATCTTTTTGATTAAATATTTAGCACGAAAATATGTAATGTATGTAATTGCTTTTTTTAAACGGTAGGTGTTCAATTTATTTCATCATTAAGTTTGTAAACATAATGTTAATGATACATTTGAAATGAATGATAAATAATTTCATAGATACTAAAAAGGTACGGAATAATTCTCGTTTCTCCATAAATTTGTATTTGTTATTCTAGATTATTTTATAATATGTAAGAAACTTATTAATTTTTGTTTAATCAGGTACCATTTTATACTAAAAATCACACTTGAAAGTCAAAATTAAAGCATTGATTTTTCTTTAAAAAGTGTCTTCAGACACAAAAAAAAAAAACAACACATAATTATTGTAAAGTGAATACATTTTTCGCTTCACTCAGAATTTAAATAAAAAAAATCAGTATAACAAAAAATATTCAACCTATTCTTTGTACACAACATATTTGTTATTTTAAAATTATAATAATTTGCTGAGAATTAAGCGTACCATATAAAATAATATATTAGCCTGTATTGTTAAACATTAGTAAAATTATATTTTAATAAAACAAATGCCTCATTTGTTTTAATTTTATCGTTATTTTAATTTGTTGTATATGTTTTTTAGCTCTTGGTGTTACTAAAATAATATCAAAAATTAAATTATGTAAAATAACATATTATACAATATTATTTTAGTTAACATAAATTTTAATTTATTTCACAAATCTATTTTATAAACTATTACTATAAAGTTACATTTTCCTGTATAGCTTTATGTTTTCATTATGTTTTTTCGAAATTGTTAATGTTTAGTGTTAACTGAACCAAAAAGTATATACAAAGTATTATTTTCAAGTTTCTTTACAATATTTATAATAAAGTTTTGTACAAAGTTATCATATTTTTAACTTTTTTAAATTAGTACATTAACTTATTTTATAAAATAAAAATAAAAATGTAATGTACCTATTTCAACTTATTTTTTTTTTTAACTTTAGTTCAAATAGAAACGTATTTTCAATTATTATTTTTTGTTCTAATTAGAGAGAAAAATTTACTCGTTCTTAAAACAATATGATTTTTTTTTTTTAATTTAAACAGTTATTATAATAATATTGATCTATTTTAACTATTTAATACAATTTTTAATTTGATGTACTTACACAATTAATTATATTATCATTTGGTAAATACAAATTTACATATATACTCATTTAGTAACCTCAATTACAATCAGTTTTTTGACATGAATGATTTATTATTGCATTTAAATTGAACAATCGTGTGAAATCAAGTACTCAGTATCAGTTGCGACGGGAGTTTTGAACATTTTTTTTTATTATTATTATTTTTACTTATTTGAACCAAGACTAATTATAATAGTTTTAGATTTTTGATTTTGATTAAAAATAATATTATAATATTTTTAATCAAACTAGTAGGAAAAATTAAAATTACCTTTAGTTATAAATAAATACTAAATGCACAGTATGTATGTATATCAAAAACTAATAAAAATTTCTATCAAAATATTCCAGTAGAATTTTGTTTTAATTATATCAGCTGTTTTATCTAAACCAGTATTAGGAACAGTAATTGCCTAAGTATTTAAGCCATAACAATTTAGATGCTAATTGAAGAAATAAAGATTGCATTGGTTTTATAATTATTTGTTGGTTATACACACGACATAAGTTATATTTAAATACAAAATATTGATTTTCTCTCTAAAGAAAAATATAAATAATTTTATTGTGATTAAAAAATTATAAATCACAGATTTGAAACTTTTTATTATTGAGTATATTATAATTTTAATACTCAGTAAAATGTTCAAAATATTTACATTAATTCTAGTAAGTATTTAATTATTTGTTTACAATTCAGGGCATGGTATCAATAATAATTTATAAGTTATAAACGATATTTTTAGCAAATATTAATGCTTTGAAAAATATGAATATAAGTATATAAATAATACAATAATTAAAAATTATTGTTTGATCCTCTATCTCAGAATTTTCTTTACTTAGCTTATTTGTATGTATACAATGATTAATTACATCTATAAATTACAGTGACCCTATCAATGGCGTGAAAAACTTGAATTATATTATATTGCTAAGTAAATTCCTTGACATTTTCAGTTTTATAAATTGTATTATCTTAAAAATAGCAATATCAAAAAACGCAATAAAGTTTTGAGAATAGAAAAACAAAAGTTTTATTTTTAAATTCTTTTATTAATAAATGAAACTAACTGAGTGCTTAGAAAGCAATATCTAAGCGAATTAAAAAAAATAATGCGATGTTCATCTACAGCTTATAGATAATAATGATGATCAAATATTATTTTCACTTGCACAAGCCAGATAGGAAAATGTGTTAAGATATTAATAAACTACGAAATTTCATTGTCCCAGAAAATTCATGCAGTAAATTCTTTATATTAGTAATGTACTAAGATACTTGATGTATTTTTCACTACCGATATGTACTCGTGTTCTAAGAAGTTTTCTCCCAGTATGGATTCGAGGTAAAGATTTTGAAACTTTACGGATCACAACATTACTAAAACTCAAGTAAAGAGCAACAAGAACCATCTACACAAAATAACTTAACTCTATGTTAAATAAAAGTCGTAAGACCATGTCGGGCACAAACATAATGCATTACACTTTAAACAAATATATAGGTAATTTACCTCTGAATTACTAAATATTTCCCGCACAGTTATTTTTATGACATAAGTTGTAATTCTAGATTAATTTATTTATGATATTTAAGTGAATATATAGATTACTTGTATACAATGAGATAAGTAAATAAGAAAGTATGCTGCTCATCAAAAATTGTTTTCATTTATTTATGAATTTATTCAAATTCTGATGTTTGGAAATATTAAATATAATTTAAATTTTTAAGATTTTTCGTATTACTCAAGAAGTGTCCTGAACCCCCTCTTTTTTACTATAAATTTTTAAGTGGATAATTTTTTTTAAAGTTTGTCATGTACTTAATTCAAAATTTGAACGAATAGTTTTTCAGCCGTTATAATAATTATACATACTATAAAAGTCCTTGCAGAAAATCGTTTTTATAAAAAATCTAATATTGGATCTAAATTTTATTATACTTGATTAATTTATTCATAAAAATTATAAATTTTGATAGATTAATTACTAACATTTTAAATTGACCGCATAGCTCCCATATTTTCCTAACCCATTTTCATAGACCTATTATTAATAGAAAATAAATTTAAAAAATACTAAAATTATTTGTTTGAATTTTGATATTACATTTATAGATAAGTTATACACTAAGAAATACACTGTAGAAAAGAGGGTGGTTATTTTAAATATAAAATTAATATTTAAATTTAAACTGTTATTATAAAAAATACTTTTTAAGTATAAGTACTTGCATAAATATGTAAAAATCAGATTTTGAATAATTCCATTGTTGAAGAAAAAAAGATAGTGAGCGTATTTAGTGAATCACTTTGTATAATATATGATTATAAGTGAAAAAATAAAAGTCAAAATTTCAATATTTATTATTTACTATGTGTACTTATTTATTTTTAGTATATACATAAGTTGTTTTTTTATAATTTTGGTATAAGTTGAAAAAAATACTTTTAAAAGTGCATACTAAATTTACCATTGCCATTCAAACTACTTTAAATGCATCCATTTCATTTAATTACCTAAAACTTAACAAGATAATGATATATAAACAAAACAAAAATTAAAAAAATTAAATACAAATTAGAGTTTTGTATGTTATTTAAATTCATTTTAAACTAGAAAAGGATCGTATTTGATGTTCCAAAACAAGATACAACAGTTATGAAAATTCAGGGACCCCAATAATGACTAATCATCATACTGTGTTGACTTACTATTACCATATGGATTATACACTGTGATACTGTTGATAAAAAATGTCTATAAAAACTAAATATGACTGGAATATATATAAAAGTATCAATGACCAATGTCCAATAACCTCCATAATAATTTGATTGAAATAATGGCCAATATTGGGATATAATATAGAATAAAAGTTTTATAATAAATTATACACAGAAGCCTAGAACGATAAAAAATAAAAATAAATTAAAGACAAGTTTGCCTGATATCAATTTGATTAGGTATGGTAGTGTAGGGAAGAAATATATTGCTTATATTATAGTGATAACGTATTACAATTTATTTCCAACGAATACTGTAGTAACGGAATAATAGAATAATAAGTATTTTATCTATGTTATTTGTATTGTTGACCCCAACTCTTAAAAATAGTCGATATGTAAATATTAACGATTTCTAAAAAACTTAAATAAGTTATGTATTCAAAATAAACGTAGGTATTTTTATGTTTGACGTTCGTGTTCTTTGATTTTTTTTGTTTTGTATTTTTTTTTTTTTTTTTTATGTAGTACAATTCAAAAGTAGAAAATAATTTGGCACACACGTCTGACGATCTATTTTTTTCTCAAAAGGCTACATGCACACTCCATTACGTTTTTAGAAACGAAAGATCAATAGGAGGCCATTAGAATGAACAGTTGACAAAAAAGTATCGAGTGACACCGCCAAGGGGGTTGATACGTGTGAGGGGTGGATGATAACCGCCCAAAAAAAAAGAAAAAAAACAATTGACCGAATGTACGAAAGAATAAGTCATAAATTGTGGTAATAAGGCGACAGAACGAGAAAGAAAAACCATTATAGGTGTGTTTTATGTTCAACATTGTTAATGTGCGTTTTAAAGTTATACAGTCACTGTCTTCAAAAGCTGACTTTTAAATATTATATATTATTTGTTGTAGTAGAAAAATGTTTAATCGCAACGCCATTTTGAAGTAAATAATAGATAAAAGTAATATTATTGTGGTTAATATGAGCCTTGACTTTTTATTTTTACAACGCTTTCATCCAACATAATTTGTATAATTTGTTTCATAAATTGTTTAAAAGTTATAGTTTGTAATAAATGTGGTATTTTAATCTTTATTTAATACCTATTATATACACGTACTCATATACATTGTGCCGAAAGCATTTAGAAATATATATTTTTTTTTACATAAACGACATGCAAATTTTTAACTTTACAGAAGAAATTAATTCATTGTAACTTATTCAAAAGTATTTGACAGTTAATGCATGTATACTTTATCAATTTTAATAATTGAGATTAATATAATGTATATAATAGCTTACGGGCCATGTGAAATTGTGAGCCACGATTTTTTTTTTTTTAACAAATTAATATTATTTTTATTTTTGTTATAGATTAATTTTTTTTTATAACCTATTCATAGTATTGATTTTTTTAATAAGACAATAATTATTAATTTTATCCATTTATCATAATTCATAATATTACGAATATTCTGATGGAAAAAATAAAATTACAATTATTATAATTTTATTGCTACCTATTTATTTACACATGATTTAAAAATATGACACTTGGAATTGCATAGTAAGTCTGTTTTTCTACACTTGCATTTATTCGTTTTTCAGCCTTGAGTACAAGCACACCGATCATATCCCTTTCCTCCCAAATTAGAAAAGGAGCGAGCTGTTTCTTGTTATGAAATATAATATAATTAGCCGGTATGTCTTCGATTACCATATATCAGTTTTGTGCATTATTCAAATAAAAAAAAAAATAATTTTTTAGGTTAAAATATGTTTATTTGAGATAGAATATCTAGATCATTTTTGTTTCATAAGATGTTTAATTTAATTTCATATTTTTTTTTTTTGTATGTGAGAAAGTAATTCTATATTATCTGTTTAAAATAAATACTAATTTGTGTCTAAATATTTTATTGATTATTCTATACATAATACATATTATCGTATTAACCTTATGCAGGAAATATAATGGACTTATTTCAATAATAATTCGATTGTATAAATAATATAAATAATATATTGTTACTTTAATTCTAAACACATTCTGTGTCAATTAACTGACCGTAACATTCCATAACAAAGTATAAACTTGGATTATTATGATTAAAGTACGAGCAATAACCATAATTATATAACCAACCACTAACAGTACCAAAACAAATGGAAATACACAGCAAACATGGGTTTTTATATATGTTTTTTTTAACTACATTGTATGTGCCAATTAAATAAAATATAAATATTACAAGGTAAGAAATGCATATGTGTAGATTCCAATCCTTTTAAATATGATTATTTAATATTTGTATCATAATACATGAATATAGGTACTATTATTGATGTTGGATAAATACAGTATTTAGTAATTATTTTCAAACTAGCCGTTTTTAATTTTGATATTTTGTTTAAGCTGTTATAAATTAATTCAAAATCGTAAGACAATATTTTATTTGTTTACTTATTTATTTATTTCAACAGAATTATGATTGGTCCCACTGGGTGTGTTCGTATGTGGTACAGTAAAAACTTTTCTGATAAACGTTTTTCTTAAATTAATATGATATTTGCTTAGATCTTGAAAAACAAACAATAAACAATATTAATTTGATAAACATACAGTTAAAATAATGTAGCATTCGATATAAGTAATAAATAATAAACACAAAAATCGTGTGTATATATAAATGGTTCAATGTATGAGTATGACAACTGAGTTGTTTTTATTATTCTAAGAATTTATTACTAGTTCTTACCTTGTGCTTATTGAGTGATTAGGTAATTGATATTATTAATAATCTTTGTTTAAAATAATTAAACAAGCTATCTATATTTCTATATTTTATGTTTTTGAATGAGTGAAATAAATAAATAACGTATGCTGAATAAATCATAATCCTATACTAAATATTATATCGACGACAAAAATGTTATTTTATTATATGTAATATTGTATATTAATTCTTATTTTGTTTATTATCATATCTAGATGGCTAGATACATTTTTAATAATATCTAGCTGTCATCTTATGTAGATAATTTTAGGTTGTATTTATACAATATTGATTATAATCAGTGCATAATAGTTAGTACTAATTTGATTTATTCTGTGATATTACTAATACTACTACTACTACTACTAATATTAGTAAAATAGTATATTTAAATAAATTGCAACGTCAATAGCAAATTTATATAAAAAAAAAATATTTATATTTTTTCTAAATCACATTTAAAAGGCAATGAAATTCACAAAAGTCTATTTTAATAATACTCATATACATATATATTTACATATTATATTGCAAACCAAAAAAAAAAAATGTAAATATTTTAACCATTACACAACGGGAAAGCTCTATGATAGCGACTCAAAATCCAAATTCCAAATGCTCATAACAGCGAATAATACATATATTCAATGACAATTTTACTTGTTAAGAGTAGGTACTCTTGATGAAATTGCACGAAATTCAAAAGTTTGTGTATAATACAACTAAAAACTATTATACAAGATAGGTTTTATATAAAAAAGAATACATATATAATTGATGTAGCATTCATCTTACTTCACTTACCTAAAATTATTATTATCGGTTCATTGTCTTAAATGATAGGTTTTAAAAATTACGATTCCAACTGAAATTTTGATATTTAATTTTAATTTTCAAATTGAAAACATGGAAAAACACACAGCCAATAAATCATAATCCTAAGACAATTATTCAATGATATGGACACAAAATTAATAGTTGAATAATGCTAGTCGCGAAAAGGAGATTTAAGCATTAAGAAATACTAAATGAGAAAATTAAAAATTAAAAATAAGCAATATTAAAATTACCTTGCTAATATTTAGTGGTGATAAAAATTTTATTTATCAAAAAAGGTTACATTAGTGGGTAGAATAATCGTTGTTGAAATTTGTTTACAAAATTGTTTATACATATTTAAATTCACCAAAAATAGATGAAGAACAAGCTATTAATTTAATCACCAAAAACTTTCTAGTATCAATACAAGCATATGTATAAAATATACAAAAAACTTTTTTTTAAAAACTCGGGAAAAACTAGAAAACAATCAAAAAAAGCAGGCGGATAACAATCAACAAAGAGATAGTATGCAATATTGTCAAACAATGACTAGATACAGCCAACCAAGCAAGGGAAACAATATAAGTTAAAACACATATCGACAAAGACAAATGTCACAACAAACTACGCTGTCACGTGTCGACACCAACTCAACTAGCACCAACAAACTGGTAAACGAGAGCTATGGAAATAGATCATCCACAGCTATAACAACCTAAGGTTTAAACAAATTATAATTGACATATAACAAAAAACCACCAGACAAAATGTTGATACTTAAAGCTTCAAACTTAATAAAGGATAAAAAACATAATAAAAAACTAAATAAAACGTTTAAAAAAGTTGCTCATGTACGTATACTATGAAAAATAAATAAATAAATTACTGTACATATAAAATGTTAATAGACTTAGGACCAGAAATTTGAACAATATCCGAACAATATGGCAGATCAATTAATTACAAGGAATAGATTAAAACATATAACTGAAAACATAAAAAAATTACCAAATTAATCAATAAAGCAAAGAACAACAAAAATTGGTTAAATACGCGCTAGAAAAAATACGGAGGAAAGCAGACAACAGAAAAAGAAACTATAAACAAAAGAAAACTATGACTTATAATTTATAAAGAACTAATAATAATTATAAATCACCATTTGTTTAACACAAATAACAACGAAATAAAAAATTGTTCCACATATTTTAAAGGTATATACATATTAAAATAGAATAATTAGTAAAAATACATTCCCTAGCTAACAGATATCTACAGGCAAAAAATTAATATCGATAAACGTAGTTGAAGTACGTCAATACTATCACATCGACGATCTTGGTTCTTTATAAACAAAAAAAAAGAAAAAAAAAACAGTAGAAATATAACCTAATCACAGCACAACCTGAGAACAAAACGAGAAACAGAGTATTAAAAAAGAAAATAAATTTTAAGAGAAGACAAATAAAATATAAATGTATTAACATCAGTAACTGCAGTTAAAATCCAAATCCCGAAGATAGACGTGCAGAAGAAGGTAGACAAACAAAAAACGAATTTTATCATCACACGAATAACCGATGTGTATAAATATCGATGCATCTCGCTCGGTCATTTCATTTCATCTTTAATTCTCCAATTGTATACATATTGCACTGGACCTGCGAAAATTCAAAATGACCCAACGGCTGCCGCCGGACTACCGTCCAAACCAACAATAATTGACCACAGATCACCGACATCTGTAGTTGTTCGGTCTTCTTACTACCAGAAACATTCATAGTTACTTAACTACCGACTCTCCATAGCTGCTCGGTCTTCCCACAAGTGTTAAATCCCAATGGTTACAAAATAACTTCGCTGTCCATTTATTGAACATTTAACTTAAGGAAATCACGATAAAACAAAAACGCGATACTCTAAAGTTTGAGTTGATTATTAGAAAAGTTCACGAGTTTAAAGTGCACACCGTTTCACGGAGTGTTAATAAGAAAATTAAAATATATTTAATATATTTTTCTATATCCGCAATAATATTATTATGAACTATCGATAAAATCGCTTTATGTGAACATTATTATATACAATGTTGATCAGTTACATTTAAATTTAAATTTGTACTATTTTATGGATACTATATTAAGTAGGCACTGCTTGTTTTTTTTTTTGATTAATACACAAGATATCAAATTCTTGATTTATACAATTTTGTTGTGTAGTATTTTAAAAGCTATTTCCGAAATTATGAAGAAAAAAAAAGAAATACAAAAGATTTTTGAGTCAAAATTTGAAGAACTTTCATTAATACGATAAGTAAAAATTTAGACCATCAATAGTTTCAATTAAATATTAATAATCAAAAGGTTATATGTATAAAAATAATGTTTTCAAATATTGTATAAGTAAATTAATAATCCAAATAAATTTGCGTGGTAATTAACTTTAATAAATAAATTTAATAATAAATATATAAAAAAAGTTTAATTGTATTTTAAAATAAATGGAAATAGTATACGTACTTTTGATTTTATAATATATGCAATATTTTCATATCATATATTTATTGAGTGTGATATTTAAGTACAACATTTTGTAATAATATTTCTATTTAGTGTACTTTTATATATTTATTGATACAAATAATATAAATTTACTGTATTAAATAAATATGCTACGTAAAAATTACTTATGAAAAAACATTGAACATGGTAAATATAGTTATGACACAATTAGGCATCACTATCCAATTACTCGTCATATCTTGAATAATGGTCGATGTACTTATACTTTTATTTATGAAATTTAAAAATTGTACGTTTTTAAATATTATCTTTTAAAAATTGTAATACTATTATTAATTTACTATAAGCAGCAGCTTTTTTGTCAAGTATAAAAAATATTGACATGAAGTTGAAAAGTTTATTTAAATGGGTTAATATATTTATTATGATTCATTTAAATTCAAAATATTAACTTTTAAAGTATTTTTATTGTCAATTTGATGATAGTACAGTACCTATATAAAATTTAAATCAATTATTCAGGTATAAAAGTACTTGAAAAAGATCTGTTAAAAAGTTAAAATAAGTTCATTTTTAAAATTAGATGATAATTAATTTGTTTACGTAAATAAAGCTTTGATTTTCAAATTTGTTATGAGTTTTAATACACATCTGATGATTATAATTGATTTTCTATCAGTAAAAATTCATCATTTTCGAGGTTATATACTACAGTATATATTATTATTATAGGAACACCATAAACCGTATATTTTAAGTAAAAAATGTTAACCGTTTATAATGCTGCATAATACAATAACAATATAACATTTAGATGGTTTTCTATTTAAAACCAAAGTTATATGATGATAACCGACCGTAATGGAAATATTATACGTACGTAATAGATTAAAAAGAATGAATCGCACTATATACGTTAATAACGTAGGTATGGTCAGTGTAATATAAAATGATACTATGGTATTATTATACTATTAAATCAGATCGATCAAAATGTGACAAGCACAAAATTTATGTGCAATATATTTATATATATAAGTATATTAATATACGTACGTATTTATAAATACAATTTATATATGCATCGCGTCTAACTGTCCATCGATGGCAGGTTGACGGAGCACAATATTATTAATGTTCACGAAAACCAGACATATAATACTGACCTTATTGATATAATTTCTTAACATCTTCTATTCTGAAAAGAGTTTAGACGAGTTTATTATCCATATTTTCATATTGTCGTGCTATTAGCTATTAGATAAAACGAATTATTGTAATTTAAATTTTATTCAAAAGTTCAATCTAACATTTTTGGTATTTAAATAAAAGCTTATTTCACTTTTAAAACGATCACACTGTGAAAATCAATTACGAGTGTTTTTAATCAAAATATAAAAATGTATTACTATTAATTAATAATTTAAATTTAAGTTTTTTTTTTTTTATTATTATTATTATTTTAGCAATACAATTTATACTAATAAACAAATTTAAAGAATATAAGATAATCATTAAAGTAAACAAGCAGTAATATGGATCAAATTAACAAACAGTATTTATAAAAATGAAAAATGGTAAATGTTTCAGACATATCGGATTTATAAGTTATTTAACTAAACTTAAAGAACCATACATTTAAAAATATATGTTTTTAATGTATTTTTGAGTATCTAGATTAAAAAAAAATATATTTATCTACGTTGAATTTTTAGGAATAACTACAAGATGTGTTAGTTTTATTATTTTCATAATCTTAGATACATTCTTTATCATTATTTATACAAATTGGTGTTTTTTAAAGCTTTGAATATTATTATTTAATTTATCGACACATTAAATTGACATTTTATATTAATCGTATAATTAATTATTATATATTTTCGTACAAAGTGGAATCATAAGAGAAATCTCAAAAATAAACTTCACTCTTTTAAATAATAATAATACACACATCTACCTACAATATATTTATAAGAATATGCATTCACGAAATAAAATAATTTGTACATTTATTACAGATCCATTATTATTGATTCCTTTAAAATAAAAGTTAACTGATTTATTTATTTACCATGAATTTTAATTGAAATAAATAATTTTTTTAAATTATAAGTAGTGCTTTAAGTGTATTGAGTTTACAATCAATTACTTGTGATTATATATTGTATTTGGAGATATTGTTACTAGTAGAAAAAACGCTTAGATTTTTAACTTAGAAGGTAGTTTCTAGTAGAAAATTGTATTTAGTGATACTATTAGAGTAGCCAAAACTAAAAATTCTTAGTAGTTTTAAAAACTACTAAAAAACAAATAATAAAATAAAATCAAGAAAAAATTTGAATATTTTAGCTTTATTTTTTATTTTTATATTACCATTTAAAGTTCAAATGTTGACAAATTTACATAAATTTGCAAAATTTTTATACTTTAATGTTTATGAAATGTTCAATTTTTATATTTATAGCTTAAAAATTGTTTACAAAATTGTTTACAAGTAATTTGCACTGTCACTGAAAAATTTAAAATACATAAATATAATTTATTTTATTCTTATAGATATTTAATTTAAGTATTTGTTCTGAATTGGTTTTTGTGATTACAGTGATTTACTCCTCAGTGACGAGGTACACTTGACACTTATTGTACAGCAGAACGGTTACCTGCTTCCCTTCTACATTTCTTAGAATAAAATTACTCACCACTTTTAACGTTTAGTTTTGAAATATAAAAATATTAAATCTTAACTCCTTGAAATAAACGTTCATAGGCATTTTTAACATCTTTAAACGATTTACAAGTGTACAACCGTGTTGTGATATAAATATATAATTTTGTTAAATTTTTATAGTAGCTTTTACCATTATTCTATGTATTAAAATGTTACATTTATATGTAATATTTTTAATTTGTATAAAATCTAAGTCATTATATTATTTATTTAGTAAACATTAATATCGTTGCTTTATTATTGAAGTGATATTTTTTTTTTAACATTGAAGTAATTATAATATATATATATATATATATTTTTTAAAGATACAATTTAATAGGAATTATTATTAATGATATATTCGTATATATTTATATATGTATTTTTTATAATTTATTTATTTAAAACAAAATATATTTAAGAATTACTTCGGTAGAAATAGCCTTAGAAGTGATGTACTAGTATAGATTAACCTACACTACAGTTGATACGCGTTTTATTTTTTAAATACTTTTTTATTATGTATAATGTACATTATACTTGTAAATATTTAATTTTTTTTTTTTTTTGAAAAACCAAGCTACAAACAAATAAGTTATAAGTAGAAAAAGTTTGAATAAATGTGAAGTTTAATATTTGATTATAGATATTTAATAACTATAAGAACTATATATTACAACAACTATACACTAATTTTTTTCTTTTAATTTTATGATTTATTATCAATAATAAAAGTAAAATAAAAGTACAGATATCTTGAATGAACGATGAACGATGTTCCATGTTTAGCATATAACAACAATATATCATCTCTAATACATGTCTATGTTATTACGTTCTATTTATTTAGATCCTTTTTTCTATTTTTCCGAAATATTCGGATTTTATATAATCATTTTATATTTAGATTTATTAAGAAAATTGAATATTTTATGTGCTTGAAAATAACAGTTTATCAAAAGAACACTCACAATCACTTTTATTTTTAGTACCCTTAAATATTTTGCACCTTAAAATAAGGATGTTTAGTATTTTCAATATATATCAAAACTTTTAGAATCTTCGGAAAACTTGTTCACATTACTTTATATTAAAAATACATTTTTTTTTCTAACCATTGAAAAGTACTGAAAGGCAAAAAAATAAATATATCATAACATTCATATAAGTTTTAGCGTTAATTATTATAGTAAGAAACAAGGTTATACTTAGAAATAAATTAAAACATAATAAAGCTAGACGTGTGTTGCATCATTTTAATCTTTTGGATAATATGAATGAATATATATATATAACTATATATGAGATGGTTTGGACGAGCAAGATTATAAGAGGATTGAGAACATATTTTCATAAAAGATTACTTAAAAGTTACAATATTCGGGGAAAGAAAAGATCCACAGTTAAAGATGTATAAAAAAAAAAAGCTATAAATATTTATGCAAAATTCTGCAAGGATGTTCGTATAAGTGTCGAACATGACTCACTGAATTTAATATAAATATATATATTATAAAAATTGAAAGTAAATTGAAAACGACCACATTTTTTTACCATATTTAAAATTGCTGATGACTAAACATTTTTAGTTATAAATTGTTGCGATGTTTTGTATAGTTGTACTCGTATACTTGTATATTAAACTATTTAATAAAAATAAATTAATCCTTAAAAAATAAAATAAAATGCATTAAAGTAGTTTGCACTATAGAAGAGATAAGTTAAGCTTATAGTTAAAATAAAACATTTTTAAGAAACATTTTAAGTAACCTATTTTTTAAAACTTAAGTTAGATACCTATTTAATTTTTACTTTCACGTTTATAGTTAAAATTAAAATTAAATATATCTTTTTCGAATATTTTTTTTTATTTAAATACAGTGCAATTTTTAACTTAAGAGTAAATTAAAAAAATTTACACCATAAGTAGTAAATAATAAACATAATTTGTATAATACGGATAAATAATAATTTATATTATTATTTTATTTATAATTATGTTTGAAAAAATATTTATATTTATTTATTTTTTTTTTTAATTAAAAAAACCCATATTAAAATTTTGTCGTATAACAGAATAAACAGTTTAAAAATTTATGAATATTAATTAATAATGTATTAATTATTATTTTACTTACATAATTTTACTGATAAAACAACTCACGGATCATTAGACATAATTATCCGCTTGTTATTTGACGGATTGTATGGACTTCACTGATGAAAGTGATATATTATTAATTATAAGTTATAATAATTATATCCATCATATAATTATTATGAAGTATATAATTAACTGTAGAAATTGTACATTGCAGAAATTCACGTAAATGGAAGTCGAAAATGTACATCTTATGACTCGTAGTATATATATATATAATATATATATATATATAATATGTATAGAAAGTGTTATAATCACAGATTAACAATTTTGGATAATATTATTATTGATCTAAAGTGTTTCATAGCATATTATGTAATATTTCGGAACCAACAGCAATGTTTTAATATTTGAAAACAATCAACAACACGATTTCGAAAACATCGTAAAATCGTTTGAGTCTTAATAAAAATTTACATAAATTTCCCATATTGTATATACACTATTCCATATGAATTTAAAATAATCGTTGGTAAATTACCATAATATTTTAATTGACTATTATAATATTTATAATTGTATTAATATACCTAATCGAATAATTTATAAGTAAAAATATCTTTAAGCCAATAACGTTTGGTTGATCTTTCAGCTGAGTGGACATATAACTATAGAACATAGTATATATTTAATTATATATAACTAAAATAATAATTTAAAATAAATGAACATATTAAAAATTATCCATTATTTAAACAAAAAAATATCAGCTATATAATTATATTAAATTAAGTGCCGTGAAATTGTTATGACTGATATTCGAATATCTCTTCTTAAAAAAAAAAAAACAATTCGTTTACGATTTCTAATATTTTTATATATTCATTTAAATAAACTAATAATAACGCCAATATAGTATGTATATCAGTATTTCATTGACTTATTTATAGTCTATTGGCTATCATCTAAATCAACGACAGTATTATACAGGATAACATAATTATCTTAATTACATGATATTTAACAGAAATTAGACTCAATATAGTAAAAATAATTGATAAATTGCAATTTTAGTGATTATACACAACTAAATAATTAACTACATGAAATATAGTCTTTAGGTAAGTCAGGCATAAAAGTATATCTCTAATGAGACGAATTTTTAAATTCTTAATATCCTATAAATGCATGATATGTTAAAATTTTTAATTTTGGATAATATGACAATCAGATCGAACTATCATTTTTAATAATTGTGTTTAAATAATAGTTTGTGTAATCGAACATCAGAACTTGGTTAAGTGACTATAGGAAATGTAGTAAGATGTTAGGCTATTTAATATAATTAGTTAAACTAATAAAATAAACTATGTACCTATAAAAGGAAAATCCAAATCACCCAAGACCGTTTTGTTGGATATGTGCCCAATTGATTGCACTGGCTGTAAATAATGATTTGGTAATACGTTTTATTTTTACAATGTATCTTCGCACAGATAACTTTAGACGTAATCACCATGAAAATTATATGTTTTTAAACACTAGTACAATTTGGCACGGTAGCTGCATAATATGTATACAATTTATTGACATAACTCATTGTTCAATAATAATAATTATTTAAATACACCACTCTTGGTTTTTGTTAATAAACACTGCAACCATGTTAAAACTGAACAAAAAAATGGTCGGTAACTACTAACTATACTGAAACGATTGTGGTGATTGCTTTGATAACTGATGGCTTATACTATGTACGGATTTAAATAAACGTAAACTATGTTTGACTACTCTATAGACTGTAAATGCAACTCAAATAAGTCAGTTAGGTACTCAACAATCGGCAAACACAAGTGTTCATATCCTTGAGCTTAACAGCTCAAAATATGTATCATCTGAAATCGTTCACATCTATCCAAAAAAGATTTTAACACTTTTTTAATTTATTTTGGTCTTATGATAGAAGATAATTTCCTCTTAAAACAACTCAAAAAAAGAAAATTTAATTATAATATTTCTTACGTATATTGAACGACTTTTACGTTGTATTTTTTAATTGATCTATTTGTTTCGTACTGCTTTCAGTGAAAAACAGTTAATTAATTTTCCGAATTTTCTGCGTCGGTTTACACTTCTTAAAATAATCGGTTTTCAATAAAAATAGCACTATCGTGATCTTTAAAAACCCTATAGAGTTGTACTCTGTATAATATTCTGTGTATTTTTTCTAGCAATTATATTTTATGAGGAAAATAATTATTATGGTTTGGTACCGTGATTTTCCGTAAAAACGCGCGGTGGCTTATGTTTAATTTTTGCGATATTTATTATATGTATATAATTTGAAATAATAATTATATTTTTTATTTGTAAGTCAAAAAAACTTTAAAATGAAAACAAGGTTCCCTGCATAATTTTTTTTACACTTATTTAAAAATATCAAAAATACAATCAACATTTTTTTCTTATACAATACACGTTAAAAAAATATATATACAAGAAAAGATCTAAGAAATTTATTTATTTTTTCAACAAAATAGCTATTTAAATTTTTTTTTGGACAGATGTGAACCATTATAACATATACACGTGTACTGATTATTACCTTATTTTTTGTTTACATAATAGTAGGGAAGTAGTACTACTACTACTATTTATTTTTTTACGATTATTTAAAAACAATAATTAATTTTCAACAGTTGCACTTAACTTTTATGAAAATTAAATTCTGTGAAAAAATATTGAATTTACAACGACAGATAAATGAGCTGATAATAACTGAAAAATATATTTTACTGTACAGTTTTAATGAAAAATTAATAATAATTATAATATTATAGGTATCTACATATATATCCATACTTACATCATTATGAAATTATAGTATTGCTAATGGTTTCGAAAGCAACAAAGAATATATCTGTAAAACAACAATAATAGGTTCTTACCGTAATAATAATAATAATAATATAAAGTCTGAAAAAAGATAACCGGATACGCTTTTTGTGAGATCCAAATTATGAACTTTCATTAAAATGTTTTAGTTAAAAAAAAAAAAAAATGCACTGCAGTCGTAAAAACCGCGTGACAAAATGATTACGTACGTAAAATGATTGTCGTCGCCGTCATATAATAATAACCGAGTTATTATATACACTTTTGTGTTGGTAAATTTTTAAATCGTGGTACATCATAAAGTCATTTTTACTGTCGAGGGAAACCCTGACCTAAAATGATTAATTTTTTAAGCCTTCAACCATAAAAAAAAAAAATATATATATAAAAAAGGGCGAAAAAACAACATGTAAGTCGTTGCTTGACACAGTTTTCATAAGCTCCTATACACGGTTTATGTGTGATGGGTAAAAACAAAACAAAAAAATAATAACAATAATAATAAATTCTAGCGTTATTCAGTTTCGACCCCACTACCACACCACCGATCGAGCCCTTTTTAATCCGTACGGCATTACATTATATACACGTTCGTACTAAAATTGTGGGCTGGTGAGGGAATAATATGATGAACCGTTTCAAATATTTCAATATTTTCTTGATACCCACTACACGTCATAATAATAATAACAATAACGTTATAATGGCGTTGTGCGCTCGGCCGTTTTTATTTGCGAATAAAACGTCGGACGATAAAAACGGACCGCCGCGGCCGAGTAATGACCAATAATAATATTATATACGCACAATGACCGTTCGAAATCAATTATAATCATAGTATTACTGTCACTTTATTATTTTTCGCTGTAACAATGATAATGATAATATCGTTCACTGTACAGCCGTGGTTGCACCACCAAACGTATGTCGCATAGAGATAATAATAATAATAAATAATATTATAAAAAAAAAAATCCGATAAAACGGATAATCCCCGGTGTACACATCGAAAATTGGTATAATCGAAAAGTGGATTATGCTCGGATAACGACGACATCTATTCAGCGTGCAACGCGCCATTTCCGATATTTCTCTCTTTCTTTCTCTCTTTATGTGTTTTTTTTTTGTCTCCGTCGTTTTTGATATTTTTTTCCACAATCGGAGATTTTAAACACCACCGACGATATTATATTGCCGTCGTTGTTCGGGGCTTTCGAAATTCATCTATTGGCACTACGATACGGTCATTACCGAGGATGAGCTGGTTTAACGTCCTAAACGACATCGAAAAATTAGTTCGAATATATATATACCTACCAACCATGACAAAAAGAGAGACATGGATATAGGAACCTATAACCACATAATGGATGTAAATTTTTCGAGCGTACGACCCAATTTCCATTGTACGTTATGTATGTTGTAATCCTAAGAGTCACTAAAATTTATTCAACCGTGTGTTATATTGCAACAGCGTATACATACATATATTACATATTATTATATATTGTACATGTTTCGTATTGAATTTGGGCATATTATTATACAATGGAAAATAATAATAGAAATAAAATGAAACTGTCAATGAAAAATAATTAAATTGTTACGTTGTAATGTATTTTTGTACTCGTACATCAAAAACTGTATCCTAATCTAGTAAGTTTTTTGATTGAATTTTTTTTTTTTTATTGTTATTTAAATTTTTTATTATTTTAAAGTACCTAGATGTCTCTATGAGAATACTGCGTATGCAATATATATATTGTTAAGTCTTAAATCAAATTTAAATTAAGTTTATCTGACTTCATTATATATATATAGGCAGTGGCGGATCTAGGATTTTTTTATGGTGGGTGCTATTTTATTAATAATAATAGCCCTAAATTACCTATTATGTAAAATTTGTGCGTGGTCGCCGACCGACCAGTGTTTGCTACTCCACGGTGCGGGGCGCGCGTTCTGGTAGCCCTTGTCAAAAATTTGCCACTCGGCGAATTATTAGTAATTTTTAATAAAAATACTCGGAATGGTGGGTGCTTCAGATCCCAAGCACCCTCCCTCCCCCCTAAATCCGCCACTGATTATAGGCAACGAAGACTATAATTTAATATACACAAATAACATAAAATATTTACCTTCATGAAATATTTAACTTCTAACGCTGAAATGTGATAAACTGAACAGTGATATCATATCACTGTTCTTAAAAGACACATATCATTGATATGTGTTTTTTGAGATTAATAATTGAATCTATTTGATTTATTGTAAAATTAATTATGAATTAAATTTCAATGCAACAAACCTACAAAGAGAAAATATTAACATATTCAAAACTATTTTTTTAACCAATAATTAAATGTATACTTTTGAATACGTTATACATTCGCGTTTTATTATTTTGAGTCATACTTATTGGTTTTTTTGTATTTTAAGAGCAAAGATAACATGTTTACTTTTCAAAAATTGCGTTCAATACATTTCATTCAGCATTTATTGCATATTATCATATAATTGATTTAAAAATCATTGTAATTTTTATCACTAGGAACTAAGAAGTAAATCTTGTATCTAGTACTAGTATCTGTCTTTAAATTATAAAATCAATTTTCCTTTGCTCATTGTTTTATTATCATGGCTGACACTGAAAAAAATATGTTTTCTATTACTTCTAAGTAATAGTTACCTAGTTTTTGTGTCCGGTGAGTACAAAGAAATGGTTAAAAAACAAACAAAAAATTTCATGTTATTGCTGTAACTCAGGATTTAATGTTCAATTTCTTTGAGTATACAAAACCATTACTTAAAAAAAACAATATGCAGCGTTCAAAAAGCCAAGTTAAAAGTCATAACCTATAGATATATGAAATATAATATAAAAGAAGGGTTATTTTGTAGTATTTCAGAAAATGGTATTGGATTTGAAGGATTTCACTTGAAAAAAAAGAGTAATTCTCAAGTTTCCTCAAGATAATTTATCAAAATTACATCGTAAAATATTCTTAATGTTACATTTAAAATATTTTGATGTAAAAGATCTAGCTGCTAAATATGTGCCTTTAGAATTTCTATGGTATTACAACTTATTAATTTCTGATGACTTGGAAGGCGAAAATGTAGAACCACTTTACTTTGATAATGATTATGTAAATTAATTTTATTATTCTATTATAGAATGTGATTTGATTTAAAAGGTATAAAACCTATATATTTTTTTTATTATTATCCTATAAGTATGTATAGTGATTAAATTTACAGGAAGTTATAAGACTGTCACATATATTTTATATTATTCAAATATAATATATACCTATCTATAACCTATATATTATATTATTTACTAAATACTTTTAAAACAAATATTTTATTTACCACTTATTATTATTATTATTATTATGTGATTTACTTTTTAGTTTAAATATAAATATGTGACTTACTATAAATTCTTTAGTTATAAAACATGAGTACTATGTTATTTTTATTTTAACCTAAATATCTTTATTAATTTTGATTATCATTATAAATCTAGTTTGTGATTTACTCTTAATTTTTATATTATTTCCATAACAATTTATAACCATCTATTACATAAATATTCTTATCAAGGTCACAACATAAACATTTTTTACCCAAAATATTTTTATTTTTTTATCAAAATATTTTTTTTTAACTCATTAATACACAATATGCTATTTTTATTTTATTTTTTTATTCTTGATATATAATACAAGCAATTAATACACTTAAATAATAATAATAATAAAAAAAAACGATCAAAATTTCAGGGCAAAAAACCAGACAGCTCCGTATTTTAAGACTTTAAAACACAATAAAGTATAACTTTAAAATGTAATTTTTTTTAATTTTACCATTTTTTCAGTTTCATTGTAAAATTAAATTTCAAATATTAAAAAAAAAAAATTTGGCCATTGATAATTTTAAACTTAAGTTTTACGTGTCTCATAAAAAGTTTAAAAAAATAAAACTGTCTTGTTATTGCACTGACGCCTTCAATTTTACTGTATTAAAACTATTTATTATTTAGATTATAGTGTTTAATACAATAATATTTTATTATTATAGATTCTTAAGGATGATACAACTTGTATTTACCTGAACGTATGATATAAACTACAGGGCCTATAATTATTTTTATAACCAACTATCCTCCCTGTCACGTGGCCATCGTTAGTGAAACTATAATTTTCCACTATCAATTAATGGCGTGTATACAATTTAAAGTCATAACCGGTTGTCGCGAATATAATATGTATATTTCAAATTCATATATGTATATAGAATAGTTTTGACGATATACAAATAAAGCCTCTTCGCAAAAAATTATTAGAAAGTATAAACTACAAATAGGTAATATTGAATCTATATTATATTTACAAAATAATTATTAGTGCGTGAGAGTTAATAAATGAAAGTACCTAACTATTCAACGAATCATTGTAGATGTATTGTGTATGAATGTTGTTTGTCTAAAAAATGTATTACGTAAAACATATAATATGAACGAAAAAAAATTAAATAAAAAGTATGATTAGAAAATAATATAGTAATATTAAATTTTAATAATATCAACTAACTCAAGTATAGACATAATAAACTCAGTTTAACTTTTAGAGAATGTGATGAATAATGATAGTTGTAGAAAAGTACAGAATAAAGTGTATTGGTAAATGAAAATCAGGTTATCTATGTAGGATTTCAAAATTACTTTGAAATTATAGCCTAATTGCTGTGGGACATACATGAGCAGTTAAAAGTAATAGAAGGGGTAGTTAAGAAAATAGGTCTACAGATTAATTACAACAAATCAAGATAATACGTCTGATAAACTTTGGTATCGCATGGGTTGACTTTTAAAAAATCTTAAGACGTTAAATATTTAGTTCGAGAAAGGATTTATTACATTCAGAGAATTATTACTACTAATAATTGTAAGAATTAGCTTAGCTATATACTGCAGAATTAGATAGCAAGACGTCTTGATGGTGGTATAATCTCTAAAATATCAAATAATAATGCTAAACAAAAAGAAAAAGATAAATAAAAGTTATGACTTAGTAAAAATACTATCTGTACAGTGTACATGAAACAAAGTTTTCAAATAGACACACCTTATAGTCAAATAAGTAAAACAAAACAATCTATCATAATATATTTAGATATATTATATTTTCAAAATTCCGATTTTTAAGATATGAATTAAATTTTTTAGATATTTCAATTAAATTTTATAATATATTACAATTATTATACTATGGTATATGCTTTTTGTATAAAAAGTGATAAATTCACAAAGTTCGAAAAACAAATAAATAAAATATTACATTTTTTTCCCCAAGTGAAAAAGAAAATATAGTGTTTTTATTGTACTTCGAAACTATGAAAATATTTCAAATTAATTCTTGTATTTTATCTAATGATGTGTAAATGTATTAAATTAAAAATTTTATGAGTATATTACTGAGTACTTACAAGTATAAGCTGAATAATAGGAGACACGATATATACTGACAATTTTATAAGTCATTTAAAAGTTACTTGATGATATATAAAAATACTTATTTTGTTGTTTTGCGATTAACAAAAAAGAATCTCTGAAATGTCATGTTATAAACAATAACGAATTTTATGTGTATTTATATTTATTTTCTTTTGAAAAGTTTTAAAACTTCGTATCATATTTTTGAGACTTTTAGGCATCTTTTAAATATAAAATCATATCATATTATATAATTCTATAAATACAACATATATGTAGAACAATTATTCTCAGATATTATAATAATCATAGTTAGGGTTTTTATATTAATTTTTTTAAGTTAAAAATGATATATTTCATATTGATGATAAAAGTTACAATTTTATTTTAGGTATAGTTATTAATTTGTTTATTGTTTTTTTTTTTCAGGTATGAATTAAGCTTAAGCTGTGATCAAAATCATTCAACACATTTAGTAATGTAACATAAAATATAAAGTATTTATTTAATTATTTGTGTTAAATAACAGTAATTTATTTGTATGTATTAATAAATATTATTATGAAAATAACATATAGAGTTAAATATATATTATATATATATATAATATATTTAAAAACATTTTGTAATTGATCATCTGTTACAAATTTGAATAATAAGCTTAATATGATAAAAGTAAATAATAATATGAAAATAAAAGAGTGAATAGACCTCTCATAAAAGGTATTTGGTCATGAAATATTTGTTATACAATTATTAGTTTTATTATATATTTTCATGCATAACTAATAATAGTCTACTAAACATATGCTTTTAACTAAATTTATAAAACGAAATATAAGTAACTTGTAAAGAGTAATACACAGAGAGAACTGTAATCTGAGAAAGATATAGGTGATAAAATATTAAATTTGAATATTTATAAATGAAAACTTTAAAATTAAACACATTAAATAAATATCAAATTAGGCATCGATTTCTTGGGACTGTAGTAATTGTAGTTCTGTGTTCATTTCGTTTTAAACAATGCTTTTGTAAAAAAGTTTGAAGTAGTGATAAAATGTTTAATAGAATTATTATTATTTTATTTTTTTTAAGAAATAGTTCTGTGCTCTTATTTTTTATAATAATATAGTTCGAGCTAAAATATTTCAATTTATTTTTAACAAAAAGTAATTATCCTATGCCTTGTTCAAGTCAAATGTCACAACTGTCTATTTAAAACTAAACTACAATTATATATATATAAAGAATTATCATGATAAAAAAGTTTATGGCAATTATGTTTTACAAAACTATAGTCTTATAACTAATTGTTTATACGAACTATTTAAAAGTTTAATTTGAAGCTTTTTGACTAGTAAATGTAGGTTTTACTTTTCATCCAAAAACCCTTTTCGTTTTAAAGAATAAATGGTACTGACATTATATATAGTTCATTAATTTTTCCTTATATATATATATATAAATATATAACAAATGTAATAAAATTCTCTGAAAATTGAAGATTTTTTTTTTTTAAATTTTGAAAACAAAGTAAACAAATTATATGCTTGGATAAAAACAAAAATATAAAAATACAAAATTGTAAGAACCCACATATAATTAATATGTATTAATTACGAATACATATTGGTGATGAATTGTGCAATACTATTTCAAATTAAACATTTAAATTTTAACATTTTTTAATATCAAATGAAGAATTAATGAAATAAAAAAAAATATTTATCCTTGTTGTATAAATGGTGAAAACTAAAGTTCCTTCATATTTGTCATAAGATGTGTCAAATTTAAGTTCAATGACAGACAATTTTTGATTTTTATTCCAAATTTGTATATTTTTGTGAAAATTTCAATTTTTTATGATCGAATTTTTAAGGAATATATAGATAGTCATAGTTATTTATAAGTATTTAAAATTTATTTGAGTTGAATGGTGTGACATAAGGATAAACTATACAATATATTAATACACTAGTTTAATCTTCTAAACATTAAACATTTATAACAAAAAGAAAAACTTTGATTTTTAAATATCTTAATAACTAGTCAAATACTTTGAATTATAATATGAAATAAAAAATATCTAAATGTTAAATAAAATAAAAACTTAATAAATGATAATGTTAGAAATTTTAAACAATATCATTAGTTTTTTGAAGGATGAAGATTAAATAATATAGTAATATACATTTATAATAAAAAATAAAAGATAAAAAAAACGTATTTACTTTTCTAGATAATGTGTGATTATTGTTAAAATAGTTTCCTTGTGCAATACTGGATATGTCGTATTTTCTATTATAATAATATTTAGTTACAGAAAAACAACCTCGTATAAATACACTTTTGGTAATTATTTATAATAGTTTCAAAGAGAAATATACATATTTAATCAGTGAGATGTTATTGATAAACTATTTTATTTTTGGAAATATTTAGGTTTTAAGTACACAAAACTCCTCGGGTAATTTCAAAAGTAAAGTAATAGTTATGATAAATTCAATTGGCAAGATGTCTATGTATTATAAATAAACCGTAGTAAATTATGATTTGTATAAGACGTAAAAGATTCAAACAAAATTTAATATTCAAAATTACGATATGCTGATTACCATAATTTTCTCTCGTCCGTGTTTCGTCATTGAAAAGTAATTATTAAAGTCCATTTCACTATAGAAAACAGAACAATATTAAATAAGAAGAGACTTATTAAAATAAACTATTTATTATATTATACTACTTTGTGGAAGATAAAAAGACAAAACTTATATTTAAGTAAATCTTTTAAAATATTTTATTATTTCATTATTTTTCTACAGGAAATAAAAACTATACTAACTAGATAAATGATTATTCAAATAAATACAGCATATTTAAGAACTTAGAGGTAATGTTTTTCATAAATGTAATCAAATTATATCAAATGTATATTATTATTATTATTATTATGTATTTAAAAACTTAATTATTTATTTTATAACTGAAACCAAAATTTTTTAATCCTAAAACTATGAATTTATAAATTTAATTTAAGGCGTATTTTTTATAGATGAAAATATACTTAATACTGTAAATATTAATACTGTAACATACATTACATATTCTGTAAATTATATTTTACTTCATAATATTCATATTACTTTATAATATATATATATATAGATTATAAGTAATTACATTTTTGACAAAATTAGATAATTAGATAAATTAAAAAATATTATTTTTTAAATGTTTTAATATAAAAAATTAATTAGCCTACAGTTTCAATTATGCTGAGTTTATGGTTTGATCAATTTTTTTAAAGATTTTTACTTTTTATACTTGTATAAAATAACATAAAATAAGATGTATGATTCCTTCGATTAATATCAAGTATTAAACAATTTTTTTAAAAATAATTTTTAGTAATTTTATTTAAAACGTCAGTCACAGAACTATTTTGAATTCATTTGAAAGTACGTGTTTTAATTTTTGAGTATTTAAGTTTTTCATTCTGTTGGATGTCAAATGCACGTGTTATTTAAAAGGTTTATTATGTAAGAGATTTAATTTTAATATTTCTTCTAAAATTAAGTTTAAATTGAAGTTTAAGTTTTTACTTGATATACACATCTTAAAAAAATAAAAGTACCTATCTATTATTAATTCGCTGAAATCATCTCAATATAGTACCTACAAATAATTTTACTACCACTAACTATATTGAACTTTTTAGTTATATTAAATTATCCTAAGAACGAAGTTATAAAAAAAAATATTCTATGATACTTAATTAGGTTAATTACTATTTATTAATATCCCCTATCATTTTATTTTTCTTTAAATTACGTTTTTCAACTAAATGAAGACCGGTAACAGTTGATAAGTTTTTTTATTGTATTGCAATATACCTAATTATATAAACCATAAAAAAAGAAAAGATAAAAAATATTATTCAAATACAATATTTTTTTGTTTTGAAAAAACTATGATATGTGGTACTATATTGTATTTATGTTTATATAAATGTAAACTATGTATGAAAATAAAATACTTACAAATTATGGTATTTTACACTAGTGTTATTTTCATTTTTTCCACCAAAAAACTGTTATTATAATGTAGTTTTATGAAGTATTTTAGTAAAACGTACATATTATTATTGTAGGTTTTATTTTTTTTCTTATACCTAACTCAAAAACAATTTTATTAAATTTTATCTCTAGTCTATACAATATAGCTATTTCATACACCGAACGTGTGCATGGGATTATCCCGTCTTTTACCGCGAACAAATATGAATTATGAAAAAAGAAAACTTAAAAAAAGAATAAAAAAAAAAAAAAAGGTATAGGACTTTCTAAAAAAATTGGATCATACAAAACAATATTTGCTAAACGCTACTCAGATTGATAAATTAAACAGAAAATAATTTTAAGACGACCTATCAGTAATCTAATTAGCTTTTTCTGAATACAATACAAGGATTGCGGAACATTATTTTACATTTTAAGAAAATATTTACACTTAACGTTAAATAACAGATACTAATTATTGCATTAGATCGCCTTAAACGCGATCTGCGATGATACAATTATAATATGAACATCAAATAACTTTGTTCCATGCAGATGAACATTCGTAATTTTTTCATAATTTTATGGCCCAATAGATATTGAAATACAAATATGATTAGTTTTATCAATTCGATTTGTCATACAAATATTTAAATAATTAGGATAAATTTAAAAACATTAGATTATTTTACTGGGAAAAAAAAAAAAAAAAAACAATACTACTCCACAATTAATTATTTGAAACTCTAAAATATTAAATAAAACGTATTATACGTATATTTTTTACTATAGTATTTCCAATTGAGACTTTACAACTTGTTTCATAGCTTATTTCTTTAAAGTACTTAACATTGTTTATCTGTGAATAAATAATTTTCCTCACGTCGGCCATGTGTATGTTGAATATGTTAATTAATTAAATACATAAATTATTTTAACATTTTAATTATAAATTATGATTAAATATATTTTAAGCAAAAATTAGTCTACCTGGTATTGTAGTATAATTTATACGATTTATGCAAAATATTGTTTTTGTAATCTTAACGAATAATAATTTTCACGTATTTGATATCTCTAGTTATATTTTTTAAACTGAAATCTGTATTCTAATATACACGATTTAGTATGACAACACGATTTAACTTTTAAAATATGTTATGAAAATGTAAACTTAAATAGTTACCATCATTATTCGTGTAATCAAATAATACAATATTTATTTTTTTTAAATGTCAATAAAACTATGTGTGTTTTGAATTTAATTGTATCTTTCATTATTCCAAACTTATTATTTGAATGAAGTAAATGTTTAAGTAATTTATAACAATTAAGTAACACTAATTGAATTAAATTTAATTTGTATTACAATCATCCCTAATTATCGATATAATTTTCTATAAATTGATGACATAATAAATACTAGTAATAAATATGACTTCTATTTCTAAACTTAATATAGAAATTAACTCAATTTTATCTCATTTAACCACGAAAAAAATTAATTAAAAAAAATATTATTACGATGATGGTACATTAATTTCTACGTTATTAATCATTTTATTACAAATCACTTTGTTTTATTTTATTTTTTTATTTAATAAAGTACCGTTTATAGTTATAACTGTTATAAGACTTTCATCGTTGTATACATTTTCAATCATAGAAAACGATTTCTTGAAAATCAACCAAAACCTTCTCAGCTGACTGTTGTGCATATAAATTATTATTCACCCGTATGGCAATAAAAACCAAAACAATCTTCCCATTTTCGAAAGAAATATTATAATATGATTAAATGCTTAATGGTCGTTCTAACTCAAAGGAAATTTAAACTTATAAAATGTCTTATAACTTACAAATAGTTTTAGTTGAATTATTATAAAAAGTAATTGTATAATATTTCATAAAAATTCGGATATTTCTGGAAATAAAATATATTATAGGTACCTACGATACTTATTGCGTAAATTTTTATTTTTGTTATGTGATCGTTTTAACTTTCAAGATTCAACAGCAGAGTTTATATGGTTATAACTTATAATCATTATTAATCATTTTTGTTATTTTATTTTTTACAGTGTTTTTTGCTTTGGATTTTTTTTTTTTTTGTAAATTATCTATTTTTATATGTTTTACTTTTATTTGTGGTACTCGGATTTTTACCAAATATAACTTTAGATAATATAGTTATCTATATGACTACATAAGTTAAAAATACTAATTAAACCTATTATATTACTAATAGTGATACCTGTAGATATCATAAAATATACTTCATAATATCCCGACAGACCTTCCTTATTCATTCAAGTTCTTTTTCCGTGTATAGTTATTTTTGATTAAATTTAAGTTTAATTTATCCAATAAAGTTACTTATTGATTACTAGATATATACTTTACGCCTAGTAAACGTTAATGTGCTTTTTCTGTTTTATATTTTATATACACATAAAATACTTTGAACTTACAAATTTTAAAGATGATTATAAATATATTTAATGCCGAAATATATATAACGTATATGGACACAATACATTTAATAAGCTTTTTGTAGCATTTTATATACCTACCAAATTTTATTGATTTTTAAATAATACAATTAAAATAGCTATGATTTTATACTTGAATAAAGTTATTTGTTTAATTTTTAATTTTAATATTTGATTAGTATATATGATAATGTTTTTACTGATGCTAAATAAATATGTAAAATTATGAGTTGTTTAAATTTGGTGTAATATGTATATGTGTACATTATGCCTACCATTATTTTTTTATGAATTTTACAAGTTCTTCATATTCTGTTGTAATTATTAATTTAATAGTTTTGCTTAACAGATTTGTTTGAAAAATATTTATAAATATTACTTTTTCTTTTTCACATCTTAGTGCATCAATATTTTCAGGTTATATAATAGCTACAAAAAATAATATTTGTATAATATATAATATATGATGTTTTATGTGTTTTTTTTTTTTTGGTTTATCAAATAATCCTGTACTCGTCAGAAATTTTTATAAGGGACCTGATTTTTTTTTTTTTTAATTTTTTTTATTCTTACAGGATTTTTTCAAATATAAATTATTCAAATTATCTGAGGAATATAAAATTATTATATTTCTAGGCTTTTAAACATTCACAAAGATTTTACATTGATTAACTTAAGATTTGCACAACACAGTGCAATTATAAAGGGTTTATACCTTTTCGAACGTGCTTTACATACCTGTAAAGTAAGCGGTATACATCATGATGTATTAATTTATATCCTTTGAACTTATCAAAACTATCAAATATAATAGCCAGACGTGGTGTAAAAAAGAGAATATAATTTTGATCTTATATAGTTCATTTTATGATTTCTTTACATTAAAAGTTTTACCTATATATTATAATAATAATAGCTCTATATGTTATATATTGAATGCTAGAAGACACTGGTATATATATTTTACTCAAATTCGAAAAAGTGTGAATTTATTATACTCATATTATTTAGCTGTAATACGCATGTATTTATTTGTAAATATATGTATATATATGCATTTTATACATATTGAAATTTACTTAGTAAAGTAATCTTATTTAGTTTTTAGTTTTGGATTTTTATATTTAATTTCAAAGATGAATTTTGGTACTTAAACACAATATATTTTTATAAACATAAAAAAAAAAATAAATACAAAAAATAGAATAAATAATTCATGTTAGGTCCTTTACTTAGTACCTACATCTTATATGAACCAATATACCATAAATTATGATATGAAAAAAATAATAAAGAATGAAATTTTACTGTATGTTGTACTCTAACTATTTTATGTACATAATATAATTGATCATAATATACTGCCATGAATCCTAAGCCAAACTATAAATATGTTCGGTTTTCAGTGATAAAATATATATTCGTACAACGAATTCAATATTATTTTAAAATATGTATATGTATATTTAATTTAAGGTTATATTTATTATCTTAAACCTATAATTGATATTTATAAGAGATTACTAACTTGTGCATTATTGTTATAGGGGAGTATATTTAGAATTTATTTGGTGTACATATTTAGATGAAAAAAACACACTAATTAAAGCTAAAAAATCGTTTTATTTACATTATATTGTTTGGATTTTAAGATTTTATATAATTCATCAGCATTAAGTATTTTAAACGAATTGCATTTTTATAGTTCATAATAATATTATTAGATACAAATATGCATGCGATATGTTTTATAGTTGTGGTTAAAGTTTTTGTTCAATGTATTTTTCAGTAAATATTTTATCTCTTAATTATGTTTTACAAAAATGATAAGATAATATTTAATAAGTTTGAAATATTAATTTTCATCATTTAAATCACTATAATATAACTGTTCCATACCATAATATCGACTATCCATTCAAATTCTCATTAAAAGTAATAATTTTCAATTGATTGATATGTAAAATAACCCTAAAAATATATTGTAGTTATTTCAAAAATGTATTAAAAAGCATAAAACACACATACAAATTACTTAATATACAGTTATTATACATAAATTAACGACCAGCACTGATTGGCAAATAATAAAACAAGAATAACTAGAAAATTTGGACTATAATACAAATTACTTATGCTTAGTAGATAGTTTTACAATAAACAAAAGAACCATCTGTGAATAAAAAATTTTGCATTGTTTTAAAATTGGTATGTTATATGTATGCGAGACCAAATAGACCAATTTTAATATTGGGCATTCAATTTTTAATACTCAAATCATTAAGACCTCCAAATACTTGAAGTTTTCAAGACATTTAAAAATCCAGATTCTACAAGCAATGGATACGGGTAAGAACTATCAAAATGATCTATACTAACATTACATGGTAATTCTTAATAAATATATATTTGTTATAAAATTAAAGTAATTACTAAAGTTAAAACTAAGTTGTATTCAAATAAGTATTTAAAATATTTGCTCTAGTATCTAATTTTAAGACCTTAAAATTCCTTCATTAATTTTTATGTTGTATTTACCTCTTTAGAAGTATTCTTCACGTATAAAAAAATTATATTATACATTTAAAAAAATCCCTTAAATTATATGAACTTGTTTCAAAAACTTTTCTTTTTTTTTTTTATATACTTTGAAAGTCAGATCTTGTTTTCGAATCGTTTAGAGAAGTCAACCATGTAACAATGTTATTTTCAAAGAATCCATTTATCTTTTTCTGAATTTAAGTCATTTGTATCCTGAATATAGGAATGTGATTATTTCAAATTATTTTACATTCTAAGTGAAGATTGAGAAATCTTCTTGCTAAAACTATTGTGGCTACAGTATTTTATTTTATTCTGTCAACCAACATTGGTTCAGGATAATAATACCATAATATAGTTTTTAATTTTCTATTAATTTTGGATTGATAATTTGGTACTATATTGCATCCAAGGTGTCGTTTTAGAATTAAATGAGACCATTGAATATATATTGTGTATATTTAATTATAGTACTATAATAATTTCTACAAACGTATGTCAAAAACTTAAAACTATCAATTATTATGTAGGTATGAAACTTTTATTAATTTATGTGTTTATTTATAACTAAGTAATATATATTTTTTTTAATTTACAAATGTACAATTTATCTTTTTATGACTTGACAGTGAAATACAATGTTTTGCATAAATAATCTAACCTACCTCACATTTTTTCTTTCTTATATATAACTATTGGTAACTTTATTTACAATCTATATACACAATTTATTAGTTTTTATTTTTAAATCTCAATAATATAATATATTTCATTAATAAAAAAAATTTTTAACTTGATTTATAAATGTAAGAATTACCTATATTTTTGAAATTCTTTTATTATAATGTCACTTGTCATAATATTTATATTTAATTTAATCTATTATTCTATAAATATTTAGTAAAATTATAAGATAGTACTTGATAATAATAATAAAAAAAATCTGTATTGATCTGGTCTTATTTAGTAGTGCATTGTGTAGATTAAGAGTAAAAAGATATAAGTAAATTAGATTTTGGAGTAAATTTGTTATAAATACTATGCTTTCTTAACATCCAAGATATAACCTACATGTAAAATATTTGTTTTTTACGTAACAAATGTTTAATAAATCATAACTCGTTTTATTTTATACATTTTCGTCTAGCGAAAAATTAAATAAAAGGAAATTATTTAACAAAAAAAAGAAAAGAAATACAACATTGAAAAATCTCCGTTTATTGTTCATTTAAAAAAAAAAAAATGAATTTAGCCTTGAGTGTATAACGAAGAAGGCTATTCCAATTAGTATAGCATGGATTTCTTGAAAAAAAACTTCTCCTTTTAAAAATGAACTTACCTCGAACTTTTTTAATGAATATTTTTTCTTTTAATTACAAAGTGAACTAAATGAAAAATTCCAATACTGACTCTAAACATATTGTAAACAATAAACTTTATTTTTAGCTTTTAAGGTGACAACTGCTTCACAACATATTATTTTTTATGTGATTAACATCACTATTTGTAAAATCATTCAATAATTTCGTTCTCTATTTGCTTATTATTTTAATTTTTAAAATTGACTATGGTATATTATACAAACTTATGAACAACTTATCAAGTTTTAACGAATTATAATAAAAAGTAAATCTATATAATCGTAAATTCAACATATTGGTATGTCTATAAATTTAATTTAGATTTAATAAAGTAAAACCTGATCAGTTAGATATGATCAGAAATATGTGCTAATATATATTTATCGAACGAACCTTAATGTGCATTTATTTGTTCATAGAAAATATTACATTAAAAATCATTATATAAAATACAATATATATGAACTGTATATAATAATATTTTTAAAGTGTAAACTCAATAATATTTTAATTGTTTAAGAAATAATTATATAGCATTTTGTCTAAAAAATAAATAAGTAAAATAAAAGTGTGATATGTCAAATAACTAAATATCATTATTTACAATATTTAATTTTCTATAAAGTTATTATACTTATTATTAGGTATTAATCATTTTTATTTTGATTTAAACATATTTACATGTAAGTTGTTGCATAATGTAAACTTTTTCTATAAGTTTTAACTTTCATAGTTATTTTTTTATCAAGTCCATAAAGTTAAAGTTACAATTTATTAAACGCACAGAAATAAAAACTTATATATTATAATAGGTACATAAGTGCATTTCTTGATACCTTAAAAGAATTTGACAGGATTTGGCACGACAGTCTCTTGTATTTTAACTTAAAATATTGTAACCCATTTATTTTCTAACAATTAAATCTTTTTTCTCTGATAATTTTTTTAAGGTTCGGTTTCTTAATACACTTCTCACTATATCCATAACCTTTATAGATTATCTTCAAGATAGAAATCTTTTTCCCTTACTATACCTAACCAGAAATCTACAGAGCAGGTACGACACCAATCGGCACCAGTATTGTCTTATACTCTTATGTCTAGAATAATAACGCTTTTCTTATACTGGACTCAAATTATTATTTGTTACTAGATTTCTAGTATTGATAAGTATTTAATTCCCTGGACTGTTCAATACTGCTGATTAAATTTAAATTAAATTTTAACTGTAGTAACAGTTATTATGGAGCCCTTAATTTGCTAGTATTAAGATAAAACGTTACCGCCAGTTGAAATTGAAAATCACGATATTGAATACAGACCAGTTCATAATATATATAACGTGTAAATATGATGGATAATATACTTTTTTCTATGAATCTAAATTTTATTGTAATAGGATGTTTTAATAAAAAAATAAATATATATCTTTACATTTTATAAGTTATTATCAGATTTCTATACTAATTCAAGTTATAAAAATAAATTTTAAACAAAGTTATATAGTAGAATGTGTACATTTATAATTCAAAGAAAATTTTACTGTGGTAATGTAAATTCGAATGTACAACGCAACATTGTATTAAATATGTATCTATGTTAATGCAGAAAATCGATTTCTTCAACTACTTCGCTCGAATATTAGTAAAGTCAGCTACTGTAAATATATTTTCGATGAAAAATATATGTATTTGATTTTAAGTGTAGTTCATTGATGAAATTATTGGAACTTTATGGAATATAAATTACAATTTATGAGGTTTATTATATAATTTTGCATTAAATATGTATTTTGTTATCGTGTTATTTTAATAACAAATTGATTCAAAATAAAAAGCTGAACGTACTCCAAACTCTTGGAAAAAATCACTTGTAAAGGTTTAATGCTTTCGTATAAAAGTATACAATACTAGAAGATACATTGGCAATCAGTTTAGAAAAGTTAGGTAAGTGGGTACCGCTCTGGTGTTCATTAGGTGGGTTACTATTACGGATCTTTTAAATTTGAATTCAATGATATGTCATCATCGTATAAGAAAAACAATTCTGTGGGAAGAGATCCTCTTCTTATATCACTATATATATATATATATTTATATTTAATAAAGCTATTAAAGCTAGTTATTTTACTTTTAGTATTATGTTAGGCTAGTAGATTGAAAACATTTTTACTTTGATAATATAGTATTTAATTAGTGTTTAACTAATATAGTAATATACATTTATATCAAGTTATATCAATTTATACAATTTGAAATATAGTTTCATCTTTCTTTAAATACAATAAAACAACAATAATAAATTCGTAATATAAACAGATAATATCTTAAAATTTATCAAAAATATCATTGCATAAAGTAAACTTAATAATAATATAATATTCGTGGAAGTTATGTATCTCAACCTTCTGTTGCTACGAATAATGTTTTTAAATTAGAAGAAGTTAATTAAAATCGTTAATTATCATTTAAATAAAGTAATTTTGTGCTAATTTGAACTAAAATTTCAGTATGATAATATTTTACTCAATGTACTATATTCTTCAGAAAAATATAATTTTTCAAGAATTATGATTTGCTAAATTCCTCAATGTTTTTTATAATTATGCTTTAATATAATTTATATTAAAAAAAAAAAAAAAAAAATAATAAAAAAAACAATTAATTTGTTTTGTTGATTTTTTTCGAATGCTTTTTAAAAAAATAATGATAATGGTTTTTTTTTTCAATGCCAGATGATATTAGACTTATTGGTGTAGAAGATTGACTTAAACTTTAGTTCATTATAAATTTAAATATATGATTGTTTATATACTGAAAAAAACTTAGTAAGATATTTGATTGACTATAAATTCACATTATCACTAAATTAATTAGTTTTGATTTGACAAATTAATAAAGAATAAAATAAATAATTCTTTTGGAAATCGTCTTATATGACATCAATTATAAAGTTGATCCAAAGAATTTTTTTTATTTAAGCAAATATCGTAACTTATTATGCCATTTTCACTATTTAGATAGAATAATCACAAATTAAATCATTTCATATATACAATGATCAAAAAATTTGAATTTATTGAAATTAAAAACAATTATACAATGAAAAAACTAAACTTTTTTTTGTCATGCCTATAATTGGCAATGTTTTAATTTTTATCCGTTTTTACTATATCAATAAAGATTAAGTAAATACATATAAATATATAATATTAAAATGCTTATTAAAAACTACAATTTTTAAAATGATATAAGCATTGAACCATAATTATAACATACACAAAAAAATAACAACACATAAAAGTTGTTTTTTAATAAATTTGAATCTAAAAATGTATGATGAATAATATTGATATAATAATAAATGTTTTGATACAAAAAAATCGTTTTCGACCCACGGAATAACCGTTTAAACCACCACTACCATCACAACTATCATCATTTTGGTGGCTGCTTGACCAACGTTCGATATCGTTTACCCTTTTCTTTAGACGCCCCTTGTGTTATTATGCATCTAGAAATATAATATCCCTTTATATTATAATAATGGAATAATGTAAATATGAGCTATCGAGCGACAAACATAAAAAAGCTGGGTATACGTTTATTTATTATATTTATTTATTTTTTTATTTATTTATTACGCATTGGAATGAAAAAAAAAACTTATAATCCGGTACTGAAAACGGTATATCACTGTAGTCTATACCTTGCGGTTAACATTACCAATAATAGGTACCTTCAATTCCATTGGCTGCACATAATAGCAACAATGGCCACTGTTAACTTATGACATACAGTACAACACCCAACCCATGAATTATTACCAGTATAATCATTAAAATAACGATCCATGTCTCTATACTAAACGTCAACGGCGTATTACCATGAGAATGACAACAGCGAATATAGTTTTCTGTTGTTAATAATGTTTTACATATGATAAATGATTTTAAGCATGTATTATAAAACCATACCCACATATAAACGTATAACAAACACTACCATTTCGTCGCATTATTGAGCGTTGATCGCAGTCTTGTAAAGTATTTATGCCTTTTTTAATAGACGCGTTTAAGATGAAATAATTGAATATGCATTTTGAATAAAAAGAATTATTGTATTTCCTTTCCGTTTAAAAACACTATCTAAGAATTGTATTATAATTTTTAATTATTAAGGGAGAAAAAAAGTATTATCTAAAAAAATAATCAATCTTCTAAAATGTTGCTCTTAATAATTAACATTTTTTATGCATAAAAAAAAATAATAATAATGATTATATCTAAGGCTAAATTTAGTTAAAATGTACAATTTTTATGCTATTTTTAAAATACAGTTTTTAGAAGAAAAAAAATCAAGATATTTCAATACGAGTCCGATTTGAGACAAAGAAATAAATAACGTCTTCTTATTTTTAACAAAACGTTCGAATAAGTAGTAAGATATAACATATTGTAAGAAGATCTAGTAAGAGAATGAATCTCAATTTAAGTGATACCAAAATGAAATATATTATGGACATGAGTAGATGTTTGAGGATTATGCCTTGGACTTATTATATATAAACCAAATAAATCACATTTCATAGGGAGCCCATGACAATGTTGGCTAAATCGAGTATACGGAGATTTAAATCAGGTAAATGATACGGCAAGAATAGAAAAAAACAGATAATATAAAAACTATTGGAGGAATTTGAAAAGATCAACAAAAGTGCTAAAAAAAAATTAAAAATACACATTTTATACAATATATCACCGAAAAAATATAAATATTTTTTTTTTCATAATTTATTTATTAAATGAGCTTTTTTAGTACATAGCGTGATAATATATAGTGGTTAAAGCTTAGAATTTGAAAAAAAAAATATAAACTAATATTATATGTACATTAAAATTTACCTACAACCACACAAAGAAATGTAGTGATAATTAAAACTGATGATATTGAGCATAGAATTAAAAAAAAACGTTTATCCAAATAATTTTTAAATACTAATCTTACAATAATATATTTGAACATCTTTGACGTTGTTTATTTGAACATACATAAGATACTTATGGACATAAGAACAAGGTATTTTTTATAATACTGAATTTCACGATTACCTAAATGATATGATAAATAATTATAATAAATGGACTATAATTTTTGGAACGATATTACTCGCCGATAGTATACTCCGCGATAAATGCATCCATCGACGTGTGTAAGCGGAGATCATAGATTTAAAACATACTTGACCGAATCGCCATCGACAGCGGTTGCAGTTTTCTATCGTAATGGAATCGAAATTCAATATAAAATGCGTGAGTTCCAGATGTCGTACTCATAGTAATGCGTTTTAGCGATACAATGTATAAATCGGCCAGTACTACTGGATACATGCAGTAGTGCTCCGAATAGATCAATTGTGTGTTGCACCGAGTTCCGACCGTATAAGATAGGTACGATTATGAAGGTAAAATTGGACTTAATAGTTTGCAATACGGCTCAGCGCAGAAACCCATTAGGTTGTTCATACGGTTGTCGGATCTAATATTGTGTGTATATATATATATATATATATACACTTTATTCGTCTTATACGGTACTGTACATTACACATTATACGTACACGATTTCCAAGTTTCTCAAGCTTGTGGTTATATAATATTATAATGTTAGTGATGTTATCATGGATATAAGTCGTAACAGGGGTTAATTGCTTACGGGCCTCTACGTATAGGTACTCATATTCAAATTATTATTACTTATATTATATCATTATTATTATTTCGGTTTTTTTACCTCAAAACATTAATTATTCCGAATTTATCGAATAATCAAATAAGATTTTAAATGTTAACATACAATTGTGTAAACGTCTTCGATGATCTAAAATATTGTGTATTATTATGCTTAGCCGCAGTTTATAATTAATTATAATTATATAATGTAATACATTTTTTATGACGAAATTCTTCGTTTTTTTTTTCCAAAGCATAAAATGATGTAAATATATTTATTTAAATTAATTCATGTAATCCAAATTGTATAACAACAGCCAAAATCATTTTTAATTACTGATATACAAATATTAATTTGTATTTAGTTTGATGTAATGTACAGATATTTTTTGATGAAAATTTGTTAATAATATTTTTAATTAATCATATTTTCAAACTTGTACTAAGCTGAATATTATACTCAGTGTATAATTATAATGTTTAAGGCATATTATAATCATAGTAATAATAATAATAATAAAAAAAAAAAAAGTTCATTACACTGAATAATAAGATTATTATGAAAAAAAAAAAAATCAATAATATTCACATCAAATATAATATAATTTAATATTACATATTAAAGCTACTATATAAGACAAATCAAAAATAATAATATTTTTTTATTTTCACTGCAACACTGTAATATGGTAATATGTATTAAATTTACATAATATATAATAGTTATTAATAAAAAAACGCTATCCAATGAGGTCATACATTGTTGGTTGTTTTAATTATTATTATGCATTAGAATAATACCAACTATATTTAAGTAAAATCTTATAAGTTTAATATAAAAAAATTGATTTATTTTGCCAATTTTTCAATAAAATAAAAGTGTACTCGAAACGAGTTTTTGCTTTGATGGGCGTTTCTTGTGAGTATATAGGGTAACAAAAAGATTATGTGAAACATCAAGACCCAGCTCACACCCCACTAATTTCAGGTTTTCATTAAATGTTACATTAAGGCCTTTTCCAGCTACAAGGTACGGACACAAATATAATATCATAAACGAGTTTCAACCACAGTACAAGTAGCTTACCAGCGAAAGATATTTTCATGAAAATATTTGAAATATAAAAAAATATATACATAGCCGTACATATGTATATATTTGACCTATATATCTAATTATGCCTATATAAAAAACGTACGGTTTAACGCCATTTATAGATCTGTCATAGTTACAATTATATATTTTTCATTTATTTATTGCTTATTGCAAGTCATGAATTAATTTTGTCAAGGATAGTTTTTTTATATTTTATAAAATCTTTTAGACTAATTGCCAAATTTTTAATCGTTTGAATTACTTCAAATTGAATACAAACGTGAACAATGTATTATACAGTTCACATCAGATTTTAATATCAGAAAAATATTAACGTCATTACAGTTTGTTTTATATTTGTTTAAAACATTTTTGAAAACTGTGCAACATGCACCGTAAAAATATTTGGGGATGTATAATTTATAATTTACAGATGAGTAATATGATTTGCATAAAGATATATGTCTTGAATGAATACGCATTCATAATACAATACCTATAAATTATACTATTATATTCTTATTTCAAGTAAAAACTTTTACTATTATGAAATTTAATTTGGCGTACGGTAAAAAAAAAAAATGAAGTACGAATTTTAAAATATTATAATGTATGTTTTATTATATTAATGTATAGAAATATAATGGAGGCATCTCATTACATTTTTTTCAATAGTTTTATTTTTGTTTTTCATCGATTGTTTTTCCGAATAATATTTCCTCAATACAAAATAAATATAACCACATGAATAAATCACTATTTAAATAAATTATTTGAATATAATAACATTAAATCATTTTCAATATTATAATATGAGAAAAAATTTATTGTAACAAAGTGATTTTAGAATTTAAATAATAATATTAGAAAAAAACCCTTTAGTTTTGTATTGAAAATTATACTTATTTAGGGTTGATATATTTGAAAATTCCAGGGAACAAAATTCTCAAAAGATTGTGGAAACGGAATCGTTCATGGAGATATACAAAAAACAGAATGTATATTTTTATAAATATCTTCTTTTTTTTTAACAATAGGTGTTTTAAAAATTCAAGTTTAATTAATATTTTAAAATATTACTTACAAATTACTATAATACAACAACGGCATCCATAAAAACATAAATATAAATTTATAAATTAAGGAATCGTTCTAATATTGTATAAGTAAGTCATTGTTGTTGAACTGAGTTGACTTAATTGATATAGTAACTATTTCTTGGATATTTACTGAAGATCTGATTAATTTATGTTTATTATCATCTAATGAATAGGAAATACGAACTATGAATTTTAGGTTATCTAACTATATTATAGTATTAAATTTTTAATATAGTATGAACAAAATTTATTTATTATGAGTTTATCAATTGACTATTTTCTCTCATTTTTCATAATATTATACAGTTCTAACCATTTTAGTACATTTTAAAGTTATTGATGTGTAATCCATAAATGTATTATTGTATCAAAAATAAATATTTCCATACGTATACCTAAATATTATATATCGATCTATTAATAATATTAGTATTATAATACATCATACTCTTTATTCTCGGTAAAAGTATATAAATTAAATGAAAAACTGAACATAGAGTATTTTATAATTACGTTAAGTGTTAATATTAAATTTAAGTCACATAATTTTAATCATTCATTTTTCAAAGTATGTTTTTTTTTTACTTTATGTTATTATTTATTACTTATAAGGTTGTCTCATTTATTATTATTTCATTAATTATGAGTTGTTTAGCAATTATTTTGAAACCTTTAAAATCATAAAAAAAAAATCCAAAATAACCTCTCAATCGTTATTGTCAAACTTTAAGTTATCTCATATTGTGATCTGAAAACGCTTAAAAATATTATTTTTTTATTATTATTTATGTTATGTTTATAGTACTGATAAATTGAATAAACTAAATGCGTTTCAATTTTTTTTTTTTTTTTGCAAAATATTTTTATCATACCGTATATTCTAAAAGTTATTATTCTGACAAAACATCATTCATTATAAGATTATACATGGTAAGTATTCATTACAAATTTGATACTCAATCAATATTTGTTTTTTGTCGAATCAACTCATAACGTTTATTTTCTTTTTTAAATGTACTAAAAAAATCACTTTTTGTAATCACATACAAATTATTTTGCTATAAAAATTCCAAGTATTCGAAAAAATATTTTATTTTAAAACAAATAAAATAAAGATTAATTTATGTTCTGCCGATTTAAAATACTTGTAAAAATCATTGATACATTAACAATGGTACAAAGAGGTTTCAAATATAAGAGAACTAAATACAAGCAATTATAAAAACCATCCACAACCTATTTGAATCTAAAATTAAAATATAAAACACCCACTTACTAACTAAGAATTTTCATCAGGTAAAGCCGTGTTAAATGTGTTTATATTAATTGTCATATACATTTATTCATAGCTGTACAGAATAATTCAAAGTGAATAACTAGCTTTTTTATGATATGTGCTTATAAGTTGACATTTTTAAATACATAATAATGATTTAAAATATATAGAAACGTTCAAGAAGTTACTTAAATATTTTGTTTTATACATAAACATGATTTCCGGGAAAATTTATTATTTTTCCGTAATTTAGTTGATTATGTATATTTATATAGTTAATCAATTAATTTCTACACGTTATTAGATAAATTAAAAGTAAAAACAAATGAATATAAATTGTTAATTTTTTTGATTAAATCGCAAAATATTTCACGCAAATAAGTTCATTAAAAATGTTTCATTATTTTTTTTTAAAAAGCTTATTTTTCTAAAAACAAATTATGAAAAAATTTAATTCATATTTTAAAGTGATAAAATATAAAATCTTTATAATGTCGATATCATAATTATAAACATAATCGATTTTTCGATTTAAAAGGATATTTTTATTATAATGAATTGTTGAATATTTCTAAATGTTGTTTGTTGATAATTAATTTAGTATTTTTTTTTAAATTTTTTTTGATAGTAATAAATCACATATAATTTTAATAGTTATAAGTATAACCTTGTCTAATTTTATGTTATAAATATATTTAAAATAAATGTACAGTTATTTCAGTTATCAATTTTTGTTAAAAGATACTTTTATACATGTATATATGTAATATATATGTATGATACAAGCTATATAACTTTGGGTCTACTTTTATATTATCTTATAAAAAAGACACACTGACTAAATTATTAAATTATTATATAATATTATAAAAAAAAAATAATATTTTACACTAAAATATTCTGCCTTTACACTATTTTATTGACAAATATTACTTTAAAAAAATCTTATGTTACTGTTACCATAAGTGCACAGAACGATGATTTAGGTATGCTATTACATAACTGTTCTAGCATTTAAGAAAATTTGTTGCAGTCAAAGACATTTTGTTTGTAATATGATTTTTGTAATAACCGATTACTTTTTAATTTTGAATATCTTCTAAAATCTCAATACGTTTTGAAAATTATTGTATAAACAGCAATTTTTATCAAAACAGATAACAAAGACAATTATCTCCAGAACCACCTATATGGATTATTTAGGCCTTCAATCTAATCCCTTCAAGTTACAACGTTCACACATATTAATTAAAAGATACGCGTTTCAATGTATTCTGGGCTATTTACGTTTTATTATTTTATATACAAATACAATATGTAATCGTCTAGTTTTAAACCTTACGATTGACATTTTTTAATTTATCTGCTCCAACATTAAGCTTTCTTTGTGACTATTACATTTTCATCAGTCTCCATATACATTTAAAATGTAATTCTTTCTTCTTAAATTTCTACACATGGATAGAAATATTTATCTAACAATTTGTACGAGCATTGATCTCGTTGATGTTTTTCGATATCAAGGGTTGAAATAACTTTACATTGGAAAAAATGTCTTGTTTTATCAGTCTTAATTAGATATTGTTGAGTATGTTGTATTTCAATGGGTTTGTTTGACGTGAAGAAAAATAATAAATCTTAAATTTTCTTTGTCAAGTTGTAAATATATGTTTTCTTGATTCTTTGTAAATAAAATTAAATTTTTCTTTGACTGTCTGTGAGAAACAAAATATATAAAAGTTGATAAAAAAAAAAAAAAAAAACTGTAAGTCACTTTTAAATATTTTCAGCGGGTATATAAATTATAATATGATGCTTTTCCTGATAATGATACAGACATATTACGTGGAACAATGCCATGTGTGTTCGTGTCATGTTGTTGTTATTACTGAACGTAAAAAATGTAGATGAAATGTGTCAGTGTAATATATTATATTATTGTAATAATACAGCAACACCAAATTTAAATTATTATTATCACCTTAAAGTCGATTAGAGACAAGGTATGAAAAAATATGTACATGATGTGGAATTATAATGCGAAGCACCTACCATCTGAATATAAATGTACAAGCTATGCTAATATGATAATAGTAGTTCCATACTGCTGTGTTATAATAACATATTGTTACGGATATTATGGTCGCATAAAACGTGAAAATCATAACAATAAAATGTAAAACATATGAGTTAATAATCAACAATCGTTGTCTCAGTCAATTCGGTGGTGGTTAAGCATACACACACATCACATGCAGCGTTAAGTACAACTTTATTTTGTTTTACATGGTTTTATATTCTTGTGTCTCTAACTATTTTTATTTTATTTATTTTTATTTTTTTGAAACGAAAGTATTATTATTCAAAATATGGATATCAGGCTATAGCTTACAACACTTAATGTATTTTCAACCTGCAGTCTATAGCGTGCGGGAAGTTCACATTCTCCAAATAGGTAACTCTCGTTATGATAATAAGCTTAATTTTCGAGAACGTAAACCTATAGATATGGATGCCGGAAAAGGCGTTTTCTAATCGACTAATGACTGAATTAACGCTCGTATATTACAGCACATTGGTGTTCGTGTGCGCACAAATGTATGTTATATTTTTCCACTCGGAAATCGCGTTGACTAGCATAATTAGCATATTATATTATAGTCGTACGACAACATCAAACCACGGATACCCCCCCGACTTACCCGAGTAATAATAACCGTCCCTTAAAAGCGAGCCGCCATTTTAATCGTCTGTTGTTGTTGTTATTATTACTACTATTATTATTATTATTATGAACGTTTCAAACGCAAACAGCATACCGACTAGTCTCTGTGGCTTTATTGCTCAGTGACCTTTGAATTACGACTTTTTAAGACCCCAGAAGGCTTGAAAACCATTGGCGCTCCTGACAACGACGAAAACTGTGTGTTTGACGAACTCAAAACAACTGGTATTATATCATGTACGTACCTACGTGAATCATATGTGGCAACGTACATAAAATGTGTCGTACGTAAAACGTTAAAATTATTATTATTATTATTATTATTATTATTATTATTATTATTCTTGTTTGAAACGAGGACAGAAGACAACATAAAGGCGACGAACAGGGCGATAATAATATGTGCAGTCACATGGCGCACGAACATATAATTTTTATTATTCATGATAAGAGTCACGAGACACTGTCATTTTATCGATTTGTTGACGATAAAATGGCTTTTTATTTTTATTTTATGTAATTATTATGTATGCTACTAAGTTTTTTTTTTATTCTAAGTCTTAAGGTATACTTAGTAAATAAAAGTATGATTAATTTTAAATATTAACCCCTAAGCCTGGATACTTTCCTGAACATTTTGACAAAGCAGTTTTGTTAAAAAAAAAGTGACGTGAGAAAAAATTCCGTGAATTTTCGAGCTATAGTTATTCTCCCGAATAAAATACTAATTATTATTTTAATATAAAATATGCAATACATTTATATTTTTATGTTTTATGTTTGAGTTTCAAAGTTTTTAAAAAATAATTTCTGATTCAGTTAATGGCATCAAAAAAGGTCACTACATTTCAAAGAAAAAACACAGCAATGTAGTAGGTACCTATAGTAAAAATATGTATTTCTTGGAATAAAACGTATTAAATGTGTGTCTAAAATAAAAATATACAACGATATTATACATTATAAAATATAACCTAAACAAATTATTATTATGTCATGGTTATTCTTGATTTGTAAATAAATTACACCTGAATATGAAGTTGAGTCTACATAAACAGTTTGAGTAGGGTCCAAGACAAAATTATTTAGTTCGTTTTTTTCACTATTTAATGGATAATTCATGATAACTCACCGGAATTTAATCGTGGATAACATTGAAATAATATATTTGTTTAATGTAATTATAACTCTAATCAAATTTTTTTAAGATGTTACTAGGTCTCTACCCAACTCAAAGTTCTGTAGAAAACTGTAAATATTAAGTTTCTGAATGAGGATTAATAGCAACAATTGTTAATAAACTTAATAAAACAGCATATTATAGCAGCAGTCACCCATAATATATTATCCAAACATTTACTTTCCGACGCCAATGAAAGTTTCCATATGAGACTGGCGTTGTTAAAAATTATCCACCGATATGTACACGTAATTTTCTAAACGAATAAAATAGATTCGTACATAAGTCTCCAATGAATGAAAACTGTAACGAATACAAATTTTTTACCTACTTTATTCAAGCTAGTGGGAATTATTTAATCATTTACTTAAACATTTATCGCAGACGTGTATCCAGAACATATTAACGGGGGGGGGGGGGGGATCTTGAATACAATTTCAGCCCAAGTCTGATAAAATCAGTGTAAATACCATGTAGCTAATAGGTAAATATTTTTATTTAAATTTCAGTTTATCAGTAGGTATATAATAGAATAAAGGTGAATAATTTTTAGGTTAAATTAATTTCATATGAAATATAAAACATTTCATGTAAAAAAATTAAAGTCTGGGGGGGGGGGCTAAGACCTCTTGCCCTCCCCCTTGGATCCGCGCCTGATATCTCGAGTGATTAAAATCGGTTTGTCTTGTACCAACGTATCAAAAATTCATTATTTTAAATTTTTAGTTGAACAAAGTTTATTGAAAAAAAAAAAAAAAAAAATTCAAACAGTTTATTTTTGTATAAAACAACGAAACAAGTCTAGATAAGACTATGTCATACCGTTCTACAGTACAGCAAGTAATGATATACGTTTAATCGCTTAATTTTATCTCCGTGTACGGATGACAACAATGCGTATTGGCTGATATTTGTTCGTTCAGTGATTTCACTACGTGTGACAGTGCAGACTTCATTTTCGTTTAGGAATTTACATGACATCGTGTGCAACAGTTTATCCGCCATGTCTTGTATGCGTGTGGAACTCGACGAACTCCATTATTGTCGCACTCGGATAACGTTGATATTGACCGGATAAAGTCGTCGACTTTGACCGATATCGCGGGGATGGGCCGATATACATACATAATATTCGCGTAACATTCTACCGCCGTGACATTCGTACAATAATAATAATATTATAACGTGACGATTCAGGTGCGACGATGTGACGTTATTATAACAATAACGCGCGCGCGAACGGGCGTTCGCGCTTATCGCACCGTGTAAAGGAGCCGCCGTCTGTCGTGTCATTCATTAATCCGTTTTGAAACGCGTCGACGTCAATGTAGCTCAAAAGAAGGAAAAAAAAATAACACAACGCTGCGGGTGGAATCAAGTGGGCAACACCATTTTTCAGGACTCGAGAGCGATGTATAGTGCACGCGAGTGTAGTATCGCCCCCCCCCCCCTCCCACCGTTCGACGAAATACGCGTCGAGGCGTTCGCTCTCGGCCCGTTCACGGCCGAACGACCTTGTTCTGCGCCGCGAGCGTGTTATACAGCCGACCCGGGTCCCGTCCGCGCCACCACCGCCACCGACGACTCATCACGCACACAAACGCACTTCGCACCCTCCCCCTTTACTTTGAACCTCCCGATCGTCTGCTGTACAGGGAATCTTGATCACCGGTTTTAAGTCGGCCGTATCATTAATAATCGGATTGTATGTTCCAACTGTCACGTCATTTACTATTTTCCGACGCCGCCGAAACGTTTGTGCCGCCACCGCCCAGCCGAAGCTTTCTGGCCATCGTTGTGTACGTAGAGTCTGCACTATATTGATGTGCGCGTGTGTGTGAGTGTGTGTGTGCGTTTGAAGTGTTATAAACACATAGTGCTCATATTATATACACGCACCAACCGACATACACATAAGCGTTATACCAATAATATATAGGTACCTAGGTATATCATATTTTTACTACCGGTAAATTGTGAAAGAAAACTACAGAGTCCAAGATTAATTGTTATTATCGTTTTTATTGTTGTTGTCTTGTCGCGGACGACACGGACTTCTTCCGCTTTGCAGTCTGTTTTATGTTTGCGCGAAAGTTTTCAGGTCGACCGCGTTTGCAACACCCTAGGCAGCGCCGTTTGTCAAAAAAAAAAAAAACTGTAATAATTCGCAAGTTTGATAATGATGATAATAATAATAATAATAATATCATTATATTTAATGAGTACCTTCAATTATCGGAATAATTATTATTTTATTTTAACACTGTGCTTGTATTTGAATATAAATATGAGAACATTTGAGACGAAAGTAGGTACCTATACACGTATTCACTCAAATACGGGTATTCGAAATTTACTTTTTATATTTTTTATTCGTGTGAAAAGTTTTTTTTAACTGTAACACTAATAATGTTTATTATTTGTGACGAATAAAACAGTTAGTATCTGTAGAAATATTCAAAATTGTATTTTCAATACCTATTTTACATGAAAAGTCAAAACGATTTTCCACATTTAAAACGCTATTTTAAAATAAAAATGAATTTACATGTAGATACGTTTTATAGAGAACACTGAATGCGTAATATTTTATAATTTATCTATTATATTAAGTATAAATAATACATTTTAATGTATAATATAGGTATTAAACTCAATGTTAACTACTAAAAACAATTTTAATCTATGTTAATAATATTATGTATATTTATATATTTTTTTCATACCAAACAGGCGTAGAATTTGAATACTTTTTATATTTTCCATCAAAATAAATACATGTGTTGTAATTATAATGTACCTTTTATGGTATGGGCTGCTATTCTTGAACGTTCTTATAGAATATACGCTTAATATTATCGTGACGTAAACGTTTACATTTGTCATAGTGACAAAACGCTTCGTTGTCGTATAATTGATAACTTTGGGGACCGTTACAAGTGTGATAGTATCGTTAGAAGAGTATATCGAACTTATATGTTGTTCGTGATGACTATTGGTATAATTTGTATGAAAAACGACATGTACATTATTCTCTGTTTTAAATTATAAATACTTTTTTAAAGTTTTCTAATATATAATAACATAAATAATAATAACTATTATACAAAAATATTTGGTCACTACGAAATAAATCTATGGGTACCATATCATAAAATTAATGTAGGTTTAATTGATGCGCAAACAGCTTCTAATATTAAATTATATTTAATATTTGTACTTTAGGTACAAAGTACCTATCATTTGTCATATAATAAATTCAATCGTTGTAGAAAATTTCACATCTTTCAACTATAATAGCTCGCAGTGTATATTTAACTTCAATAAACTATTAAAATCCAATTATTGTATGTATTTTTAGGCCGTCGTAAATAATTACAATTTGTAAGAGTTAGTAAACAAGTTTTAACATTATGTCAGTCGAATGGAGAACTGAACGTTAAACGAAAATATGAGTTTATTTTTTATATTATGGTAAAATATTATTGTGTAAGACATTCATTAATTTAAAAATAGTTTTCATCCCCTAATCATTATATATATAAAAAAAAAAAAAATCAATTCTTAAACTCAGATTTTTAGATGTATTATTAATAATGTTATGATTACTTATGTGTATATATATTTTATAGTAATGTTAATAGATATTTTTTTTCCGCATGTAATTTTTTTCTTTTTGATCAAATTTACTTATTGTATTATTTAATACAGATTGTAATTTAAAAAAAAATATACTTTAATACAATTAAAAATCGTTATATTTTTTAATAAAACTTTATGGTAGGAACGCCAAAAGTTATCTAAACGATTTAGGTTTTAAATGTTTAGGAATTTACTGAACCAATTTAATACATATATATATAATAATTAATTATAAATACATATATTAAATTAAGCATAATAAAGATAAGCAAAGAAATTATATAAGTATCTATTTTTGCTTATTCTATTTATTTGTACACAGTATAGTTATTTTTCAACGACTATTATTTTTTTTTTGTAATTCTGTTGTTGTTTTATACTACAGTAAAAACTTTTATGTTCTGGGGATAAGTTTTATTAAAAATTCACAGTAGGTGTAGTTTTTAATGACAAAACATTAAAATTCTCTAAGAAAAACGATCACTGATTAATGGCATATTATAATATTTTTAATTAAAACTTCTGTTCCTCGTCATGGTTAAAATAAAATACAATTGCAGTTACAAATACAATTATTAATCCCTTCATTGTACTTATTGAACAAATTACATTAATCAATATTGTTATTTTATTCTTCAGTGTCAGAATGAGAAAATACACATAACCTACAATATAGGTTTTAAAGTGAAATGAACTATCACTAATATGTTTTTTGAAATATAACATATGATTTATAGAAATGTACAGTTAACAATATATTATTTACAAATATTATGTGTGTGCATGATACACCACTGTTAGAAAAATATAATTATAACACGTAAGTTTATTTTTATTGATTAGATTACACGTTATAATAGTTTTATTCTAAAAAGATAGTACTTTTGACAAGATTAATAAATTTCCCTTCAGCACCCAGTTTATATCATAAAAACTTTATTATTAATACAGGAATTTAAAACACTTGTTTAAAAATAAATAGAATGGATTTTTTTTTCAAGTAATTATAAATCAATTATAGGTTCTTAATAAATATGTAATGATTATTGTAATTTAATATTATACTCTGTGATACATATATATATAAATATAATTTTTAATACAATTTTATTTATTTTAATATATTTATTTAAAATGATTTATAATATATTTAAATTACCTATTTTATGTTTGAAAATATTAAATTAAAAAAAAATTATTTAATTCTTAAAGTTTAGTGATAATTAACATTGATCGATTCTATACATTACATCCTAATGTATATGTTATTAAAAAGTGATTCTAATATTATTGTAAAAAATATATTTCTTAAATAACTTAAATTAATGATTGATAAATAAAAAGTTTTAATATTTGGGTGTAAATTATGAAAATTGTAATTTTTACTTATGTTATTTCACCTGAATCCAAAACTAAAAATAAAAAAGTTATCATAGATTATCTATAAATAGTATATATATAAATAATTTTAAAATAATTTAAATAAGTTATGTATCTGTAAATATTTAAATATTAGATATATGTTAAACTTTTATATATATATTTTTTTTTTTAACAATAAATATGGATAGATAGGAAATTGATAGTATAATTTACAGAAATTTTACTCTGTATAATTGCTTAATATAAACGTTATTATATAAGTATGGAATTATTTGCTAATGGATTAAATGCCCAAGTGCATCTCAATAAATAAAATAATTAATTGACACGATATTGGTATACATAAAATGTAATACATTAAATATATTTTAGTACTTACCTTTTAAAATATATTATTTATCAACAGTAGTGATAAAATATATCGTTTTAACATATTAATATTGTTTAATATTATGATTAAATGTATTTATTAATGACTATAGATAAGTACAAAAAAATTTAATTTAATTTTCAAGTATAGTGGTTACAATGATTAATTGTCATTCAACTAAATTTTATTAAATATAAACTAACTATTTAAATACATAATATTCAATGTTTGTGTCTAAATTCACTTAATACTAGATTTAAAGGTAATCATAACATTTTAAAACATTTTAATTTATCAACGTAGAAAATGTTTTGGTTGTTTATTAGTTGTATATTCCTTGAATTGTTTAATGAGAATTTTTATTTCATAACATTAAATATATTATTTATAGACACCAGTAAATGTATCGTAAAAAAATACTTGATGCTTTATTTGTGACATTAAATTTTACGGTTGCACATTAAGCTTAAGTTTTACATTTAGATTACATTTTCACATTAGGGAACGTTGTACATCTTTTATTTATTTAGATAATTTATACTCACATTATATTTTGACCGACCAAAACCAATGAAGCATTTAGATATATAGTTATAGACTTTCATTCTATTACATTTAAGTAGGCGTAGTAAATTAAAATTATAAATCCAGAAAATAAAATAAAAGGAGTTATAGTATTTATAATATATAATAACAGTATTACATTTTTATAACATAAATAAATAATTTTTTTTTTATACATTATTAATATTCACAAGTAAAATTAAATCAATAGGTTATTATTTAATTGTTTAATAATCAGATCAGGTGCCTAGCATATTATTAATTATAAATGGCTACCAAAGTGGCAAAGTATAAATCTTTCTCTATATTATTCAGATATTAAAATATTAAATCATTAACATTAATGAATATAATAGTTTAAACATTCAAAAAACTTAATAAAATAACAATTGCATTTGTGTAAAATACATTTTTATTGAAATATCAATGTCAGATAATTAATAGAATAGATATATCTTGATTATATAAAATAAATAATATATGATACTAATTTTTAAGTTAAAAAAAAGAATTAAACAAATAATTTATTTAATTAGTAATTATATCAATACAACAATATAATAATTATGAGATGCTGTGAAAGTGTGGGGTAAGCAATCACATTTTAGTAATAGTATAACACTTAATTTAATTAAGTTTATTAAATCGAAAATAGAATTTTAATACGATACTTAGATTTAATTAAATATTTAAAATTGTATTCAAAGTCAGTTATTCATATGTATTCTAAACATATCAATACATATTGTGGATTATAAAATACATAATTGTTTATTTTGTTTAAATATAATCAAAACTGTGAAGGTAATTTATTGCATATTTTAACAAATTTTGAAAAAACAAATTCAATTAACATGTTAATCAAAATTTTTAATCCGTACAAAAATAAAAATACGATTAATACAATATTGCATTATATTATATTCAAATAAATTAATTCAAATTGTTTGTCGTTATCATATCGTGAGAAAAATATTTTTTAATAATTATTAATTAAAAAATAAATTATTAATCTCACGAAATTAAAAATGTAATTAAAATGATTGTAAATGATGAAAATATTTATTGGTATGGAAATCACGGTGATTAATTGATATTTTGGTTTGTTAATTCTACTTTTATATAATATTTAAAATAAAAATCCCATTTATTAACTTTTAATAATAATATTGGCACGGTAGTAACTGTGAATAATTGGCCAATCATAAATGGACAAGTAATGTGGTTTTAGTGCTATTAACCGATCTGCCTAGCACAAATAAGACAAATAGACAATTTAAAATATCGCGAGTACAATCTATTCGAAATATAACATAAGTCAACATAGGTGTATGTTAAAAAAAATGTATTTAAAGGCTATACGTATATGTATAATCATCTAAAAGTCACCTAAAAATCAATATTGGTTTTTTTTTTTTTTTTAATTTAAGACCAATACATTTGAGTAGATATAATAAAGTTTTTCATGCATCATACAAAAATAATTAAAAATTGTAATTTATGTCAATATTTTCTAAACGTTTTCTGAATATTCTAAAACGTTTGTTTTGAATATCATGTAACTTTTACTTTTTAGTTATATTATAATTATTAGTAGTTTTTATAACAATTTATATTTGTCCAAGAAATAAGAATATTTAAAAATATTTAAAATTTATTTTCGTCTATATTGAAAAAATGAATACAAATTATAATCAACAAAATATACTTAATTTATAAACCAACTGTAATCACACAATTATCACATCATAAATACAATATAAGTATTTAAAAAATATCACAAATACATTTACAAAACAGCAGAAAACTATATTCCATCAGATAGAGAATAAGATCTTAGCTAACTTAATGAAGAAAATCTTATTTATGTCATCATAATGTATTCGTACTTGTATATACAATTTTTATACAACTGAATGATTCATATAAACAATGTTGATGACAATGACACTAATGATTTGTATATTTAAATTTATAAAATAAAATTAATAAACAAATTAAAATAATCTATACAACTATATTTACCTATTAAAATTAAGTCGATTCCATTAATTTACATTTAAACATACAATTAAGTAATAATATTGAAAAAAGATTTGTGCCTATCGTAATTTTAAAATAATTAATACCTATTATAATGTTTATATAGGTAGATAACTGTTCATCTCAGTTCAACGAATTTGAAAACGCGTAATGCTATTTACCGTTATTTATTGAAAAAAAAGAAAATTAAAACTATTTTGACTTTAATTTATAATTTTTTTTTTTATTTGATACAACTTTTCTAAAATAAGACAACATAGACATGGATATTAGAATTAGGCTTAGCTAGTATTAAGGGGAAAAACCATTAATTGATGACATTCTTGAGTTGTGGTTATAGGGTTAAATTACACGAAGAAAAAGTATAAAAAATAAATAGTTTTCATCAGGATACTCTTTATATATGATTTAATATAAATTTAGAATATTTAATTTTGTAATTTTAAACCCAATAATCTAAACTTCAACTTGTTTTCAAATCATACCAATTAAAATAATTTATAACAATAATTTATTTTCTAATACTCAGGACTAATTATGATAAAATATTGGTATTGTCTACATAGTTATTATGTGTGCCATTTTAAATATGCATATTCATTTAAACTTCAAAGAGCTCAATTAATTAATGGATTTTACTTAGATACCTAGTTATTTATGGTATCAGAATTATAAATCGTAATACATTTAAGTTATAATATACTTATTATGGCATGATTAGCATTATCATTAATACTTTGTGACTAGTGATCAATTTATTTTGGTTTTAACACATAGTGTAGATAATTGAACAAAAGTACTAAATTCGTGTAGTACATATAGCCTAATAAATTATACTATTTACGAAATAATTATAACTATATCGTTTTTTGCTTAGAATAATACTACATTTGTGACATTTCAATGTAGATAAATAATATAAACACACACAATTTCTCTGTCTTATATTTTTATACCTTCAATTTTATCGAATGGAAATGTATTTTACGTAAATAATGAATATTTAGTCACACGTTTAAACTAAAATGTCATAATCAATAATTGTACGTAAAGCATAACTTTTAAGACATATTTGATAGATTTACTGATATAAATAGAAAAATCGGTATTAACTCATTAGTTTATCAAAAATTAATAAGCACTAACTATGTACAATAAATGAGTATTTCTTTAAAAAACTACAAGATATTCAATTTTGATTTTGATATATTACAACTGTTATGAATGTTTAAAAAAAATGCAGAAACGAAGTAATATTACGATTCATTTAGGTATTTATAGAACATTATGGATAATAGTATCGCCGAAGATAGTCCTATGAAGTATAAAATTGCATAGTTATATTGCGTACAGTTATTTGAAATAAAACGCTGTCATTTATTTTTGAAATTAGTTTATGTACAGTGAATAATAATAAAAAAAAAATATAAGTAAACATATCATTACATAATTATTAGATACGTCAAACATATTTAATTCATTTTAGTGACTCGTATTAACGGAATTATTTATTTCATATTATGTATTATTGATTAAAACAGTGATAAAATAAGAATATAGAAAAACAATTCTTCACTTATTACTACAATCGGTAATGTACTTGATAACAATGATATTTATTTTTGAATATGCACAAACTACCTGAATTGGCTTAGCCGAACCAAATAAAATCCAATAGTTTGACCACTACTTTTAGAATTGAAAAATAATAGAATCATTATTAATACAATACAATATAAGTTATAACTGGCATGGCGGAATTTCTTATACCATGATAATTTACCTTTATCTGTATGTTCTCTAAGCTCAGTAAACCCTGTGCTCATCAGTTTCCAGTATTACGGGTAGGTATAACAACAATTGATTGTGCAATGGTCTTAATAATAATTTATTACTAGAAAATATTAACTCAATGTTGAACTTAATAAATGCTAACATTCTTGTAGTTTAATACTGAAAAAATAAAAACAACTGTTTGTCTATGTCTGAACTTTTGAATTGTCTCAAGATTTTCAAAACTAAAAGTTAGTTAATGTATTGTGTCCGTATTATATGCTCATGTAATATGTAGCAATGCCAACTAGGATATAAGATCTCATTATTAACAAACTCCTATTGCAACGATAGTCTCGTAGCATTATCTCGCATCGTATGAGCTGCATCAGACTACTTGCAATAATAAGTAGCGACCACGTCATTAACATGTCTTCAAAACAAGGATTACGATCCTTGGATCGTCTATTACGTACGGTTGTATATTATGGACAATTTTATCCAAAGGTTCATAGATGGAAATTCAATACGCGATTTTACAATATAACATGGTCTTATTCGACTCATAACATTATCTCGAATTGTGTCGAACTATGCGGGTTGAAAAGGTCGAAAAATAACCATTTCGTGTCTTTTTTTTGTGCGTGTGTGTTTAACACGGATCTGAAGGAAAAAACAACAACAGCGGATTATTTAGGTAGTAAAAACAATACTACAAATAAACGTATGCTTTTTTTTTTTGTGCGTTTGGTATTGTTCTGTGTTCACTTTCTAAAGTATCGTATTGGATGGTTGTGTTTATTGAATATTCCTTATATTATGGTGTCGTCCAATAACGGCGTTTCCTGAGAGTAAAGAGTTCCATTGAAATTTATTTTATTACACAGATATCCCGAAACATACACATTATAGACTGTAGAGGCGTACATTTGGAAAGATATCTAAGAAAATTACCATAATTTAGATCCTTTGATCCTCCAAGTCCACAAAATAGGATTACCTATTGTACACATTTATTTACTACTAAAAACAAACGGCCAGTATTTTTACTTTTCTTACCTCATTCAATAATCATTAGAGAATAAATAATTTAAAATACAATTCACAATAACTGTCTCGAATTTAATTTACATTATTTACGGGTGAAATAAAACAAACACAAATGTAATATATTTTTCTATAAGACTTGCAATACCTACTTAAACGAAATAAATTCATATTACTTAATTTAGACATATACAAATATTGTTTGAAAATCTACATAATTGCTTACTTAAATAGTTCAAATAAATTTTAAATTGATTTCTACGTTTTTAAATAAAAAGTTTATATAACGTGTTTTATTTAAAATACTTAACTTTTTGAACATTCTTCTATTACAATAGAAACAAATTAAAATTAAAAATGGGTATAAAAAAAAAAGTAACATAAGATTATTTAACTTGGTTGTATTATTTTCATGGGTCTTTACAGTTCAAGAAACGTATTACCATTCATCAAACACAAATACCATGATCACGAGTAAATAAAGAAATAATAAATTTAATATATCTTTTTATAGTATTTTTTTAAAGTAAAGTTTTAGAATAATTCAATATCAGAATACTAAGTAACATTGTTTTTTTTTTTTATTATTATTATTATGTAGACATGCTGATAGTGTAAACTATGGCGAAATTACTTTAAATTAGATGAGATCAATCATTAGCTATATCGTATTATTATCATTATAATACAGCATGTATCTAAGTAGTTACTTTTTTACTCAAAAATATAAACTATAATAGAATAAATAAAATTTTGAGCTTTAGTGGAGATGAGAAAAAACGTCCACTGTAATAAACATAATATGGTCCGTAATAATACAAAAGTAAAAAATATCTTGGACGCAAATGGAAGTAAAATAATAATTATTATTAACCATTTTATTGAATATTGGGCCTTAATATGATAAATGTATTGTAAAACTATGACTAAATCATTTCAACAATCTATTCGAAGTGCATTATAAACATTAACATTAATATTATATTTTATACTCATCATATCGTGGATATCTATTTTGCCATTTGGAATTATCGCTGAACTAATAATAATTATACTTTATGTTATCTTTTTTTTTTTTTTTTTTTTTTGTTATTAAATAGAGGCTTCAACATCTGAGGTTATTAGCTTTGTGTACATGTTTTGAATGGGTTACATTAATAATTAAATATCAAAGGTTACAATAAATAATAAGAATAATGAAATACAAAGGTGTTGGTTAGAGATTGTTTACAATATTAATTTTTGTAAGGAAATTTAAAATTTTTATGGTGTTGTCTTCCTGGAGAATTTCTTCTAAATTTTTGGGTATTGATAAGGTATTATCAAATTAATAAAAAATAATAATATAAGCTACTGTAATTTCGATACATATTGTACCTATTGGATATTGTTTACCAATCGTTTTATTTTATTTATTTAAAACTCAATAGTTCAATATTGTTGATTTAACAATTTTAAGAGTAAATCAATAGCAAAATAAAATTATGTTTTATCTAGTTTCTATAATAATTTATATATCATGCGTTATTGTCTTTAAACTCAAATAAATATAATATATTTTATCAACTTACTTTATATATATATATATATATATATGTATAATGGTTTTCCGGAAAGAAAGCAAAATAGTTTTAACTATACTTTTAGTTAGCCATAAATAGTATTAGTAAGAATCATTCTCCATATCAATGACTATACCACTTAAGTATTTACGTAACATAGATTATAGATTTTATGAACGCTTTGTTTAATACATTTTATTTTTTTATAAATAATGAATACTGATATTCATAAAGAAGAGTATTTATTACCCTCTTAAAATTATATTTATTCAACTCAACCAAGCTGCATGTCATAAATACATCACTCGATAAATTTAAGGCAGTGGCAACTGCTTTACTGTTGTGATCTCAAAAGATTTCTGTCTGTCGAAACATTTTGTTATGTCATTGAATGTAATATTGACAACCATATTGCAGTGTATAAATATCATTAAGCAAATAGTTTTGTAATAATTTCTAAAACATCTGAATCTCAAAAGAAACCATATCAGAATAGTAACCAACTGAATCTGTTACATCATTATTTGCAATTTAATTTACGACTGTAGATTTTGTACAGTAATGAATTATATATATATATATATATATTAATAGTACGATTGCCGTCAAAAGATTGTGCAATCTTCGAGAGTTATATATTTTATGAATGTTTTAAATTAAAACAAAAAAAAATGTCTGGAATTTTCTGAAAGTTAATTGCACGTTTAATGTATTTACATAAAAGTAAGATGTTCTCGTCCTTTTGAAATTGAAAGAAAAAGAACAATAAAAAAAAAATCTCACCCGTTCGTTTTTATTTTTATTTTCCTGCTACTATTGCGGTCGGCATATTGCCAAAACTGTTATAATAAGTAGTAACAAATAATAACAGATCGGCGTTAACAAAAACTGTGTCGGATGAGAGACCAACATGAAGGATTCGCGGAAACGATAGATCCACCAGCCACGCCGTCGTGTAAGTATTGCAGTGTATAAGTTTACGTGTCGTGTTGAGGGAAAAATTTCGATAGAAATATGGTCCATTATTCATTGTGCGACTGGTAATTTTCGTATGATGACTATTGATAGTACCAACGAGAAAAATATGTCATTCCGGCAATGTTACCTTTTTAGATACGTGACGTGAAATGAAGAAGGCCACCGAGATGCACGTATATATAGGAACACATAGACGTTTCGTAGAGACGAAACGGAGAGAGCGAGAAAGACAGTGTGAGGGGGATGATAGTCGTAGAGGGAGAGAACGAGAAAAATGGTTTTGCTGTGCGTACAATTTTTTCCTTCCCGTGAATCGTTTTTGGTGGAAGGGAATGTGCACGTGATTGGCGTTCCATATCCCACAGAATGCTTTGCTTTTTTTTTCGTATAAGAAAAGATGCCAAAGATATTTCATTCTCTCTCTATACGCGACGCTTCTTACTTGCCCCCCGTTCTTGCCTATCACGGCGATGTTGATTGTAATAAACATGAGCAGAAAATAAAATAATACAATAATAAACATTTATATTATAATGTCTATCTGATAACAAACATTATTATTGAGCTTCATTGAATTATTTTCTTCGATTAGCTAGAATGGCGAGCATTTTATAAATATTCATATAATTATTAAATCACAATAGGACGTTAAGAGGCCTGAACTTTAAAATTCTGAGAAGTTTTCACAATAGTCTAGAGAAACACACAAAAAAAAGAAAGTTAAGGAAAAATGGAAATACTTACGCAAAAACCAGTTTTCAGTTAAATTTATTAAATTATTTTTATTAAAGTTAAAAAAAACTAACTTAAGAAAGTTTGACATACCCAATACAATGCAATATCCAATAATTTTGTTCATTATTATTTGTGTTAATTTTCTTGTAGTCATCTTTACAAGACGTCGTATCAACGCAGTTTATTAAAAATTATCAACGTCGAATCGTGGTTTTATTTAACACTACAATTGTTGTATATATATTATGCGGTAAAAACATTTCAAAAAGCATTACAAATTAAAATCCAGTAAGCATAAACTTTCACTGTATAGTGAGTGAAGTATACCGTCATGACATTATTAAAATATTATAAAACATATATAATAAATAGTATCGATATCTGTTTTTTTTTTTTTTTTTTTTTTTTTTTTTCGTTGAGCTTGAATGTATTTTATGAGAACCCCAACTTTTAGAAAATGACTTTAAACTTTGAATCGTGAACGCTGTAACAAACAACAATCTAAATCTTTTTTCAAATTGTTAAAAAGTATCCGGCCCAAACTATATGGCCAGAACGATGAGAGTAGGTATACACATTATAAATCAAATAGGATAGTTTAGGGAAAAGACCTGTGTGCGGCACATTAAGAGAGAAATTCTATCTAAAAATAGAAGCTGGACTGAAATATCGTTTCAAAACTTTAGTCCACGGGGTTTACGGTTAAAAATATTATCTCGTATATTACGTATATTTACTAAAAAACCCAAAGGGCAAGTTTTTATTAGATAATTTTTGTTATTATGATTACTGGCGACTGCATTTCATTGTATGGTGTATGATTATCTACCGATATCGTATCGTTATACATTGGGAACTACGGATCTTAATGTGTTGGCAACGCTATCGTGTTAATTACTGAGAGATTTCCCGTACAACCAAATATTATTAATATATATATATATATATCCAACGGCAGTGATTATCAGCTATATAATAAATTATTGCAAATCATATTTTAATCGATAGAATTATCTCCATTCCTATAATAATTATAGAGTATGTGTGTATTATTTTCGATGGATTTTTTACTTTAATTTTTGTGTATTTCTTCCAAACAACCAGCAATATATCCAAAAAATTAAATGTGCATACAATTATGATTATTACTACAGATTTATAAAGTTAATCAGTACTGGGATAATTTTTATTTGTTTCCGTTTCTTTTAAAGTTATTAGTAAATTATTGTAAAGTTTGAAAAGTAGGTTTATAAGTAGATTACTATAAGTAATGTAAAACTATACGAAGTTGTTTAAAAAATAATTTTCAAGAACTGCAGACATTAAAAATATTTTAAAATAAACTACATAAATGGATGATTTTGATTTAATCTTTTTTTTTTAATTTCATCATTATTATAAAAAATAATTATATTGTTGAAACATAAGATAAATGATTTTTAGATGATTGAATGATATAAATGTTTTATAGACATGGGAAAAAAATTAAGAAGGCACATAAATATAATTTTTAATTTTTATATAATTACGTAATAAATAATAATATAATTACTATTTATTCTGGATTATTAAACGTGCTAGGGATAAATTATTTAAACTAACTAATAGCTAGTTTGATTAACTTGATGAATGATTTCACCTTAGCTGAGCCAAATCAACTAATATTTTGTTTGAATATGTTATTTTTAGTAAATTAGTTCGATAAATAATTTATCAGGTGTATCTACATAAATTAACAAATGTAACATATTGAATTAAAAAGAAATTCAATATGATTTTCTTGTTTACAAAGATTAGATACTGAATAAAATAACAAAAATTAGGTTAATAATGGAAAAAGTTAAATTATTATTACTTCATTTTCTTCCCACTGATTTAACCCTGATTTAATACTCAAATATTATTTACATTTTTGATTCGTGTATTATTAGATATCAAAACATTCAAATGTATTCAACAAGTTTTTACATCATAGATTCAATATATTGTTTTATTTTTATACAATGTATATATATTTTAAGAATAAAAAAATAAGTCTCAAATATGTTTGAAAATTAATTATAATTACCATAAACATATTTTAATACTAACATTAAGCAATAACAAATGACTCTTATACCATTATTTTACGTATATAACATAAAATATAAAATAACATCATTAATTATGTATAATTGTATCGTTTATTAGTCCCAATTAGTCTAATGATTGTCTCTAAACTTATTGAATACGCGCTGTATAGACACATAATATTATATATGTTTATTATTTATTATATTACGTGATTGTTCATAATTAATTTAAAACAAATGTGCATATTTTTTTAAATCTTGTTTTTGTTTATAATAATATGTAACATATTTTATTATATTAATGGTTAATAAATGAACATAATGAGACAATAATTCAAAATTAAACTTTAAAAAAATCAAATAATGTATTTTATACACATTTTTATAAAAATTAATTTTAAATTAATTCTAGCAAAATATCAAAATCCTAAATAAATATAAAATTATATTACGTATTGTATTCCCAAGTATTAATAAAAAATATAAACATTAATAATTTTTTTCTACCGAGGTATTTTTGTTATTATTATTATTATTTCTTTAATATTTTTGTATCAACAATATATTTTACATTTAAACTATCTTTTATATTTATATTTTTCTTTTGCTCAACAGTTATTAATAGTGAAAAGACTTTTAGATTTTTATTTAAAGAGTAAAAAATCCTCTTTTGCTATTGTAGTTAATAACTCGACATTACCAAAACATCTCCGAGAACTTCAAATAATTATCCCGATATATGCGTCACATGCTGAATAACACAACAATTAACCTATGTAACCCGACCAACTTCTCCCATCTCCCTTAAAACGTTTTACTATTGTAATAATACAACCGTAACTGTCTTGAATACGACCGACTGTGTGTTATTATTGTATTATACGCGTGACGCCAATTATAATCTTCTTAACGCAATATTAATTTAATATAATAACAATATAGGTAATAATCCCATATCCCAACGGCCGGAAGCTGTTTTGCAGGTTACCGCGGACTTTTTCAAACCATCACAGAAAACACGATTTTCTTGGCCTATCTCTCAGTCACTTTTTCTCATCCACACTATTCCACTATCACATACATCCATCCTCGCTATCTCGCAGTCGGATTCCCCTGTCCAAGCACCCCTCTACAAATGTTCACCGCGGGTCACAGTTATCCGGTTGTCATTAATCACATATTATATTTGCGTTCTAACTATTCTACGTGCACGTGTGCATGCATTACACACACACACACACACACACACACACACATATACATATTTATGAATATTTAACTCGTTTTTATATATCATATATTCGCCGGACGTCTGAACGTATTTTTTTACCTTTTGGTTTAGGCGCGGTAATTTGTTAGATAGCGAGATCCCAATAACATTGAACCGGCCCCGCAGGATTGACAATCGTTTATCGCTCCTAAATTGCAAAATAAAATACTTTTTTATTTTTATTTTTTATTTGTATGTGCGTAGTCACTAGATACCTACATCGATCAGTGAATTGGCACCGTCGAAGCAACACGTAGGCGCGACGTCGTCATATGTCACTATGGTAGCTGTTGTTATGTTATATTCTTTAGATTATAGTCATTTCTATATTATTTTGTTTTCGTCGGAAGCGTCTCCGAAAATAATATAACGAACAATACTTTCCGACAAAAATTATTTTATTATTATTTCGTTTCTGCATTATTTGATGTCGACCACACAGATGCATAAACTGCGAGACCCTTTTTCCGTCGTATTTTCAAATACTATTGCAAAAATAGTTTACGTAATAAGTAATAACTACTATATGACTAATAAAAGATTTTTAATTATAAATTCTGAACTTCCAGATTACGTTATACAGTAATGTGTATAACTTGAAGTTGACAACTTTATTATATTAATTAAAATTCCTATTTAATTATTGCACGACTACTCAGACTTTATTTTTCAACCAAACACGTCCACAAATGAAAAATAAACAAGTCACACCTGAATTATTAACCATACAGATATAAATTTTAGTTTCAGCTCATTTTTACTGCATGCTGTTTAAATATGTCTATTGACTAGCAGTCTTGGGAATTAGGTACTTCTTTTTTCAGTCTAATGTACACAAACATTATTTACGCGAAAGAAAAAAAAGAGAAAAAAAAGGTTGTGGTAAAACGAAACTGACAGATTTATTGTCGGGGGGTGTGCACTTTGACCAGCTCCTAAAGAATGACTAAAGGTCACCGAAAACGAATTTCAGTTAAACGCGAATTTAAAACGGTATCATTTCCTAATGACCATACCACGCACACACGTATATTCCGTGGAGGCAAAGATCCACTTTTTCTCTTGGTTTCTATATGATAACTGCGTGCGTGAGCCACTTACAAATTTCAACATAAAGGATGGCGAAGCATAATCGGAGTAGAAAGGGGTCGAGTTAAAATCTTTCTCTCGCCCTATTATATGAATCTTCCGAGGTTTTTTCTCTTCTCTTGTCGAAAAAACTAAAACAAGACATTCAAAATGTACTTGCGTGAAATTCACAATTGGCATTGAAAAAATTCATCAATTGATATGGCTTTGGTTATTTAAATAAATTTAATAAAACTAAAACATCTACATGGCTACGTAAAATTAAAATTTAATATATCATCATGATAAATTATTATATTTTATATGACTGATATAATAATAGCCATTGTCTTTTTATTGTATAGTTATTTTGAAAATATGTACCTAAACTAAATTAATATGAAATAAAGTGCGTAATTAAAAGTTAATCAATTAATCTTCTATATAATATTATACAAAAAAATAAATTGAATGATTGACATATGAACGCACATCCATAGCTATTACTGGGTCTAAAAACTTTAAATTTTACACACATAGATTTCTGGTTTAAGCAAACAGGAAAAAAAAGTTTACAAAAATCTAGTTTCTAAGGGGTTGAAAAAAAGGATATGAAGTTAGGTAATATTTTTGTCATTCACCTTTGGAACTACTTATCCTTTCGTTAAGTTTTTTTTTTTTTTATTATTATTTTAATTATTGTTTACAGTGCACGTTATTCCACAAGTTTTAAACATAGGTTAATAAACACAACTTTTGTTACGTAGAAAATTGAAAAATTAATATAACTACATCTATGATGCAATCTGTTTAGTTTTTACAGCGATATTTAAAAAACTTGACTGCTGTTAAAATCTATATTTTTTAAATACTAATGATTTTCTCAGATAGAGTTCAACAGTAAGCCTAAAACTATTTGATCATAAAGTAAGTTACTACTTTCAACCAAAATACATCAAACGTTGAATTCAATATACCACAAACGGATTGACCACCTCTGTTTGATTTTTCCATAAATCGAAGTTCGCCAACACTGACTTGCTCTTAAAATATGCTACACTTAAACAAAAGTAAACCAAGTATTTTATTTTATATTTGTACATTTTTTTTTTCAAGTAGTAATCATATTATACAACTAGTATATAATTATACCGTAAAAAAAATAAATACATACATATTTACACTCACTGTTTTAAAACTAGTACAAATTAATATTTTAAAATAATATCTGAAATGGAACAGACACACTATCAAAATAACCATGGACAATTATTATTTAAATATAGTAAAAATGCAGATTTAGATTAAAAAGAAACAATTAGATTCATATAACACATTAAACATTAATGAATTCACAAAATATTGAACTAATGATTTTTGTTGGATCTTTATAATTCAGAATTAAGCTTTCATACTAAATATTTTAATTTGAAAGCATAGGTAGTATTTATAGTTATGTTGTTTCAATAATTTTCATTAGAATTGTCATTGCTTTAAATTATTTATTACATCCTAAATCATGGATTAAATTAATACTATAATTAACTGTTAAATTATATATTTCTAAGTTAAATTAAATTGAATCGTATTAAATTGTACTGAATTAAATTGCACATGACTTAAATAATGCGTAGCTTAATAAAATATCAATTTTATTTATGAAACTACTATATATTATTAAATTGAATTTCTAAAATACTAAAATACTCCAATGAAAATACTGAAAATCACAAGCTCTCGAAAAATAAGTAATATCATACACCGTCAAAAATAATGTTCAAAAAAATATTATATTTTCAAATTGAACGCAGTTTTTAAGGGGAACACGAGAGCTTAGAGTGCGCCATAAAAAGCTTACGTTGTTTCGGCTCGTGTGTCGAACGAACACACAAAAAAAAAGTATAGATTACCGAACATACCACACCTAGGTCTTTAATCAGTGACACGGGTTCCAAATCACGTTCATTAATTTTCTAATGGAAAGAAATGGGATTCCACTGGATAGGCACCGAAAAACGATCGATACACATTTCGCAGAATTTTTAAATAATCCATTACCCACGAGTCCGAATACTCTAAACAATGCAAAAACACATCTGTATATATTTTGATTTTTACACAGCAGCTATTATGTACGTTGTATATTATTAATGAGTAATGACGGAACATTGTATAATAGGAGACAGTGTGACGGTGTAAATATTACCTGCCTGTGAGAGTTGTAGAACAATAAAAAGTTATAAATTATAACCAACTGGCTGTAAATCCCGTGTAGAGCTAATTTTCTATTAAAATCTTTTTTCTATCGAAATCTCGTTACGTTTAATCTTATATAAGAATGTATTTGTTTGCTTAACAAGGCTTTTAAATCCTAAAATCTCATAGGATATTTTCAATAACAAACAAAGTATATTAAGTTCGTTTTCAAGCTGCAAACAATTTGTATAATATATTAATAGTTTTCATAATCGTATATTCAGATGCAATACGTAATAACGGATTAATATTAATGCAAGAGTGAAAATAAATTCGTGTTATCAACACAAATTGTTTTCATATATTTTCTTACGAACCAACAAATATCTATCTTGTAACAAATTAATAGTTTATTCGTTTTGATACTCTTTTAATGTTTTTAATACTATACAATCTATATTTTATATTTTTTAACTTTTGAAATATTTAAAATAATATTCCACTATAATAATATTAATGTTATATTTTTGTATCAAAACAATATTGATTTTATTCACTATTTTTATTATTCTTTTAAGTTTTAATATTATATTTTTAATTTATTCAAATCAAAATACAGCTGAAATAAATACAGGAATAAGTATTTAGAACAATTATTTTCAGAAGAATTATCTTATTAAAATTTATATTTTTACATTAACACATATACATGTGTTTAACATGCATAGTTCAGAAGTTTATATTTGTCTTAATGCTCAGGAAAAAATAATCAAGTGTTATGCAACACTATATAACGTGAATTTCAATCAAAAACATAACTGTTATGAAATTTAATTTTTTATAAATTATTTAATATATTTTATATAAGCACTTAGTTTAAGAACTCACAAACTTATATGATTTAATAAAAATAAAAATTTTCTTGAAAACCGTACGTGTATATTTATTTATATAATGTGAAAATACTTATTAATTAATTTTTATAATTTTATGCTTATTTTATTTTATTTATGTTTTCAAGTATTATAACCATTATTTTATTAAATTTAATAATTTTACTAATTAATGATCTATTAATTAAACTAAGTAAACTTCAAAATTTGCCTAACTGTAATCTCTTTTGGAGTAAACCCAACTATCAATGCCAACAATCTATGATTAATATGGTTTCTATATTCTCTCGAATAATTCAATCTTATCTGGCTTATGTTTTAATTTATATAATAAAAGCTTTTATTAAAATAATAAGACGTTGTATTAGACTTGTGGGAAAAATTAAAATTAGCAATATGTACATAATTTAGAATTTAAAATTATATTTTATTATTTTAATATTTACTAATTTATTCATAGTTCTTCTTTTTTTTATAAAAAAAACTTTATATAATCATCAAAAAATCTTTTATTATTTAATTTCACATTTTCTTATGACTTATTTAACCTTTATTAATTATAATGAACATTATTCAGAATAATTTAATAATTATATTCGTTTATTATATTTTGGTTTTAATTGTATTAAAAAAATATCTGAATATCAATATACTGAAATATCAGTACCAAACAACATTTTGGATAAAATTGATTTAAAACAAAGTATTAAAATGATGTTCTTGTTCCTCATTCAGTGGCTTACCATTTTTAATTAAATTTAAATATTTATCAATTTAATAGAGAATATGTATATATACGATGACCATCTACAAAATATCAACTAAATACAATGAAATAATATAACCTACCATGTTGTTACGTGTTTTGTATACAGTATGCACTATCATACACGGTAAATGTTTAATGATATTAATAAATAATATGATATTGTTATAATGTATAGGATAATTCAACAAACAAATGTTAACTCCAATCTTATACAATTTTTATTTATTCAAAAATATACACAACATTCAATGTTTGGAAAGATACCATTAATTCTAGTAGTTTAAATTCTCGTATCATTCAAGGAGTGTTATTTTCCTAACAAAACTTTTTTTTTTGAAAGTCTGCTTTTTTACGGTCAATTATATACAGATCTATTTTAGTTGATATATCTATACAAAAATTCTAACAACAAAAGTTTTAGAGTTATTACCATTTTTTTTTTTAAATAATAATTTTTATCAAGATTTATAAGTCATAATCTTAGTTTATACCTATATTCTATAGTTGTTAATTTATATATTAATCTATAAACATTTTATAATTTTTAAAAATATAAAGTATAATACGTTTTTGCCTAAGCATTATATTTCTTTAATACCTATTTTATGAATAACCATATCCTTGATATTATGAAATATTCTAATCTATTATAATTAATAATATGCATCCTTAGTTTATAAAGTTAATAACTCAGAAATTATTTATCGAAATTCAAGATTAATTTTTTTTACATTTAAAAACAAATTGGTAAATCATCTATTTACAGTAAAAATAAAGAGTAGTTTTCATTTTAATAAAAAAAAAAAAATAATAATAAAATAACTGTATTGTATTTCCAAACGATTCTTGAAAAATTGAAATACAAATCTAAATAACTGAATTTTTCTCTATATAAATCATAATTTAAATAATTACATAACTAAAAGATACAATAGGATCAAGGGTGTTTTTGAATCCATCTGTCAACATTTTAAAATCATTCTGGTAGCTATACTTCAAATTATATGCAAGTATGATTTATATGGATATAGTAAAGCTATTTTATATTTTTTTTAAATATAATATATTTTATTGTAGTTACTTCTTAAAAATATTTTTATGCTTAGGACATGCAAATATAAATTCACATCGTATACGCGTACGTGCATTTCATCCGCTGGAAAATTGTATAACGGAAAACACTCGATTTTTCTGTAAAATATATAATTTGATAATATATTGTCGTCTTTTAAATCACTCCGGATGTTTTGAAGACGTCGCCGAAGTTTGCATGATGAATAATTGCACGGTTCTTTATGAAATGTTGAGTGCTATGTGTCATATTTTTTTGCTTGTTTTGTCGGATCCATCAAATAAACTTCACAGGTAGTAAGGATAGGAAAAAAAAATTCTAGTATTTCGAGTACAATACGTATACAATATGTATTTCATGCTAACAGTAGATAAGGTCACGGGGAAAAAGCGGTAGTGTAGTACTGACATTTATTCACGTTTTATTTTAAAATTAAACTACACTTTGTAGAAAATCTTAATCCAAAAAACGAATACCATTTCTATTATTATCAGTTAAAGTTTGAAGATATCACAAAGTTCCTTATTTAAGTCGCGATATGTTTTTTGAAACACTATGCATGGTAACATAAAAGAAAATATTATATGATTATTATACTATCAACAATCGTATTTATTGAAAAGCATAAGATTTAAGATTCAAAATATTACAAGTAATCAATTTTATTTATGTACTGCAGGTTATTATAACAACATTTTTTGGCTCTATATTTTTATAAATTAATAAAAAGTATCAAATGGTACTTTAAAAAATGTAGCCTGTAAAATATCGTTATGGTTATCTAAAAAAAAAACAAAAAAAAAAATAAGGTATAAAAATCAGAGCATTTTATATTTTTATAAAATTATTTTATACACAAATAATGAATTAATGTTTATTATCATTACCGTTAAAAATCAATAATATTTAATAATATTTATAATTTCTTAAATTTAGCAAATTTAAAAATTTAAGTACATAATATCATCGACAGTTGCCTATCAACTGCACAGTTTCTGTGTCTTAATAAAATGTATTTTTAACTGTACTTTTACGTCAATTTTTTTGGAATTTTTCGATACATAAAAATCGAACTTTAAGTGAATAATTTATGAATTATGAGTATTTAAAGTTTAGATGAGCTAAATGGTACAGTGGTATACTAAAAAATGTTGATCTACTATTTATTACTTAAAATTTTAATTGCAAGAAATGTATAGATTTCCATTTAAATTTCTAAAGATGACTCCCAAATCCTCTCCACTCCTAAAATATTGTAAAAAGATTAATATTTCTAATCATTTTAGATATTTTGATAATCTATATATATATACATATTTCTAAAATTTATATTTATCATTTTTCTCTGATATGAATATGTGACGTATATTTAAAATAGTTATGACATAAATTTAGAATCATTTTAAATATAGTGTGTTAACGATTATTGAATAAAAAATTATATCAAAAAGCGGTAGTCTTGTATGAAAAAAATGTTACTATCCCATCGGAACTTCGATCTGACAGGCGTGTGTGCTCCGATCGGTCCGGACGCCATAGTTTGAATAGAAGCCAAAGGTGAACCGAAGCGATACCACGGTATTGTCTATCATTTATTGTCTTTGGACCCAACCCAAAAGTCCTAAACGCATTTCACCCTTAATCGTTGCCGCCGCTGGACGAGAAATAATATATTACTCGCGTGTACGCGGCGCCGCTGCCGCCGTCAACCCAACAAGCCCTTCTGAATACCCGACCCCGTATCGCTTCGTTTCGTAATTATTACTTTTGTGCTATAATCGTTCACGTTATTTTTAATAAAATCAATAATCAATGCCTCGCCGAATCCTGTACACAGAAACACATATGTAAACAGTGTCCAAACAAACGGAGATAATGTGAAAGTGATGCCAAGTCGCGGTGGTGAAATTTTTCTGTTAATACATTTTGAATTTCGGACGCGAATCTTATTCTGCATCCATGTCATTCGTTAATATTATACGACTAATAACGAAATTTAGAAAGATATGGTTTGGTTTTTCTGACAAGTCTTGCGGGCATATCTTTCCCTTCCAGTTTGAGCAAGTGGCGTTATGTATAGATTATGTTTGTTTTCCTTTCTCCGCCTTTTAATTTTTTTGCACCGGTCTTTACAACAACACAGATGAATCCACGTATATAATAATTTTGTGGTCTACAGAAGGTCACTGCAGTGTCTCACACGTACGATATGGAACTCGTGATTCGCATAAACGTCCTGAACACGAATTACCGCCCGGAATAGTTTCCGCTCAAATTTAGTTACCTACGCGCCGCATAACTGAATTTCAAGAGTGAGATTGACCGTAAAAGATTATACGTATTACCATTATAGCATATAATATTTATACGTCATACGTTTATCATAATACCTATTATCATGTGAAAAATAAAAAAAAAATAAGCGCAACTCTTGTGTTCGAGGAAATTGAGTAGATACCGCGAAAGGAAATTATACATCCTATATTATACGTAGTTTAATAAATAATAAGTATAGCGTATTTGATGTTATAATGTAATCGTGCTTGCCTAATATTAAAATGTGTCTAAAATATATTCCGTATTATATAAATAAAAATCCAAAGAGAGCGATACACACAAAATGATCGGATTTTGCAGTCACGTGCTGAAAAAAAAAAATAATTGCTTTTGAAACTTCTATAACTAAATCCCGATTGGATTTTTTTTTTAACTTCATGAAATTGTATAGGTGTAGGATAATATGCGCGCCGCAGAAGATTTACGTATCCAAAGCTCTTTAACATAATCTTAGACTACCTACAAAGTTTTAATGAAATTACTAACGTATCTTTGTATAATTGTATCTCATTTGTTTTTCTCTTACTCGGGTTTCATGCCCGAAGAAACAATTAATTTTGATGGTTTTATGTTTTATAAAATCAAATTTTGTTTCGCTTTTATTAATAACAAACCATTTAGTTATTAGTAACGGTAAGTCTTAACTCCACGTATTATTATATAATATTGTATTCATTATATTACATTTAGTTAAAGCTAATAAAATTGCTCACACGTGGAATTATAATATGATTGTAATAAAAGTATGAATTGATGTCCAATTTTAAAAAACAAACAAAAACATGATTATTATTTTTGTATATTGGTATATAAATAAAACTTGAAATAATTTGAAATAAACTTATTATAAACACTTGAGCCTTTTAAATACTTCACGACCAACGGTTATAATTAATATTTAAGTATAGACTCGACAGGATAAATTTTAAAACAATAAACTTCTAAAATGTATGGTCTGCAATGACCAGTCGAAAACAGAAAATAATTTCAACGAACATGACTATGGGTATGAATTTAAGTGGATTAAAAATAATGATAAGAAGAAATAGTTTTCCCAGATAAATAAATATTATTTTACGTTAATTTAAGCAAAGTGAAAATATACTATTACATTCTTATGAATATATGTAAAATATAATGTTTTTTATATAAAAACACATGTCTATACTTATGCTTTGAATCTAACAAATAGAAAATTTTATTATTTAAACAAATAATAGATAACAATAGTTTTTAAGTTAAAAATAAAATTACTTATCCTATTACATTACTGTTTTGTTCTATAAATGTTATCTCAACACATATTTTCCAATTTAAGCCACCTCTTCAAATAGTAATTTTATCACATATCATATAAATATTTAAATATAATAAAAACTCACAAAGCATCCTTTTTCCAATTTATCGATTTTGATTAAATATTAAAAAAAAAAAAAACAGAAAACGATTTAAATTTATCGTACGTGAATGTGTCTTTGTAATATGATAGAAATGATGTATGATGTGCTAACAAATTTTAATGTGACTCAGTAACTTGATACTATGTAGTTCTTTGAATTAATTTCAATAATATTTTTAAACTTAAAATAATATTTATTTGCATAAAATCAAGTTTTTGTCACGTTTGTATTATATACTCGTATAGTAACAGAAACAGTAAATATTAATATTCCACCAACAATATAAATTATACAATTTTTACTATTAGTATTAGAGGCATATACGTAATATGATCGTATTATTGACTACCAACTTTTTAGGATACGGTTAAAACAATAAATATATTATTTAATAAAAAAAATATATACAACAAACTTCTTGTTTGCTAACAAAATTACTATTGGATGCAATTTATCCTTTATGTATTTATTTGAACAGCTATATTATATGCATATAAAAATAATAATAATTGTTTACATTAAAATAAAAACTCATCAAATCTAACAAAAACGAGAAGGAAATTAAATAAATTTTCTACTGTGTAACAATAAGACAAGTGTCAATCATACTGTCTTTATCATTGAATAAGTCACTTGTGGGTATGTATTAAATTTGAATTCAATAATAAATTATAGAACACGAAAAACTATTCAGAATAAAGAATGTTTATTTGATAGTAATATTAAGTATATTATTTAATATTGGTTAATTTAATTTATCTAAATCAATATATTTATTAAATAAGTATTTTTTTTCATTTTTATAATAATAAATAACTTGTAAAATCTTTGAGTATATAAGATACATGTAATAATATACGTAAAATATGTATATTTCCACAAATAATATTCTTTATGTACAACAAAATAATTAATATTGTTACTCTTCATTTAAATGCCTTATTCATCAAAGTTTTAAATTAAAATTTATATAAAAAAAAAAAATAGTACTTATATATTTTTAGTTTTTTTTTTTTATTTTTTTTATTTATTTTCAGAAAATACCACTTATGATGAACTTTATATTACATTTTCAAACAATCTTAGCTATATTTTTTTAGTATAGAATGGTTTGCAAATTATCGTTTTTTTGAAGAATTTTATCATAAATTAACTTTAAATGCTTAAAAAAAAAAAATCATGTTCGTGTTTTATTTTTAATGTTTTGTTTAAATTATATTTTAAATCTTCAATCTCCAATTTTAACAAAAGCAAAAAGCTTTTTTTAGAATAAAATAGAAATCACAAATATCTCAAAAAGAGCTTAAATATTTTTAAAACTATTCCATTTTACGAAAATTTCCAGTATTTGTAACGTATTTTTATTATATAATAAAAACAAAATTATATTTGTTGATAATGTATGACATATAGTAGGATTAGTACAATAAATATAACATAATACTTATTAATATAAATTATTATTATTAAATGTACATAATTAAATAATAAAAATACTATTAGATTAATTTTTCTTTCATAAAAAGTGTTTTTTAAATAAAAAATAAAAAAACACAACATTGTAAAATCAATATAATATTTTGCTCAGAATAAAAAAAAATCTTTTCTATATTAAAAAAGAAAGTAATTAATTGTTATAGTTTATTACCTAATAATATACAAGAGTTGGTCCGCTAACTTTTAAGCATTAAAATTATAGAAATTATATTTTCAAATTTTCAACTAAAATTTAAGATTCTATTTAGGGTTAAGTTTTTTATTAGTTTTTCTTTGTTATTTTACACGTATCGTAAATTGCATCTTATGGAATGAAAGAAATGCGATCATTACAGTATTTTTTCTAATCGTAATAAAGAAATACCGTAAATATATATCTAGATATATTTATTATTATTATATAAAAAAAAACGGTGTATAAAGATTTCCGTAAAATTATAAAATCAAATTTTGGGCTTTAGATGTATTTTAAGTAATAATAATTTCATAATTGAAATTCTCGCTGACTAGTTTTCTAATATTAGATTATATTGTATAAATAATATAAAGGCAAATAAAATATTATTTTGATGAAAATATTTTGAACATTATTTACGTAATTTTTTTTTTTTTTTTTGTTTATCTATTTTGAATAAAAAATAAAAAATAATAAATTAACACTTTTTACTAATGATCCTGTGCAAAAAAAAAGACACTTTTATCATAATAGCCTTTTATACAAATAACTTATATGACATTTTTTTTTTCACATTACAATCTTTTTTTGGGATGTATAAAAATATTGTCATAAATAAAGCACGGTGGTCTGTTTCTCATCATTAACTAAATTATAACAAGGCGTAATATATATGCAATATAGGTACATTGCTGCTTTGAAGGCCATATTATAGATTCTAAAAAATATTGTTAATAACTTAATGAGTACTAACCAACTAACATAACAGTATTATAAATGTCTATGTCCTTGTTTCGGGATATGTAAGTTCTTGATTTTTTTTTTAACATATGAAAAATTCAAATGTGGACAAATTTTGCTATTCAGGTCTGTGAAGTCAAATGTGTATCATCAGAAATGTATGGCCTTTCAGAAATCCTTGAGAATAGTTAACTGAACATTTCATTTAATATTTAAAAATTTGATATTCTTCACCTCTTACATGTTTTAAAGGCATTTATTATAAAGTAAGATTCAGTAGAACAAAATTGAGAAAAATGTGTCTTTTTTTGTTTTATCAATGTTCATAATTTTTATAACAATTAAATTATACCACATGGATCATTGTAAGACAAACAATTATTTATAATAATAACACTAAAACAAACACATAAAAAATTATTACTTTTAAACATCCGATTATTTTTACTTTAATGTTTAATTATTGTCACACCACGTTTTCATTATATCACCCATACCCGATGTAAACAAGATAATACTTTATCGGATAATAACAATTCACTATGAACAAAAGAAGATATTTGTTGAAATATTCAACAATGGTTTTATTTTGTTTTTCAAACCATTGAATACAATATAAAATATATAATAAGTTGATATATGCAATTGTAATAAATAACTCATCGAGTGTATGCTAATCAATTAAATATCTGCTTCAGGTGTAATGATTAAGCTCATGCTCAGTATAATGTATTTGAACACTATTTTACATATCATCTAAATCCAAATTAACACGACTGTACATACAACATTAAACTGGAAGATTTATTCAGGATTAAACACGTATTATAATAATCTTAATAATCTTGAGTATTATTAAATGTAATTTAATTAAATTGGCATACATAAATATATGATATATAAACTAAAACTGTAAACACTAACTGGCGATATCATCATTAGCACAAATTATAGTAAATTCAGATCGCTTATTTTAATTCTTTATAAATATACAATTTATAATAGCTATAGTTTAATGATAGTTAAATTTATAATAAAACAATTGATAAATTATACTCGTATAATCATAATAAATTAATTATGAACGTATTATACGAAAATAGGTTTCTAACTCAGATGACATTAATTGATTGTCTCTCGTTCTATTATATTATATACGTATATTAAAGTGTGTACTCTGAACACAATGCACATGTTTCAAATCTACTGAATTAACAATCACTCTAGAAAGTATATTTTAATCTAATTAACCATCTATCCAAATACATCCATCAGAAACGACAAAGATCAATACAAATTTACTTATACAATATTGTATGTTAAAGTCAAAGACGAATTTATCTATCAGTAGCAACTAATTATAACTTCTAAAATCAATTAATGACTAATTGAAATAATGTTGTATACAATATGCTCAATATAAGTTCAAAGTAGTCATCGACTTCAACAAAATTAGGTTTTAATTGTTTAAAAAAAATACAGAGCGGAAAAACTACAACAAGTAAAAATAGCATTGAAATAAATAATTTATTGTTTCTTGCAATATTCAAAGTCTTTGTTTAAAGCGAGGTAGAAAAAATATTTAATAGATAAATCAGTTAGTTCTTTTGAAAAAAACAAAAAACATATTAATAAACACTCAAATATAATATACTGTTATAATTTCAAAATAAGACAATAATATAAATGAAGTAAATAGTGAATTATTTTAGGATTTTAATATAACACAATTATACTTCAGAATCATTAATATATGTTTATAAAGTTTAATTCAATAAAATACATTATTTTTCCTATAGATCATTGCATATTTTTAATCACTATTAATATAAAATTTATCAAATACGGAGTACGTGAGTTTTCATGGGATATACCTAACTTTTGTTAAAACAATATGTGATTCGTGTTGTGTAAATATCTCTTACCTTTTATAGAACTTGTAATTTAGACAAACATTTTTACAATTTTTTTCATAGATATTGATTTGGGTTATTTTAAAATAAATAATAAAGCAGAAGAGACATATTAAGATTGAATTTTTTAATAATAAAAATGAAACACTTCAATCAACTTTAAGTATAAATAATATAATTTTGATAAAAATATATCTATAATATTAAATTGTACCATAAATTGAACGATTAAACGCCATTTTCTATGTTTTATAGGTTTATATAGATGGCATGAGATGCCGCCTTTGAATGTAATTAAACCATAAATTGTGAAAAGACTCACCCTATATGTTTCGTATTTGAGACTTTTTAATGTGTTAATAGTTAATGTAATAATAAGTGTTGTAATCGTAATTATTATAAATAAAACTACGTAAAATGCAGCTTTCTATAATATTTAATTTATTTTTTCAAATCTGAGTGTTATTAAATTAGTTTATATGATATATTGTTATGGTGTATATATCATAACAATACATATTTATTTTTTAATTTCGAGAAGGTAGTAAAAATAAATAGAAAATAATATCATTGCAGCTTTAGAAATAATAAGTTTATGAGATATATTACTAAATATTCAAGTTAAAAATTATTTAGATTCTATAACATGAATTTGAATTATAAAATATCAATCATTAATAAACAGAGTGATAATACAACGATTTGCAAAAAGAAATAATATGTTTACCCCGTCATATTCTAATTACAGCTATATCATAAAAAAAAATTTGTTAATACTTAACTGTATTAGGGGATTTGAGGGGTTTTAAGTTATTGTGCCAACATCGAGTTGAGTAAGGTCTGTAGTAGAATATAATATGGTTCCGCGTAAGCCTCGTAAATGTTGTACGATTATATTATATAGACATATTAGACTGTATTTTATGTTTTTTTTCCACCCGAGTTTAAAGAAAAAGTTTCTATAAGTCTCTACCTATTATATTATATTATATTCTAAGCAGCGCATGTACGTATATTATATTATAATTATCGAAAACATTAAAGTTCAATATCAACGTAGTTTGTCTAAGATTTTTTATTCCTTCAATGGCCACTTGGATGAAAGTTTTCGACGAAAAACATTAGCCTCACGAGATTTTAAATTGGCAATACGGAGATACTATCATAGGATGACCCAGCATATCTGAAAATAGTATGACGCTAAATTAAATCCGAACAGTATATATATATATATACAGAATAAATGCAAATTATAACCGCTAAGTTTAAACAACGAGAAATATTAATTATAATATTATTGTCTAATTCTCCTCCCTGATCCATTTTCGCAGATAGTAAAGGTTTTATTACAATAACAATTTGAAAGGGTGAAGGGCTATTGAAATTAAAGCGTTAACCGTATTGAAATGCAAAATGTTGCACTGCTACCATGGTAACTGATGTACAAAGCGATACTCGACAATACGCAAAATAGCTCAAAGTAAAATATATTATTATGATATAAATTATGTATGCCATATAAAATATATATTTATTAGATACTCATTTTATATACAAAATCATCCAACACGTATACATACTATAGGATTAAATATTTATGTTTAGTATTAATATTAATATCAGTATAATTTATTAGTAAAAATTAAACAAAATCGTTTAAAAATTAAAAGTTTATAATATTTAAACCCTAATACGCAATCGTTTACAGTTGATAATCGTTTTATGTATGTATCATTATTAATTTTTAATATTATAATCCAATAAAATGGAACTTGAAACGTGCATTTGTGATGGTCAACAAAAATTTTTCCGAATAAAAATTTAATGTCCAGTGATTGATGATCGAATCCTCACAATTCGATATAAATAAATAAAAAGTACGTAGCCTTTCCAGTATGTTATATGTGAATCGCTTACTACAAAAAGGTGACCGGTCCATTTTTATCAAATTTAATTGCATTACCATTTTGTATTAATCACGCGTAAGTACATCGTTTACTGCAAGAAGGAGTCAAATTTGACTTTCCAAAAATCAGATTTAGCGTTTAAAAATTATCATTCGAAATTTTCGGGCATGCCCCGTTTCTATTGTAAACTATTATTTTAATGTTTCATACGTATTATTATTTTTAATTTATCTTTATACATTGGCTTATATATCAGAAATACTAATAGAAGTACTATAAATAAGAAATACTTGAAAATATTTCCAATGAATACACTTTCTTTATTATACTTTTTGCAATATAAGGTATATTAATTTTATTTATAACCATAATAATGCACTATAAATCATTAGGTTAGGTTATCATTTACCTTGACTACAATAATGTGTAATGTGAACTGAGTGGTTTTTTAATTTTCAAAAGTTTGATTCAAAAGTAAAAATTCTCGAAACTTTAACTATAAAGAAAGGTGTGATAAACTGCGACAAATATAAACGAACATTATTAAAAATAAGAAAGTTCGTGGTGAATCTTATATTAATTATGCTGGAAAAGAAACTCATAAAAAAGTACTCGCAAAAACATGCGTGTATATATACTATAATGGTAAGATTCTTATAGCTAAGTATATAATTTTCAAAATATATAGTTGATGAAAAACAGGTGCAAAAAAATAATGTCTATTTGTGTTCGCTAGTGATGAAAAAAAAATAAAAATATACTTGAAATATTTTAAAATTAAGAACGAGAATGAGCAAAATATTTACATACAACATTCAATAGAACTAGATTCTGTACAGAGAAAACGGACTAAGCCAAAATCAGTATCAGTAAAATACTTTATTTTGTATGAAATAAAAAAACAAATAGTATGTAAAAAGAGTGTTTTAAGTATTATCAAGGTAATGGAAAAAACCTCGTAAACGTATAATTTTGTCTATGTGATATGTGAGGAAAAAGTGAAAATTAAATGTAACATTGTAATTTATAACTACATTTTATGATAACAATAAAAATAAGTACAGAATACTAATTTAATACTTAATGAGTACCTCGATCTAATAGAAGGACTCAGTCTAAACTAGTAAGGCTTTCAGAGAAGTTGCACCTCTAAAGACTCTATCAATGAGAATATTGATTTGGCTTGGTAAGCCAATCATGGACCTTTAAAACAGCAGAATAATGTGCCCTGGTGACACACGAGCAACACGTGTTGTAGGACGGCTCATTCGTAACCTTGAAGAGCCCTCGCAATCTAAGATAATGCTATTAATGTCTGAAGTGAATAGCAAACTGTTGTATGCGTCACCGAAGTAGGCAGAAAGAGCAACCAAATACGCGTTCTAAAAGTTTAGAGCAAGCTTGATAACTAGGATAGAACCGACTCGAAAATAAAGATCCGGAAAACAGAGCGCGATATCCTTCTCGTCGCTTAGTCCAATAGTTGGAGTCGCAGTATCAAGGCGGCATGGACACGTAGCAATAGATTAGTCAGAAGACGTTCTAAAAACCTCACGTTTTATGTAACCCACGCTCATGCAGGAGATTAGTTTTTCAATCATTACCTACACCGGATGATGCGCGCCCTCAGTGCTGCGTTCCTGTATTGCCAACACCCATGGGGCACTGCTGAATAATTTTCAGTTGTATATAAATTATCTGAACCTCCTGATGACAGTGAAGGCGTTCGACGGTAACCGAAATATCACCCCGAGAGACATCCATGAATTGCTTTGTAGTCCTACCGATGTCTCGTCTCGCGAGATTGACTGACTATCGGTTGCCTCCCAACGTGTTACTCAGTCATTTTACGATATGGCTGAAAATATATTACACTGCAAGAAAACAAGACAAGATGATAGCTGAGACTAAAGCAAGAGCCAATTATAATCTATTGGTAACTACCCAGATCAACTGAGTTTTCCTCTGACAAACAGGGTCCAGTACAACTAGAACACGGGCCAGTGAATGCATGTGACATTGGGCAGGGAATAGACTGACGGTATATTCTTGTAACACTCTTTATTTTTTAGTGTGATGCAGTACAACCCGCGATCCCTTAGGTGTGTTATATGTATTATGTGTACTGTATGTATTATACTATTTTGCAAAATTTTTATACATCAATGAACGGCGGCAGCAAGAGAGTCGTAGTATTGATTTATTCACACAGAACCTCGTCTGTTGTTGGTGTAACAGGAAGAAAAAAAATTACAGAATACTTTTGAATATCTTGACGTTGAATAACATAATATTTCTAACTATACCAGTTGAAAAGACATTATAATTAATATATATATATATATATATTTTTTTTTTTTTTAATAATTGAAACTATTTTAATACTAATGTAAGATACTTGTATACACCATTTTTAAAATATTTATACAATATAGTATGACTAATAAGTTATATAATAAACTGTTTTTTTCTGTAGTTAGTTTTTCAATATTAAAATTGAACAATTATTGTTATACAGTAATATGACGTAATTCCAGACTTCTAAGTTCCAATATAACAATAAAGAATTTCAAAACCAAATTATACCAAGATTATATTTATATTGCATTTTTAATTTGGAATCAATACCAGCAAATATTATCATTTATTTACGAGTATAATATAGTCTTTGATACGTTTAAAATTTTTTAAATTAGTTTTTCAATAATAACCTTTTTTGTTGTTTTAACTGATTTATTATTTTTAAAAGCATATGTGAAAACATACTTGAAACCACATGCGTATAACTAATTAATAATTAACTATTAAGCTTTACTAAATAAACATAATATTTTTCGAATTTAAATTATGAATAGCTGAATTTTATATTAGCATATTTTCTATAATCAACGGTTAAAAAGCACGCGTTTTTTAATTAAACTCCAAGTCATATATTTTTAGAGTTATTGTACAGTTTTCATGTAAACCCTTTTTTATTTCATAAATTTAACATTTTTAATGCATTTTACACGTACATTACTATATTATCATAATGGTCGCTTAAAAACTATATAAATATATATTTTCGTACCTATAGAAAATTCACTATGTAGATGTCTAATATCATTGTATAGTTAATACCAACATTTTGATGAGTCAGAGAAGAAAGAGAATTTGTTATTTTCATATGGATTTTGTGTCCGATAATGTTTCCTAATATACTGCTGAAAAGTTTCGTGGTTTTAATAAATCAACGGTTGTCATCTTCTGAACATCTGTTTGGCGTTGACTCCGTAACATACATTGATAGCTTAGTTTGTCCTGTCCATGAAAACTTTGCTCATTAACAAATTCTCATTCTGTCATGCATTGAATGAAATCTCCCATTGGCCATAAATAGACTATTTACATCTGTGTTTACTGTTTATATTTGTAAATCCATTCAACTAACACAGATCGTGTCCCGTGTCCAAAAGTTTTTGTGCGATGTCATGTCTATCAATTTTGTCAATTATTGATCGTAAATTAAAATTTACGTGTAACTCAATGTCTACAAGCTGGTACAGATTTGTATTCCAGAATATAAATTAGAAAATGTATGTGTTGAAAATTAAATACAAAGCACTTGCATCTTGATAAAATTCAATACTTATAAATTGTATTTCAGAACCTTCCACATAAAAATATGTGCATGTCTAATAGGAATTTAAAAAGTTAAAGTTTAGGAATAGGTTATTTTTCGAACACTTGCATAATATTTAAAATATTATACTTCTATAAAATATTATATTTTATTTGAAGTATGATTTTCTAACACACGCGTAAATTTCGATTATATGACTATTAAACAGGTAATACCGGTACTTACTAATACAATACATCCGTTATAGTAGCATAAACACAAATAATTATTATTGAAATAATTGTGCAATAACAATCGTATGCCACGAGGTCGAATTTCCCATGTATAGTTGTTTTTAACCATATCATCGAATGCAGTTACACTCATTAAAGAAATACCAGGAATTCTGCATAACTGAATTGGATAAATACTTAAAACTATTGTTTACACAGTTCCCATAAATCATTATCATAGCATATTCCACGTGGTACTTGAATGAATCGATTCCGAGAATATAATATTATATACTCACTATAGGAGACAGCGCCGGCCGTCTGTGATTACAAAATGATATCAAATTGTATACGGATAAACTGGGGCAGTTATTTTTGCGAGAGTGCTTATCCTCATCCTCCTCCTTTTCCTCCTTCTCCCCTTTGTTTTTTCAATACGTTTAAATAACGTTAAGTGCATTATATGAACGCACAAAACAAACGAAATTGTAATAATTACAACCGAAAAATGACCATTTGCGATAAATTACCGCCTTCTATTATAGCGCGTTATTATCATAACATTTTGTGTTCATCCATCTTGTAATTTTATAGTCCAAACCGATGATAAAAAGAAACTCTATTTAAGGTAATGATTTTTTTCTTTATTTATTTTTTCCCCTCTCACATTTCGTTATTCGTTATTTTTATATTATATTTATAAGTTTAGCACAATGGCGTATAACAAAATTCTGAGAAAAGAATGGTCATATTAAATGCGATGTATCTATCCCATATCCCTTCTCGATGGATGGTCTTGTATGAGTACATAACAATAGCATCTTTAAGTTTAAAGTAATAGATTAAATTTCAAGCCCAACCCTGAGACGTACAGTTTTTATTAAAATTAAAGAGAAAAAAATCAAACCATCCATCCACAGGCGACGGCCATACATGTTAGTGAGCCAACAGCTTTGTTTAAAACTGAGATCGGCATTTGTAACCGATAAACTAAACTAATATTTTAAGACAGCTCTGTACTATCTGATACAATCTATTTTGATTTTGTGATTAGAAGATTTACCAAGACGCATAGAACTTTGTGTGTGATATTTATATCATATGCATATTGATTCAAAATGTATAAGAAAGTAAATTTATTATTCGTGATTAATGGTTTGAAATTATAAAAAAAAAATTAAAATAAAATAAAACATTTGAAGTTTTAATACAGTAGTTTTTTTTTTTTTTTTTATAAAAAAAAAAGTATACAAATGAGAAATACGGCAATACTGTGTGAACAGTTTTAACAGCGCAATATAAAATATGTAAAAGGTTTTTTTATTTCAATTTGAAAGGGATAACTTTTAATGTCAAACTAAATGGAAACAAAAAAATATTTAGCTCATTACTTATTTAAATAACCTGATAAATAATAATAATAACATAATTAAAAATTAATTTAATTAAAAAATGATTAACATAGAACGTTTTGTGTTTTGAAAACAAAAATAAATATGTACGAAATTTAATATAGACACACGTTCGCATACTTATTTGACATCCATGAATATAAAACATAAATAAATAATGGAATAATTATATTAGGCGTGTCCAACAAAAGTCACAGACGGGCGCCAACATTAAATCCCTGATTTTTTTTTTTTAAATTACTAAATGTTTTTATTGGTTTATTTTATTCGAACGTGTTGTTTGGCCACATTTTCAAATTACACTTTGTACTTGTACGCCGAGTACAATATTAAAAGTTAATTTAAATAATTTATACTTATGGTTTATAATTAATTTGATAAACATCGGTTTAAATTTCAAAATTATCACTTTAATATTAATAATTGTAAACGAGTTTCAAAGTACGACTGTTATTAAAAATTCATTTCAACTGAGAAACACCTTGATACTTTTATTCATCCATCTTCTGACAAAAATAATGAATGCTATCAGTAAAAAATTGTTTTTAAAAATAAAATACATATTGAACACAATGACTGACAACGACTTCTTTATTAGTTTGTATTGTGTTATTATTTAATAATACCTTAATGATTTATATAATAAAGTATGATACCAAAAATAGTACTATATTTATAGCGTATAAAACATTTAACATGTACCTATTAATAATTATATAGGTAACCTTATACAATTCATAAAATTTAATTAAAACAAATTTTACGTAATATTTCTATGTATATGTATGCTATAAAATATATTTAAATTAAAATCTTTGTTAGGTTATTTGCTTGTTTTTTTTCTTATACATAACAGTTATAATATTATAAAATTTTAATGGTTACAAATGTGAAAACTTCTATTTTATACACCATCATTTTAATATCATGAATAAAATAAAAGTTTTCTCTTTGTTTTTAATTATAAATCTAGTCTTTGAAATATATCTTACTATATTATGTATTATAATTTATTTGTTTATTTTTAATAATATTAAATCTCATCATGAATGAATACAATAAAGAAACATAACATAATATTTATTACATGTTTTTACCAATAAAATAGGCTTTTTTATTACAGTTGAAGGTTAAAAAATATTTGTAAAATATAATTTACAAGAATTAATATATAAAATAATTATTATCTATACTTATTGTTTTATTATATGCCTAGTTATATGCCTATTTATAATTATAAGAATAAATTATAATAATTATACAGCATATATAATTTAAACTTAAAAATTAAATTAAATTAAATTACTTAAATATGTTTTGAGATTTTAAGTATGAATAATAAATTATGATTATTTTAATTATTTAATATTTTGTCTGGTCAACAAACATATTAAAGCACGGATAAAAAAAAATGCAATCAACGGTTGCCGAATCATTTGAAAAATATTCACAATATTGTTATTTTATTGCCTACTAAATAATTTTTATAGGTTTCTAGTTTAGTATAAAATATATAGCATATAATATATATCGTAAATTAATATAGTGTGCATTCATGGATATAGGTTATTTGTTTGATAAATAAATTTAAAAGAGAGAATGATCCATTAAAACGATATTCAGTGGATTTAGAGGTGTACGTAATTTGCAAATGTCGCTGACCATCAATGTGAATTACAGCACCGATGATACTCCATCTATGCTATGTATAGATATATACAATATATATATATATATATATATATATTGGATGAATAATTGGTATCGATATTTCATTGTTTGATTCGGGGAATTGGATAACGAAAAACCCATTTTGCCAGGTCCACAAAGATACACTAATGATGCGACTCACAATCGTAATTTCATCTATTTAAACACACGCTTAAATTCAATTGTTTCAATTTTTTTATGTATATATATATATATATATTATTATTCCATTTAACTAAAATGAAATATTTCTCTCGAGGTTATTGTCAAAAAATTATTTGCAATATATTATATATTATAATATAGTAGGTATATTGTACACAAATAAGTTATCACTTATCTATGTACAAACGAATAAACAATAGTGTACTGTTAATAATGTATAGTCTGCGTATGGTTAATGTGAAAATAAAAATACGTTCGGATAATGATACAGTTATGTAATGGAAATTTTTTTTGTTTTTCACTATTAAACCGCCATTAATGTTAAAATAACATTTACTATTATCCAATTCAATAAGAATATATTTCATTTTGTTGATTTGACGAACTGTTTCCATTAAAATTTCGAAAAATTCAGTTAACTAATTTTAAACTATAAGTAGGAATGTATTTTTATTTTTAATCAAACAATGTTTATTTAAACATTTTTTTTTTTTTATGATAGTTTAAATATCAAAATAAAAATTGTCCACAAACATTTTTCATTTGGTGTACAGAGTCAAATTAAATAAATTTAAAACCTATCTATTCTTAATTCAAAAAACTTCATTTCACAACACATTTATAATAATTATGCTATTAAATAATCACATCAATAATTTTTTAACTTCGTAAATATTTGAAAAAAAATTGTACCATTATGTATACGATAATTACGATCATTTTAAATTACTATACAAACAATTTAAGAAGAGACTTGATAATTGTACTAAAATTTAAAATCTAAGGTATCTTAATATATTTATTAATATATATTAATAATCTAATATCTTGTGTATTTTCAATAGATTTTAATTTCTAAAAAGCTCAATAAATCGATTGTGCGATAATGAATATAATATTATAATTTTTACGATCAATATTATTGGTTAACTTAGGAAACGATCCTTCCTAATAGAATTGTGTTCATAATATATACGATGATATTGCAGTCTTACAAAAAGGTATTTTTTTTCTTTTTTTTTTTTTAACTGACCCTATACAAAAAAAAACCTAAACTTCCGTTTCTGTAATGTCAAATTTAAAGGAAATAGCTTGCGTGTATATAACATGGAATCATAATCATAAGTTAGCATAAATATATATATATATATAGGTATCCCTGCAATGAAAAACCGAATTTTGCTACCTTTTATCCTTAAAGTATATAATGAAAAAGGTTGCGACATCCTTGGCTGTAAATATCAAACAACTTCACATAATATGCTTGTAATGAAAACTTAAAAATCCCTTATCGTAAAAACAGAAAGCTAGAAAACGCTAGCTTTTATGTTGTGTGTCCGTGGAAATATTATAAAATGATTTAATATTTATTATTTTTTTTTCTAACATAAATAAATTGTATAAACTCACAGGAAAATTGAATCTACTCAGTTCAGTAATTATATAATATTACATCGTTTAGAACGTTGTACTTATTTTTAATTTCATCAGCTGTATATCATGTTTTTATGTACCTTCGGTTAGGTTAATCAAAAAAAAAAAAAAATATATAACATACCTACAATAATAAAAATATCATAATGCAACTGATTTACTTTTTTCTCCGCCAACTAGTAAAACTCGTTGTCGTATTATAATTATTATAGGTACTCAGTCATACCGAACTATAATACGCATTGAATTTCCGACAAGACCCTCCAAGTATAAAGGGGGTAACGTTTGACTAACTTTTTTTCTGGTGTGCCACGCCAATGCACACCTAAGCTTATATACATGATTGGTAGTATGTGGGTGCGAGAGCTGCCACTACTTTGGTGACAAATAGACGAAATCGCTTCTCCGATAAATGTTCCGTTAAGTCCTGCTCGACCTGCAAACATATTTCGTATATAATATTATATATGATATATAACATCGCTATTACATTTGGCAGTTGGAATTCTTGCACGTTGACTGCGGTTAACTGCTGTGTTTTATGGCCCCAAAGCCGCCTTGGACGTGCGGCGTGCGTGTTATACTTTAAGTCAAGGCGGGGTGGAAATAGAGAGAGGGCTGAACGTAGAAGAACGAGCAAGAGAGCGACCCCCGATGCGTTTGAAAGGGAAGGAGAACAGAACAGCAACGCGTGGATATATATTGAAATAAAATTTGGTGACGGTGCCAAAAGTTTGTCGGCCAATTTAAACTTGACGGTAAATCACTAGAATCGCATACGGCTGAGGCCGCCACCGCTTCACAAAGGGTCAAGTTTTGTCAACGGCATATTATTATTATTATTATTATTATGGTGGTATTTAATACTAAACGGGTGCATATTTTTGGCCCATACGTGCGTGTGAATCGACCAGTATTATTATTATTATTAGTGTATACGAGTGTGTGTGTATAGTGATACACACACACACACACATATATATATATATATATACACATTTGTCTCAACAATGGCCAAAGTTCACTGTGCAAAGGACTACGGAAACTTATGCACAATGTTCGTTCGGTGTTTGTGTGCCTTTAATGCTATTGCATGCGTTTTAGGAGGATTTCGAGTTAAACGCGAATGAGGCGAAAAAAATGGATGAAAGGAATAGGATATCGAGACACTGGTGAACGACTGGGTCGGGTCATGTCGGGTGGAAAGCGCGCTTGTGTGTGTGAGCGTAGATAAACGTACGCCAAAGCGGATTTCTACAAAGTATAAAAAAAAATCGCAATGCAAACGGCACCGTTCCGCTATTGTTTCTCTAAAATTTTTTACCATTGAATATAAAATACGAATGTGCCGTATTCATATATAATATATATATATGTACGTGCGAATGGGTGAAAGTTGTTGTATATGTGTATATTATATATATATATAATATATATACATTTATATATATATATATATATATTATTACTATACATACGTAACAGTCGTGTGTATCGTTCATGTTAGATTCGCAAACAGCGATAATATTTTTCGCTCATAGAAAACTTTTTATATATATATTATTATATATGGCTATGCCAAAGACAAAGGATGAAATGTATTAAATCCGACCAAGAGATCTCCGCCGTCGTCTTCGTCTTCTCCGTGGCACTGCAATGTTGAAAACAGTTTTACCTATATAATATACGGGCGAAGGATTTGATTAGAAAATCGATCGTTCACAAGAATGAATTTGATTCGTTTTTTTATTTTTATACGCAATACGTTTAAAATCATACTAAGTCGCATACGGTCATACAATAAGCGAACAAAAATCACGATAAACACATCTCTGCAGATGGTTTCTTTCCGGTGGTTCTTTGGTTTTCCATCGAACGACTAATGTTGGTCTAAGTACCAGGCTAAATTCACCGAGAACTCTTATTATGCATTATATCACAAGAAATAACTATTATTTACTATGCATAATAATATATATAGCAATATTACATCAACCTAGGCCCGTAGCCACAGGTGGCAAGAAGGGGAGGCGTTGACTCCCTAAAAATATTACCATAAAAATGTAACCATGTGATATCAGTGTAATATTTAATTATCTACGTAAACTTTAATTTAAGTTTTATTTTTATTATTTTGTATTTTTAAAATAAATGTTTCATTTTAAATTCTCAAAATATTCTGTTATTAATGGATATTAAATGGAAAATTACATTTGTGTTGATTTAATAAGATGTTAGTGTAAATAAATTAAAAACTGCATTAATATTGTTTTTATATATAATCCCCTCCCCCCAAAAAAAAAGAAAAAGAAATTTGCTTTGTTCCACCTGAAAATGTGGTCTGGCTACGGGCCTGTATCAACCGTACAAGATACTATACGAAAACATCGGTGTCGGTGGCCGGCAAATCGTGAATTATTTCACTCACGCGATTACACGAATGCGTGTACGAATAGTCTTGGTATAAATCGATAGTAAAAAGCATAGTATAAATATTACACAAAAAAACCAAACCAAGCTGGATGGAATACGCTGAAAATCTGAGTCCAGAAGAAGCTCATATCGAATTTCTCGCTTTGAATCACAATGGTACAGTGATATTAATTGATCGTAGAACGCGATTAAAATCAGATCATCGCGATCGCATTAAACGTTCATAATTCATAACTTTACTATTTTCTTGACATGACTTCAAAACTTTTGAATTCTCGACTTAGTAATAAGATTTCCTTTATAATGCTCAGAAAAACTATCAAGGGAAAAAATGGAAAAATTACCTCTTAACGAAGAGTACCGTAAATATATGAATGAGCAGTATTTGTTATACAAAACTTTTTGAGTGCTTGTATTAGTGTAAAAAAAGCGTCTACTTAATAAAATATAATGTAGTAAACAAAAAACTAAACACTATTACATAAACCAATACATTCTTCATTTCATTCATTCAAATATATTACAAACAATGTATGTTATGACCATGTGTTTCTTGCGTTCGGTAAAATATTGATAAAATGTTCTAATATTACGATAAATAAATGCGACGGAGACGCTATAATTACTGGTCTTATTTATAAATGGGTTACTAGCATCCAGAATAAAAATATCATTATATTTTTATGTGTAATAATGTGCACATTATACAAATATCGATAACACGAATTTGTAGTAAGCACATTTTTATGTTTATCCACATCATTGAAAAATAATAACAATTAAAAGGACCAATACAATATTATTATCCAAGTGTATCCACTGGTATTATATATTAATATTATACATGTTATAATGGTTTGATCTTTTTGAAAATCATTTATACTTAGTGGCGTAAACTCGCCTTAGCTTATCTCCCTTGAGACTGTAATCATTTTATAACTAAACATTTTATCACATTTCATTACTAAATGGTTTTCTCCTTTATCAATCAATGTCAAATCAATCAAATAACATTAATATTAAACTACATAATAGTAATTAAAAAAAATATATATAATATAGATATGTATACATATTTAAGTATTTTTATATCTAGAGTAGATTTAGTCAAATATTTAAATGCAATACTTTACGAGAAAATTTACGTTAATATATATTTCAAGAATTATACGTTGAATATTACTGGTCTAAGAGTAGTCTATTTTGCTTTTGTTCAATCCATAACAATGTAATAATAAAATAGTATAATACAAAGGATTTACTAAAAAAAAACTGAACGTATTAACAGTTGATTAATTATACAATAAGCTATCAGTTATAAAAAATATATATCATAATACATATAAAACAAAGGGTGAGAATAACGGAAATTTAAGGTTAATTAAATTAAAAATAACGTCAATTAGGAATTTTAATACAAATAAAGGGATACAATTACTTAATCAATTACTCAATAAAATTTAATTTATTGGTGATAATATTAAATTTAAATTAATGTTAAACAATATTTATATTTGATTGCTTGATCAATACAATATTATTGTTCATTATTGTTAACAGTCAATTATATACCTAACTATGTAAACATGTAATATGTTATCTTTGATATCTAATATAACAATATGTATCTAATCATTTATATGAAATAGTATAGACTACAGTTAAACTCTCTAATTTCATTGCAAACATATTTAGTGGGTGTAGGTATCAACGTATAAATGTAAATTAAATATTTGATATAAAATTGAATAAATTAATAAATAAATACATTTTAAATATAACAAAGTAAATTTTTTATGAGACTTAATTTTTAAGATAATTCGATGTATGGATTTATTATAACTTTTATTTTATAGGGATGTTATTATGTTAAATTTCGTGTGCAAAATATTGAGAACAATAATTACATAATATTAAGTAATAGAAAAAATATTTGACATTTTTAAAATATCAAAAGGAAAATATATTTAGATATAATAATAAAAATATGTTTGTAAAAATAATAATTATTATTATTATTATTATTATTATATTTGTATGCAATATTTTTTAGTTAATTATAGAATAGTGTTGAGTTAATTGATTGTTTTAATACATTTTTGTTGTTCATTGATATTATTAAAATAATTAATACTTTATACCTGTGATCTGGGTATACTTAAAAATTTACTCACATTTTTTTTGTTTTTAATGTTTTATCAAACAATAAATAAATAAAGAATAATTATAATTCTTTTGAATAATGAATAATACTTAAGTAGTTTTTGGTTTTATATTTTAATTTTATTAGTAAAAAATAATTTATTTATAAGCGACGAGTATATTATTTTTGGTTGGTTTTTTTTTTTTTTTTAATATTAATTATTATAATAAAGTTACTATTAAATTAGATTATGTATAAGAATTTAAAAAAAATTGTTTAGGTTCAAAAATCTTAAATCAAAATTAACTAATTTACATTCCGTTGAAAGTATAACAATGATTCATTTTAAATTTAGGTTAAGTTTGATTATTAGTTTTTAATAATTTGTATTATCGATTTGAGAAAGCATCGCATACATTAAATTCAGAATTTCCCATATTTAGAACTATGGACAATAAACGTAACAATTGAATCCAAAGAGCTTAAAATTAAATAAGTAAATATAGCATGCTACCGGGAAAAAGTCGTTGACAACTAGAATTTATATCAGAGATATATAGCACTTTTAAAACAATGCAAAGTCACTAAGTCCTCGAAAACTCGCTATTATATTGAGTTTGGGGATAAATTTCATAGCTATTCACTTCAAAATCCAACAGTATGTACGTATTTATGTGTTTAAATACTATTATGTTTACTATCAAATGTCTATATAAATAAATTGCATCGCAAACAAATATCGTGTTTGCATAATAAATTTATAATAAGTAATATAATATATAAAATGGTTTATGTTTTTCTTAGTATTTTTCTTTAATTTAGCTTTTTTATGACTAGTGTTCCATAAATTTATCAATAGAATTATAATTCCTATCACTTAGATTTATGAAGTATCGCAGCAAAATAAAAATAAGCTCCTACATAGTGAGCGATATACAATAAATCAGCCAACCGGTCATATCAGATGATATTATTATCAACTTGAAATAACGCAAACGATAAATTGATGATGGCGACGACTGGGTAGAGACTATCTGTGGTCAATAGACCTTTTAGACCTTTGTGAAAAGAAATGCACATATACGCCACGCGAGCAGCTCCCACGCAAATATATAATGCATATTATGAAACTAATGGCTTGTTTTTTGACATTCGAAATCAAATTGATAGAGTAGCGAGTAAACGGAGTTTAAATATTCCGTGCGAATATTTAATGATTACACTAAGGATACCACCAACTCGAATACATCACATTCTCTATAATTAAGCAAAAACATTATACATTGAATATGAATAATGAATAATTGAGGGTTAAGTTTCAGGAATATTACTTAATAAACACTATAATAGGTATACGGTGTGGTATAATTGAAATTATTATACATATAATAAGAATATAATAATACGATTTAAATTATAAAACTATGGGCCATGTTTATTGTAACTCGTAAGTATACGTAATATGTAACTACCACCTGTATTATAACGCAAGAGTCGTTAAAAATCCCACAGGCGCTTATATAGTACTACGGGCCGAATAACTTAAGTTTATTACTGTAAATATGCTGTATAAAAGTCATAAATCAAATACATTTTCATATGTGTTTTTTTCCCATGACATATTATTGTTATTATTACATGCAATAAAAACATTTTATTTCTTCAAGAAGTAATTTGGTTTAAACAGAATACCTATGCAAATAGTAATAAAATGTTTATTATTATAATTTACTTTTTTTTTTTTTGTAACCGCATATTAGTAGTTTATACCAACTTAATAATACTTAGTCCCCGTACACATAATGCAATTAAACTGACACCGTAATAATATACCACACGGTATACACATATATAAAATATTATATTGTTGCATTGTTGTTAATGTACTATTATTTATATTATGATTTTTTTTTCACACTAAAAATATAGAATATTAAAAAAAAAATTTTTCGTGATTTTCTTTTGCAGATGGTTCGATCGAATCGCCGTCACAGACCGGCAACCTCAACTATTGGGAACAACCGTTCTCGCAGCCTTACTTCGACAACGCCACTAGACGCGACGTCACTGCGACCGTGGGCCAGATGACGTACTTACACTGCAGGGTCCGAAATCTCGGCGACCGATCGGTAAGTCATCACCCTCCATCACACGGGTGCATTTCGAGGCGGCATTCGCGTATCATCAAACCCACCGTGTTGCTTGTGTGTGTGTGTGTGTGTGTGTGTGTGAGAGAGAGCGAGCGAGCAAGTGGCGTGCTGTGTGCCGTAATTATCGATTAAACATTAATCTCTACAGCCAGCGCACTTTTAGATTTCGGTCGAAAAGTTTCGGACACGTCCGCGGACAAATTGATCACGACCACCCGACGTAATTGATCGAGTAAACGACTCTGTCGGTCGGGGCAGTAGTCGGGGAAACCGTCCAAATAACAAAAATACGAGCAGCTACGTATACTTGCTCGAACATACCGTACGCTAAAATGTATTATTTAACTATAGCCGAAACCGCATTGGCGGTTCCCCTCACAAATTAAATAATGCCAGTGTGTTTATTATTTCTTACATTCCGCTGCGTGTAAACTGTAATACATATTTTTAACGCAGTCGCCCGGGTGGTATCTATCAAATATAAAACACACGAAGAAAACATCTGTAACTGATTTTATTAACTATTTTTTTTCGTATCCGATTGCAACCCTATACAAACAAACTAACGAAAATAATAATATTCATTTTCGTAAGCCGATAAATTCCCAACTTAAGCATATCTTTTTAAAATGTAAAATTTAAAAAAAATCGATTCTTCGAGGTATACGTTTTAAGGCATATAGTATTACACATATAACGGATTTCACAACCATAAGTGTGAAACACTCGGCTGTACATTGCTTACACACACACACACATACACTCATAAATTGCTTTTTATTAGTATAAATCATAAGATAATAATAAAAATTATATGACGTAACGACGTCGTCGTGAATTTTGTTCATCCATATTTTGATTATTTTTCTTCGCATTGTTATACTTAGATAATGGTACATCGGTACTTACATAGATATATTTTTACGACGCATTATGCAAAATAACAAAAATAAGCGTCTATGCTTATACCTAAAATAATATGCATTATATTTTATAATAATAATAGTACGCGCACCATGTACGGACGGAAAATCGTTGAGGTGGGTTGTTTCGACGACTGCGTCTTCATTTTATTCGTATTTCAGTTACTCCTTGTATCTGTATGAATATATAATATATATTAAAGAGAAACGCTCGGAATGACAAAAGAGAAGAAAAATGATATTTCGTCGTCCTGACAGAGCAAAAGTTCACCTGTCCTACTATATTGAATTTGTATACGGAGTGAACCATTGAATCATCCCCGATTTTCATCATTATTTTAAACGAATAATACTGTAGGCCCTCGTGTTCTGCACAGTATGTTATTTTAGGGACCCGACCGACTTTAAATTTGAACAGAAGACCAAATTCGGACTGAACCCATGGCTACATTTTATTTATAAGCCGGACCGGACCAATAATTAAATTTAATCGAGTAGGTCTGGACCGAACTGCCGGCTCGATCTTAAAACATTTTAGGCCGTTTACGGACCAGTTTGTAAAATGTATCCAATATTAACCCAGACACGTAATTTCTTGAAATTACGTGTTGTGATTTATGAATTCTATGAATAAAAATAAAATTATATAATTTGACCTTCGAGGCTGACCTAACCTAACCTAACCTAACCTAGCCGATGATATTTACGGACAGCCTGCATTTAGTAATCAGTACAATCACTTTATAAATAAATTTTACCAATAAATGTGGGTTTTTTTGATGTTTTTCGTTTTATTTATAATACATAACAATATCTTATTTAGATTTTAGGTATCGTGATTTAGACCGGACCGGATTGGACTGAATTTTTTTTTTTTTTTTTTATTGAAACCGGACCGGACTGATAATAATGTATTTTATCTGAGGACTAGACCGAATAACTCCTAGAAAATATTGAACCGGACCAAACCGACGATTCAATAATTGTTGTATGTTAGGACCGGACTAGACCGGATCACGGCCTGGTCTGGTCCGGACCGAACTGATTAAGACCGGACCACGTAGAGAACTACAAGGTCCACTCTGTATAAAGAATTTATCATAGTAAATGATAGTACAAAAATCGTCAAAGACCACAGTAATAACAACAATATTGACATTGCATCTTATTATTGTTTTCGGATCATTCTAGTTTACGATACACGTGGGTTTTATTTTTACATTATAACATACCGTAGAATTAAAATATTACTTTGTATAATGTATGTTGATATACGTACAAAGTGTAATAAAATATTAAATTTGTTATAAAATAAATCAAACTAAAATAATATATAAAATTGATTTTTATGTTTGTTATATTGGTAAATAGCCGTACAGAACAATACGGTGTTATTATTTATTTGAGCATTATATAAATATCTAAAATAATATTATGGAAGACTGACGGGCTGAGACATCAAAATTTTACGTATAGTTTTAAAATCTAATGATTATGTAATTTCATTAATAAGAGGAAAATATTATTTAAATTTTTTTTATAAATTCCAATGATTTCACTATTTAAAAATAGAGGCCTAATTATTTTGTTTTTTATACTCAAGCTAAAAGTAAACTCTAATAATTGCGTCACTAATCAACGTTATTTGAATGTTACTCGGAGTATCAATGCTAAAAATTAATAATCATAAACTAGATTACCTATGGTATTATGGCATATAGTTATCAGTTATAATATATTAATAACAGGTGTGTGCAAATCCTGTTCGAATTTTTTTTTTTTATGAAATAGCTGGAGATAATTATTGTTATAAAATAATATTTCATTATATTTTACGGGTTTATGTGTATATTCAAAGTAAACTACGAAAAACTTAAGCGATCCATCGCTGCGCGTGAAATATAACGTACAAGTATTTTATAATATCATATCATACAAATCAAATTAAAACTTTCTAGTTTTTAAAGTTTGCAAAATGTTAAAATACTTCCTTTAAAGTGGATAATTTTAAAGGGTTTTTACGCTACAATATCCAATTTCTAACCAATAAAATTATAAACTACCTACTTTAATATACAGCCGTGTTAAGTTTAATGGCGAAAGAAATGGTATTTTTTGAAAATATACTTGCATACGATGTATTATAATTATAAAATCGCTTTGATTGTTTACCCTAATTTTATGCGCATAGAACAGTTGTTGTTTTATGAATTGCCTGCTAAAAATTATTTTACGATATATAAAAATTCGACAATAATTATTATGATATATATATATTTATAATTGTAAGTACGCGCCTAGCAAAAAAATTATTTTTCACGATTAAAACCACACTAATTTATTTCAAACTGGCACGCATCGTGTGACTATGGTATTATTATCATCATAACATTAATATAATTAACCCATGATAAATTATAGCTCTCGTGTTGTTGGAAGTCAGGTTTTGTCACTTGCATGTCTATTGTTTATCATTGAAATATATATGTATATAAATTAAAATATATACTAAAATTAAGTTACCTGAGTTATATATATATATATATTTATCAATCTGTAAAAATTGCTATTTGGTTTGGGTGTAACCTTAGTTTATGTAAAAATCAAATTCAAGTGCAAAACATAAGTTAACAAATTTCAATTTAAAAATATTGAATTATTTTTTTGTAAGCAATGAAATATGTGCAATCAGTTAAATGTATTTTATCCATACATTCCATAACGTAGTTATGCAGGTATTATATTTTTGTTAGAAGACCGAACGTATTTATTACATGGAGATTATTTTGTCTTTATACACACAATGTTTAATAAAAATACCCTTCGATCTTCAACTATGAGGGTGATTTTTTATAGTAAATTAATTTTTGTTGGTAAATTTAAGGGCCTAAAATTTTAATTTTCAGTATTTTTCCAAATAATCAAGAAAAACAAGAAAGAATGTTAATGTTACTCAAAAATGTATAAACCATAAATATTTGATATTTTCACTAAATGCTTATACTAAAATTTGTTATGTATGATTTGAAAATTTGAAAATTATTTTGTTATTAAAAATGTCTTAAACTTTAATTATTCATACGCCAGATTTAAAAATATAAAACAAGATTTCTCATAATTAGTTCATACTGGACTATACTAACTGAATAATATATTAAATGAGAAATATTTTTCGTTGGTATATTTGAAACTTTTACATATATATTATTATGTTTTATATATGTACAACAACTATTCACGCCGCTACTTTTTCGTGGTCCAAACCGATCCGCGTGATCGCGCAGTGTATTGAACTTTTCGACGACTCCCTTCTTCTATAATCACAACTTTTGTTGATATCGCGCTCGCTAGTCATCAATCATCTGCCTTTAAATCGTTTTCATCAGCATTTGAGTATCGAAATCGTGTCTGTTTTCGTCGCCTTTGTTTTTAATGACTTTCGCAAATCGCTCTGGCCTGTGTGAAGTGTATCGTCAGACGTCAATCACACTTCAATTATATTTATATTGCAAAGTGTACACGTTGTGTCGCGGTCATCAGATGTTGTATTTGGTTGTCGACATCCCTTTGGATTCATTGCAACCTGTCGTAAATGTTGTGGTCCATGCGGCTGTATTATTTTTCGTCACTACCGATTGCATCTACGAGTATAATATATTTTAAAAAGTGTGAAGAGCGAAATCGTGCAGTAGTCATTGGAGTATGATTATATTCATGGTATAATTATTATTACACCTGCGATGTACACACACACATATATGTATATAAATCATTTCATTCATATGTATATTCAGCGATCACACGGGTCATTGTCCGTCCTTGCCTATTTACTTGGATTGCCGGACTGAATAACGGTAATGACCATGAGCAGCATATTAACCGCCGAAGAGTTACTGTCGCCGATATTTTCGATCGACGGTCATCATCGGATATTGATAAGTTTTATTATTATATAATTATTTTTGAGTATTATTATTATTACGTGCGTATGTGTGTACTGTTAAGATGAAGAATCTTGGCACTCACGCCATATTTATATAGATATACTCAATATCATTAGTATTTAAAAATTATACCTTCATTTTATACCACATTTAAACCAATGTTCGGTTTACTATATTATAATTCACCTCATTTATTGACTCTTGCTATATTAATATATTATAATATAAACCATGTGTTTTAAATCGTACGATGCGAGCTGTAGAGTCAACTGTTAGGTAAGAGCTCGATAGCGCAAAACAGTGATATTTTCTAAACATTTTGATCAATAGTACATTAACGCACGCTTATAATTCATACTGGTATTACTAATATTAAAAAAGTAACTAACAATGATCATTATTTAAAATGTACTTATATTATTACAATATACTAATAGACCGTCTCCGCTAAGAATCGTTTATCGTATGCAATGGTTTATCATTGAATTCAAATTAAACATACACATTATATAGTGACTTACTCAAGTACAGACACACTCGATTACTTGACAGCCGCTCTACAGCTGATCACCTATATCCCCTCCATTTTTCTGTATTGCCTTCAAACTGTTTAAGTAATAAAAAACTAAAAAATTTTTCAATCGATAATTTCCTGCTGTCTGTTTCTGGAAAAAAATATTTTTCCTAAAGTTTGGTGGCACTATTTTAAAACTCCCAGTAAAATGTGTCACCTATATCATACGTAACGTTGAATCATATAACAATATAATTGTATCGCTGAAACCAATCTCAGTATCGAGTATTCCGCTCACACGTCTCGCGTGGCAATATTGAACGTGAGGTGGTAGAAATCCAAATACTTTGACCCAATTCGAAAATTCTCTAGGAACCCCGGTGTCACGTTATTATCACTGCGGGCGTCATCGGTAGGCCACAAGAGACGAAGTCGCGCAAAGGGTTGATAATTGCTCCTGATACATAAAATATATATATATACCTATATTATAAATAATGTAGCGCGTCTAAAACGATACGATCGTAGAAAAGTACCCGCCGTGTAGTGTTTTACTAGAGAGTTCTGCCACTGCTGTGGTCCATTTTGTTCCGTTTGAGGAATTCGGAAGCCTTAAACTTGGTTGAATTGGAGCGGGCAAGAATATAGAATCTGATGACAACGTAGTTAAGTACACCACATGCATATCAGTTGAGTGCTGTTTATTCGGGTCGGATACACAAGCCTCGAAACGCGTAAAATGGATTACGTATTGTACGCAATAGTGTAACGACTGTAGGAATTAAAAATACTTGAATGATGTGTAATATTAATCGTAAACTACATTATTAAAAACTAATATTCTATGTTTTATTTTATATATATATATAAAAAAAAAAAAATTAAATGTACAATATACTTACTTGTAATGTTACAATAATATAATTTACAATCTCAATGGATTGGGAATTTCATAAAAAAAAGCTTTAATTTACATTGTGGTATTTGTTTGTAAGTAGTAATTTAATTATTTCAAAAAATTTTTTGCAGAATAATATGTTTACATGTAAACAGCTGAACGTTAATTTCAAACAGGAGACACGCATTCGAGTAATATTATTTTTAGATTACTTTCTATTCATGAAAATTCCTACTCAGATTTGATAATATTCTTTTTTTTATGTGGGTGTTGTATTTCACATAATTTTTTCCATTTTAAAATGCATGTGATATGTTTCAATTCGTCTATAACTATAAAAATAATGCTAAGTTTGCAAATATATTTGTTTATTTTTCTTTTTGGTTATATTATCTTTATTTTTTATTGATGCATATTGTACTGTGCTTATTTCTTTCATCAGTTAAATTTATTTTCAAAATTTCTTACATAGACGATACATTTTGAAAAAAACACTTTTTCACAAAATCAATTAAATTGTGTGTTATATCTTCAAAAAATGTATGATTTATTTAGTAACACATAAACGTGATTACTATTCGTTATCGTGTGCGTTCCATATTGAATTTTTTATTTACAATTATACACAAAATATTCAAAGAGGCAATTTTAAATTTTTATTATAATTATGTGAATTTTAATTTGTTTATTTATGAAAAAAAATATCATGTTGATTTTCTAAAAATAAATAGATAACTTTTAAAATTAATTTCATTTAAAGACTAAAAAAATAAAACTATTAACATTATTAAGTTGCAACAATTAAATAGTGTTTAGACTCTCTTTAGACTTAATAATAAATTTTAACTTTTTCAAATTTAATTCAATAGTTTTTAACTTTAAACTCTCGCACATATATATTCCTGAATGGAAGAATAAAAAAAAATATTTCATATTAAACTATTTCAAAGTTATATCATAAAGCATTGTTTGAAATAAATACACATTATAATTATATTAAAAAAAAAATATATATTGAAAATTAACAATATATGTTAAGTGAGTGTAAAAATTTTAATATTAATTACTCACCGTAACTAAAATACGGTATTTTCCACGGTTAATTATTTCGATTAATAAATTATATTATGAATGGAATCTACCTATGTTATAAATGCGTTTATTGGTTCTCAAATTACCAAAATGAATGCTAAATGGATTTAAATTCATACTAAATATACACAAACTAGCTAATGTTTTACAAAATATAAAATATTTATATTATGTTTAATGTACATAGTGTTTTATCAGAATTTATAATAATATTAACAGCCATATCAATTTCAAGCACTTTTCACGTATATAAAATCCATGACCTATTAGCTTGCATTTATCTATTTTTTTTATACAAATTAACTATTATTTATATAACACATGTTTTCAAATATTTTAATAATACTACATGCCAACATTTAGTATGGGAAATATTACATACGACATCCAATGTTTGATTATTTATACATTGAGATGACACCATCTGAACTTAACACCATTTTAAAGATAATCTATGAACTATAGTACGACTGAAACGTTTAACCAAACAAAACCTGATATGACATAATATAATATGATATTGTTGAACTTACTTCTCAACTCTTGAGGACTGATCAATTTTCAATGAAATAGGCGTTTGTTACATATACAGTATAATTCAAATTGTGTTATTATTATTCTTATTTTATAAAAATATGATTAAACAGTTTTTCTTTAAACTAGTTTTAAAATTAAATATATTAGTTTTCATTTAACAACTTTTAGGTATACGGAATTCAAACTAACTAATCTACCAAAAACATTGTAGTCTACTTGCTTTAAATCGTCAAGTACGAGCTTATTAAAACAAAATATATATACACTGTATGGATACAGATTGTTCCAGAAAATGTGTATCACTCTAATTATCTCTGTAGCAAATCAATTTTAGAATATCTAAAATAAACTGTTTTCAACATTGATCTATATTAAAATGCATGACATTTAATTTGAATTTTCTTATATGCTAGTATACGCTACTGTTAAGTCACAAGTAAATAATAGAATTTATGTGCCAAGGTCTTATAAAAATATTATTGGTATGATAAAGGGCTTTTTGAAACCTACAATGTTATAACGTATGTTCAATCAAAATTTTAAAATCTCCATTACAGAAATGCACAACTATTGCCTATACATTGCGCCGTTAAACTTATATCTTAAGATATCTAGATGAAAAGGATTGTTACAATATGTTATGATCTCCTTTCACCCACTAAGCTACAACTAATATTGTTCGTCCTGATAATAATTTTCAAATGAATAATAAATCTATGCATTTACAAAATAATATTTTAAGAGAAGTTTTTTTTGAAATCAATCTTTCTTCGACACAATTTACAACTCTCAGACAGTTGTTTTTTAAGGTATGGAAAATTATACTAAAACATCGAAACATTAACTGTAAAAACTTGATTTATAATAGTTTAATATATTCATATAACATTTTATTTACTCATTTCACCGACAAGTTTTAGAGAAATAAAAATAATAAAAGGAACATCATTGTAAAATTAGTACATTTCTCGTCATGCTAATAAAATTATATTTTCTACTGCTATCGATGTTTTTTATTTCATACTACCTATTAAGTTTTTCTTGGTAATGTTAACGTATAAATATCAAATCAAACAAATCATTCAATTTATTATTAGCGCTAAAGTTTTTGATACCAAGTATATGCTACTCTAGTTAGAAACCAGTACAAATACGATGTCTATAATACAGTACATGCAAATATTTTCTTACTGTTACCAAAACTTGTTCATATTATTATTCCAATTAAATTAAATATTTCGCTTACGAATTACAGAATTAAAATAATTCATATTCAATAATCTCATCGTCAAGTTGGTACAACTCATAAAAATATGCGTTACGTTACAATGTATTATATTTTTGTTTAATCGAAGCTATATTGAGTTAAGCCTAGATTTATTACACGATGGGGCAGGGCGTAGGGCCATTTAGTAAAATAAATTAGCTAAAATGTTCTTTAATGCATTTTACGTTCGTCTGTCCGAACTATTAATCAATGAGTATTGTGTAGGTTTTAATAAAACGTTTCAATTATGCCGTATGAATGTCCTGTGCTATCAATTTTAGCAATTAATTGGACTTGTACGTCTTCTAATTTCCCACATTATAAGTTGTCATAAAATAAGAATAGATTTATACTTGACATTTATGAATGATCAATAACAAACAATAATGTATTTAATTAACAGTTATTAATATTTTAGTGCAAACGACAAGGTAAAACGATGGTTGGATGGACTTTTCGTTTTGTATTTATATATATATTTATTTATTTATTTGTTACTTCTAGTATGATATAAAAAGAGATGCGCGTGTCTGCTATATATTTTTATTTATTTTATATTTTTATTATTTTACACGCAGCCATATCGGGGTTGCGCGAAGAAGAAATTCGATTAAAAATGTTCGCATTAAATTCAAACATGTGATTCTGAAGGCATATTTTATTATATATATAATACAATACTTACGTGACTGTGTAAAGTTATACATGTCAGACGTACGCGTTAGTTTTTTTCAGTGAAATGAACCGATAATATTATTATATTTGCTATTCCAAATAGGACTCAGACGTGCGTAATGTTTTAATAGTCACAGCTGATTTTTCACCGTGTTTCGTGATACCACTGATAGTCCACTATGATGCGATACACAATAATAATTTGCGCGTCATTACGTGTACAATATAATATAACTTAATTTGTACAGACCACAGAGTGATTCAGCAATAATGCTCGACCCCTAATTTTTCTCCCAACAATGAATTTATTCAAATTCTGATACATTGGACGTTCAATTAAATTTACACTCCTTGTTTTAAAATTATTGTATTTCATTGTGCTATCTATTTTAAAAGTATTCTATGGCAATACAAACTTATTTTTTTCAAATGAAAATTCACCTTTTTTGATGTCAAGAATTTAGTGAATAATTATTGATTTTATTTTTCACTTATAATTCTCAAACTATTTTTACAAATTATAAGTATTAATGGATTAATATTTATCACTATAATTTCAATGTATCATTAAAACTCATTATTACTCAACTCAACTTGAAATATTTTAATAGTAATATCGTGCAATTGATTCAATAATCCGTATTTTAAACGTAAATATTTTAGAACCAATATTTGTACGTTACATATTAAGATTATGGGACATCTTTAAATTTTATTTTGTATAAAATATACAACTTCGTCAAAATAATTTTTTTTTTTCGAAATAACAAAAACTGACAGAGAAAATAAACAATTTATGTTAAAAAAGAATTTCTACCTCAAATACAATAGTGTATAATGCGAAATACCGTTTATTTTTTTAGGTTTTTTTCTTATTATGATACAGGTAAACTAGAAAACAGAATAGCGTCCGTCTACCCTGTAAAAATATCTATTTATAATAAGTGCAATATATTATACGGTTATAATAATTGAATTCTAGTAAACGCACAAAAGTATTTACGCGTGCAGAGCATTTTTATATTATAACAAATAAAGGGGCTGCGTTTTTATTTTACTTTTTTTTTTCTCCAGGTGTCGTGGATCAGAAAACGTGACCTGCACATATTGACCGTTGGCATACTAACGTACACAAACGACCAGCGTTTTCAATCGCTGCATTCGGACGGGTCAGACGAGTGGACGCTCAGGATCACATCTCCACAGATCAAAGACTCGGGAACGTACGAATGTCAAGTGAGCACCGAACCGAAAATCAGCCAAGGATTCCAGTTGAATGTAGTCAGTGAGTGAATTATAAAAATATTAATACAATTAATAATCTGCGGACTTTTTTGAAAGAAAAAAAAGGAGAGTTACCACGACTAGGTAAGTAAAATCGAGTTGTGACTTTTGTGCGTGTGTGGATATGTATGTGACGTGTTTGTGTATAGTGACAATACTGACATAAGTAAAAAACAGTGTTGTGTACGTGACTGAAACCAATGGAATGTATGTTCGGTCTAGGCGGACTAAATATTATGCATACAACATAGTATACAGAGTGATCAATTAGGCATACACGTTGCCTACTCCTATTTTAAAAAAATTGTCTAAGTTATGCACATTTTGTATGACTTCAGATTATTTAAATTTATTATTATATAATATGCTTTAAAATCCATATTTAAAATGCCCATATTTGTTTATTTTATTTATGAAATATACTCGTGTGACGATATAGACTTCTCAGTATATGATTTGATTTAGAAAACTTATTATGCTTATAGCAAATCAAAAAAATAGAAAAAATACACGTAGTGCACTGCTTAAGCGTGCAAATTATAAAAAAAAATATTAAAGTATACTTTTGAATTGTAAAATTTGAACAAATTCGTAATTTATTATAGAATTACAAAATTGGGAGGAAAGAGTACCTATACTTGGTAAAATTACTCAGTATAGTTTGATGTATATGTATATATATATATATATATATATATACACACACACATAAATATATAAATATTATGTGCCATGGATCGTAAAAGTTCGGTTTTCAACAACTTATGCGCCGCTCAAAAATTACACACCCATGTACCATTATATCAGGCAGAGAATTTTGTTCGCACGCACGTGTGTGCGTACATGCGTGTGCGTGTGTGCGTATGTATTTGAACAAACGGTACCACTGCTTTTGTTATTGTGTACAACACACCGCCACAACCGACAATAGCGGAAATACCTCGTATTGTTATATATTGCGATGATCTCATACGGTATAATATAATATGTATATAAGCATTTCCATTTTTTCCCTTCGCCGAATCCAGATCAGATCAGTTAACACCCTCCTATACCGGCGTGTGTATAATAGCATAATATATTGTAAATTTTTCACCATCGCTTGAATACCCCGCGAAAACCGTCCGTTGCCGAATATTATCCGACGAGCACAATGCGACTTGTTAAACATTTGCGTTATTATATTATACGCATATATAATATATATATATATATATATATACACGCGTTGTAGGTATATCCGTTAACCGCGCTATACAAGTAGTATATATTATAAAAACTTTAATTCCTCGCATAAAGTTCGTTAGAATATTATAAATACGAGTTCGAACAAAATTAACGCTGAGTAACTAGTAAGAATAATTACATTTTCGACATTTTCGACATTATTTACACTATTTATAAATACTATATTAACTTCAGCGTATAATATTATGACGATACGACATAATACTATATTTTACTGACTAAATAAAGTCATAATTAAAATTCATAATCGATTCTAAAGACTTTTTAATGCAAATCTGTTCTTAAATAATTGTTATGATAAAGTAATAGTATATTAAATTTTAATATGTATACACATAAATGTATATATGTGTTTGTTTAAGCTATAAGATTCATAAAAAGCTATAAATTATTTTCAGACCGTAGTTATGATTTCCGTAAGTAAATAATAATTTCGAATCATCGATTGATTTACATTAATACAAATATTGAACAATTAATTAATAATTTTAATAATGTTTTTAATTCTTTGAATCAATCAATTTCAACCATTCGTCTGTTTATTTGCATAAGATATAAAATATCCATGTAACTCAACATGTTTTTGAAAAAATACTGCTGTCATATGGAATGAATTAACTTCAATGTTTGATCAACAAATAAAAGCCGCAACTATTAATTATTCTTAATGTTTTTATAATATACTTTAAATACAATTTAATGAATCTATGGTTATATTAAATATAAAATTTTATTACTATAAACTTTACAAAGGAAATAAAATAAATGTTTTCAACAGTAAAACATTGAAACATAAATGTTATAAGTTTTCGTAATTTTAAGTGTTTACTATAGCAACCTGTATTTATAATTCTTAAGTTTACGCGTTTAAGTAAGATATATTTCAAATGGAGTTTGAACTTTATTCATTTATTTACATAAATAGATTTTATTTTATTGAAGATAAACACAACATAATATATTTGACTCTGTCCGTCGTAAACCATAATTGATTGTGTACCTTCGTAAAACAATCAACATTATAAAAATAACAGAAACGAAATAGACTCTTGCCTCATTCAGCATTATCTGCTTTAAATTTTTATTATTTAAATCATATGTTTTCAAATACAAATATACATATTTATTTATACTTAAAAGAAAATTAAATCTATGAGTTATAAGCATACTTTAAAATATTCAAACTATATTTTTTTTATTATTATTATGAAAAGAATTATGTATACCTTATCTATATTCTACATTATATTTTTATTTGCAACTATGACTTTAAAAAATACATTTTACTTGGAAATTCAATCAAAAGATCAATTTAGTATAATAGTATTCTTCATCATCCTAAACAATTGACAATAATACAACAATTAATAATTCACTGAAGAGATTGTCTTTGAAAAATAAAATTACGTTTTATTTTCGAATTTTCAAAATATATATATATATAAAAATATAATAATAATAAAATAGACTAACTGACTAACGCGTTGGCAATGTAAATAAAATCAACAGAAGACGTGTTTGGATTTCTACGTAAAAGGTGTACGTGAATCACGGAAGTAATATACATTTGCCTAAACATTATAATATTATTGATTATGGTTTCGATATGAAATTGTAACTTTTTGTGAATAAGTTATGTGGAAAATAAAGATTGCTCATTAAAAATGTCTTTAATCGCATTTTGCAAAAGTAAATAACTCAATATTGATTATAGTTCACGTTGCCGCTTTCATTTACAAAACAATTATTCATTAAATTTGCATATTATTGAGATATTCTTCTTTACCTTTGTCAAATAGTATTTTATTCTTATAAAATATCTTCATTACTTTTATTCTGAAAATGTCCACAGGAGTATAAATAAAAAAGAAAAATTATAATGAAAAGAAAAAAATCGGGCAATAACCAAAATATTAGAAAAAAAAAAATGAAATTTTTGAAAACCGAATATGTAAAATAATTCCCAATCATAATCAAACTTATAAAAATTATTTTAAATTGTTCTTATTTTAATAATAAAAAAAAAAAATAATAACAATAATAATGATAATATTGTTTCAGGAATAAAATGATCGATTGACAACTTTAAAACTGATGTATTAAATAACTTTGCGAATATATCAATTTAAGTTCGGTGGTTAATTAAAAATTCACGATGGTTTAATAAAGAGTCTTATCTTTCAATTGAAATGTAGACATACTAAAATTTATTTCAAAAACCACACAATAAATTGAACATATTTGTAATTTAAATGATGTACGTACCATATTTTCGAAAATTAATTAGTGATTACTTATCAAAAGTTGTGCAATGTAAATACCGCTACCACGTTAAAAACTTTTAAATTGATTTTATCTGTTAAAAGCAAGATTGACGCATCGGTTTAACCTAAAATCTTAGCATACAATTTTAATGTGTATTACCATTATTGAATTTTTACAATATTTTTGAACCAATAGTAGAAGAAATTTAAACAAGTAGCTACTAAAAAATTAGCTATCTATTCATTTTATGCTCGAGCAAATTGAGCTCTATTCGTCTGTGTTTGTGTCCATCTTAGTATTATGAAAAATGTCTAATAGCGATTCTCGATTCCAGACTTTATTCAACAGAAATCTTATAGGCATTTAAATTTTGTATCCTATATTGTTCTACTGCTGTGACGCTGTTGATATTAATAGTTTCCGTGACATCTGGCGAGATGTCGTTTCCCTTCGACACTTGTTTCTCTTTATATTGGTTTTTAAATCTTATTCTTTAATCCCTTAACTTTTTGTACCGAGTAAAACTCATTTATTTATTTTCTTATTTGATTACCTTTTCGTTCCAATAACGCAACACCGTCAGATCAACAAAACGCCTTGGTACTGTGTTATATTCTAATCAAGCGCAGTTCGATACTTTCTTGCGTTTGTTGCGCGGACTGGTGCTTCTTGGGATTATGTATGCATAACACAGCTGTTATGTGCGTTTACTATTTATTACACAGATATTAAGTGCATATTATAGTTCATGTAGTAAAGTGAACTGAAAACGTAGGAGATCAAAGGACAAGATTTCTAGATTCAATTTTACTCGATTGGTTTCAGTTCCACTACAATCACTGTTGTTTGGTCTCATTGCCTTGTTATAAATAGTAGTTATTTAATACCGCCTTATGTTATGTGACACACAAAACGATTTATGGCCGTTCTTAACGGGTGACAATACCGTGATGTGGTGGTTGTATGACTGAAAACACTACCAAACCTAGAAACCCTTTTACGAGGAAGCCTTTTGCAATCATAGTGCGTGCAAAATATCCAAAAATGTATTACGTTATTTTATACCTGAGTACGTGACTGCAATAGTTCCAACACGTTTAAACACTTTTTCAGCAATCGAGCGTGTTCTGCCGGTTGTTTCTAGTTTCTTTGATATTACGCTGGTATTTTGAATAATTTTCTCTCTTCCGCTTGTTGCGGTCATCAGAATAAAATGCATTTTATTTGAATGATATGATTACAATGCCGATGTATTCGCACTCAGAGTGGAGTTTATTTGTGTTGTACTCAAATTAGTTGTTCCGAATATCATTCGCATTACCGCAGTCCTAATCATTTCTTCTCTCATCGAATTCGTCAATCGGATTTATTCTTTATTTTTATCTCATATTTTATACTATGCGGTGCGTGTTGTTAGTAATATCTGTCACTCTGCGCCCGAAACTTCTACTAGTCTTGCTTTTTCATTAACTACTGACCTTCTGTTTTTCTGACAGCGACACCCAATAAAAGAAAAATCATTTTTGTCAATTTTTTCAATCTTTTGTTTCTCTTAAATTGTTTGACGATCTGATGAAAATCGTTCTATAGCATAAATAAAAGTTGGTTGACATCATTTTACCAAAATATTTTTCTTTCATTATCTTTTGTTGAGTTTCACGTAATTTTTGTAATTATAATTACTTTGTTCAGCAATAACTATTACAATTAATGTTGAAAATTAATTTTAAAAGATAAGTGGTTTAAAATCAGTTGTATCCCGTTTGGATTGGTTCCATATAATTCTCCAGAGGTTAAGATTACTTTATATGAATTTATAATTATAAATAATAATATACGATTATTATAATATGAATATAATATATTAAGCTACTGGCATTCAAATATTATTGAATTTTCAAAACATACTTCACTTTGTATCTTTTACAACTTTTTTCTTTTTTTTAACTCATTGCTCGCTAATTTTTTTTTTCAATTTTAAAGTAAATAAAACTAACTGTAATAGATAACATACATATTGTAACATTAAACATTTATTTGAACCTCTCCCATATTATTTTTAATTGAGTTTATTTATTCACTGTCGTTTTGTATTTTTTTTTTTTTTGTAAAAAACGTTGTTTTTAGTTAATATTTACAGTTCCAGTGTGAGAAATTAACGTAAAATTGCATTTATAAGTTCTAATACATATTAATGTACAGTTATAGTAATGAAACTAATTTTAACTGACGATAAATACATCTAATATAAAATAATCTGGTTATCAGTGTTATTAAACTATATTAAACGCTATGGGTAATTTTTATATTTAAAGTATAGTATTGGATTAAAAAAATTGTGTATTCACATATCAATATGCCAAACTCACAAAAAAAATTACATTATAGTTTGTGTTTTTTTTTTTTTTTTTTGCACGACATTGAAACATAAATAATCATAGTGTGAATTGGGCGAGAACAGTACTCCATAAATCATGGATTCTAAATTTTGAAAATAATTTTTTCGGGATGTACAAGTATAGAAGGTGCCAACTCAAGATATTACCTTAATGGACTGAAATAAACTAAAAACCATTGTCCGATGATTCTATTGTCCAAAAAATATAATGGTTTTTCAACAAAACTGTTACCATTGAATAGAATAAACTTAAAAGGTGTGCACTGAACTTACTAAATCAATTTGACGGAAAATAAGTTAACTAAAGTGGACACAAGTTTAGTAAAAATAAATGTTCATTATCTACTATAAACGTTAGAGAAATTCAAATAAAAATATATGCAATTTATAATCTATGTTTATTAGGTTATTTCTTTTACATTTTTTTTTTATTAGTTTATGTAATGAAAAATAACCAAAAACTTTTAGTTTTAGACTTTTTTTTTATAAAAATTTGAAATTGTTTGTTAACTGGTTAATATTATATAATTTAAACTATAAATACTGCGTTTTTCCATTTTATTTTTTTTTTATTTGGTAAAATGAGTTTAAATCCTAAAACGTATATCCGTATCTCCATAGTTGAATTTTTTCTTTTTCGAGTATTAAAAAAGAAATTACAAACAAAATGCTAACATTTCAAATCTAAAAAAAAAAAATGTTTTTTTTTTAAAACTCACATAATTATTAAATGTTGAAAACATCAAAATGAATATATTATAATAGTTCTAATATTATGTGTTTATAATATGGCTTATAATAATAACCATATTTTTGAAAATATTTGAATGTTGTCAATGGTAATTTTATTTACTTCGATAAATTTAAACATTTAAAACATTTATAGTATAAATAATATAATAATTTTTATGAATAATTTAACTGTTTATTAATCGCTAAGTATAGAAATATTAATATTTAATAATTACACCGAATAATTTGTTTGCTTATATTTACGAATCAGCACGTCATATTTTTAATTTCATACACTAAAATAATATATTTTTCGAAGAGTATTTTAGTCTAAAAAAAATAATTTTTTGGAGAAATAGTTTACTATTTATAAGTCACTTATCTAAAATTCAACTTTTATACTTCCAAGTACCTACTCCGAAAATATACTGATTTGAAATAAGAAATTAAAAATGCATGTTGCCATTAAAAAAAACTTAAAAATCCATTAATTTAAAATGATTAAATAGTTAAACATGGTTTTTTGTGAAAATGTATTATTTTTAACATTATTAAATTATGTAAAAAACTAAATATTTTAAAAATTGTATTTATGTCTTATAAAGATATGAAGAATGAAATATTCAAAATTTATATATTTCTATTATCCCTGTGTCTGTTTAAGTATTTTTAATATTTCTTCTAAAATAAAATGATAATAAATTATTACTGAGCATTTTAGGTTTTATTATAAATGTTGTAGTAGTATATCTCTAAGATTTCAAATTTTGTAAAAGTTATTTGAAAATTATTATTGTCAACAAAATTATCTTGTTATATTATTAAAAGTGTTTTAATATTTTGAAAGCACAATTGTAGATCATATTATTTACTAAAATGTGTAAGTGGATAAAATTGACAGAAAATCTCTAGTCAGAAATAAATCAGTTTGTTTAAATTTATTTTATTTACATGGATGATAAATTCTGTTCAAATATGTTGGTATAAGTAAATATATGTTTTTTCTGAATAATTCCAATGAATTTCGCTTCAATTATCAGTAAAGCGTTTGTCGAGTTTCTATTGGCTAGAAGTTCAACTTTACCACATAACTACGAATTCCGTTCATGTACTTAGTACTAATAAAACTTTGAAATCAATGGTCCATATTATTGTGACTCTTATAACATATAATACTAATGAAATTTGTATCAATGAGTAAAGGTACCAAATTATTAATAGTGTTTACATTTTTCTATCTCTCTTATTTTTCTATTTTACTTTCTTTTATCGCTTTACTCTTCTAAAATGTATTAATTATAAACCATGTCGTAAAACTTATAAAAAATTTACACTCCAGACTAAGTATACTTATACAATAACAAAATAAAAAGATGCCTGTTTAAACACAGACCTTGATCATGATTTCAATTAAGCGAATTAATAAGTACTTTAATGTAGTTTTTGTGTAGCCAGTCGTAAGAGTGCAGTTTATGCAGCATAGCTACAGGCTACATCCGGCATTGCATTCACATTATAATAATATAAAAACAAGAAAAAACACAATATACAAACAATAAATATAAAGGTTATACTTCTATATGCTAATACTAAAAAATGTTGCCAAGTATTATATAATCATAAAAGTTACATCAAATAATAGTTCAGTATTCTATGTCTACTTTACACTTGTTTTTTGCTACTTTAATTTAAATTAAAAAAAACTGATCGATAATTAATTGTATTTTATCATTAGTATTATATTAATGGAACTTTATATACTATAAAAAATATTTTTAAATTTCTCGGAGGTATAAATGTTATATATATTTATTTAACGTTTTTACTTAATTATTTTTTTTTTTTTTTTTGTTTAAGTACCGGTACTTGGTTGTTATATTTTTAAATTTCACTAAATTAAAATGTAATAATTTAACATAAATTATTATTATTTTATAAAATGAAAATTTTGAGTTTTTCCATTTTTTTCTGACACGTAATTTTTACCATAAAGTCTTGTTAAAACAATACTTATTAATGCAGTAGAGTGCCTTGGGTGATGATAAACTGGACGTTTCATTCATGTAGAAAGTATATTATAAAAAAATAAAAATATATTTATATAATTTTTAACCCTTTGAGCAAAGAAAAACTCGAAACTTAATGATAATAATTTAAAGGATTCAAAAAATTATCCATTACTTACTATAGTATACATTCTTTTATATACGCCTGGAGTAAGAGTTTGTGACCGCCTATGACATCACGTCTATAAATTATGTCATTCTCGATAATATGTCATTGGGCACAGTACACAAGCACAAAATAGTATCCGCATATTAATAACGTTAAGCTTTATAAAAATAATTAAAAACTCGCGATTAAATGTAGTTAGGTATCTTACACCAATTATGGTAAATAAGGCTATCTGATTTTTTTTTTTATTCTCTCAACTGTTTTTATCAGTAAGAGATTTTCATTTATTATTTTTCTTAAAAATATTTTTACAAAATATAAGTTCATGAAGTTTTCTAAAAAATAAAAACTCCTTGTAAAAAAAACACAAAATAATTGTTTTTATTTATTACAACAATAGTATTCGATTTACTATCATTACCGCATCGGTTTTAATACGCTAAAGGCTGTTTTTGCCTTTATGTATATATTATCATAAAAAAGCAATACCTGCAGCACATACGATTCAACAAAGGCGACAATAGAAACGGTTGGAGATTTTGAGATAAACGCACGTGGTTTATACACCTCGTTAATATAATATTATGGTATAATATAATCATTATAATAATTTTGAACGTAATAGAAATCAGTTTATTTTTTTCGTTCGTTAAATTTCGTGATATGACATCGTTATCGATTCAATAAACAATAAAATAATATTAAATTGCAATAATAATTGTCAATATATAACTCAATTTCAAAAACGTGATTTTATTGAATAGATATTTATAAAAAAAAAAATATTGATTCAAAGCACGACGAAATCGCATTTTAAATTATAACAACCCTCTCCCACACACACACACACACACACACACACACACACACACACACACATAAATCCATGCTTTAGGTATTCCGATTACAATATTATATTAGTTTAAATTCTCAATATAAAAGTACAAAATCCACCTAAATTAACTGATTTTGTACACTCTAAGAAGAGTAATACCTCTAATTAAATACAATTTTGGTGTTTTCTAACGATTTTTGTTTATACACATACTTATTTTCACTAATTACACATTATTTTTCTTTACCTCCATATACGCACACATATACACGAAATACATACAATATAAATATTAGATAAAATGCATAAATGAAATATCACGATGACGTGTACATTTACGTAATGAATATATATATATATATTATATAAATATTATACCGGCTACCCACAACCTAAAAACTGTAAATCCTTTGTATAAGCTAGGTATATCTTTTTGGTAAGAGACCAAAACTAAACTATAGTAGGAGCATGTCATATTTCGAGAATTTGAAATTTTAACACGTTTTAATTTAGAAAAAATGAAATAATTAATTTTTAGCATTTGATAATAAATCAATTATTTGTCATAAATATTAAATAAAATAATAATTTCTTTATATTTATGAATTATCAGTAATAATTTATCATATTTAAATACAATACAATTTTATTTAAATTAGGTTGACATTTGTGTCTTGTGTCAACTTAGCTTGAATAATCTTAATATTTTAGACATTTATAGTTTTTAAAACCTATTATCGTTAGATAATATTGTTACGATTCTGTATATCTAAATCGTACTCTGTCCTTTAGGTATGACACAATTCATATGCTGAGTGTGAGGAATGACGATAGTTATATTATTTTCAAATTACTCGTGTATATAATCGTAATAATAATTTAATTTCTGAAATACTTAAATTATATATTTATTGTACAGGTCATATAAATAATTACTCAAGTCGAGCATTTTAATGACACATAGGTGCAATCATTTAAATATTATTGAGTTGCTTGTTTTTATAGCTATTATAATTTATAAGAATATTGCAATTCAAAATCACTGAAGTCATAAATTATTAAAAAACCGTGGCACCAATCTTTCTTTCATAACACAATGTTTTTAAATTATTTAAAAAATCATATAGAAAACTTAAATATAAAATTTGATTCTATTTTTTACCACGTAGGTATCAATAATATTATATTATGAATAATGTGACTATTGACAACAATGACCGCATATGTATGGTTCGAGGTTGGGACGTGAACAAAAGTCGTAAATAACTCAATGGTGTAAAAAAAAATCCATAAATATATATTAATTTTTTTTTTTTTTTTTTGTAGTATCGAAAGCCAAAATCATCGGCAACACAGAAATGTATATCCGGAGTGGTAGTGACATAAATTTGACGTGCGTTGTTCTGGAAACGCCAGACCCACCCAGCTTCATCTATTGGTACCGAGATAGGGATGTCATTAACTATTCAGGACGCGGTGGCATTAGTGTAGTGACTGAGAAACAGACACGGACCAGCAGACTACTGATATCCAAGGCACAGCCACCCGACACTGGAAACTACACGTGTGCCCCATCTGCCTCAGATTCGGCAAGCGTTACCGTTCACGTCCTAAACGGTAACTATGTCTTAATATTTTATACTTAAGGTTTACCTGGTAAATATGACAAATTAAACTGTAATAATATTATACTTCAATATAAAAATTATCATATACTCCTGTATATATCTTTATTAATTATAAAACTATTTCATTTCAGTAAATATAATGCTATAAAAAAAATAATAATAATAATATTAAGTAAAAATAAAAATAACAATTATGAGTAATTTATCATACAATTACAATTTATTTTTAGTCATTACAAACATAATATTACCAAAGACAAATTAGGAGGGGGTCTGATAAGCGGAGCAAGCAAGGGATAAAGTCCTCAAGTATATTTTAATAAATTATAATATTATTACTACTATTATGATTTCAAATCAAATTATTTTTATTTACAAATTTCAGACGAATTACGCTCATGTTTTCGTAAATGAGTTAGTCTCTATTTCAGTCAGTACATTAATTCGTCTTAAATCTTTCATACTTAATTATGAGGTTGGTCAATAAAGAACAGTGATTTTTAAATTTTCAAGTTTATGTACGTTTTCCTGAAAAAAAAAAAACAATCTTATCAATTATTAATTATCATATTATAACGTCTGTATAAATAATGAAATAATAATAATAATAATAATATTATATTAAAAACTTGAACTCCAGTCTGCATTGCATTGTCAGCGGTCCATTATACAATCATAAATATTAAACCGATTTTAAACAAACAATAATAATAATAATAATACATTAAAAATTTAAATCATAGTTGATAATATTATTTAACTTAATAATCTTAATTGTATGGGTTCTAAAGATTTATTGTTTTTTTATAAATTTCCTATATAATATAATGATTGAACCAAGAAAAAAATGATATCACTGCATGCAGTTAATCAAAATGAAATACAATTTAAAAATATTCTTAAACAAATCTTTCTGGTTCTTAAAATTAACAAAATACTCATATAATGTGTAAAATTAAAATTTTTAGGAAGTCTAGAATTAATTTAAGCGTGTTAATTCCAATTACACTTATGCATTATAATAATATGCAATCAAAATTAATATCATGTTCGTATATAGATAATTTTTATTGTGACAAATTTATAATTTCAACTAATATGAACACTGCAGAAATTAAAAAAATTAATGGATTCAATAATTTGTGTGGCAATTAAAAAAAAAAAATCTTACTCAAAATAATATGTTTAATTCGGTGGTTGTTCGTGTATATTCAATGGACGCTTTCGGTTTGATTTATCCTCTTTCCGTACCCTAATTTGTACCACATATCACAGAGACCATTTGTCCAGTATCTCATTAGTCGTGTTTTTTACACGTTTCAATAATACAATAAAATTATTATACTAACGCGATGTCTTGGATAGGCAACTTAGCTACACCAAAACGCTCGTCCGCTTTCAATCCGGTGACTCATAAATCCTAATAGTCATAATCATTCTGATATTATTTTTGCTTTTTTTTCCTTATAACATACTTTACTAATAGGTACAGTATTATAATTATGACACCCTCACAACCTCAATCAACTTCCACTGACTAAGAGTACATCGGGACCGATATTCTGAACAAATCACGTAGCTATGGAAATAGGTAGTTATTATTTAACCAATATAAAACGTGTGCGTATAAGCATTCGGTGTGTACGCATGACAAATTATAATAGTAAAAATTCGTGGCGAACCTAGACCGTTTTCGTGATCAATTAATGTATTATTCATTCGCCACTGAACTTCGAATATATATCGAAACGTGTTGCATAAACGTTACACGCGTATTTCATCGTGAACAGAAACTATGCGTACGGCACTGTATAATACCGCACAATACAATTTAACCATGATTATAATTTATTAGAAGTAACCGTAAGTCAATATCGGTAGATTACTGTTTGACTGTGGATAATTTTTAATTACCTCAAATAACAATATAAGTTTATTACATTACTATAAACTTGACTTAGCTAACAACGGTTATGGCTTTATTAATAATTCCTTCCAATAACGGTGACGTTATTAGTTATTGCAAATTACAAATCATATTACATCCATACCGTGTGGAATTTTAATCGATATTCTTGCACTTTCGTTTCAAGTGGGTAGCACATTATGTTTTCATAGTGTATTTTAATGATTCTATGCTATTCATTTTATATTATACGACTAAAATAATCGAGTACTGTGTGCGTATGTAGAAATGCGTCCGGCTTTGGTCGACACTCGTTTCAAGAATATACGCTTTAAACTGGTTCGATCAATATAACATTGTCATGTTAAACGAAGAAAAAACCGTGACAACGTAATTTTTCCTTTTGATAGTGATTTTCATAGTCTGAAAAGAAAATACAGCGCCACAATACGATTTATATATTTTATAAAACCGTTTATTTATTATAGTAAATATCAAAATTTCAAACATGAACATAATGTATTAAATGGCTATATTTATTTAACAAATATGCTCGAAACTCTTAATCGTATTACCTTTATTAAAAACAACTCAACAATATCTATAAAAATTTTCTGATTCGAATGCGCGTTTTATTAAATAGTATACAAAATTGAATTTATCCAGTTTTGTACACTAACCGTATTATTTTCTTTGACAAATAATCCTAAGAAAACAAATATTAAAACCTCTTGAGTATCGTAAAACTCAATTAGCTTTTAAAATATATTTTAGAATAAAGTTTATATTTCTAAATAATTTACAGTAATAAAAACAGTTTTATAAAATAAATAATTTACTGCTTTAAACTATTTTCAACTGAATAAAATAGAAACGACTATGTTTCATGATGACGCCAATGAACTGAACATGAAATAATGTGATAAAATTATTCTGTCATTTAAATTTCAAGACTCGGTCAAAATTATTGCATATAACGTTAGACAAAAAAATAAATTATACATTTAAAAATATATCCGTGCACCGTCAATGAAAAACTAATAACAATCAATTTTAAACGAACCCTCAGAGAAATGTCACGCACTTAACAATACGTATCGTATAAATAATATAAACGAAACATAATTGTAACTACATGGACTCCACTTGAAAATAAATTACAACGTCATTATTGTTCGATCGTTTATACATCAGCCTATACATTATATTGTGTTATTATATAAAATAATATCACGCAATAAATTAGAAAAAGTTTAAAATTACGCGAGTGAATTTACAGAAATATTTTACAACCGATCGTGGGTTACCGCTAAACAAAATACCTACGAACATATTATTATATATTTATATTTGATATACGACCCGACATGCGTATCTAATGAATCTGATAATAATTATATTACATACGGTTAACAATATTTTCTTAAATGCCTTTAGCAAATCTTGTTCGACGATACACAATGTAATTTGTGGTAAGGGCCAAGGGGAAAGGATAATGCGTGATCTGATTTTACACAACGATTATGAATGTACCTACTGTAAAGTTTTTACGTAGACGTTTGAAATAACCGTATCATTAACTTACAACTGAAATTATGTACACTTAAAACAAATATATTCTTCAGTATTCGCGTTTGTTGAAATGTATTGCACGTGCCAAAGTAATTTGCGATTACACTCCATTACAGAAGTTAATTATAAAAAAAATAAATAAAAAAAACTCGTACGCAATTACAAATTCGATCAAAAACGAATTAGGTACATGGGTAGAGAGGCTAGTCGTAACCTAAATTTTCATTTTTTGAACTGATTTCCAAGTCTCATCAATAAAAAAAATAAAATAGAGCTCTATCATATATTTAAAACAACAAGTGATATTAAAAAAATAAATTTTATTGTGTGTTTGATTGCATATGTAACATTCATATTATCAAAATGTATACTTACTAAAATAATGTCTCATCTTATAAAAAAGCTCAGTTCAACATGGGATAATCCATTTAATATAGAAATATTCAGAATCATTGAAAACTTTGACGATTTTGAAAATATTGCTTTTACTGAATCTTTAGCCAATACAAAACAAAATTTTTCAAATTATATTTTCTTTATTATTTTTATTGTTTTTTTTTTTTTTTTTTTTAGGCTTATTAAATTTATATTAAATTTAATTTTTTTTAAATATTCCGATTTATAAAAAACCAAATTTACATTATAAAGCATTTTAAGTTTAGATGAGCGTACATAAAGTACTTGTTAAACATTTTATTTTTACATATTTAAATACTTCAAATAATATTTTAATTTAGAATGAAGAAGTAAAAATGCATGTCGTCAATTATAAACTTTAAAAAAAACTTTTTACTCTGGGTTGTTTTTAAAAATAATACTTAAAAATATTATCGTTATTTTTTTTATGTTGTTCTTTAAATGACTTAAAATTATGTTAAAAAAATATTTTCAAAGATGCTAATAGTTTTTAAAATAATGAGTTTTATATTAAATGGATCATTCAGTATACTCAACTTAATCTATATATTTTAATATGATCAGTGTCAAATTAAAAATTATTAGAGCTCGAGGATATTTTTTCTCATACTGACTATTATAATTTTCTATGAAATAACAAAAAAGTAACTGAAAATTGTTTTTCTACTGGTGACATTCTTTAAGTATAAAATTATTCAATAGAAATCCGACACAAATTTAATTTGTTTAGCAAACAATTACATTTTATAGTTTTACAAAATATCTTATTGTGATTATAGTGAACAAAAACAAAAAACCGCAGTTATAAAGTAAACACAGTTTTTACCACTTTACTTGGAAAATATCATCGTTAGTTAATACCTTTAATTTATTTATACTCAAAATCTTAATTTGACAATTTATTTGGTTTGTTATACAACTCAATCCACAAATATTTCGATATAAAATTAAAAGTAAAAATGTTTACTTATTGAGTTTTCTTATATTTAGATACACTCAATACTTGGTATATAATAGTACCGTTGTCTGTCACGGAAAATAGAACAAAAATTTTTAGAATCAGTTTCCTCATCTTCAATTTCACTCACGTTTTTATCCTTCAATGTTACTTTTTGTTCCGCCTTGTTACATTACATACGGACTTGATTTACGATTTATGCATCCCTTAATTTATTTTATTTAAGTTTACTTTTAAATTTAATAAAAATATCTCAAGTTAGAACTTAGAACATCTATGGCGACAATACATATATATTTATTTTTATTGATCTTATTTAAGCCTAGCAACTAAGGCCATTTGCTGTGGATAGGAACAGTAGGTTTTTGTGTAAGGTTTGTTTCTAATGTTTTTGGTTAATAGAATTGGAACACATGTGTGTATGTGTGTGCACCATGTATTCGTCACTAAGAACTCTGGTGGTCAGCCATCCGAGAGCTAGCGACCCCGGCCGATGCTTGACCTCAGAACACATTAATGACTGAGGCCAACCTCACGCTACACCAGGCCACGACAATATATTTCTTGTATACCTAATGTCTATTTACATAAGTAAAAAATCTGAATATCAATAATTAACATGATAGACGCTATATTATAATATTAACCCAAACATTTTAAATAAATTAAAAATTTATAAAACAATTTATTGGGATTCATTTAATTTTCATTCTCTGTACAATACAAGAGAGATTATATTAATTTTATAAAACATAAGCTACCCACCAAATTCATATTCGACATCAGCTCAATATTATAATTAGGTACTTTCACTTCTACGAAGTCTTAAAATTGAGCATAAAGTATTGTTTTAAATTAAAATAAGTTATTTTTATGACTTCTTTATAGTTTTATAAAATACGGTCAGAAATCGAGGAAAAATGTAATTACGTTTTGTATCAAAGTGATTATTCACTGTTAGTATTCGATATATTTTATTCTATTGTTTTTTTGTTTTTGTTTTTTTTTTTTTTTTAATACATGCATAAATATTTGTAGTATTCGAGCAAATCTTAAATTACTAATAATAACGTGTCAAAGGAATACGTACCGAAAGTATCCTATAGCACCGTTTTTTTTGAATATTTAAAATAGCTTTTTGTCCCAAACGGTTTTTTGAAGATGTTTTTGGGATTTATATTAGTTTTGGTAGTTAAACGATTACGGAATTTAAACAATATACTATAAATTATATGATATAAATTAAATTTTTTCCGATAGACCATTAAGTTATAAATTAGTTTTCAAAAATGAGATTTTTCAACGATAGTAACGAGGGGGTGGGTAAATTCGTGCAGAAAAAAACCGTCACGGCTTCGTAACACTCCTCCGTCATCAGTTGCCCCTTTCAACTCGATTATAGATCGTAGTATAATATATGTACTCGTAGATACGCATAATATTATATGTAAAAATGAATATTATATTTTATGTATGATGGTGTTTTTAATAATTTATATCTTAACTATCAATGTTATAACTGCTCTCTACTTTGAATACTTACACTTCAAAAAAAAAATTAGAAGTCCCTTTTTTTCATTTTGAGTTATTATAAATGTACCTTTGATATCGCGTTAATATATACCACATATTCGTACGCGTACAGTAAAATTACAATCTATGTAGTAAATACATAATTTATACAAAATCAGATCTAGTATAGCTACATAAGTACATTAGGTACATAGACAATAGTGGGTGTAATAATAATCACTATAATGACCTAGAGTTATAATGTAAACACGATTTTTTTTTTTTTTTTTTAATTAGAATTAAAACAATTCTGATAAAATGTAGGTGTTTCATAATATTTCGATTGATAAAATCTATTTATTGTCTACTTTTGTATATTTTCACAAAATAACATAAATATTTGCATAATATATTACAATGTTTTATTATACCGCATGAAAACTTAAGAAAATAGTTACGCTATGCAGTTTTTAAAATTATAAAAGCGTGTTCCATGACAACCACTGATGTTTCAAACTTGAAAACATAAAATCCCCTTTTTAAATTACACCAGTTCTTACTTTAAAGTCAAAATATAATGTAACGGTTGTATTTTTTGTATTACGTCATAATTGATTGTCTCATTACATTAAATTAAAGTGTTACATATTTAAGCTTTACTAAACTCATGACCACTGAAATATTTAAATCACGCGACAATTACATTTTTTTCGTTACGAAACAATCAATAATAATTGTAAACATTAAATGTCTACTATAATGGTGCCTATTATTTCGATAAAGGTTACGAAAACAAAATTAAAGTTCATAGTTTTTTTATATTTCATAATTATCTACGTAATGTTTCTCCACATTTTTCTTACAAAAATGTTGGCATTTATTTAAATTGATTTTCGCTCACAAACCCAGACCCCCGCCAATACCGATAACAAATTATAATAAAAATACCGACTTTGACAGGTGAACACCCGGCGGCCATGCAACATGGCAACAGCAGCAACAGCGCCGTGACCAGGCTGCTGCCAATTTTCCTGTTGTTCGTGTGTCATTCCATTCAGGTGCTGTTGGTCACTGACCAATGTTTGTACGTGCCGTCTCGCGTCGTCAAACTGGCAAGATGAACGGCTACGCGCAAACACGATTGAAATCATTATTAAAACAATATCATAACTAATCTATGTCGTGTACGCGTGCGTGTTTATACAACGACAATAGTATTTAAGAATGTATAAAATATAAAATGAATTTGTACAATATATTTTTTTTTCTTGTTGGACTTTAGCCCGGCGACTAGGGCCATTAGTTTTTTAGGAGTTATGAACTGTGGTAGGGGTAAGAGATTGATACAGTAGGTTGTTTTTACGACTGTTACGGTTGATAATAAACACGTGTATGTGTGTCGAGGTTTTTAACCACTATGAACCCGGGCGGTCACCCATCCAAGAGCTAGTAGCTGTGGCCGTTACTTAACGTTAGCCAACGCGTCACGCCAAGCCACAAGTGTATAATAATATTATTACGATCATCGCTGTAAAGAAAAAAATCGCAGTCGCCAGCGCCACTACACAGTAAGACATAATATGCTAATAATTGTATGCGGGTACGTTCGACATTATGATGTATTGTACTGCGCGTCGAGTGAATTCTTTGGTTTTCATTTTTTTCTACACTATAATAATAATTTTATTGTTACATATTATTAACTAATGTTATTATTGTTATTGCGTAAGCTTGCTAGAGACGTATTGTCACACGGTTTGTACTCGGACGGCGTTTTACTGTTTAACGTTCGTGTCGACGGTTTAAATGATGCGATAAACGAGAGACAGGGACAGAGATATAATGATAAAATATATTACTAATTCTATATTATTACTGTTGCAGACGTAAGACGCGTTCGGGTGGTGGGTGGTCGCATTTTTCGTGGCAGTGGTTTTTGGCATGTCGAAAATACTTTTGTTTTTTGTTTATAACATAAACACACTCATTATAAATTATTATAATATATAAATTATTACTAATGTAACTATTATGATATAAGATAACGGAAACAAATGCGTGCTTGTAAATATTTATACCTACCTATTGATGTTTGGATGTTTGTTTCCCGTATTGTTCCTTGCCGCTTGAATTTTTCACTCGTACGAAAATAATATATATTATTATATACCATGATTTATGATCTAAACGTGTTTCTATCATTATATAATATTATTGTAAGCTGTAATATCAAAATTATTATTATTGCCAATCTATTGATGTTGTATAGTTTTGTTTTGCGTCTGTGACCTGTGTATAAAAGTTTCCTATATCATAGCTGTTCGTTTTCTCATTATTGTGTACAATGCTGGATACTATATATTACATTTACAATATTAATATATTATAATATGTTTGTGTATTATTATCGATTTCGTTATTTTATTAAAACCAATCGTTTATATGTGATGTCGGGAGTTTAATTTAGATTATTAAAATTTTAATGAAAATTATTGATAATAATAATAATAGTGTTTAATTTATTTATCGTTTTTTTGTTGTGTTAATCACTTCCGACCTGTATAGTGTCGTTGTAACGTGTAAATATAATATTATAATTTATAACATAATAATAATAAATAATACTATCATCACCGTTTTGTATATAAGAAATAATATCAGTAATCACAATCAGTATGTTATGTTTTTATTTTTGTCTTAATTAAATTATAATTAAATGTAATAAACGTATAATTAAAAATCTGAATTTAATAGAGATATTTATTAATCAAATCATCTTGGAAAATATCATCCAGAACTTGTGTCTACCGCATCATAGAATAATTAAACACGAAACACGATCGTTCATTATTCATGTCGTCGTGACCACCAACCACTTACATACAGAATACAGCATTTATAATACAATTGGATTTGTCAGGTATATTACCATAAAATTAATTTAGTTTTACATAATTGATTTTTAAATCATTTAAAATATGATAATATTATTTTGTTTCTAAAATATTGAGCAAAATTCTTGCCACTAAATATACCACGAATAATTAGGTATCTAACAAGAATAATATTATATCACTGGAATTTAATTTGTGTAAATTATAACCATGTTAAAAAATATTAAAACCTTGGTTTATTTATTTAAATTTAGACAATAGAATACCCAATTATAATAAAATAAACGTTCACAGTATTAGCAAAATTTGTTTTAAAAATAATGAATTTAGTCCAAAATAGAGTTAGTAATAAAACGCTAACAAAGATTATTAAAATTTAAACAATTCGTTCTCATGGTTATTTATGTTGCATTACATTATAGTTGCAAAATCTTGAATATAAACTACTCATTTCTTATTTAAAGATTAAAGATAGATAACAAAAACTCACATAAAATAGTATATAAATTATGACTCAGAATACATTTTTTATAGAGCCATTATTATTTTTTTTTTACGATTTTACATTTTTTATACTTAGAATTAATTATACGTGTACATAATATCATATAATATTAATACTAAGTATTTTAGTTATAAGTTTATGATGGAGATTGATAATATATACGATATGAAAAAAAATAATATGATATAGGAACCTAGTAACGACACGGTTCTACAATAAAAAATTATGAATAATATTCTCAAAATAAAAGGATAATGTATGTGTGTGTGTATAATATATAGAAACAGATGATAAAAAAAAAAAAAAAAACTAAAATACACCTAAGAAGAATTTTTGCAATCTCTATTAATATATTATAAAGATCGTAAAAGATAGATACTCGAACTCAGGAGATAAGGACAATACAGTGAGTCGATGAATTTTGTTGGTAGGACACACTACCACGTACGACCATTATAAGTATGTAGTTATAGCATTGGTGTTATACTATAAACTTAAATTTATAAGCAACATGATTTTCACTCGATAAATATGGTTATGAGGTGGAATATATTTTTCTTGCTGTAGTAGTTACTAGTTAAGTATCAAAGTAAGTTTAGTACAGATAAACCGTAAATTCAAATAAATACGTGAATGTACGTTTTGTCATTCTTATTTCGTTATTTTTACAATGATAATAATCTTATACTTTGTTATTCAAATCAAAATATGTTTAATATTCATTTTTAATTATAGAAAAACAAACATAAATTACACATAAATAAGATGGTTATAACTTTTTCAGGTATACTTATTAAACGGATATTTAAAAGAAAAGTGATATAATTTTTAGAACAAAAAACAAAGTGATAAAAATTTAATGTTGTAATAAACTAAGTGTCTACCTACACCGATATGAATAACTTTTTTTTTAAACTTTCGTAGAAAATACCTTACTCTTTAATTAACTAATTCTATATTAATATTTATAAGTTATAACTTAATAATAAATAAATAAAAAAAAAGTAATTATTTCATTTTCACTATTTATTATTCTAAAAAAATAAATAAATAATAACCTTTTACATGTATTTATAAAATAAATTTTATTAGAAATAATATTAAAAGTAAAAATTTAAAACCAATCTATACAGGTTTTTTTTTTCATGAAGTGTAATAAATAAAATTAAACATTTTTGTTTAACCAATCCAGATTGTTATTTTTAATAACTTTATATCAAAAATGTAAAATAAAATACTAAAATTATAGAATCAAAAAGTAAGATATTGTGCAAGAATTAAGAAAGTATTATTGAGCAAAAATAACGATTGATAAGAACTAGGTATTCAAAGCGTTGAAAAAAAAAATGAAATAAAATAACAAAACAATGATAATTACTTTTATTCTTAACAAACGATAATAATATTAATAGCCAGTAAAATTCTATAACGAATACATTTTCCTTTTTCATTTGTACAACTTTTATGCCCATATTAAATAACTTAGCTACATATTTATTTTTATCATTAATGTATTACATTTTTTACGATTTTTCATTTACCTTGTAAATATGTAATACATTTTTGAGGTAAATCGTGCTTGTGTAATTATGAAAATTAATTGATAATTAGTTAATTAATATATTATTATAAACCTCAGTTTATATATATATATATATATATATATATATATATATTTATGTTATCTATATCAGTAAAATATGTTAACTCAAGGTTAAATAAATATTATTCTTAGCAATAAACATGGTGTTCTTTGAGAATTTACTAATTTAAAATGAAAGAGTCATGGGGATATTGTAAAATAAAAATTTTCCTGATGTTTAACTTAATGTGATGACTAATATTACTCAATGCAATAGTTTATCCCTTTAGCCCCATAATATTATATTCAAAGTGTTCTAGATTCTAGAATCTAGATGAATCAATTTTTCATTTAAACAACAACATGATGAACCGTCGATCAATTAATTAAAACTAATACAAGCACGTTAAAAAGTTCTTTACTCTCAAAATAAAAAATAATTTTTCTAACATAATAGTAATTATTTTATAGACGACTCGGCAATACTCTCCATGTAAGAAGTATTTTGCTACTCTGTGATCGTAAATCATACGACTTTTTTTAATGTATAAAACGTTACCCGTTACCATGTCTATAATGTTTATAAAAGATGTACTGAAGGTCCGTTGATAAAAACAAACCATGATACATATTAATAATTATAATATCACTATACGATATATGTATATCATTGGAATCGGTGTTGATACAGTAGTCAGAAATTATTGCAAACTGCAAGCATCATTTAATTTTTGGATTTATTTCGAAGTGATTATATATTAATACGTTATTAATTACGCTATAATATAGTATTGCAATCAAATATGATTTTTATCGAAGCGATTTAATTTTTTTTTCTAATTATAACAAATATTTTTTCCATTATTAGAAAAAGATTTTTTTTTTTTTTTTAACATCTAATCATTATAAAATTAGATAACTGAAGAGTTTCGTACAACAAAAGACTGTTGAATACAAATATATCAATTAAAAATGTTAATTGTTTTTCGAAAACTTTATAATACGAGAATTATTAACAACGAGTAATTAGATACACTGAAACAACTATTAATTTAATGTAATTCAGAAACTATCTGTACAATAATCGTCACGTCCATTTAATTTATAGACATTTAACGACAAGTCGTTTTATTAGAAATTTTAGTCACGTTTATACCTACTGCACAATAAAAACTATTTATATTAAAAAAAATCAACAAACTATGATAATATCTTTAATAATACATTTAATGTCATTCAAAGCAATGTGCAACATATTATGTCGTCGTGAAAACGAGTAAATTTGACAGTAACCATTATTAGTGGTACAAAAACTTAATGTTGTTGTAGTTCACGTATTGGATTTTTAGATAAAAATGTATAGTGATTCCTGTACATGATACATCCCTAAAAATAATTTTTGATACACGACATTATATCATAAATCTGGTATGTTTATGAGTATTCGATATTGTTTGTTTTTCTATCAAAATATACTTGTTTTATTTCTAAGATATAAACTATTCAAGCCATTGAATATAACATCTGAAAACATATTTAAATTTAACATAACTTTCGTAAAATTTACTAGAAAATAACTTTTTCTACCTTTATAAAACTGATCTCTTAAACTTTTCAAAATTAGATTTTAAAATGTTAATTTTATTGAAGTAAAAAAATGAATATAAAATTGTAATGAATTTACTGTCAATAATTTTTAATAAAAAAAAAATATTTATTAATATTTAACAGAGTCATTATACATAGTCACACACACACATACACACACGCGCACACACATTCATAGAAGATCGCCCATATTTAACTCTTTAATAACAGTTAGTATCGAATCACTCTAATAATAATGTTTAATTTTGAAATATTTGGTGATAGCAAAACAAATGATATTTTATCAATAAAGTGATAGACCACAATTTGAACATTATTGAAATACGAATTATTTACAAAAAACTGCAGGCATTTAAACATTAAAATCAACGAAAAGCCCACGCTGAGGTATTAAAAGTTAAAAAAAAAATGCTTGGAGCTTAAATGGAAAACATAAATAAAACAACAAACGGTTAGTTGTTTACCCATTTCTTCACTCCACTAATAACTATACTAATAAGCAAAATCTATAAAATCAAGCTATATACATACTAAAATAAAACGTTTGGGACTAAAGCCAAAAAAGTATCACAGTATCGTTTTTGTTCTCAATATTAATTGATTAATTAAATAAACTCGAGTAAAGCTTTTAAAAACTATTCTATTTATAAAAAGTAATGTGCATGTAGAATATAATACCACTACAAAATAATGTATAATATATTATAATAATATACATTTTTATATATTTTAACACGGCGTATTAGTTATGTAATTTTAATACAGTAAGTTTGCCTTCTGCAAATTACTGATCTATTTTATTGTAATATCTAAACATCGATTTACTACAGATAAATAGTTAAAGTATAACGGAAAAACCCATATTCCATAATACCAAACTATTTACATATACTAGCACAATTATTCATAGTGCAATTTTAGTTTTGAACCAACCGTCAAACCATTACAGGTAGGTATAATAAATAATAATAATATATTATAAAATATACTGTATAACCATCATGCATTATACCGACCTGAATAAGTATAGACATAAATAAATCAACAAAAAATGATCGAAATCAACCCAAAGGTTATTGATCAATACATTGTATACAATGCAATATTATAAAACACGCATTAATCGCAAAACATACATAAACATACATCATATTATTTTTATAAGTTAAAATCATAGAGTGATAATAAAAAAGACAATAAAGGTTTTTGACTTGGGGTAATATAGGTACCAGTGTAAAAAATCTACCACGAAAAAAGGTTATGATAAATAATAATATTATACTGTCTACGTAAACGTCATCGGAAAATCTGAAATATTATTATTATTATTATTATTATATAACATTCTTTTAAGCTGTAAATACTAAATATAATATGTAGAAAGTTCCAATGATGTATTTTGCAAACGGATCATTATATTATAAATTATAATATATATTAGTCGTATTATACATATAACGTCTATAATATTCATCCGTACAAAAATAGTATTGTATTATATAATATAATAATTTTTTTATACGAAATATAAGAATTTTAAAGATTGTCTGTACTTGTTGTGTGCCCAAGGGGTTTGTGAAACAGAAAGAGGGCGGGTTAATTATATACACGATGATTCGCCAAACACGCTCACACCTGTTTTATCCTTTAAATGTGTACTTTTCTTTTATAAAAATTCTAATTCTTATTGTTTCAAAATTTATAATATACTAATGATGTTTACATAAGACTATACATGGTTTAATAATATAAGTTTATATCACCAGTCTTTAATTGGTATACAAATATATTTCGTGTTTAAAAATTTGTAATTTTTAAGCATACTTATATATTAAATTTAAAAAATCCAAGTACACTTCCAAGTGAAAATGAGGATAAGCATACCGAGGTAAATCGCTTGCACGATATGTAAGTATAGCAGCTGTTACAATAAATGCAGATGTTATAATAGTGGTTCTACGTAAAATACAATTTGGTAGATGTATGTGTAATAATAATATCTGACCGCACAAACCTGTCAATATTTCATAGTATTATATTATAGTATCATATGTTACACTGAAGTATAATGTAATTAATATAACGTAAATATGTAAATATAAAATTAAAATAATAATAATTCGGAGAAGTATATTTATATGTATTTTGTATGTATTTTTAGAGCTTGGAGTCCATAAGCCAAAAAAATTATAATATATTGCACATTACAGCATATATTATACTGCCTACAATTTTGTACATGATTTAATTCTGTTATTTACATAATAAACGTTATTTGAAATTTCATTATTGTTTGATAGTATATAGCGTTTTAATTAACCAAGCTGATCACCGGATGACATTTAACCTAAGTACATTTACAAGTTTATGATAAAAAAAAATTATCTACAAATAGCATAATAGTTATATTTATAATTATAGTTTGAATGAATATATAAATTTAAAACAAAAAATATACAATACAAAGTACAAAGTAGGTATGTATAATATGATATTAAGTAATTTTAAATCATTTAGACACAGTATGCGTCGTTCAAAATCTTATGTAAAATGCTTAAAACATAAATATAACAATTATTTAATACTATTTTTGATTAAATTTTAATGAGATTTTGTAACGAATCTTATGGCAACAGAAACAGTAACATACAACAAACTCGAAGCAGTAAATTTTTTAACGTACAGATTAAGTGATGAACGAATAGTTTAATAGATCAGATTAAACACACATAAACCAGCTTGAAAATTATACGCCCCAAAAATAAACTAAATTTGTATGCTAAATTCATTGGTTAATATACTATAAAAATTATAAAATATGAACTAGGAATAAAGTATTCTTGTGTAGTAGGTACCTAATGAATAATAATATGATATTTTAAAATCAATAAAATTTCAAATAATATTTTTTAAATAGTTTATGTATGCAAAATTATAGAATTTAAATCTACAAAATTGAATGATTTAAAAAAAAAAAAAAAAAACAAATAGATATATTCAATATTTATATAAATCATGAATATAAGTTATAAATTTTACTTATTTTTATTTTAATAATATGTTTTGAATATAAAAAGAAAAACTTGAATTTCAAATTATTCAACACATATTAATAAATAAATAATTAATTTTATGTACGCCAAAAACAAACGATACCCTAAAATAATATTCTAGAATACATATAATGAACACTATTTTACATATAAGTTTGTAGTGAATAATATTGAAATATATCTTGGTATAGACTATATTTTTAATCAAACAGTAAAAATATAAAAATGCATACATATTTTTGAACTATCCATATGTTTATATATTATGATGTGACCGCTTTGATTACTTGATTGATTTTTATTTAGCATGGACTAAACTTCAACGATCAAACATACTTGATTTGTTTACTTACCGTATCTAACCAGAGTTTTTCATTTAAATTATATCATTGCTAAGTACTTAGGTATGACGTCAGCCGGTAGGAACTTTTATCACAGTTGTAACTAGTTTCAAGATTTGGCCAATAAAAATCCTTGCCAGCTGACGTCATATTATCATATAATAAATTAGATTTGTTTATTATTCCATTAATGCGCTTATAGAACAGATTTTAGTATTATTTCTGTCATACCTTTAAGTATTTAGCCACGAATGATATATTCATGCAGGCGCCTACTTAGTATTCTCATTATCGATTGACAATATTATGGACCATTTTAAAAATATGGTTATTTTAAATTGAACTTAACATCTCCTAGTAGCAAAACACAAAATGTATACGTTATATTATAATATAGGTATTCAATTATCGATTATATCAGAAGAATAAAGATACCACCCGATTACAAACTATGTTAGCTGATGTAAGAAAAAAGTTCTAAAATATTACAAAAGAAACTCTTTGTGCGAGATTTATTTCTTAAATATTTATTAAACATCAAAAGAATATAGACGTTTATCGACAATAGAAAAAAAAACACCGTCAAGATTTGAAATATTTCATCGATCTAGTAAACTATAGTTTATTATGTGAACACGAAACAATAAGAATTCATATTTAAATTTACACTTATGATTAAATCACAAAAAGAGTAACATAAAAATACACACACAATACCGTTACAAATCATTCGCATGGTAATATTTTACAATTATCAATCTCTGATAAAGAAAAAGTTGCAAATTTACAAAAAATATACTATATTACACTTTTATGTGTGGATAATTATATATGACACTTATTAGTTGTAGAGAATTATATATGTTCAACCCATTAGTTAAGTGAAATCAGAAAAAAATGTTTAAATATTTTGTCAAATTGTCTACTAATTATTAGTTTAAACCAAGCTGGTTTAATACAAACAATTTAAAAAATTTTAAATAAAATATTGTCGTTTATAAAAAAAAAAAAAATAATACAATAATTTATAGAGTGGGAATATAATTGAATAGATAATATAAATAAATACAAATATACACTAATCATTAATCATAAAGTTTTAAATCGTTAATAGTTTAAATGGTTCAATTTGACTTATTGAAAATGGGACAAAAACAATGAAACATTTACCACATATAAACGTAAAACAATTTTAAACGAATTGTTTTATGAGGCAACGTTGTTATCAACAAGATTGTGTTCAATAGATATTTAGACTTAAAACACCAAAAACAGAGTGTTTTAATGTTGTTAAATTTTAATGGGTAATCGACATTAACGGGTTTAAAAAAAAAGCGACTTTTGAGTCGAATGATATAAAAGCAAATATAAACCAAGGATGCCCGTTATGAAGAACATGTATTTTATTCAACATCGTTGCATCATTTATGGGGCTCTTTTGAGTTCAAGTCGTAACAAAATCAGACCATAATAGGCAATAAAACATAAACAAATAAAACTGCAGAGGCTTTGTGACGTTAATACAAATTATTTTAGGGTTCCGTAGATTATACGGTTTTTGCTAATGCTTAATGTGATTCAAAGCGTACGCGTGCAATGGTATTAAACACCCTGTGGCAACTCTTACATTTATTATTCCAGGGATAAATTTTATTTTCTCGAAAATACCTTTTAAAATCAATTATAGCTGTTGAACTGTTAAAAAAACTATTATTATATATTTTATATGTCCATAAATATAAATGAATATCCCACAGAAAAATTGGTGTGCATAATAATACTCTCTGCGCTTATTAATAAAAGCCTAATCGTTAAACATAATCGTTTTTACGAAATCGCATCTATCAAATTTACCACAATAACTTTCGATCTGATGATTAACTAACTACAATTATAAAATAACAATATTTTTTAAATAAATATAAAATACAAAAGAACGTTTAAAGTATTGAAATATTTACTACTTTGATGTTCGACGTCATATTGGTACTAATATTATACAAAACTTCATGCTATGCTCAGTTAATTGAAATACAAGATGATAATACTATACATTAGGATCACACGCAAAAGCTATGAAAATGATTAAATTGTTTAACTTTTTTGGAATATGCTAAACAATCAATATAAAACTCTTTACTTAAAAAAGTCCCAAAATTGTTAAAATTGTTCTTGAGTCATTAAATACTTTCGTTTAATAACTAAATATTGTTATTAGATCTTATCACTGTTTGCTCAACTAAGTTTTGATCAAGTTACTTTAATGTCTTGTATGTATTTACAAGTTAAGAGATTTAAACTGATTGGTTTTAAAAATACAATTCTTTGTATATTTTTATTAAAACCGAATATGTTATGTAGTGTGTCTTGATTACACAAAACGACGTAATGATAAATTATTTTGATTTTTAATACAATAACAAGTTCTGGAGAATCGTGCAATTAATTTAAAAATATATTAAATTTGTTTAAAAAATAATTTGCACATAGTCACTACGAAACGATATACTACCCTTGTAGTTAAAGCAAGCTAATCAAAGATGTGTCAAGTAAAAGATTATTTAGATAAAAATTGTAACCATTGTTACTATAACAATATGAGTCGTTCGATATTTTATATTTCATAAAAAAAAAAAAAAAAAAAAAACGATAATATTAAATCTATTTTAACAGAGCATGGCATAAAATGGTTCTTTTGTTGATAATTTTTTATAAAAAACAATACAATTTAAATAAATATTAAAGTCAAGATATACTTGAAGAATTATGGTACATAAAAAAAAGTGAAAAAACAAGTAAATTATTTGATATATACGTAAAAAATTCTAAAATACAGCTTCTTAATATTTATTATTTTATTATATTATATTATCTGTTTTTGGTTTACAATTATAGAGTGAAAATAAAATTCAATGTAAAGACATGATTAGTAAATTTCTTTAAAAAGTCATTTGTTTATGGAACATAAACTTTGAGCAGTGGAAAGTTAATTTTTTAATAAACTAATAAGTTACTGCAATGATTCTGTTTTAGATTCAGTAGCTAATGATGATTCGAAGTTTGCTATAAAAACTGTTTTTTAATTGTATATAATAATAATAGTTTATTTCCACGAAATCAAAAAATGTTTTGTATCATCTACCCATATCGCCCTGCGGGCGCTTATTCAGTTATATAGGATTGTATTGTATGTTTAACTCTGTTGTATTACAACGGATTTAGCAGATACCACTGAAAATCAATATCATATGTTTGGCATTCAAATACATGAAATAATAATTTTATTAATATTGTTTGACGACTATAAAAACATTATACACCAAACAACGATGCTATCATAGTAATTATATTATTATAGAAGAGATTATATTCGACCCTAAATAAAATAGGACAAGTTTGTAAATTATACTCAAATCAAAAACTACAGCTTAACTTATGTCCACAGTAAAAAGTCTTTAATTGACTACCAAATCTAAGCCTAGGAATATAGTCGTTAGTTAAATAAAGATCCACACATTTGTGACAATAAAGTTCTATTAATATAAAATTTACGGAAACATATAGTACCAAGATATTGTTTATAATTCACTTGATGGTTTTTCAATTATTTTTTATTTTTACTATTTTAAGAATTTTTATTAATCGCACCACACAAAATGCCAACTTAACACGCTCCCTCAAAAACTTAGGTACTATAGTTATTTTTGCCTTATCCGCTATTTATATTTTTTTTTTTTAATTTTTATAATTTACATTAAAATTGTTTAATAAATATGACTGCAGTAATTATAATATCATTGATACATTGTATCGGTCTTTTTGACGTCATTATTAACATTATTTATAATTATTTATGGATTAATAACTATTATCCTAATATATTTAAGCATTGAATTAAAGTAAATCAGTTAATTATTGTAATTGCTTGGATAATAAAAATTTTATGAATTATTTTCGTTCTACTTTTTTTAATTTCCTCTCATTTTATTAATTAAACATTATAATTAACATTATTTTATTTTACATTATTAATATTCAATTTATGCGCATAATAAAAAATTCAATACATATTAAAAAAGGGCGAACATAAAGCAGGTGCATCTTTCACTGACACTCTCTTTCCTTCAAACACTATGGTTACGATAACGCTTTTATTTCATTCATGGAACCAAAATTAGATTAGCCATCTATTTGACTTAATTGAATATAGTAACTTGAATTAATTTAAAGAAAAAAATGTAATTACATCACATTTTAAAATTACTATTTAATTTTTGTTTGCTTAAAAAAATTAAAATTTGATTTTTGAGCAATGATTCAATATGGTTAGGTACTTGTTAATAATATTCTCACAATAGAATTTTGGTGTATTTTAGAAAAAAATGCAATTTGACTACTTTAACACATTTACTAAAATTAATATTTTTATAGGCTCAACTCACATAAAAATATATATAACTATAAGTTATTGAACTTTTAAAACAACTTACTGTTATTGATAAATGAAAAATATATACATCAATTTATAACGTTAAACACTGTAACTTTGAAGCGTGATAAGAATATTTTAATGTGTAATCAATAATAAGGAATTACTTTTTAACTGCCTAAATAAACGCAAGTTCTACTCGCATATTATATGAAACGTAATTTTGCTAACATTTTAAATATATTTAATTCGTTTTTATTTATTTTTATTTTTTAGTAAAAACAGTAGGTACTATGAGTATTTACACGTTTCAATAACAATATAATATTATAATACATTGCACGCAAATGAGTGTACACTGCACAACATTTAATTTATGATGACGTAAGGAACGTGACTGATAAGAAAAGTAAGGGTGACGGCAGACAACTTTTCAATTTCCATAAGATATACAACTCGGCGGAAGGGTATATAAAAACTTTACTGTTTTATTGGCTTAAAAGTTTTCTAAACTCATGATGTTGAATTGTGAATACTAACTTTGTAACGTACATCGCAGGCCTTACTCAGCCGCAGAGACTTAAATCTGCTGCAGCAGCTAGAGAACTTCACAAATTGGTCTTCCACACGGTCAGGTCATTTAAGTTGCAGGATCCGGAAGTGTATAAATAATATTTATTGAAGAGTCTATGGATATGCCTGGTTAGACTGTATAACCATGTCTCAACATATGTGAGTTTGGTTTCCAAAAATATCTGAAACATCAAAGTTATTTTAAATTGTATATGTTTAAGAAAGAAAAATTTTAAATATGCATATTTAAATTTTAATGAAAAGAAAACTAAACAGGTTTTTTGCGCAAAAGTAAACTTATCTGCAAATCAAATTTAATTTATCACTTCAAATTAATAACTAGATTCAATTTCCTATATTTAAAACATTTATAACAATGAAACTTTTGGATGAAATTTTTGCCCTAAAAAGTTTTTACATAAAATAGATTATTAATTAATTTAAAAATATCTTTAACTTTACTATGGTTGTTTTAAAGAGGTAATTTTTTATTTTTAATTAGTTTTCTATAAAATTTGAAATCTAGCAATAAAATAGATAGTGTATAGGTTAGGTTGAATTTTTAATTTGAAGAAGAAAATGCTTTTATTTTAAGAAAACGGTTATAATTTTAATTCAAAAAAATATTCCATTTTAGAATTTATAGTTTTGGTTTTAATTAAATCTTGATAATTTTATTTTCAATTTAAATAGTAAAACTAATGGTGCCGACTATGTCCCCTCAGTGAATTTATTCTAAATACTATTTTTATAAGATTATTGCTATATTATTTTATTACGTAATGTTAGCTTTCGTCAAAACATATTTTAGCGTAGATAAATACTAAACCGCAATATTATTTTAGACACGTAATTGAATAAATAAATCATTGATAGATTAATTTTAAAAGAATCATAATGAATAAGAATGTTACACCAAAAGGGCGCTACCGTGAGCTTGAATGTACAGTAGGTAGTGACTATCAATAGTTCCAAGTTCAAGGGAAAATAATTTATTATTGATCATTTTAAGGTATCAAAAACTTTACAACAAAATGCTCTTAATGTTGTCAATAATTTATATTACATAATATATAAAGTAATGCATTCCTTTTTCTTCGTACATTGGTTTATTTGTAAAATAATCTCATAGATATAATTTTTATCGATATTTTTATATATATATATATATATATATCTCAACATTAAAAATGTATCATTTGTGTACATCATACAAATACAGTTTTGAATCATTTGTTTGAAATATATTAAATAATTGAAGAAAAAAACTAAATGTAGTATTTCTATTTGGATGAAATAATTTTGAATCATGCTTGATTCGTTTTCGTTTTATATTATGATTATTGAAATATTAGTATTATTGAAATTTCCATTTTTTTTTATTCAATTTATGAAGAATTTGTTTGTGTTACCACTGATTCGATGCTCAATGGTAATAAATAAAAAATAAAATTTTATTTATGTAATTAACATCATCAAAATTGGAATAATTAATACAACTGTATAATAATAATGTTCTGTTTTAAAAAAATATAGTTTATTACTTATTTGTTTTAATCTTATAATATTTCAAATATCGGAATTTACCAAGAAAAAAATTTCGAATATGTGTAAAATAATATTCATATAGCGCAGGATAATAGTAATCAAATTAATGTATCGAAATTGTTATATAAATATGCTTGTTTATATTGCATATTATGCTCATAGGTATTTCCATACCCATCATTGTATACATTTTATTGAATATATTATAATTTATAATACCTTTATTCAAATGTTCCAACAAGTATATAGAATAATGTTCCGTATAAATATTCAATGTATTGAAATACCATTATCTAATAATTGATAGAAACTGGAGAACAGAAAACACTTGAACACAAAAAGCTGTAGGAAAATTAAACTTATTCACAATTAATTTTTTTAAATATGATCTAATTACAAAATAAATGTTCAAAAAAAAAATATTCCAAGGACCTATTTTTAAATCATTGTATGCATTTATAGACGGATCATTACATAATAATACGTAGCTTATTGTTAACTGAAATCTTATTAAATACACTATTTATTATTGAAATAAGCATTTTATATGATAGATTAAAAGCGTTTAAATATTTTTTTCTTACAATATAAAAAAATAAAAATAAAACAAACAACACAAATGATCTAAAAAAGAAAAAATATTTCCAACTACTAAAAATTTTACGTTTAAAAAAAATAAAATTGTTGTAGCTATTTCATATCAAAGCAAACACATGAAAGAATATACAATTTAGAATATTGTATTATGATAAATTATTTTAAGTCTTTAATTTGATTGTTGATTATATGGGTTAATAGTATAGTAATATAAATTTATATATGATTTAAAATTATATGTTTTTATATTTAGCATTTTTAAATATGAAATTCTCAATGTCATTCATAAACCTATAAATTTATTATCATTTTACAAAATATTTATGCGTAATAATTTATTTATTCCACCGTTTTTCTAAGCTATATTGTCATGCTAATTTTCCATTTAATTTTTTAGAGCTACGTGTATCAATAAACAGTAATAATAGTACTAATTATTACAGTCATATTTTTCATCGCAATAGGCAACTATAGTCATGATTTCTTTTATAACCAGATAGTCCGGATACATAATGTATTTACAAAAATAAATTCATAAGCTATAAACATTTTTCGATAATGGGTATTACTTTTATTTTCGACAAACATTGCCAATATTAATAGGTGCATACAATTAATTAAAAAATAAATATTAGAATTCGAACTTTAAAATGTACAAGTTATATACATACTCTATGCTGTATTCAAACAAATTAACTAAAATTTCTACTGAACAACAATTAATTGTGTGTTATAAATAATTATTTAACAATGATCCAAAGAAAAGAGTATAAATTAATGCGAGTTTTTACTTAATCGACATACTGAACCTTATTACAGCCAAAGGATAAGATTATTTTTCGAATTTAATTAACTTTGCGTTTAATTTATGCCATCAAATTTGAATTATTTATATCTGTAAACAAATGCATTATGAATATTATATTACACAAAATGTAGATAAATATATGAACTGCATTCATATTTCATTTCTGCGTAGTATTTGGAGTACTTGAGTACTTACACATATATTAAAATATAAAATATAAGCAAGTTACAAGAAATAACGCATATTATAAATGCTATTAATTTTAAAACAATACTTGTAAGACCATTTACACAAAAGTAATATGTAAATCATAATAGTACAAGCTTCAATAGTAAAAAAGAAATGGAATAGTAATGTTTAAATTCTTTAAAACATTTTAATATTCCTGTCACTATTGTTCACTGTTTCTACTTTTAATTTATTGATTTACTGTTTTTAGTGAAAACAATTTTGTTTTATCGAATAATATGTACATTCATTTATTTTTTTCTTGAGAGGTTGTATACTTCGATTTAGAATGCTTTATTTTATGGTTGTATGCGTTTTGTTGATTTCCCAAGATTTCACATCACTGCCCATTTCACAAAAACATTTTATTTGTTTTTCTACTAAGATACAACAATGTTCTAGAGTTCATCAATACTGTTCTTCCAGATTGATTTTGAGCTATAAACATTCTAAAAACTTGTATAATATTAATTACGTGAAACCACATTTATTAAACAAAAACGGAGGTACCTATTGAAAACAAATATATACTTGACTATAAACATTTAAAATAACTTTTTACTTTAAATCTGTAATAAAATTTTATGTAAATGAACGATTTTGTTGTTGTTGCCATTATAAAAATCTATTAGCTGGTTAATAAAACGATATCCTATAAAATCACAATAATAAAATTTAATTTTAAATAGAATTACTATAAGTTATAATATTCTATTGTGTAATAGTTATGAGATAGTATCAATTGTTTAAAGAAATCAATTATTAAAATACAATTGTCTGTTATTTTAATTAATTTTATTATGTATTCATAAGTATATTTCTGTTTAGAAAAATGTTTTATTTTACATTATCGATTTTTACTGATTATTAACTAACATACAAATTTAATAAATATACAAAAATATACAAAATATAAGCTTAATAAGGAATAATTAATATTAAGTTGTCATCATATAATGAATACCTTGTAATGTATTTTGTAGTTATTATAAACTATATTTTATTTGTTATTAACTGACGTAATAGTCATTGAGAATTATCTATATCTCGACGATTTATACAAATATTATAAAAAATTACACGTTGCAATATTTTCTACTAAAATTGATCTGGCTTAGACGTTCGGTGAATTTCTTTCTATTAAGAAAACAAAAAAAATTATTCAATTATAATCTAAATTATAACGTATTGACTTGAATTACTTTATTATTTATGAATATTAGCCATGTGTCTAAAAAGATGACTTTTAGTGTACCAAAACAAGGCCTGTACCTATGATTTTCTCGATCAAACATGTAAACGAAATACGTCGATGAACAAAAAATGTTAATATTATCACCGCAAGACGTGTAACAGTGTTTTATTTATTTATTTGTTGTACGTGCTTACCATTACCATAATATATAAGTATAGTATGCATTCCAGTTAACGTCAGCAATTCTACTGTAAATGTCGACGTTATCCGGTTAATGTGAGCACATTAACCAAAAACCCTTAGCTGATGCGTACATTATATTATAGGTATGCTATATTTTGTTTCGCCTCCGATTTTCTTTATTGAGTTAAATACAACATATAAACCATTACGGCACATACAATGTTTCACAGTATTAGAATAATGCAAGTCTATAATTTAACATGATATCCAAGAGTGACGTTTATATAGTAATGTCGTCTTTAATATTATTACAAGAGAGTATGATACATAGCAGTCGAACGGTGAGAGAAATGATTGATTTCCGTACTAATTGCTATACTGTATAAATGTTTTTAATACCATCACGACTGAAACACATTTATACGGTATTTTTATTTTTTTTTTTTCATTTGAAAATTAACAAATAATAAAGTAAACCATGTAATGTAGATACAACATATTATAAAATAAAATATTTATTCAATGTACATATTTTTTATTTTTAATCTGACAATGATATAAAAAAAATTATAAGTGTCCCAGGCGGATAATGTTCATATGATCCGGATTATCATCCCGCTGGTGCGCGTTACAGACATTAACCAGTTATAAGCATTATACCCGTAACACATTACAAAATATTATAATTTTTTTTTTTTTATGTTTTTTAAATAACAATATTTTTTACATATTCCCCGAATTTTAATAATTGTATTTGACTTTCCGTGACAGGTAAGTTATGAAGTTTTAGATTTTTCTACAACGCCGTGAATAGAAAGTACATTATTTTATATCACTCACATTTAAAAATAAATGTTGTATTGTTACAGTGGATAAAAATTAAAAATTTGTAAATATTTAATACTTATCTTATATAACGTTACACAAAACAAAATAAATGTCCATAAATTTACCCCTTTTTAAGCTCTATTAAATATAAACTTTATAAATGCTTAACGTAGTAATTGGGGTCATTATAACTAAATATAAAATACTAGTCTAAAATTACACCTCAATCACAGTAATGATTTTATTTTCTGTAACCAACAACAGCAATATAAAAATAAAAACCAATATGATTTTTTGTGAGCCAACTATGCTAAAAATTTACGTGTTGAAAAGTAAAAATTAGCCAATGACATTAAACAGATATTGCTGAATCTATTAACGAACATTTTATGAAAATCAGTCGAAAACAGTGGATTTGCATAATGTACGTCCATTTTAGGTCTTTGATTTATATAGTAGATATATTTATTAATTGCAGCTGATTCTGTATGGCATTGCCCATGACAAATTAAATAATGCCAATAGATTTACCCTGTTTTAAACTCCATTATATATAAGCTACACATATTTTTCATACATTTATTTAGATGGTTTTGACTAAATATAAAGTACATCGTAATATAAATACATTAACTATAACAAATTTAAATAAAAAAATTAATATTCATTTTGAATGAACCAACAAATTTCTACGCAAGATTTAAAATTTGCTTTTAAGTTGCACATCTCCAAGTATAAAATCGTCAAATTTCAGAAACAATATAGCCTGATAGACTTTTTTATGGATCGCTTGTATACACACAAATATTATACTTTATAAATAAAGTAAACAAATTATATAATTTCTATGAAATATAAAACAGATACAAGAATTAAAATTATAATATAGTATTTATTCATATTTTAATTGTTCATTTCATTTAAATAAAGTAATATAATATTACATATAAAGTACGATAGAAATGAACAAGTAAAATAAATAAAAATTAAATTAAATAATATTTTTTTAAAGTTATATAATAGTAATTAGTATGAATATATAGCAATATAGTTCGGTAATGTAAGTCTATTTTACACGAGTTATTTATATTTTGCATTTAAATTTCATAATACAATAAAAAAAAATTATTTTAGTATATTTAAATAATTTAAAAACATTTAATATAACACATTAAATATTTTATATTTATACATACTAATTTTCATTTGAATTACAGTATGTACCAATGTACCATACTGTTTATTACCATTTAACTGAATATTAATATTAAAACCATAATACAAATATTGTAAAATTGAATTTGGAAATTAAATCCGTTTTTTATATAACTTGTGTGTACAATATTATTTATACTTGAATTTTCTACAATTTTTAACTTAATAAATGTATTAATTTATGAATGTATTATACAAGCTAACCACTAACAAAATATATTTTATAACCAAACACATATTTAATTCATTCAAAAACTGTATATTGATAATTGAAATATTTCAAATTCCATTATGACAAATACCTATGTAAATAAACTAGAATAAACTAAATTGAATTTAATGGAAAACCAACTATTACACGTACTTGCGCTACAATAATACGTCTAACCATCAGACAATGAAATATTTCAATGTTTGTTAATCATAATACAATGTCCATATCTTTGAATATTTTATTGATTCAATAATAATTCAATCTTTATTCTTTATTTTTTTCTTTTATAGTAACATAAATAGATTTAAATTAAATTTTTACTAATATACATAGGAATATATTTCACTTTAATAAAACAGAACCTACCTACCTACCTATTGAATCGGGTGTAACCCATAAAGAACTAAAATAAATTGATGGATAACAATTATTTTTTTGTTATAAAGCATATTTAAATTTAATCTGTTCTTTCGAATTTTTTTTAATTAAAATTTTAATAGTAAAAGTAATCAAGTTCTAAGCAAAATACAAAGCTATTAATAGTTTTATTTTATTTTGATATTTTTGAGTTCATATTTTAGACAGAAGAATTGAACAAAATTATTTAATTTTTTTTAAGCCATTATAAACTAAAAATTGAATTAGGATAGCGATAATTAGTACCATTGAAACAGCTTATATTCTACATTTTTTCCATACTGTGTTCTAATGTACCTAAAAGCTATTGACAGTCGACGAAAAATTATTGAAAACATTACAGAAAATGTGACTTAGCTGAATTTTGCTCACCATAGTGTTTTGATTGTGAATATTTATTATTACTTTAAAATTTTACATAAAAAATACACTTGTACAAACTGACGTCTGAGTGATTGTACAGTACAGCATAACACGGCGCAATATATAGAAAAAAATAGGACCATTTCTGTGATAGTAAACAACCATTTTTAAAATATTAAATATTTGTACACTACGTATATAATATAATATTTTAAGTTAACATGATTAATTACCAATTTTATTAAATAAAACATGTTTAAATCGATAGATTTACTTAACATCAAAATATTCGGTATATTTATACAGTTAAAACATATTTTTGTGTGTGTGTGTGTAATTTCATTTTATTATTAATTTTTATCTACTTGTTAAAATAAATTATCAGTCAAAAAAGTAAAACAATTTAAAAATGTTTAAGACACTAAGGATATTATAGAAAAAGTAGATTTTGTAAATAAACCAGAAAATTTACCTAATACCTTTATATTATAAGTTTATCATCATGACCACAACGTGTCAACATCTATACGAACGTTTATTAATTTATTATGTTTCAAAAAAACACTCCTGTTGAACAATCTAAATTAATTAATATAAAAATATTTTATTAATGAAAACAATTAGGTGAATATTATAATTGCATTTCTATTTTATTATTATGTACATTAATAACTCATTATTAAACAACAACGTTAACTTTCAATTAGACACATGACTAAATGAATTCCAATTTAGCAATGACAATTTCATCGTATCGATCGGGCGTTACGATGTACATATTACTCGTATTATTATTATTATTATTGGTTTTCTTCTTAATTTCATACTTGTGCTAGAAATTATGCGTATTAATACGGAAAGTTATTATTATATAGAACGCTTGTAATAGTAGAGTGTTAAAGGAAGACCTTAATACTCGTTGTGATTATTATTAACATTGACGTCTGTCAATAAACTTAATATTATGTATATTTATCTACGTCATGAGGATAATATACACGTTACACTATACTATTATTATTATTATTGTGTAATTTCTCTGTCGGAAGTTTCACATAACGTAGGCTAGCTACTAATTATAACGGCGCCAACACATGTCTTATACAAAATAAATCTCTATCCATTTGCATATTCGCATTATGTATAGTTGCAAGTTATTGTCAGGCGTACTCCTAGTTAACTTCAAATAAAATTATAGAATCACACGTGGTCTACTTATCTTCATCGCAGGCATATATGTGAAAATGTAGTAAAATTTCTTAAGAGGACTGACAGTCAAATAGTTAGTATTACACCTCTGCCGAAGATGACTTCAATACCGGTATGTTACTCTATATTTATCATAAAATATCAGCAATAATTAAATACTTGAATATAAATATTTAGAAATGGATTACCGATATGTTTACTGATTTTATTTTTACAAGTCAATTATTTGATTACTGGAAAAAAATCACAAAGTCATTTCTCAAATTAAACATATTTACAAGACTTATTCTTATAATGATAATAAAAATAGTTCATATAAAACTTAAAATATTATGTTATTTATGAGTAAATATTTTTAAATATTTTTAAAAAGTCTTGTGTTATATTTTCTGATTTTCATACTAAATGTATTTATTAGTAAAATCAATAATTAAAACTGATGTGAACATTAAAACATGTCTCAAACATATAAATTTGATTTTAATTGTTATACTTTAATTAAACTATAATATCTAAAAAGAAGGTCCAAACCAACCTATAATTAAATATATTTTAAAATCTTAACTTAGTTATCCAAGTTTTTTTTTTTTTTTTGTGTAGGCCACAATTTCCTAAAATATGATATTTAGTTTGTAAATATTGAGATAATAATTTTTTGAAAATAAGAAATTTTTACATTAAACATTTATCATGTATTAATTAATTTTCAATAAAGGTTAAGTAAACTTTTATCAATAATAATGTATTATCAATAAGTTTTCTCAAGCCTTCCCTTTTTTCCGTATTTACTACCGATATGCATAGAGTATATTATAGATTAAATTTAGTCATAATAGTTTAAAGACGGAGAGCTATGTACCATATAAGCGTAAGCAACTAAAATTTTTAAATGTCCAATAAAGAAAGCGACATTTTATAGCGAACAGGATGATGGACCATTCAGTATAATTTATAACATTTACTCATTGCACGGACCACATTGAATTTAAACATTAAATGGCCATTGCCGTCGTCGTTTTCGAACTGATCGGTTTTATATACATCACGTTTAGGTAAATTTAACCATGAAAGAAATATTACAATATTAATATTATTAATATTATTATTATATTTCCATTTTAGTCAGTTACTGGTTTATTTTAGTCAATACTGCAATAGTAGGTATGTGTGTAAATATAAAAAAATATTCTATATTATACCTATAAGTATCTATATTTTAGGGCGATACCCATTGCGTATATTGAAAAAATTATCAAATTAAATAATGCAATGTATAAAACATTATATTTATACAGGTTTCTGTAAAGAGCTTATGGAAAAAAAACATCATTCTTCCTAATCAAACGATTTTTTTTTATTTTACATTTTTTACACTTTTTATACCAAATAATATAATATTATCATACTTGTAGGTAGATACGATACCTACTTATATAATTATTACATAAGTAACCTTACTTAAAAAAAAATCAAAAAATGTATGATAAAAATACATTTTTGAATATCAGCTAAGTATTATATTATAATATTTCACAGTAATACATATTGAAGTTGCACAGTTACCTTATAATATTTATATTTTAAATTGTACTAAAATCTAAAAGTATAATTATACTTTAAAAAAAATTATATTTACATCAATGATAATAATAATATGCATTAGGATTAGAAATAATAGTTCATATATATAAAAAAAAAAAGTAATGAAATAGAAAACTCAAAATAAATAAGTAAAATAGACCGCATAACTTTCAATTCAATAGGATATACCGATTTTACTAAGGCCGAGCGGAAAAACAAAGCGTCATTGAGAGAAAGGTTCACACCAATCGTTCTTTTTTATGCTTTTATTATACAACTGCTGCTTGTTTTTGAAAAAGAAAACTCCCAAAAAAAGCTACAAACGGAGGAAAAAAATAAAGGAAAAATGGTGGAAATACCGTCACTACATATTTCCTATCAACGGCTGGCTATTTTCTTCATAGCAGCTACTTTCTGTCAAAAGTTTCCTGGCAAACAAGAACGAATGGAAATCAATAAAATACAATAAAAAAAATATATTATTAAAAACTAACCCATCATAAGTTTTTTTTCAATGCTAATAAAGTATTGATATATAATATTATATACTATATGATTCAATTAATAAGTCATATTCTATATATTTTTGGCTAAAAATAAAAGTCTAATTAGAACGTTTTGAACAAACAAATATAATTTATAGCACATATCTAAAAAATAAATAAATTATTATCATTAATTTAAGAAAAAAAATACATGCATTCACATAATATTTAAAAATATGTATATCATGTACTATTAAAGTACATACAAAGTATTAAAATAGTATATAGTTTTTGCGCACATGCAATTAGATTTGTCATATATTTGTTCTTTCAATCCTCATACATATCTATCTAATTACATAATAATATAACTCAACTATCTATTTTAAATTTTAATATATTTTAGTTTATTTAAAATTAACTCTAAAATATGACAATCATATTTTTTTTAAGAACATCTTAACAAATATTGTTACGGTGAATGCGTATAAAAATATCTATTAACTATGATTTTTACTGTGTTTTTTTTACACATAATTTAGTTTTTAAATTAATATTCATTAATTTTAATACTAATAAAATCATTGACCAATTATTTTAATTATTAGAGAAGCAATAAATAAATAATATCAAGATCTCAGTATTATTATATATATATATATAGATATCATGAATCACCTTAAATCGATGATTAATTAAAAAATTTTTGATTCGTTAAGTAAAAATATACACAACTTTGGGTATAAACATATTTTCAATTTGTATTACATTTATTTTTCAACATTATATATTATATAATATATTTATATATGAATGTATGTATATTTTATACATCATTATAATATTATAGTTTAGTTTATTTAAAATCTAACATTTTAGTATACAATGTGCATACAGAAAAATAATATGATTTAAACGTATTTTTCCATTATTTGCGTTGTAAAATTGACTTTAATAAAAAAAAACAATGCAATTTTCAACTCAGATTTTCATATTTTCAGTGATTGAACATAGAACCAACTACACACCGTATAATTTAATATGTATGTATTTTAAATGATTGAATGTTTCATAAAATGCAATGTAATAATAACTTAATAATCTATGCATATTAATGAGACATAAATCTTTAATAATTTAGTTAAAAACTGTTTTTAATGAAAATATCATGCGATTTTACAATATTATAATATCGTTTGGTGATAACTAATGGCAATTCTAACATTAAAGTAGTAATTTTACCTGCAAAAAAATAATTAAAATACATCTTATTGATATGATGACCAATACTGAACCTGATATACTTTACCAATTAAACTGTTTACTCGAAATATTTTAATTCGTTATTAAATATAACACTTAATATATAATCTAATATAGTTTCTACTTGTTTATTTATACTATGAAAAATGTGTAATTTGATAGATTAACGTAATATAATGGTAATATTTATACACTGCAAGTGTATTACACGTAGTGTGATTTTTTTTATTGCAATGTCCCCGGATGGAGTATTTAATAAACTTAGTCCACAAATCAAAAGATTGGATGAACTGACAGTTGTTATACTATGATAGAAATTGAATAGAAAATACTGTCAAAAATCGAAATCTATCCTAGCCAATTTTTTTATTGTTTTTTTTCAAATCAGAATAATAACCGTTATGTTTTATGTAATAAAAAATATATTACTTAGCTGGCCGAATTCATCCACAATAAAATAAAACCAATAAATGCATATACAATGTAATAGTATAATATGATTAATAATGGACTTAAATTCGAAAAATATATTAGTATAATAATATTGTAACTTAGTAATGTTTGGTTAAAAACTAATAAAAATAAAATAACACCTACAATTGAAGGGCTACATTCCAAAACGCACTATTGCCATTTTTATCGAAATCGAGTTAGATATCGATTCTTATGGTAAATATGCTGAGAAATATGAATTTGGAATTGTTTTTTCGATATCACGATTATTTTTTCAGTGGTATCGATCTTAAATTCGGTATTTGTTTCAAAACGTGCTATCGCCTATATTATTAGTTTTCAAAACGTTCTATTGCCACTTTGTTCCATAACGTGCTATTGCCCATAATATAAATATAGAACTCAACTAGTTGTTACGTCAAAACGTCCCATTGCCATATATTATTCCAAAACGCGTTATTGCCAATCTCAAAGCAAAACGTACTATTTCCCATACTAATTACATAGGACATAAATTCTCTATTTTCCAAAACGCGCTATTACTTTTTGATAATTTTAACATAAAATTAATTTCGATTTTACTTTGTTTAAATAAATTTGAGTATTAAATTTGTAAATACGATTAATTCCAATTTTATGTTCATAACTTTATCAACTCGATGAAAAAAAAAAATCATTCCTAACTTCATTTGATGATAAAAAAAAAGTGTTGTTAATTTGGCTGTTTACCGCCAAAAGTTCATTGATAACGTATTATGCATAATATTGCATTAACTTATCACAAAGGATAAAAAACTGATGAAAAATAATTTATTAGTTTTTGAAATACCTTTAAATAAAGAAAAAGATTTTCAAAATGAATCGTCGCTCCAAAAAACTTGTACTTGCTGCTATAAGTGTAAGTATTTTTTCATTATTACATATTATATCTATGAATATAATAAAGTTTGTCATCAACCTATTATCATAATAAAATGTTTTGTTATTGTCAGTAACTACAGTATTTAATTATAAAAAATATTGTTATAATACATTACTAATAAAAAATTGTATATCATATTTTTTTTTGTATCTGGTTAATATTAATAACAGACAATATACTTGTATTTTTCAAACAATAAAATTTTCATAATATTTATTAAATCTAGTATAGTGCGTTTTGAATTAATAATGATTCCATGTATTACAAAACGGACTATTGCCCGACTCAGTCCAAAACGTACTATGTGTTGACAATAGTTCGTTTTGACACAAGAGGTAAATTTAAAACCTTAATTAATTAACTTAAAACTTGATAAACATGAATTTTGACAATTCAAAGCTATTTCTTTTCTTATAATATATTGATAAAAATCATCAATGTAAACTCATACATAGAATTTATACCAAAAACAGTTTTTCTTCTTTCCTGAAAAGTTTGAATTTTGGCAATAGTGCGTTTTGAAATGTCGCCCTTCAATTATTACTTGCATCAAAAGTCCGTAGCTCACATAAGTGAAAATAATTTTCACTCGCCCAAATGGACAATTAAATTTGACAATCAAAATTATTACACTCACCTGGACAATCATCGCTCTGGCGTCTGGTACAGCACCAGTTGCGCGATAGCTTCCGGGTGTTCACACCGCGTACTTGCACGTCTCAACCGTGTACTCCACGCATGTAATTCCAACTCCAAACCACCGTCTAGCATGATTATCAGACATACAACAGGCCCGATTATCCCCAGTCGTCCATCGGGTTAAAGTCAAGTGGCGCTAATCTTTTAGTAATTAATTCAAGACAAATTAAAATACAACGACCCTATGGCCGTAATGCAGCCACAAGTTTATATTAAAATTTTACTTCACATAGAAAAACAATTTAATACTAGTATATAATGTGCAATATGATTGATACACAATACATCGATATAAATAAATATATAAATATATTACGCATTGATTTCAGTAACGTACAAAGTACCCCGATACACCTGTGTGTATAGCTGACATTGGTTATTATATTATATACACGTATTACCTTAAATCTAAACTATATAAGTAAAAATTAACTTATCCCTAATTTTTAGCAACTAATTTACGAATCGTACATTTTGTGGTATGAAGTGAAAATCATAGGCGTTCAGCTCCTATATCCACATTATTCGAAAAATTATCAGGACATAGCCTAAACACCAAATACGATGCCACTAGATCTAACGACGTCATCACCACAATCGTCGAATTCCTTCCACGGTCGAAAAGGTGAGCAGATAATACATTACCAACTACGTAGTTGTCGTCATCATTACTGAAACGGTCACTTCCGTCATTGCAATTTGCTATCGAATAGTTATGGAAAAGATGCACCATGCGTGAAATTCCTAATGGGTATATATTATACCTTATTTAATGAATGTATTTATTTTTCACTCAGAATTGAAGTTTTTTCTATAGCCAAGCCATACTATAATATTGTATTATAATAATTTTACTTTTAAGACTATTATATTGCATGCAATATGATTTAATAATTTTAATAAAAAAAGCTGCGAGTATTAGTATTTTTTTGTACCTATTTAATTTTTACAATCAATTTAAATATTTTAATCACTCTTTTGAAGAATAGAATGCAACTTGTAAAACTGAAAAACGTAACATGATAAATATTTATAAACTATAATATGTATATATATATATATATATATATATTATAAATGTTAATAAAATAATCAATAAAACTTTTATTGATATCATATTAACAACAAGATATAAATAATAATTCAAATAAAAAATTATACAAAACTAGTATTTCAATAATAATTATAACGAATTAACAACCGTGTTCATAATATTTACAAGTTTTCATTTTAAAACTGATCAAAATTATATTAGTATAATATATATTTATTGATAATAAACTAATAATAATCAACTAACAAAATTACTTATTTAATATAACTGAATGCATCAATTTGTGTAAATTTTACACATATGATATTGTGTAATTATTAACAAGATATAATTATTGGATATCAAAATAATTAGAAGATATCGGATAAAATTGTGTAAACTTTAAAAAAAAATTATTATTGCATTTGAAACTCATACTATCCATTATTCATTACTCACGTTTTACGCTTTAAATAATAAATGTATTTAACTACTTCGGTTTATATGTTTATAAATACATATAAATACAATCATAATTAATTTTTTAATAATTTAAACCAGCTTAACCAATCCATTTAACATGGTTTTAAATCTATAACTATATTTTTCCTATAAGTTACTTTATCAGATTGAAACTAGTCTTGTTAATTTATCTATTAATTTAATACTAGTTATTACATTTTTAATTATAACAAATTTCTTAAAACGATTTTTTAGCAATGCATTTAATAGTATTTCAAAAAATTGTAGAAGAAAACGTTCAACAATGTAGATTCTATACCTACATAGAGCATAAGATGATGTGAATAACGACAATGGAACATTAAAAAGATTTAAAAAACGGTCCAAATGAAATGGTTCCAACTATAAAATTAGGTTATTCAATTTCTGTCAGTAATTGATAACCAATTATATGAATCCAATTTCAACAATCAAAAGCAATTATCTTCGATTTACATTTATATAAACTTTAAAAGAGTAATTTCATGTTAGTGCGTTACACAAATATTTAAGATAACCGGTTCATAAAAAAAAAAAAATAATAATAATAATAATAAGATGAAAAATTATAAAAACAACGTTTAAAATGAATTACGAATAAAACATAATCCAGATTATACCTAATAATTAATAACTGTAAAATAACATTGAAATAAATATTAAATTATTTCGTGTGAAAAAATATTCCTATTTTAGTCAAGAATTATAAATAATATTATATTTTAACAGTTAATTTTGGGTATAATTTTTGAAAATAACTTTTTAGGTTCATCGCAATATTTAATATAAATATTAAACCAAAATCATTATCTTATGAAACAATGAGGTCATCTTGTATAATAAGTTACTGAATGTATATTAACGGTTATTATAATGAGATAATTTAAATTAAATTAAATAAAAATATATACATTTATGTTTAACCATAAAATATTATTTTAACAAAAAACAAACTTTCTAGCGATAAATAATGATTTAATTTATACGATAATATATTATATCATGTTATACGCAAGTAATGTAATATGCATTAAATGCATCACACTATATTTTTAAATAATTAAACCTAGCTAAACGTCACTATATATTCTCCATTTTTGACAGCCCCATAATATTATAGTTTTATTACATGACCATATAATTTCTTACTTGTTTTCATCAACACCCTCAAAAACATAAATATTTTACAGTTAATAAAAAATAAAAAATACACTTCTACTTTTTTACGTTCGAACTGTCATATACAAATACTTCAAAGTACAAAATAATAACAAAAAATAAGTTTTTGATACGAAAAATGTCGTTTGTACATCGAGCTTATAACGTCAAGAGTATACAGCACTTAAGAAAATCTAGATTGTTACATTATCAAAAAGATGATTTTAAGTTAAGTACATCGACGGGTGTACATAGTAACATTAAAGAACCAATTACTGCCGGTACAGTAGATTATTCTGTTAGTATTAAGTAATAATATTAGTCCATGTTAAAGATTTAATTTTCTACATTAACTTAAGTTGGACTAAATTTTATACATATGATGTAATGTTTATCTAAAGTAAAAAACATTCAGGCATAGTTGAGAATGGGAAAATTTATATTCACAAATTTAGAACATATTATTATAGTACATGTACCTTTGCCCAGATGAGTGTTCCATCATCTCAGTTTTCCCGAAAAAAAACAATTTTCTTTGTACATTTAAATAATTATTAAAGTTCAATTTGAGTTACCCTCTTCTTCTAAGCTATCTACATTTCATTTAGATCCATCGCCATAACTGCCAAAGAGTTTCTATCTCTCCTTATCACTCACTAATAATTATTTCCCATTTTCTTCTCTTAAATTAATCAACGTTTAACCTTTGGTGATTCTATCCCTCATTTGTTGCCAAAGCTATTCTTTCGACTGTTCTGTATGCAGTTTTTATCTTGTAACTAACCAAATTTGACCTAGTGAACCTATACTATAGGTTATTAATAGTTATTATCAATACATATATCTAGCCCAGTTTAATGTCGACATTTGTGTAAGTACTACTTGAGCGTAATTTAAAAATTTTTTTTTATGAGCACATGCAATTTAAATTTTAACGAAATTAGATATTCAAGTGCATATTAAAAATTTCATTATTTTATTTTAATTCAAAAAATTAATAACCGTAGACGCTTTTTTCAATGACTTTTATTTAGACTATCAGTTACATACAATAGACAATAATTGTAGTTGATACTATCACATACAATACGATAAAATGTACAGTGTTTAGGTAATTTAAGTTAATAGTAAAAAAAAAAACTAATTAATTTTGTTGATCAATAATAATTGTGACCCTTACGATATTTAGAAAAAAAATTAACAAGCTTCGTCTGACCATCGGCCGTCACTATATCATCGATTACAAAATACCATTGTTAAAAACTGTACTTTCTATATAAATTTAATTTTACTATACGTTCTTTACTTCTATGATAATTATTTAGTATGTTTTTGTTAGGTGGATAAAACCACAAAATATCTTATTAGTTATTACTATACTCAATGTTGAGATACAGTCGACATACATTATACAGTAGAGCTGTTACTTTCCTATTTTTATTTTTATAATGATCTTATTTTGTTAATTAAATTTTTTTTTTTTTAAGTTTAAAGTTTGATTAAGTATTCAAAATTTATATTTTCATACCTATGGTACATAGTTTAGATAAGATTTTTATCCAATGCAAAATTTTCAATTTTCGTCTCACTCGTTTATCTAAAACTATTACTAATAAACTATTAAAAAAATAATTTTAATGCAGGTAAAATAGTGCCTAATCAACTAGGACAACTATCATGATAAATATTCATTTAGACGTTTCGTATATTTATGATTGAACTCTACAAATAATTAAAATACATTAATCCACTAAGTATTATGTTGAACTCAATCTAAAATTTTACCCTATCCCCAGGTAGTAATATTTTCAAGTAATTATATAGTGTTATATGGTTAGCAGCATTGGGTTGCAAAATCATTGCGTGACGATCGCACTATTCGATGTATTATGAACACGGTCAGTGACCAAACTGACTGAATAATAACTTAATAAACTTAGTTTCGACGGCGTCTAATCAGAGATATTAATCAACCTCGTTCGCCCCGTGTGAGAAGAAAGCAAGAACGAGCGTAAAAGTTATAGAATATTCAAAGGGGAAACATGATGAAATTATAGGTATAATCACGCCGCCAGTCAGTAAGTGGTAACTATAGTGTATTACAATTATAATTGTATTGTGTGTTCCAGCCATTCCAGGTCATATACGTACACCACTGAAATTAACATAAAATACTACTTGAACCATTTTTTTTATTAAGTAGGTGTGTATTTTTCTCGCATTACGTGGCGAAATTTATTATTACAACAATGCTTTTCACTTGAATATTTTTATATGCAAAACTTTTGAACAAATCGTTTTGTTCGGGTTTTATATACCTGTTTTAAGATACTTTAATTGGGCAATTGGTTCTAAATATTTCATTTTTGAATCAATGAGTGTACGAAGATATTTTATTCAACAAGTAAATATTAATCCTTTGTAATAGCTAAATTAAATACAAGCAACCGTAGTCTATGACTGTATTAAAATGGCTCATTTTATTTAATATTAGTAAATAAATAAAATAACAGTGATAAAGGCAAAATCTTCATCATTCTAGAAGATTATCTTACCTAAGCGTACAAAATTCTTCAAAATATATTCAATTTTTTACTGTAAAAACTATAAAATTTAAATATTATAAATCATACAAAAGTATTTTAGGTATTTTTATAAGTGCCTAACTAAAAAAGTAGAATTCATATTAATATGTATTAATATTTTTCAAGTGTTTTGCATTTTTTTTTATAAGTTGTACACTGCATTAAAAACTAGAGGCGTATCAGTAAATCACATACTAATATACTATGTTAGAAATATTCTGATAGACTGCAGACCGATGGCGTAATTTTGGGGGGATATGGGATCTATCCCCCATATGCTGTATTTATGTATTTATATTTTGTTGTTTCTTATCTTAATGTTAAGTTTAAATACAGATTTATTTATTATTATAAATTAAATATAAAATGATAACACTCTTAAAAATCCATTAATAAGTTATCAATATAGGTTATTTTTTAAATTATCAATTGTTTTGTAGCGATCATCTATTGAAAATTATTATGTAAAATTAAATAAAATATTATGTTAATATGTGATGAGTAGGGCCCGGATTTCAATACAAAATGCATCTTTTTTTTGTTAATCTTAGACAATACTTTTCAAGATTAAAATTTGATGCATGTCACAGAGATTTAAAAGATGAAATTTTATTTTGCATTTTTTGCATATTTCAATATTTTTTTATTTTTAGAACATATTTTACCATTTTCGATCATTTTTTTCTTCTTTAATGCATAATTGTACAATTTATGAGTATAATATATAATATTTATACATATTACGGTATAGATTAAAAAATATACTCTGAATATTAATTCTATGATACGATTTATTTTTCTTACAATTTATAAATCGTTCTATATATAGTGTATACAATATTGTCTATCTTGTCTCATTTATTATCGCCCAATACATCATCGCTAACTGTAAGTCAAACTTTTAAATTTTTAGTTTTTTTTTTTTAATAAAATTAAAATATTATAAATTACCAACATAACAATAATTTAATAAAAATATATAAGTTATTTATGAAGGGCATTTTTCCGGTAAAATGCATTTTAGCTTTTTTTAGAGCATTTTTTAATGGTTTTTAATGCATTAAAATCCAGGCTCTAGTGATGAGTTATATATTTATTATAAAAGGAGGGATGGGGGCAAAGCCCCCACAGGTCTGCCTTAAAATATTTTTTGATGCCCCCCTCCCCCATAAGACATTCTAAATTACGCCACTACCGCTGACTTTACTATCATCTCAAAATGTATTAGCATAAATATTCTAGTTAGACAAAAATAGTTCATTTGTCTATGGATAAATAAAATGTTACTGTCCTATAAAATCCTAATACCAAGAATAATATTCCTATAAACAAAATTTAAAAAAAATAAATATTTTCTGGAACAAATGCTGTAAAAAAACCTCTGTGTATTTAGTGCTATGACATTATGACAAGCTTCGTAGACATTTTTCTAATTGAGATTTTGTGAAAATATATTTTAACAATATTTTTTTCAAAGTCATATAGGTACTAAAAAAAACCTACCCTCTATTTTATAGAGAAAAAAAAACTTGAGGGAAATATATAACAAAACTTTAAATCTTCTGGTTCACTCTAAAATAATATGGAAGTAATTTATGAGAAAGGTAAAGGATCGGTAGGTAATTATTTTTAAAAGTACTGCAGTAAATTTAATATACCTTTACTATTATATATGTATGTATCATTATATCATAAATATATATGTAAAAGTATATATGTATCATTACATTACAAGTAATTCATAAAATAAGAAACATTATACAACTTCATTATTCTAATTATTAGATACATTCAAAATCAATTTTATAAATTATTTATAACAATAGTAAATTTAATTAACTAAATTAACAAATAGTAATACAATATTAGATGCATGGGCTAGAAATCAAGAACCAATAACATTTTTTATTTTTCTGTTTAACTAAAAAAATTTATAAATATTAATCTTTCTATTCTAACAAATGTGAACTTGAAATTTTCATGATTAATACATTTTTCAATATTATATTTATTTAGATATTATATCAGAAGTTTCCAAGAAAAATCTTTTAAAAATATTTGCGTTAGAATCTTTACCTAAATTATAAAGAAGGTAATTGTTTCTTGTTTTTTCCTCAATACTTATAAATTTATAATTTTGATTCTTATTTCTCTATTTATAATAATATACTAGTCGCTGAAAGTACACACAAATAAATTATGATAAAATTATAAAAATATTTTAATTTGTTTATTTCAAATATAAAAATATATAGTTTACATAATTACATATTATAAAAGGTGTTTCTTTTAAAGAATAATATTGATAATTTCAAAATCTTCAAACATTTAAAAAAAAAATTAGAATTTTTAATGTTTATTTTTTAAATTTTTACTTTTTTGGATAACAATATAAAGTTTTAATTTTATATTCTGAAGCAAAATATATTTTTAAGTCTTCCAATAGGTACATAAAAGTCGAAATTTGAACGAGTTGCTTTTGTGTTATAAGTTTTCAAAACTTAGGTGAGCAGAATAGTAGATCAACTTTTTGCGAAATATCTATATTCCATATACCATTCCACTCTGCAAATGTATAATACTGTCATTCAAAAAAGTAAGAAACTTAAAAATTATAGCGGAAAAATCGAAAAATATTGAAAAACTGATAAACGAATTGAATTCTTTACATAAAAGTATCAATCAACAATAAAAACCAAACAAACAATGAAGTGTAATTTTATTTATCAACTATTCTGCCGAAAAATTACTATCTAAGATAAAATTGCTTAATCGTTAAAAATATGATAAAATACTAAACAATATCATGGTAACATACCTTAATTTGAAATCACGGATATTAATTTATATTGAAAATTATGTCAATAATATATCAAAACTAATAAATAAATAAATAAAATCGTAAATTAATTTTCATAAAAATATAAAACTAATAAATATGGCATGCTCTATCAAACTACTATTTAGATAATACTTAAAATATTCATATTTTTTCATTGACTACAAATAAATACATAAATAATATATAATAATAATTGTATGTACTTTATAGTAATATTATATTATAACTTAATATTAAAATAATATTATAGTTAAAAAGTATAAAATGTTAAGTTTCTCTAACTAAAAATTGAAAATTTAGTACAAAATTAGGATAAGTTAAGTTAGTAGGCTAAAAAGTTCATACTTTAACCAAAAAATTTAAAAATATATGAATTTAATTTATTTTTACAGACATTTTAATATAAAAGTTGACATTTAAACGAAGAATTACGATATTCGTTATTTTTGTTGTAATTCAAAAAATATTGTTCATATGGAATCGAAACTTTTTGCACTATGTATATTATAATTTATTATGCTCAATATAATTTCTAAAATATTTAGAATAATATTTAAATATATTTATTACACCAACCTAACCTTATGATATTTCCTTATAAATTAATGGTAGTTAGTTACAGTGTATAAATTAATTAATTTAAATAATGCAATTAGTTTTTGGGAAAAAATAGTTCAATCTACCATATCATTAATAAAATAATAAATCACTTATATAATAGCAATACAGAAATATAAAATAAAATGTCCTTAGTAAAATTGGTTTAGTTTATAATTGTTTTTTTATGTACAATGACTAATCAATGAATTTAAATTTAACACATTAATTACAGTAACTCACTTAACACCTATTTTACATCGCAAAGGTACTTAATTGTTCATCTCTTTTTTTTTTTTATGTAATTCTTCTTAAACTGTATACATAAAATTCTAAAAATTCTAGATAATTATGCTTATACGTACAAAATAATAATTATTCTATCATAATTTACCCAAAAAAAAAAAAAAAAAACACGAATAGCTACATAATATAATTACTAAAATAATATACAAAAGTCGAAATAGTATTCATGTAAATTAAGTTAAGCTTTTGCAGCTTTGGTAAAAACTCAATATACATTGTTCATTGATATAAATTATTAGCAGTGGACGGGGATAGAAAGTGTAGGCGATAAAACCCCAGTCACGGCATACAAGTGTGATTATATACTATACCACATCAAAAACGCATAATTTTTTAGTTGTTTGAATAACTTAGGATCATGCAATTGCCTTAAATAAGTCATTAAACATTTATAAAACCGCAAAACGTAAAATATTTTAGCTTTTTTAATAATTTTATGAGATTGTTTAAATTAAGATAAAAAAACATAATATTTATCCTGGAAAAATTTCAAAATTAAAAATAAAGTTAATTTTGTTTCGAAAAAAAAATAATAAACTTTGTAGATTATTATATTTATTATATGTTTTTTACAGAAACTGTATTTATCATTTATATATGAAGCATAATTTATGTATTTAATACGTAAATATAATGACATAATAATTTGTAATTACATCTATTATATAAAATGAATAAATAATCAATATATCGATTTTTCATAAGTTTTAACCATTGGATGTTCTTATACCTAGAAATTTATCTTGAGTTTAAATATTAAAATTTATGTGGATAAATATATAATTGATTATCATAAAATAATTTTTTGTATTTATATTTTTATCTTATTTAATCGTTGGCATAGTTTGAAATTATATATAATGTTGTAAAGTGTAGATAGTAGTGGGTGAATCATTTATTTAAATACTTTGCTTGGGAATTAAAATTCGCTTTTCACTCTTCTGATTTTAACTACATTTTACTATAGCTAAATAACATTATATTGTGTACAACAGTTTTAGAAAAATATATTTATTAATTATCAATTCTACTTGTCAACTTGCTCATATTTGTACCTAGCTAGATAAAATTGTATACTAATAATTAGTAAGACTTGGATTTTGTTGCAAATATTTTATTTGTTCATTTTTTTTTTTTTTTTTTTTTTGTCAAAGAGTGTGATAAAAATTAATTTTGTATAACATTTCTATTATAATGAAGAAATCTTTTTATTGATATTGAAGTTTTAAAAAAAATATAATACTGACATTTTATAAACTATACTTAATTCGAATATAATCATTTATAGTAAAATCTGTATTAAATTTTTCATCTACACTAATTCGTAATACTTATAACTATGGTTTGGGACTTATTGCACTAAGTATAACTTTTCAATATTATGGTAAGCCATTGAAAAGCATTAATCAAAAATATGGAGGTACATATTCTTGTTTCACCAATATCTGGGTTATAATTCCGCTTAAATTCTAAATGAACAATTTAAAAAAAATTCAATCGATTTAATACACCATATCAAGCATAATATTATGAAACTATTAGAATTTCGTATTTAAAATAAAATTTAAAAGTTTAATAAAATTAATGTATACGTTTTATGCCGTCTTTTTACATTGAAAATTCTATATTAGTGAATTACTTTTGTTTTTCTTCTTCCACTCAATATTTCACTCAGTGGGTGTTAAAATTCAATTACCGCAACAGCGCGCCTAGAGTGTTTTAATTTTGCACATTTATTGAGCCCCTAACCTCTTACTCTTATAGTATAGCAGTCACATTATATTAGTCCTTCCTTATCTATATCTTTATTAAAATACCTAGGGGGGTATAATATGTAAATTTTGTAGAGCAAAATATTATATCTTTATAAAAATGTTTTTCCACTAGTCTTAACGACTAAAGGGGACACGCTTATTGTATGGTGCTGAGGAGGCTCTTATAAATATTTTTAACGGACAACATGCGTTGCAACGGTTTGATAAATTATTCTTCATTTACTAGTTTTCCCTCGGTGGCGGCCACAGTTTATTTTTCAGTGGGACAAAAAAAAATGTATGAAATTGCGTCTGAATACCGCACGCTACATTCAATGTCCGTTCTGTTACCGCATAACTGATGGCAACTATACTATAAGACCGATAAATTATATTTTTACCAAAAAAATACATTAGGTCCCGAAGGAAAACTGCTGTAATCCAAATGACAAGTTATGGTATTATAGGTCTCGTGATCGCGAGGTTATCCCATTTTAATATGATGAAATTAAAAAATGTAAATATTATATTGCAAACGATGAACTGTGGGTTTTTCTGAAATATTTTACCTTAGACATAAGATTATGGGAGGAAATAGATAAAAAGCATAATTTAGTGCCAAGTAAATAACATTCATATGAATTCCCTCATAGACAGTAATGGGCATTGGATATGCCAAACCATGTGGTACTAGGTAAGACAAAAATAACACATAAACAATATCGTGATCTTGCATTTGTCGCTACTAATTTATTATAACAATTTCGCAATAATTTACCGTTTTAAACTCACTGTGCCCAATAAGTTGATGAAACATACATGTTTGATATTTTGTCAAATAATACATGTTATGTATATATATTTTTATACGCATACAATATACTATTATTACCAAGTATCAAATTATAAAATTTTATGGGTATTCCAATATTATTGCATTATTGAAACCATTATTAAATAATATTTACTCTTACACCAATCATACACAATACTATAAAAGTCCCAGCTAAATAAAATTAACATATCAAATAAATTATTTAATTTGAAATAAATTTGAATTTAAAATAAAATTTTAAAATAATTTAAATGTTAAGTTTTTTTAGAAATAACATGTTCTCATTCATAAAATGAATCAAACATTTTTTTAAAGAAAATAATTGGGTTTTTTTGTCACAAGATATTTTTAAATAATTATTAAAATATACAAAAATAATCAATTGTTTAAAATTAATGTTGAGTTCAAAAGTTGTATGTATTGTTAGAATGAAATTAAATATAAATATTTTGGTCTAAAAATGCTGACAACAATTTCAATTAAGTTCACAATGACACTTAAAGTATTAGTGAAATTTTAGATTTAAACTATTTAAAATAACCCTTTTTAAAATAGATAATATTTTTGCGTTATTTAAATACTGAGTTAATTTATTATTTACCAATATTAATTCACTTATCCCCAATTTCAATAATTGATTAAAAAAAAAAAAGGACCACGTACTTACAATATAAATAATATAATATAATTCAATAAAGTATTATATAATAAAAGAATTGTTTTAATATAGTACAAGATAATTTAAATGATTATAAGCTTTAAACTGATGACAATAATAATTTACTGAAACAAAAACTTCAATTAATCAATGTATTCATTTTTATTCTTATACATTTCAAAATGTTAACCATATTTTATCAATTATCATAATAATAATTTTAATTATTTTAAATGAATGTTATAAATTATAATAAATAAAAATGATAAAAATTTAAATCAGTGATCATATATTAATTTTATTTATTTATACAAATTAAATATTTCGTTAATTTTTTTTATTATTGCTTAATATTATTATTATTTTTTTTTTTTTATGTTATATACTCAATATTCGTATATTTAGTATGCATAATTAGACACATTATCAAAATAAAATCAACTTAATGCAGAAATATGGGTACCTACCCATTGTGAAATAATATTTCAATGTGGGATATATTTTTTTTTCTTGTTTAGTTAAATATTTAAAAAAATGTAATATTATCAATGGGTTTTCCCCATTATAATTTTTTTATTTTTACAATACATAAAATTTAGCCAATAAAACTATATCTAAACTTCATACAATTTCTAATATTCTGTTGTATCTATATTCCTTATACTTAGAAAACCAGCATTTGCTATATTCAAAATTCACATAAAACCGTAGGAAAAAAGTGATATCTTGGCAATTTTATTAAAAAATTAAATCTTAGATTCATGATTAAATTATAAAATTTACAAGTGGTAAGGGAATTAGGGTAATAAATTAAGTTTTTCATTATCTAACCTTATTACAAAAATTAGTATAATAAAAAATTGATTAAATTTTAATTTATAAGAAAGGTTGCTATATTAAATACATAACTTTCCGTTAAAATAGTTCTAACCTACACTTATTACGAATAATAATTGTTTACTTTACCCGATAATCTCTAATTTATTTACAATAATATTATGAAAACAATAGAAGACATTAATTTACAATTATAAAATACAATTTATTCTATTATCTTAGAAGTTTTTATGGAAAATATAATTTTAATGAACAAAATAAAATAAATGAAGTTAACTTTAATCTGTACTTACCTAATTTAAACTAAACTATTGAGAAAATATCTATTATCAACATAACACTTTTACATCAATGAAAAAAAAAAAGAAAGGGAAGAAAGTAGCTGATAACCACTCCGTTCATGTCGAATGTATCTCGTCATCGAGTAAGCACTATAATGGATGTGTTAGATTAGGATAAATCATTGTGTACGATGAAAAACGATTCTAAGTGAAGATGTTTTAATTTTTTCGTATTCCAAAGGTGTTCAATATTACTGAAAAATAATTTTGATAATAATATTATAGTCTCAACAAATATTTATTTTTTTCCTTCCAATTAATTTAAAAACTACTAAGAATTTTTATCTTATCATTCAAATATTATCAACTATCCAATTTTTTACGAAAAAACTCTGTAGAAGCTGATAATCTGAAAATATTTTCCAATTTAAAATATGTCCTCAAACAGAAGAACATAAACACTTAACTGTAAAATCAATATATTCATGGCTCCAATCAGCATTTAACACATAGTTCAATATTTATATTACTATTATTTTAACAATGAAATTTTCCAAAAAATTAATTGTTGAACTGTTGATCAATAATATCGACAAGTAATTTTTAAATATAAAAAAAAAAAAAAAATAAAAACGAGTTTAGATTAAAATTTAATTTTTGGCAAAATATTATAAATTTTAATTTAATTTCAGCTATATAACAGTATGAGTGCTTACTTCACGTGTTTTGACCTATTTATTTTAGATATTCATCAACAAACATTTTACTAATGCAATAGAAATTTTTTAATCCATGTTAAATTATTACTGAAAGTTAAATTATATTAATAAAATAAAACATTTACATTTCCAACAGAATAATAGTAGGCTTACATAACTTCATAGCATAAAATATCAGACAACTATTTAGAATCTAAAACCGTTAGATATAGTCGAACTATATCACGCACATACAATCAAACATTTGCTTGTTAATACCATATGACAATTTAATATCACTATAAAGGGATTCATATGTGTTAGAATTTGTTTACGTGATATAGTAGGTAAGTGATAACCATATAGATATACATAACCCCGCAATGTCAATATTCCAATGACAATAGTGTATCAAGCTAAAACACTAATCACCCAATTGTCATTGAAATAGTAATTTGTATAGCAAAGGGGATATATTATTAACAAATCAGACAAAATTACATTTGTATTAACTTGGCCCTAACTCTAAATAGCAAGAATATTGATCAATAAAAATAGTTAATGATTTAAGTTAATTTTTTTGGATATATAGACATCAAATGGTTAGGATGGCTTAAAAGTAGTTAAGTTGGTTTTAAGTAGAAAATTAAGTTTAAGTTTTTTTGATTAATTAAAACTTTATAATGTTGTTTTGTTTACGATTCTCAAAAGCATAACCTAGTAACCCACACACAATATAAAATTAGTAATTAAAATCTAGCTTAAAACTAAATTTTTAAAATTATATTTGTTCTATACATTTACAAGATATTCACCATGAAGTTAAGCTGTATTTCAATATTAAGTTTGTACAAAATTGGCCAATTAAAATATTTTTATTTTTTTTATACAAAATATATTAGGATTTATTTAACAAATTATTTAATACTTTATTTCTATATATATATTTCAACTTTCAAGAACATTAGTTTTATTTAGTTTATGCCTCTTTTTTAAACATTTACAATTTTATTTTATCTCCTCCCCCATGGTTATGACCTTGTATGCAACTTAACGTAAAGACTCGATTAGAAACAAATTTTGAATTTCTACCCAAAGATATTATTTTAGAAATACTGAATTATCACGCTTCGAAGTAAATAATAAAAATAATATGTTATTTAACTAAAAACATTTCATCATTTATACTAAACATAATTATAATGTTATATCGTTTTTATTTCATAAGGTGAACATATTAGGCATAATGATAGGTTTTTATAATTTACAATAAATTAATAGACTGAATAACAAATGAAAATATGTTTATATTAGCTGAAACCAATACTAAGGGTATGCCTAAAATTTTTTTTCGGAAGTTCAATATTTTTACTAACACGTATTTCAAGTGTATTCATTTCACTAGATATTAATTTAGAATTTATACAATATTCATACAATAAACATAGGCCAGATCTTGTCATATTATTTAACAGTACCTAATATTAAAAAAATAATTATAATAATTTATAATACATTAAAATACATTTTGAATAATTATCGTTTTTAATAGTTTTATAGGTAAGGAACTAAATAGTTTAATACAATAAGTACTTATTAAAAGATAAACATTTTTGATTTCACAGACTACGGTCGACGGTCAATCTTATCTATTCTGTAGAACTAGATAAATTGATAATGGATTATATAAATAACTCTAGACTCTAGTAAATTTTTGAAATATAAAACTTAAATTGTATACAAATATTAAGCAATACTTTCTTTTTTACTCAATTCGTTAAAATTTCGGGAGAAGAGGGGTTTGAACACCCAAACCCTCCCCCCTAGGCACATCTCTGGCTGAAACTAAATATGATACTGTGATACATGGGCGTCCCCAGGGAGGACAAGACAAAGCACTTGCCCCACCCCCCTAGAATTTTAAATTTGTTACCAAATTGTAATAATTTAATATAATAATGACGAAACATAATAATGTTCTACAAATAAAATGTATAATAGTAATACCTAATTGTAATAATAACAAAACATAATAATGTAATATAAATAAAATGCATAAAAAAAAATCTTCATTTATTTTTAAAATTAATTTTGCTCCCCTCTCTTCCCATTGAAAAATGTCTGGGGTCGCTCATGCTGTGATAGTACTCACTGATCGTAGAAATATTCAACTGGATAGAAAATTTTAGTTACAATGATATTATGTAATATTTTTAAAAATAACTTCAAACTACACAAAATTCTATGTAGATAATATTAAGTAATGTATTTTAACATGACAATTATATTATATTTTTTTATTTAACATATGGATGGCAAAAAATAAATCCCTACATATTTTTTATTTGAAACGGTTGTAAATATAACCCTACCAAAAACAATCTTCAAAATGTTTTTATTTTAAATTTTAGTTTTCCTATAACTTCTATATTTATAACGTACAGAGCGATAGCTTTAACACAAATAAAACTATGTTTATGGTCATTTTGAATAATTTAAGATATTTTTACATTTCGAAAACTTTTAATCTTTATTTTATTTAGGTAACTCAATTTTTTTTTACTATTATAGCTTCAATGTTTTTATCCGTCTGTTTTATATTTTTTGTTAAAACTTAATTAACTTCTATTTTCATTATGCAAAATCTTGTACATATTTAACTTTAATTTTAAAAAAGAATATTTAATTTTATCAAACATTTTAATATTGACTGTGCAGTTATTTAACTTTAACACTTTAAAGTTTAAATTGAACAAGGGTAGTATAATAAAGATAGCCAGGAAAGATAAAATATAATTTACGCTACAAAACATTTTAAGGAATAGAAATAGTTCCTTAAATATCAATTGTTTGATAAGTATTATTATTTTTTTATATAAGTTTAAAATTTTATTTTTAAATACGACATATTCGATATATTATAACTATATTATGAGTACTTATTTAAAATAAACAACATAATTAATCATCATCTAGACTAATTTCTTATTTTATTATTCGCCTAGTGCAGGATACTGTGTAAATATTTATTCAGATGTCATTTAACCTGTCCGTTTCATATTAATACTAATTGAATGAAAAAAAGTTGATATTGTACTTGAAATTAGGATGTGGAAAATTGGTATACTATGATACTAAATAATATTTAACCTAATAAAAATGTTCGAATAAAATTATGTTTATTGATATTTAAAATATACAAAAATAAAATCATAAAGCGAAAAAATGTATCTATACGTTAATGAATAATTACAAAAACTACATGCATTTAAATATACCTTATGATTTATAGACAAAACTGGAAAACAACGATGATCAAAGATAAGAATACTTATTTTTTATTTCTATTGTATGGTTCTTGACACGGCAGCGGCTTTAGTGGCAAACCCGCAAACCCGCAAACCAAAACCTATGCCATCTCAATTGGTACCTGACTGACTGCTATTCAATTAAAAATAATTGCTTTTTCAGATAGACCCTGTTGGAGATCGATCGTATTGTACAATGTGTACTTTGTGTAAATGTATACAATGAACATCAATATTTGTATAATACCAACGGAATTAGCTGCATACATAACTATAATAATAGTAGGTATCTACATTATCAGTAGCAGGCACGGCGCGGCGTGGAAATGAATATTATCAAAAGTCAATCTAAACACGTTATATATTTACATTGAGATTCGAGACCCTTTTCGCCGGTTTGAATGATTTATGAAATGACTAATGGAGAATTTTAAAACCCGTAATATACATGCCTGATATGTGAAAGCAAATGTAATAGCATTTTGAATCACACTGGTTCACATACAAAACTAATAGAATAATATTAGTTCCCTTATCAATTATCAACATAAACGAATTCAGCTGCAAACAGTGTCGTTGTATACCTGCGCGTGCAGGCTTATTTATAGTCAGAACAGTATTTTATTAACTGAACAATATGATACCAGTAAAATAATATATACACCATACACGACGTTTAAAACGGGATTGTTCATTTTTTAAGTATGATGTTCTTTTTTCCTGACAAATTTTGAATGGGACGCCATTTTTCCCATTTTTATAAGATAGTCCGTGTTGATTCTGCTGTATCCGTTTTATTAGATGAGCGTCAAAAAAAACTTGCACTTATATGAAACGAATAAAAGATATTATTTCCACAGTTTTATATTGAATTATTGAAAGTTCAAACCAATGTTAATAGTTATAAATTAGAGTTTTTGTATAATGAACCTCAAATGACGGCATAAAATAAATTGTATACTATGAGCACTAAAAATGTCTTATTGACATATTCATTTATTATGAACCCACACAGTCTTCACTATTTTTTTATCAACAAGCCCCATCTAATATATTATATATATTTTCTTCAAAATATTTATAAAAATATAAATTGTAAACAATTTTTGAAGATATTATTTTTATAAATATAGTCATCCTTATAATAATATATTTATTATAAACGTAGTTATATCACTGTATTTGAGTAATATGTTGTTTTGTACTACCATTATAAATATAAAATATTCTATAATCCAGAAAACGTATAATGTAAAAAAAATAACTAACAGCATTTAAACTGATATTTTATCAAACGAATTTCATCGGTACCTACATAAAAATAGTTTTACAAAACCTGAAGAGTTAATCAGAATTTGTTACAAAATTCCAAGAATACATTCTGTTTATTTTTATTTAAAAAAATGAGAGAAAAAATGTTAAAGACAAAATATTGTTTTGTAATATTTCTAAAAAATAAATATTAATTAATAAATATTATATAAACAATATATATTTTTATTGATTATACTTCTTTATTATAGGCATACATTTTTAAAGCATAAAAATATATGCAAGACGCTTTATTGAAAAATGGAAATTATTTCATTATTTTTAGTACACAGAAAATATAATATAGGTGCTTAACAGAATAAATTACAATTTATTTTCATTAAAATTTTCGATTACTACCACGCACAAAATGCAAATAACACAATTTTGTTCGATAATTAAATATTAATACATGTAAACCATAATAAATATAACCAGATAAAATGTAAAACCTTCTAAGAGAGCTACTAATAATATATGTATAGATATCAAAATAACTTTATTATTATTATCATTATTATTATTATTGTTATTATTTTCGTAATTAGAAATATTCGTGTTTATAATAATGTGATCGTGTATTCATTAGATGCCACTCTGTCACAACCGATAAATTTGTAAAAATATTCATATAGAGACGTATAATATTATGAACTTTTCCAAGTTGTATTCAGCTGTTATTTTGAATTTTATAAAATATTAACACGGTGAACAAAAAAATACCTTAAAACTCGTCCGTACAATGTGTTATCCCGTATAAGCACTAGTATTATACACGGAACAGTTCAGTTCCTAGGGGAGGAATGGAGAATAATTAATGGTTCGATATTCCCACATGAACAGCAACTTTGCTTTGAATTTGAATTATTGAAAAGCAGTTAACGGCTCCGCTGCCATTGAGAATATGAGTTTAAAACATCCGATTTCGTGCAATCATAAACTATTTGAACGAATTACAAAGCCCACATTTTATTTTAGCACACTAAAACGATAATATTTATTATTCAGCGGAAAAGTTACAAGACACAGTGGACGCTATAGTTTTTATATTATATGATTTGTATTATTATTTTTGTCTATTAAATTTAAAACATCCAAGTGGAGGTGAAAATTCAAAGAAATAAAAGAAAAGAAAAAATCTGCACCAACCAGCACGTAATTGATTAGCGTTAACAGTCCGGTTGGAAAAATGGTCCAGAGAGGACGTTGTTCTAATGCGGCTAATGGTTCTGCGCTACACCGTAAACACTGTACCAATGTAATAATATATATATGTATGTGTATGTGTAGGCTGCAAACTCTTGTATTGTACAGTTTCCATTAAAAACGGACGAGGTGTGACGAGGGATGGGGTGAAAACTGCTATGGCATAGACATGGCTGCAAGAAATACCTGTTCTTAAGAACCCCCGTGTTCTGGACAAGATTTAGTATGTATATAGCCGTTACCGTTTAAGCTCAAAACGAATGGCCGGTATGGAGGTTTTTGTTCCCGACAGATTCATAATTGGGGTACTATACTAGCCAGCCACACGAAAACGACTCCGGATTATCCGACTTACCGCGATAACTGCGATTTCTGATTAAATATTTTACTGGTGACACAATACGTCTTATCTACTTAAATAATCAATATTAATTAAATTCGATTAATGTGTATGTGTGTGTGTGTGTGTATAAGTGATCCACAACCAAATCTATCGCTCTCATGGTTTCCTCTCGAAACCAATTTTTCAAGTTAAGTTCACACAAAGATTATTTTTGGCTCACAATCAACGAATATTTTTTTATTTTCTATGAAATTTCCATTTATTATTTAATTGTTAAAGTTTGATATAATTTTAGATTTTTATTTTATATTTGGTCAAAGCCACCCAAATAAATATACTAAAAATATGTATAGCTTACATTTAACGGAGTTTAAGACAGGGTGAATCCACCGGTATTATTTAATTTAATCCTGCAAAACCATACTGTATTAGCTATAATTAATAAATGTACCTATCTACTATGAAAACAAAAGGATTAAAACGGATGACTGTTATACAAACCCTTGGTTTTCAACCGATTATTTTATAAAAATTTGTCAATTGATTCAGCAATAAGATCTTTAACATCATGGGCTACATTTTATTACTTGTTTTTTTTATTTTTAAACACATAAATGTAAAATATAGATTGCTTACAAAAAATTATAAATTTTTATTTATATATTTTTACTATAAATTTAGTTACTGATAATAAAATAGTTATTATGATTAGATAAAGTTTTAGATCTGTATTTATTATTTAGTCAAAACAACTCAAAACTAAGTTAAAAATCTGTGTACAATGTTAACGGAGTTTAAATAAGGGATATCCTTGGACAACGTCTTGCAGGATCAAGAAGCATTTATAATATAGATACCTCCGTTTAACTATTGCCTGCAATTACAACACTGACCAGGTGAGTATATATCCAAAGTTTAACTTTGGGCTTAGAACAGATAAACTTAATGTTATACAAGGCACAAACGAGGTCTTATTTTAAATGACCGAGGCAAACATTTTATACTCAATAGGAAATGAAAAGTACATACTTCAAAGAAAAATTCATTCACTATTTTTTGTTTATACTTACCTCGCGGGGATGAATTCTGCAGTTATACATTTTTATTTGTCTTTTAGATGACTTAATAAATTACAACATAATATAATATACTTTTTGGTGTTGTAGCTAAAATAAAAACATAATAATAAGTTTTACTAAAAAAATAATATCATCATTAAAAACAAAAACAAAATAAAACCTCAGTATAAACTCTTACATACAAATTTAATAACAAGAGTGTTTCATAGCTATTATGTTTTTAATAAAACCGTTAATAATGTAAAACCTCAAAATTAAATTTACTACTGACCGATGAAATGGTAATTTTAAAAAAAAAAAACTTATTTTCTCTAATGTATATATTTATTTTTAAAACTGTATTTTCATTACCCTCTGCAAATGCATAGTATTTCATAGTTATTAGTTACAAATCTATTCAAATATAGTGTAACATTATTACCAATTCACAAATGATAACGATTGATTTGTAAGCACGTAGTTTGTTTATTTTATAGTCGATGGTACGTAGGTGCCTACATCTGATCATAAGTAATGCAGTCAACTGTTGCATTCTTAATAAATACAAGCACTGTAAATACAGAATAAATTATTTTTATGAATGCTTTTTTGAATCACATATTATAACAATGATACATATTACTACAAACAAATAAAATAAATTTTATATACAGAATGATTCACAAAGCATACTCGCCTTCATATTATTTAAATTCTGATTTTTTAAATCTTTTAATATACTCAAAGAACATATTTTAAAACTCTTGAGATTGTTTTTACTACTTAAGAAGTGTCCCGTAACTATATATAAGTTTTTGTTGTTTTGATGAGAGCTCTTTTCTCTGTTTTACTGTAAATTAAATAGTGGAAAATTCTTCTTTAAAATTTTAATATACTAAAATATGAAATAGATATTAGATCTAGTATTCATTTTATCTAAATTATTTTACACATATTATCTTTAACTTACTTTCTTTAGTACGAAAATTAAACACCTGTCTCAATAACCACACATTAAAATTTTGATTTTAATACGCTAACATTTTCAAGAAAATTATTCACTAACTAATTTACGGTAAGGTTCTCATTTGAAAAGTAGGAGTTTGCATCTCCACAAGACACTTCTCAAGTAGAATAACAAATCTCAAGAATTTGAAAATATTTATGTAGGTATATTTAAAAATTCTAAAAATCAGATTTTAAATAACTTTATTATTGAGGTGAAAGAAAGTAAACATACTTGGTGGTTACCCAGTACACATCTTTACAATAGGTACCATATAAGTAGACATATGGTTTTATACATTTTTTTGTCCAAACTATGGTAATCGTTTAATCCTTTATTTCACTACAACACAGTTATTTTTATTTTATTATGTTATATTGTATACGAATATTATATTGTATATAGAATATCAATTATTATATTATTTTGAAATGTCCGCAAAGGTCGCGGAAGAACGAGATATCGGTCGGTTGACGACGGATGTGGTAGCGGGGAGGATGTCCGCATTGTTTATAATCGAGCGGGTTAAGCCCGAAACAAAGAATGGTATTCATTGTTTAATAAATCGCGTGATACGCGTGGTATTATACGATATAACAATGCGACTGCAGTGGCGTCGACGGCGATGGACAAAGGGTGTATTTTATTGACGGTTGACAGTGTAATTTAACAGAATTCTTGGAGACAAGGACGCACGGTGTGAACAGGGCACGATGGCGACGGCGACACTAACGAAATCCCCCTCTTCTCATGTAATCTCGAACGCTATTACCGATGTTACTATTTCTAATAATTTTACTCTTGCTCTTACTAATGCTACTGCTAGTGTCCGTAATCACTGAGTAAAATTCTATAATACACACAGAGGTGTGAGCTATTTCTTGCATCGACACTACATTCACGACAATATTATAAATTCCAATTCTTATAAATAATTGGAATAATTAAAAAATGTTCCGAAAATTATTGTTTGTTTAATCCATACCCTATTGTTCCTACAGTATAATATTTATTGTTATGATAAAACGGTGGCATAACTGGCTCGTACCTGACCACGTTAAACTCTTGAAAATGTATAAATATAATATAATTATCGATTTCGGATGTGTTTGAAAATAAGCTAATAACTATTTAAATTTATAATAGAATTCATCAGAAAAGTAAACGAAAAAAATAAACAACCATTATTACGACATAAAATACTTTTTAAATAAATTGTTTTGATATTTACAAATATCAACCGATTACAGGTAACTTGGCTTGTTTTAGAGTGTGCTTATCTTTTTATTTATACTTACCTATTTCGAATCGCAATTATAATTTTTATTACCTACAAATAATAAATGTAACGGATAAAGTAAAAAATCCAGACATTACGTTTTTTACATAACCCATTCATTTTGAGTAACGTAAAAATTATCATTTTATGACTACCATATTTCCATCATTGCCTTTGCATTTTCATAGTATACTTGATCAAAATGTGCTTTATCTAAGATCTTGAAGGACATGTGTTATTTTGTTATGGTTTATGTAAACCTTTAAGTATCATATCTCATCATTTTAGTAGATTAAGTTCTAAATAATCACCAAAACGACAAAACGTATCGCAGCAGTAAAACTGCTTAACTTATCACTTCATTATAAAGATCTAGCTAAATTATGTTAGTTTTTCACGTTAAATATTAATACTTATACCACAATATGATATAATTTTTATAGTTATTCTAAAAGTACGTTATTTTACACAAATTTATTATAAGTTTAAGTATTTCCAGTATACTACGAAAAATATGTTTTACGGAAGATATAATATATTACCATTTATTAAAAAAAAAAAAACACACGAAGGTTACCTCACAATATGTATGGTTACTTATATACAGTGCTCTCTTTTGTGGCTAAAATGCTAACAAGCTAACACACTCGTTTATCTACGATGATACTTGCAAGTTGTTAGTTGTAGTCATCCACCTAATGAAATAATCAATTAAAATATGAATAACTGTTGTATTTTAATAAAAGCCATTTTATTTTTTATTTATGTATTATTATTAAGGCTCAAAAGTTGAAGTATTTTGCAATTTTTTTTTTTTTTTTGAAACTTGTAAGACGATGTTCTCCTGGCCACAAATGTGTTTCATGAGAATCTAAATAACTAATTTTTATTTTGTATTTTTTTTGGCTTCTTTTACTTTTTAAGTCTTATTTTTCTTTTTAGTTCAATTTCTTGTATTTATAATTAGATTTTGTCATTAACATCTTTACACGCATAGTTTTTGTTTTACACAGACTTTTTATAAATATTTACATCAAATTTATATTTTACACAAGTTGTAAACGAGTTAAATCAAAGATAAAGATTCAATGGAATAAGGCAATTGCTAGCTGTTATTTTTACTTTTGACAATATAAAATATGCTTTAATAGTATAATGTAATAATTTTAAGAAATTTTTATTATTATTACTGTTCTTTTTTTTTAAAAATGTATTTTTAATAAGTTTAAACAAATATTTATAATTTTAAAGTCATTGTTTGTGATTTTTTTGTCATTTTTAAGTCATATTTGCATTTTTTTAGATCATTTTTTAATGTTTTTAAAGTCATCAACTTATAAGCCCTTATAATTATATTGAACGTTAATATGTTATAAATTTATAGTATTTCCGTTATAAATTTATGAACGTATCATAAATTTACAAATTAATAGTTGGTATATTAATATGTGCCAGTATTTTTAAGTATAAAAATATCACAAGGGAGACTATAATTATGTTTTTAAACGTGTGTGATCGTCGCCAAAAAAAAATAAATACAATACTTGTACAAAAAAATGTTTAGTTGTTATCAATTACTTGAATGTTTTTGATTAACTTTTGTTTTACATATTTAATTTAATCCTAACAATGATATTCATTTACAAAATAATATTAAATGTACTTACACGTTATAATAATATTTTTTATCTAGTTTACTCGCCTTTATTTAGTCACAATGCTTGAATTACTAGTTTATACAAATCTAAAAATAGTTTTAGGTATTTTAATAATAATATTTTCTCTATAACGGAAATAAGATCCAATTACAGTTGTTGTTTTTTATATATAAGTATAAGTACACTATCGGTAACAATAATAATTATATAAAAAGTTATATATTATTTATAAATATTATACAATGTTTTTAAATAAGGAAAAGAAGAAAACAAAACAAATAATACTTATTCATTGTGTATTTAGTAATGTGTTAAGTATTTCTTAAGATATTCACCAAAAAACATTTAAAGATTTATTAAAAAAATAAATATTATTTACAGAATTACCTGCAGATATTAAAATTATGGCTGCTTAATTTTGTACATAATTTCTTGTAGAGTGTTTTGTATAATATAAATTAGAAGATCTGCAGTTTATTGAACTTATCTTAAAATTTATATCTTGCAATAATTCAGGACAATCAATCATTCATATAATCATTAAACAGTATACATAAAAATTTCAATTTTATTAGCGTTAATCGCTGTTCTAGCGTTTGCAAATTTAAAAAAATAAATAGATTACAATATTATAATCAGAACGAGATGTTCAATAAAAGTTTTAGAAAATATAAATATAAATTGTTTTTATTAATAATAAATTATTTATAATATTCCAACTTTATAAAATAGTAGACAAAAAAAAACGGTGTTATAAGTAATCTACTGTAATTTTGGCAATCTACATGTAGCTCACTAATATCGTAACTATTTCCAAAATATCGTCTAAATAATTTATCAAAACTTCTTTTTTTTTTAGCACTTAATAATTGTTTTAATGCTCTGCTAAAAATGGGGTTATTCTTTTACTGTAATACAAATTTCACTTAAAAGCACTAACATAGATAACACATTTATATTTGATAAGTACTTACTGTACACAATGTTTTTTTGTGCTCAACAATATTTTTATACAAATAAACCCTGGCTTAGTTCATATTATGAATCACGTTTGAACTCTAAAATATTTCTTGTGAAATATACTGTTCACTATATCATGGTAAAGTATTTAACAAAAACATGAAATTTATGATATTAATGCTTTAAGTGTCGTTGTCGACATATATTACTATATTAAAGTATACGAGTATAAATATATGTATATAATACTTTTGTGATGTAATCATTCTGTATTTCCGTATGATTTAGAATTATATTGACATTTGTATATGTTTATAATTTTTATCGATAAGAAATTTAAAAAATTAAATGAAAAAAAAAACAAATTTTATCAAAGTATTGAATACTGCAAAATGTTCTGAAATGTTCACTCTAATTTTAAATGATAATAATAACAAATAAAGTCTCGCACAAAATAAAATGCAATAATGCATAATATATGTCATCAACGATCAACGTAGAACTAGAGATAGAAAAAAATATATCATTTTGAAACAATTTATGTACGAAAAACATTTTGACACATGTCATATAAATCTTTTTTTAAATCAATACTTTTAAAGATAATAAAAAATGTAAAAAAATGTATACTTTTCTTTAGAGACACCTTAAACAAAATTATACATATTAATAATCTATGGCATGCAAATTTTTATATTCTGAGTGAAACGGAAAAATATGTATTACAGGTTTTACAATGATGTGTGTATTTTTTTTTATATATTTATATAATATAATACTTTTGGAATAGAATATTTTTCATACAATTCTTAGTAACTAATTGAAAAAAAAAGTTAGAAGAAACATAATGTAAAAAGTGGAAAACTAATAAATACTACGCGACACTAAAGCTTATAACAAAATCGATTCTGTCTATTGTTGTTATTCTAAAAGGAATCACTGTAGAAACTTTAAATTTTTATCAAATATTTATATAAACATATTGTATACATGATATAATTTTCAAAGTATTTAACTCTTTTTGAAATATTTATAGCATTTTTTTTAAAAGTTTTTTTGATTTATGTAGATTGTATTTTTTTCTAAGTCAAAAAATTAAAAAAATGTAATACAAGTTTCATCATAAGTTTTTTTTACAGCAATAATTCTTAAACATCGATAATATGGATTTACACTTATTTTTACATGCATTTTAAGTTAACATTTTGACTAAATCGATTATTCAAAACAACAATTTTAATTATTTTTATGTAGGTAGTTGAAAAATTTGATTATAGAAATTTTAAACTTTTAGGTATTACATAATGTACGAATATTATTATTCTCTATACACCTTGTTATTTTTTAAATATCAAAACTAATTTTAAGTTATTTATACCACAGGTTTATGGCAAAAATTTAATTTGACTTAAGATTTTATAATAAAAAAAATCAATTACTAAAGCAAATAAATATAAATATATATTATATAGTAGCCTTTGAAAATATAGAAACTAATAGACTATCTCTATCCAAAATTTTTTTCATATAAACTTATCTCTCATTGAATTCAATTTTAACACGTCTATTACAGTGACATACTCAATATGATGAAGCACATTTGAAATTGAATATACTGTAGCGGATTAAGTTTCTTGATTTTTTTTTTAAATTATTTCCATAATACAATTTTATTGTATGTACTTATACCTACGCATAAATTTCGGTATATTTTATCGATTTTATGATTATAAAATTTTTTTTTTTATTTTTACAATATTACAACAAACTCGTTTAAATTTACTGAAAAGAAATATTGATGTAATATCGAAGACAAAACGTTCTATACCCAAAATTTATAATTGATTTTCAAATACATTTTGACATTTAATACTGTCATAATTTATTTTTAGATTTTCAATTTGATAAAAAGTACAATTATTATTGCTTTTAGGAGTTATTATTATTTTATACTTGACATTTTCATTCAGCATTACTCAGTTAAACACTTTTAGAGTATCATTTTTTACAATTCTTTTTTCGTTTACATTTATTAAAATTAATATTATTAAAAGAAGGAAATTAGTTTACCACTTTACTGCATAGTAAATGTCAATTACTTGATGAGAAATTATTATTTTACGTTTGAAATGTTTGAAAATTCAATTTTGTCAAAATTTTTCAGACATCATAAAAAATGTATATGATTGACAATTGTATATTTTATATGTTTATATATAATTACACCTTTTTGTATTTTTTAATCCCAATATCTATGTAGATTATTATTAAACACAGTCACAAACTTTGACCAAAGCGGACATACTTGCTAATGATGTGTCGCTAATCGAATATTTGTTTGTTTGCCTATATTAGTTTATCTTTTATGTTTTTATTAACTACTTCGCGTCTTTTATACTACAGGTAACACTTTCTATTAATTATTTATCGTCTCAAGGTTAAGGAGTCGCCGTCTTGTGATACTTTTAGCAATAGTGTACGTAAATGTGATCGCATCCTGCTAATTTTGTGGCATCTCCAATTCACTTACTCGTAAACCTAATACTCCTTGCCTACTCCTTGTCGGGTACGACATACACCATATACGTGAAATAACTATTTGTTTACACTGTTGCTCTTATACCCAGTACCTGCGCCTATTTTCACCGTACCCTATTTAAAATTATCTAAAGTAATCTGCTATGTTTTCTACTTGTCGACGATCTTTCCATTCGGACTGAGAAGCATTTTTCAACTCTTCTCTACTCATCCACCTAAAATATACTTAGTTTGTCATTTCTGTAATCGGTCCTAAGAGTACTACCAGCTCATTTAAAGCTATGTCTCCTTTAATCTCCAAAAAAAGTTCATCTACTTCTTCTCCCACAAACGCTAATAGAATGGCTGAAATCTCAAGCCTTCAAAATTCGCAAGCAGCTATCATTAGTTTATACAATAAAACTGGAAAAATGTTAAACTAAACAGTTTTAAGAGCTATATACAACCTTAGCAAATTTCTCTTCTCAAATCACCGATCTAAAACAGAAAAACTTATTTTTTCTGGAAGAGGTATCTGCTCTTAGGATCAAAGTTAACCTAATTCAAAACGTCACAAATTTTACAGGCATTAGTAAATGAATGGTCTTGAATTATTAAATTCAAGACCATAAAGGATCTGGGTGTTTTGTTGTCATCTGACTTGACATTTGAACTTTGAATTAATTGTTCAAGATTTTGATTAAGCAAAAAATGTTAGCCTACATTTTTATGAAAAATCTAAAATTTTAAATGAATTTATTTAACTTAAAAAGAATCAATAAATTTTAAAAACCATATTATCCACAGTATATACTAATACAAATGCTTATTAAAAAAGTCAAATATCTACGATTGCTTATATTAGAGTAACACTAAAAAAAATTGGTTTTGTGTAATAATTAACATTTTTCCTTAATAATTATTTTATTTTTTTTTATTATTATTATTATTTATTTTATTTAATTGTTTTAAAAATAATTAAATACTAATTAAATTGTATCTTCAGAGTAAAAAAAAAAATTTAAAAATATTATGCCTATAAGATATTGTTTCTGAATAAAAATATCGATCAATGTGTTATTGTTACTTGTTATTTTCAGTTGTATAACAATAATATAAAACATACGAAGTTTTACTTAAAAGTAAACAAAGAAAGACATAATATGTATATTTTATTAAAATGTATTATAATTAAGTACAAATTTGATTTGATTTTCATACACATAATAATGTAATAAATAATTTATGGAAATATATTGTTTTCACCGTGTCAAAACATCAAAATCAATTTTTTTTTTTATTATTGTTGAACATTAATCCAATTATTATTTCATTTATATCAGTTTATTTTTTATTCACAAATAATATATACCTTCTGGTTAGTTATTTTTAGATTCATAGTATACTTACAAATAAAAAAAAAAATACATACAATTTGAGGTAAAATTAATTGAAAACGTTGAATTATAACTTTAAAAGTACTCATTGCATAAATAAATAATTATTATTTCGATTTAAATATTATTCATTAATATTTATTATACATCCAATTTTAGTACCAAAGTTTAGTACATTAATTTTTAAATTGATTTAAGATTTAATCCAGAGTTATAAAAATAAAACGTTTTATTTGTGAATACAAAATATCAGCTTTTATTCCAATCAATTTCCATTCTGAATACCTACTCAATAAAATATATTTTTTACGAAATAATGTAATTTAAATAGATTTTAAACAATATTTTATTTGGGTAATGAATAATTCGGGAAGATCAGTTGAATATTGAATATTATATTCAGATAGTTTAAGTATAGGGTTTTTTAGGATTTTTACAAGTGTTAAGTATGTTTGAAAAATTATAACAAAATAATAATTTATTTCATTTAATAAGCATGTATAATCAATGAGGCAATGTTCATAATTTATATTACAATATAGTTCAATTAGACAACGCTAGATCCGCAATACCATAATAAAAGTTCCACAGAAACTAAATTTAATTTCCGTTAATATTCAATAACATTACAAAATGTATAAATTGTCATTTTATTAAAATTCGCATTGCAGCATACATGTAAATATTGCTTAAAAAATAACCAAAACTAATTTATATTAACTTATATAATTATAAATAATACAATTCTGAACGAATAATAATATTCATTAGGTACCCTATTCTACCACTGAGTAAGAGTTTTGTGTGGTAAATTATATTTTATCGAGAAAAATAAAGTTGAAGTTAGGTATTTAGCCGGAGTGACTTTATTGTAAGGTCTTTTCAGTCATATATATATTAAAGTCATTAAATTATCTTACAAAACTTATACATACCTATTAAAATAAAGAATAAAAGTTAAAATAAAAAAGAATTAAGTATTTGTGCAGTGGTACATTCATTTTTTTTTTTTGTTAATTCTAGTACATTAAATAAAATTCTGTACGATTGGATCTGGAAATTTAGTTGCCAGTTCTACCCCGAGTTTTACTATAATATTATTATCGAAATGTTTTCTAAATCGTATACGTTTCGATATCTAATGTACGCTCTACTTTCAGTGCCAATAAAACGCATTTATATAAAGTTAGCAGGGTTAATATACTTGTCAACGATTATAGAGAAAACCTTCTCATAAAACAAATATATTGCAGATTATTGATTATATTAATTATAATAAGCGCAGCTTTCAATTCGTAATATAATATACTAAATATTGGTACAAAGCGACATGTGTAAACCAAGAACGTTATATGATCCCGCGGGCTATAGATATCTGGTTATTATAGCCGATGCTATCTCTCAAAATTATACATACAACCAGATTACGGTTAAATTAAATTCCTGGAATTCGAATAGAAATAACTATTTTATTAAGTAATTAATTGGAAATTAAAAAAAAATAGTTACTACTACTTAGGCTAATGTAAATGTATATCATGTGTATCAACTGATAATAAACTCTATTTTACAGTATTTTCAGTATCGTTTAAAGATGATATTTATACGACAAAAATAAAATCATGAAATTGGTTGATCTTTTGATCCCTTAAAATGTCTTCCATGCTGGTAGATACCATGTCAGAAATTATCATTATATTTTGGGTTGAATTGTTGAATAGCGTACAATACGCAAATACATTTTTGAGAAGTTATCCTTTCTACACGGTGATTGCACAAAGGTTTATCTTCTTGTCTCATTATACTATTATATTACGTACAACTGTGAGAGTGAAATAAAAGAGGCTAATATTTTTGTTCTTGTTATTGCTATTTTTCTTGAAAAATATATTCATAAGAAAGGTTCTATTATCAAACAATCTCTATTTGTATTTTATGTTTTATTATTTATTATTAGTCTGTAAGTCTGTATATTATTTTTTTCAACCTAACTCCTATATATAAGATATAAACCAGATATCTATATTTCAAAAATAAATATGTTTAATAGAATCTATATATATTTTTAACCTAAATTAAATTGAATGTATGTTCAAGTATAACAATATACTTAAATTTAATATAAGATCTTATGTCTTTATAAAATAATGCACTAAATTTTCAAGAAATGTATCGTTATTGTGGAACTAATAAATTCAATGTAGAAACAAGAATAATTTAAAACAAGATACGGATAACTTATAATATGTCGACCGTTTCTTAGTTTATGGTATAATAAGCCATTAAAACATTTTAGTTTTTAAAATTAACAAGATAAAAACTGGAAATTGAATTCATAACTATCACTACAGTTTGTGATATTTATAGTGCGGAGACTAGTATAAGTACTTATTTGTAAAACTATATGAAAACATAAATCATTTAAAAAATTAAAGGATAATGTTTTCATGGTCATATTAATTCATTCAATTAAAAAAAAAAACTATAGCAGTTATTTTTGATTTTCATTTGAGCTGCAAACAACGAATCCGAGTATTAGTAAGTCAAAAAACCATAAAATAAGGCAAGATAGTAAATTAATTATAATCAAACTTTTTACCTAACAAGTTACTTATTTTTATAAATAATTCTTAAAGTTACTTAATATGCTTTATATATAAAGTGATAATTTCAAATTTATTTAATTTCACGGCATCCACATTAAGCTTAATATTTATGAGATGTATTTTTTTGGCATACCTTAAAATGGTTATTTTTTGGCTTTTTCAACTCAAAACTTGAATAAATAGCAACTGAATCCGGCTACACTATATTACTTTATTTTCCTTCTACTCTGAGACTGAATAACAATCCAGTTCAAAAACTTTCACGCAAATTTGAATTCATCCGATAGCGCACAATTCTACAACCTGGAAAACAAAACAAAAAAATCGACGACTAAACCACGTTTACCACAAGATCTCTTTCTTTCAGATTCAAGCAAAAACGAAGATCAATAACCAACTAAATAAATAATTGTTATGTAACTTGTATATAAACAAACTTTTAATAGCATGTAATTTTTCTGAACCATTTTAATGATAATAAATACAATAAAAAAAAAAAAAATATATTATTTTTATTAATGATTAGAAAATTAATAATTAAACCCTTAAATTGAAGTTATATATGCTTTAATTTTTATAATTAACCTTTCATTATAATGATCATAGTTTTACTTAAATTATTTTCCTTTTTTTCCTTTTACTTTTGACTTAACAAGTAAGAACAATTAGTAAACATGCCTACCCTTGATTCAGAGGAACTACAATATTGTATTATGTTTACTAATAAATAAAAAAGTAAAACAAGAGTTGCTAATGCTAAATAAGCCTCCATTTAATCGCAAATTTTAGAGATATAACAACAGATGAGCATTGAGCAATGTCCATTAATTCTTCACACAAAATAAGAGCCGTTTAGTAAGTTTTTTTTTTTTAAATCATACACGATAAAAGTTCAAAAATATTGAAACGAACATTAAAATTAAACTTACTAAACTTATAGTAACACTATAAATTTTGTATTTAATAATTGCCAAATAAACACTGTTGGATTAAATATAAATTCAAACAAGTGGAAAACTTCTACAGAATGAATGTATTTTATATGAACACACTCTAACATATTATATTTTATGTCACTCTACCCGTGAATTTTGTGTAGAGGTAAACATGAAAAAGGATTAATGTAATATTAATTAACTAATTTATATCTTATGCTTTTATTTATTTCATATTATGAATATACGTCTAATATTACACTAGTTATAATTGTACTCTTATCCCTCAAAGGGCGTAAATTGTTTGATAAATAAATAATGAATCGTTTGATTTAGATTGCAATACAATTAATGTAGATATAATTAAAGCAATTTAAAATATAGATATTATGAACCAGTATAATAATTAATAACAAATATTAAATAGTACATAATAAAATTAAAGATTAATATATTTGTTATTGGATTTGCACTATTTATTTACTATAAAATATGAAAACAGCAACATTTTACAATCTACTTACTAAATTGTTAAAATTACTTTCATTTATACAAAATGTAAGGTCATTTTCGAAAATATATTATTATTATATTTAAAATTTGTTTTATTTAAGTATTATAAATAAAAAAAATACGAAATAGAAAAATTGCAATTTTGAAAAAAAAATTTAGCAATTTTGGATAATTTATTTTATAATTATTTTTTTTATACATATATATATTCAATTTTACTAAGATATTCAACCTATATTTTAAATTAGAGTTACAGACTTTTCAATTATTAGTAAATATAGGTACTAGGTAGTGTAATCGAAATTATAATACGAATAACAAAATACTAGTATGCTTTTCAAACAAACTTGAACAAATCAAAAAAATATAATTATTAAAAAAATCTTAAAACCTTAGAAATATAAACATTTTTTGTAAGGTCGGCTATAAATGTTAAATACTATACTGAGTATTCAGTATCAATAAGCTTATTTTAGATTTTAGAACAGTATACTTTATAATATAACGATGTGCGTGTCGCGTTATATTAATGTTACGTGATTTAAAATAAGATAATAATAATTAATCATCATATTCCAAAAGCCATTCTGATTGAAGATCAGTTGAAACTATTTTTGTTAACATTTCAAAAATTTCAAAGGTTTCTCCTTGTGTATAAACATATTTTATATATTATATACATATATATGAATGGGAATTTATACAGTAAAATAACCTGTTTAATAACTCGTAAGTACTTACTATCTAAATAAGATTTCCGATTTAAAAAAAGTTACTATGTGAAATTTTTACCCAAAAAAGAGTATTCACAAAAAATATAACTTTGCGAAACATAGGTTTTTATATTCGTAGAGGTTCACAATTCACTTAGAATCTAAATGATATTGTTCATACTCCAATGTTATAAAATTATAATAAGTTGGTGTTACAAATAATTTATACCTATCAATGGTTTTAATAACAATATATGTACCATAAATATTTTAAATACATTATCTAAATCTAGTTTTGTATAATATTATATGTACTCAAAACAAATAACTCCTTTGATTGACATTAATTTTAATTTAATTTATTTAAACAAATTAATAAATACCAAACTAAATAGCGGTAGAATCAATATAATATAAAGACGCAAACACTGTTCCACCTATATATAAAAAAAAAAAATCATTTTATTCTAAATACATATTACTGTGATGGATGACAGAGTTTCAAAATAATTTAAGCAAAGTTATGGTTTTTTTTCTTTATCCTTTCATATAAACTTCACCATTTAGGGTCGAAGGAAAGCTTCGAAAATTGCATGTAATATTTATGTAATTTAAATTTAGTACATTCTATGTTAATGTTATCAAACGGCAATTTTCCTATTTTCTCAGTAGTTTTTTTTAAACGTGAAGAAATATTTAAAAACTTCCGTGCATTTTTAAATAAATGTAAACAACTAAGTTTTCAACCAAAGCTCAGCTCAGAATCATTTGTCTATATCAAAATAAAACGCCTATAAGATCATCATAATGCGTTAAAACTATCCAAGAGTAGACATTAAAGTTTTCTCAAAAATATGTATAAACATTTAATAATACTAATAAATATACTTAAATCCATTATAAGTTTATATGATTTTATGTTTATGTTGTTTATTGCAATTTAATATTGTATCTTCTTAAATTATATCATTTTTAACAATTTAATGCAACATATATTTAATTTTTGTAACTCACTTACAATATCATTAAATGCACCAACCCAAATACATATTCTGTGTAAAATTTAATAAAGAAAATTGATTCAGTCGACGTCAGAGTGGATAATGATACTTTCACTTGAATTATTTCTAAACAAATTTATGAAATATTCCTGTTTGTATTATTGTATGTTTTTAGTTATTCAATCGTAAATATTATTCATTCCGACTTTTAATAAAATTTTTACTTTGTAGATGTCAATAAATTGTGATTGTGGTGATTGTGAATGATTGCATCTTTTTACTACAGTAATTTCTTATAATATTTATTTTTAATGTTGACTTCAAAAAAACGTGAATATTTTGTACTACACAACTTTATTTGCACTTATTGACACCTGTCTAAATAATATTTTTTTCTACATTATTATATTTCAATGTTGACATAACAATTTAATGAAATAATTTTCTCTAAATGGTTAAATAGAACCAACTTCAAAACTATTATTCTGTATTAAATAATAAACCACAAAGTACAAATTCAACAAAGATATAAGAAAAAGATTTTAAAAATATAGATACGAATACTATTAACTCCTTTAATATGTATTTTTATTTATTTTTATATAATATTTATATTGACACTTAAACTTTAAGTAAATGTATAAATATGTAAGACGTAACAAAACTTAAAACATAATAAAGACAATGGCTATTGGTGGCATAGTTTGTTCTCTTGGATTGGACAGTCAAACCGGCTGACGTTAACAACGGAAAAAATACCTGTAAATGAGTGCCAAAGAGAGGTAGTTGTTATGGTAAGTAACACTATATGATTGCTTTAGTTTGTGAATTTAAAACCTATAAACAATTTGAAAATGTCAACCTACTTATCTACACTTATTATTTCAAATTATAACAAAATGTCAAAAACTGGTTTGAAAAAAATTCTTGTTTTTCCTTAAATGGTTTTTTTTTCAGAATATTTTTTTTTTAGTACTATGAATTTTTCGCTATCGATTTCTCAAAATACTATGAAGATAAGTCACAAAATTGAAAATCTATAAGCATTTTTATTACTTTGCTCGGAATTTAAAAACAAGAAAACTAATTTTAGAAAGTATTTAAAATTTCAGAACAACTTGGAATAGCTAATAAATCTTTTTTCCGGACTTTTAAAACAAAGATAACATTTTTACATTATATAATAACTTTTGCTATATTATACTTATAGATAATGTACATTTAAACAATTTTAGGTATTTTATTGTCCACCTGGTATCAAAAATAAAATAATAATATTTTTTATTTTTATTAAATTTAAAATCAAGATGGTTGAAAATCACCTTACAAATCTATAAAATTGTATGTACACTCCACTATAAATAGAATATTCAAAACATGCAAATGCAAACAAACATAACTGAGAAGTGCCTTTATACAGTACAAAGCAGCTGTTCGTGAAAAACCACTTTACGTCACCATTGAATTATATTTCACAAACGTTGAATTTAAATGAAAGACATGCTATATTATATAGAAAAACAAAATCTTTATTATTATTATTTTAATAAGTATCACGTTCTAAAATAAATTTATACACAACGTAATTTGCTGTAATTGTTCCAGACGTACATGTTATTGTTGTATAGCCAATATGGCACATATGCGATACATTTAATAATAATAATAAAAGGATAACTATAATAGAACATTCCAACATCACCATCGTTGCGTTAAGTCCATTTCATAAAAACGACTATAATAATACGCGTAATATTACTACTTTTTACTGATTTTGTATTTTTTTTATTATTATTATGTATAATATAATATTACGTTATTCCGTTATTAGATTGTTATAATAAATTATTATTATTACCAAAAACGATCTCTCGTCCGTTTGACCGGCGAATCACGCTCGTAGTCAGATTATGTTATGTTGCGATTATGTACTACATATCGTACACAAATCGTAATATTATATTAAATAATAATCTGTAATCCTTCCTATGTAGATTACGACCGTTTTAAGCAATGTGGAATTCCAAATCAGTTTTTACTCGATGTTTTTATGGCGACATCGACCCTAATACACGGATCGTACATCTGGGTCTGCGACATTCATTTTCGGCCGTAGGCGCAGCAGCGTGATAGCTAATATAAAATTATCATAATGGGAATAAGTAGTGTACAGAACCCACGTAATTCTTGCGGTCAGACATTTTTATTTAATTTTTTTTTTTATCGTATTACTATTACTAACCTATCGAAAATTATAATGTTAATACAATAAGTTATCCACGGACGCAATTGGACATTTAATGTTATACAGTTAGATAATCCCAAATGTACCAAATCCCGACATTAGTAATAGCCACGGACTTTAGGTCAATAACGTCGTTCGCCTATGAAAACGAATTCGAATTGCATGGTATAGTGCAGTGTATTTAAAAATATTTATTCGTAGGTATATGTTCGTTGTATATATTTTCCTATTTTTTTGTGGTTTTTATTATTTCCTCAGACACATAACTGGAAATTTCCGACTTCATAGATATTGTTTCCTCAATAACAGTAATAATCTTTACAATGACAGATTTTCAAAGTATCAAAAATATAGTACAAGACGCCAGAATCGATGACGTTTGCAGTGAAAAAGATAGATGTTTTTACCGCAAATGTTTTCATATCAAGGTTCACAAAACGAGTTGATAAAAAAAAAAAAAAAATTCATTCGAGAAAAGTGGTAAGCTGGATTTTTTTCATTATTTCAATATCTACATAATTAAATACATTTGACCTAGTTGTCAGTATTGTTACAATAATATTAAACTATAAATTTTAAGATTAATTCGTTAACTATTTACTGTTTAAATAAAAATTTAATAAGCAGCCAATATTGATTACGTACAAAGAATTCAGGATAAAAAAGCACACACCAAAAGAAAAATCTAAACGTGCTTAAACTAAAAGACCTATAATATAGATACTTGTATTTTTTCACTCACCAACTGTCTAACTCATTCAACGTAAACGTTTCTATTTTACGACCTGACACAAACCAATAAAAGAAACTTAAAACTTTTTTCATACAATATAGCAATATAATATAATTGTATGTATAACACACTCGTTAGGAGTATATTGCGTGTCAAAACACGCCATAATAACAACTCTCTCAAGATAACTAGGTAAACTATTTTTTTTGATTTGTATAATGTTATTCCAATTTCCAAAAGTTCATTTATTTACAAAATTTAAGATTTTGACGTCTTACATATATATAGTATTATAATTAATACTAAAAAAAAAAAAAAAAAAAAAAAAACGTGAGAAAGTAAGTAACTACACTGTTAAAAGTATACAGTGTTGATGTCAAGTGATCTACCTCGTCATAGGATAAGTTTGTGTTATATACATGATATACCAAATCTTACCTTTTGAGTAAAAGTAATTTCACTGTACACACCCTTCTTACGTGCTAATTAGCTTTATGAAATTTACTTAATGCTTCTAATTTTACAAATTGTAAACTATACATTCATATTAAATTTTTAATAAAAAGGTTCTAAGAATCGGAAAAAAACCTGCGACGGCGGTGTAACCGAATAATTTAACTAGAACACAACAGCTGTGTGATCAAAACTTATTTTTGCTATTGAAACGCATTAAAAATACCTTAAATCAACTTAAAAGATACTGAAATAGTGGAACCAAATAAACGGCATTCTGATACATGGAAGTCGCATCGAAGACGCACATAAAGTATACATAGGTACGCATCAATCAATTACCTATGTAATGGCACCAAGGTAGATATATCCACCTTGAATGGCACCTTTAAGACTGTAACACTGACATCAACACGGAGGTCATAATTTATGATACACAGTGAAACTTATCAGTATCTCGAACTCCGGTATCGCGAGGTTTCTATTTGTCGAATTTCATTTTCATTCTCGATCAATCAAAATCGTAATTACGTGTTAATTCGTTTCGATAAATTTAATTTTAATTTTTCAAAATGTTCTATAAGTACGTTGAAGTCATTATCCGGTACGTGCCGATTATTATAATTCACCATAACTAGAATAAACGATGGATTAGATAAAAGTATACAATGTCCAAGTGAAAAAATTATAAGCTGATCAACATTCAGTGTTCACTGTTTAGCTTTTATGATGATTAATAACGGTACACTCTCTGAATTCACAGTTTAAATAAAACATTTCTCTCAAACAACAAAGTTGATTTTTATTTCATGCATATTTTGAACCACCTCGATGTCTCTTAATTTTGATTAAGTCGAATTGTTGTTTTTCAGTCTCCTGAGACATAGAGTTCACTATATAACTAACATCTAAATATTATGTTTCTGTATACCTATTAAACTTTTATAGAAATTAATAAATATTAAATACTATTTAATTATAAGATACTTAAGTATAACAATATGAATACGTCAATAATTATTGGAACCCGATAATAAACGATATTGTAAACTGATCAAATATATACTTTATAATAATATTACATAATATTTTGATAGTCTCCAACAAATCACAGTATAAAAACCACAGTACAATAATTTGCCTTGCAAAAATCTATGTGCGTGTAAATAATAAGAAACAAAATCGTATACAATAACGCGATCTGGTGATGAAAATATAAAGCGGCGCTATCAATCGGTAAAAAACAATTGTGACCATGTTACTTTAATCCTGGATGCAAGATAGGTAAAGACGGTAAGACCTACTTTAAATCATGCATTTTTCATAATACGACTTGGGGACCTACACTTATCTTCTTTACACTGTCCCAGAAACTTCAATTTATAGTTGCGCTTCTAAATGTGCATAAAATTGGGATGTACCCATTACAATTTACAAGATTAAATATAATTTTACAAGCTATATAATTATTAAATCCAAATACATAAATTTACAGATTAAAACAATTATTAATAAAATTCAAGACATCATGCAATAAAATATGATAACAGATTAATTAAAAATAATAGTTTATTTTTATTAATTAATACAACACATTTAAGACAAACCGCCTAAATATAAATATGAATAAATTTTGACGTAAAAGATGAAATTCTATTTATATATCACTTTTTGAAGTAAAATATTAACATGTTAAGTAAGGCGATAAAGTTTATCATCGGAATCGCAAAAACCTTAATCCAATCCAGATAATGATATGTATTTGATAATCAATATTATAAAATAAATATATCCTAAGTATAAAAAACAATAGCTACAATAGAATTTTCTAATTAAGTAAGTAACTAGTTAAATACAAAATACTAACATCAGCTATCCCTAATATGTAATTATAAACAATATTTACATTCTAGTCTAGTCTAGATAATATAAAACAATAACATAAAATATTAAGTTATGATTTCCACAATTTTTAGCCTAACAAAGCTATAGTTAAATTTACTTAAAAATTACTATTAATTCATTCATAGGGCGTATGTAATTTACGCCAAAAACAACCCATAAAAAAAAATATGTCATTTGCGCCACATCTAAAAATTTATTTTGGTAATTTGCGCCACTATTTAAATTTGTAATTTGCGCAAAATAAAACTAAATAAAAAGGCATTATGTAATTTGTACCATTGAGTACCTACTAAAATTGTAATTTGCGCTATTCTTCATCTTATTAAAATTGTAATTAGCGCCACTAATATTAAAATTATATAAATAAATGTACATAAGTAAAACAAACTCCATATACATTAAATAAGTAAATTTTCGTTTAGTAATAAAATATATAAAAATTAAAAATAAAATCAAAATCAATATAAAAATTATATTAGACACGCGTCGGTACGTAGTATTGTATATCTTATGCGATATCAATAAATTTATCTGCTGGTAAATTCTAACTGCAATTAAAATAGAAAGAGTAGCGCAAATTACATATTCCATTTCTTTTACTGTCGTGGCACAAAATACCAAAATTAATTTGTTTATGTGGTGCAAAATACTGTTATATTTTTATATTTTGTCGCAAATTACATACGTACTCAAATGTACCTATTCGTGGCGCAAATTACAAATAATAAAATTGACGCAAAATACCATCTCCTCAATCATCGGGTGTTTTGTTTTTCTCTTTATGATTGTACAAAATGATAAGTTTTTCACGGAATAACTTATGTTTTTATCACGCCTTATTTACAGATCTATTTTATGTAATCGAATACAATTTCAGTTTGTGTTTGTACTTTATATTAAAACAGAAATCACAACTGTATAACTAGAAGATGACGCTTATCAAACTTCCCGTTGAAAGTGAAGTAAAAACTTTCTGCAAATTTATAAAGTGATTCAGTAAAAGTTTTCAAATATTTTTTAAGCTCACAAATACATAGTTTAAATACTTTCAAAAAAGTACTTGAACAGAGTATTTTAAAAACTCACTAAAAGTATCTATATTTAAAATCAAATACTAATGTTTAAATACTTTTTTTTTAGTTAATATACTTTGTATTTTTAATTAAATCATAAAAAAAAAAAAAAAATACGAGAAATAATTATACAATTTAAGTCGGACAATAAAATCTATATTTTATATAAAAAAAAATATATATAAACTAATATTATACAAATTCGCCAGGAGTTCTATTTGTATTTGTAAATTTAAATATAAAATTAATGTAAGCCATCAAAATGCTATAAAAAATCTGTTTCATTAATTTATAAGATTTCAAAATATATTAATTAAAAATATTGATAATATCTATAAAAATCTGGATACACCAAGACGATATTTTAAATTTATACTTAGTCATAAGTATAATGTGGAAGAAGTGATATCCTTCTTTCTCTCAAATTATAATTTATAATAAATTCAATGTAGTCACTAAATAGAAGTTCTTTCTTCAAGTCTTATATACTTGCAAAATTAGTGAAAATATATCAAGACATCACTATTCACGTTATAATAACATGTATTACTTATTTATTTTATTTATAGAATGGGCAGGTAGCCCAATAATTACACTACAATATCATTAACTTATATACAATTTTTAAATATTAATAGAAATGAAAAAATAAAAGATAAACAAGTAGGTACCGTTTATTGTTATATTAGGTGTCGAGTGAAATATCGATAAAAATTCCATTATTCCACCAAGCCACAGAAATACTCAATGTGAGGGTTTTTAAAATGTAAATGCAAAAGTACTATGTTATATTAAATGAAATTCATGATACAATTATTAAGTTAGTGGATCCAATATAAATTTACAAAAGAAGATAATATATTTGTTTGAAGAGCATAGATAATATACCAAAGTTTCCCAACTTTTTTGTAATGGCGGCCCATAAATTTGCTGCTTGTTGGTTAGTAACCCACCCCAACAAACACTAAAAAAGAATAGAAAAAGATAGTATAGTATTATTAATAATTTTTAGTGTAAGCAATTTTATTATTGAATTTTAATATAATATATGTATAGAGTACTGAATGATAAATATAATAATACATAATTTACATAATTCTGTCTAATATGTACAAAGATTATATGATTATTTTTTAATTAAAATTGTATACTTGATATAAAAATAAAATATAAAAAAATTCAAAAAAATTAGTACAATATGGTAATAATAAAATAATTATATAGTTGCTTGTTTTACACTTAGTGTGACTTCTGATTCCAATGTTTCATAATATTTCCCACTGGGGTACAATTTCAGATAAGCTGATGTGCATGTCGTGTGTGACATCTTATAATATTTCTTTGTTTTGTTTTAATATTGGCCATGGATTACACATTAATATTATATGTAGAGGTATCAAACAAAACATAACTTAGGCATTTATAAATGTACTGTTAAAACTATTTTAAAATATATTTTAATTGTAGGTCGCGATGACTGGCACCCCTTAAAAAATATTTTGCGACTTAAAATTGGGAAACACTGCGCTATGTTATTTAAATTCAAATAATAAATATTTCTTGAACATATATCAAAAAAAATTTCAAACTTGTCAAAATTATTTTTAAATGCATTTTATACTGGTTCTAAAATTATTTTCTAGTGATTTTAAAATATTTTTACAAAAGAATAACAGTTAATGATATAGTTAATTATGAAGTCTTATGTAAAATTTAGATTAATAGTTAATGATACTAAATGCTACATAGCATATAAAATTTGCCTTCATATTTAACAGCAATGATTAAAACACTTTTGCAACAATGCACCAAGAAGGTTTACAATAATTTTTCTTAATCATTAGTCCTTGTAAATTTGATTTTGTACAAGGTCAAATACTTTAGAACATAATCAAATCTGACAAATGGTTCAACTAACTCCTCAATACTCGATATATTTAAACAGAATTAAGCTGCAAGTACAGATTCATTTTGTAAACAAAACATATTACAACATTGAATTCTTCTTTATTTTTATTTTTTTGAACACAACTAAAATTTTAACAAAATTATATGAAGGTATATGTTAATAATTCATACATATCAAAATATAAAATCATTGCAATATATTAAAAAAATTTTTGAAAAATATTGAAATACAAATGTAAAAGTATTCAAGATCCTCAAAAATAATTTTAAATTATCATATCAGATTTAATCATAGAATTATTTTATAACATAAAAAGATAATTATTTAGTATTTCTAGATAAAAATGCAAAAAAAAAATTATCAAAAACATAAAGAAGATTTAATTACAATAGGTTATACTATACTATTACTTGTTGTAAACATAAATTTGATTGATTCAATATAAATAAATAAGATATCACAACTATTTAGTTGTCAAATAATTGACAATTCACAACTGTATAAACATTTATTAAAATCTGAAATACACATGGTAGAATTAAACAACCTATAAGAGGCCTAATTATTAATTGATAAATTGATATTTGCCTAACTTTTCAAAAAAAACCAAACAAAACATTTTTAATTAAAAATTATAATTCAAATGATATTTATTAAAACATTGTTTTCATAAATCAAATACATTACTTTTCTACCTAGTATCAGGTAGTATGTATTAAAAAAGATACCTCACAATGAGTTTTGTTATGAGATGGGACAATATAACACAATATCTAATATTAGTAGTTGAAATCAATAAGCTCAACAAAAAACATTTATTTTAAACAAAAAAAAAATTAAAACAAAACTTTTATCACAAATTTGTTTCTAATAAAAATAATGAATAATATTAAAACTTACTAATTATTACATATTTTATATTGTTATCATATATTTAATTTTAATATCCTTATTACACAATTAAAATTTTTATTAACATACAATTTTTCTCTAAGATGTTTACTAAGAATATTAATAAGAGTAGTACATTAGAAAAGACGACAATTTTTTATTGGTCCCTCCAATGTGTTGGTTTTATAAGTCTTTTAAAATATTTAACATCTGTTAAAATTATCACTTAAACTATCCTGACATACTTTCAACAAGCTCATTAAAATAAATAGAAACAATTTTTAACTTTTAAAAAGATATTTGATTCACAATATAAATAAAAATTCAAATTTATATAATTTTAACATTATAATGTATACAATAATATACTATGATTCAACAAACATTATTAAATAATATAATATTGAAGAGACTTATATAAACTACATATCTTTATTTGCAATCTTTTTTATTGAGAAATTAATAAATATTTAATCAAAGTAAATATTTCAACTAATACTTTTATGTGACATTGGTTTTAACATTATTATATAAATTTAACATATTTAACATTATTGAAAAAAATTAAAAGATGATATATATTTTTAATAAGTGGATAGCTAAATGAATTTAATAAATATATATTTAACTAAGTATTGAATTTTTAGATGTTATTAAATGCCACTAGTGAATTTTCATAAAAGCAATTATTACACTATTTAGAATTTAAGTATTCCTTTTACAAAAAATGGAATTCAGTTTTTATCAAAAGTAGTTAAAATTAATATAATAAAATAATTTGACCATATACCTTGTTAGATTGGTCTTTATTAAATACAATCGGTCATATATAAAAATCTGAGTTTATATACCATAAAATATATTCAATTATTTGAATTAAACTGCATTATGAATGGCATTTGTCCTGTCTAAACATTGATCTGAAAAAAATAAAAAGACTGGTATTATAATTAACAAAGATTTAAAAATATTTACAGATGAGTACAATAAATTTTAAAAAGTAAAACTACATAAATAACAAAATATGTTCATTATTTTGTATCATATATTCTTCAAAAATAGAGTTGCTATATTTGATATTTCAATATTGATAAAAACAATTTTAAATATTAAACAATAGGTTTTGTTTTAAAAAAATAGAAAATGGTGTGTAAAAGAAAGATTCAAAAATTTGAAATTCTACAGAGTCATTTTTATTTAACAATAATTCCATAGAATAAAAAATGAGTTTTTTTAAATATTATTTTTTATAACAAAATTGCTATTTAACAATTTTTTTCAAAAAGCCATCAAATTTGATTGGAAATTCTACAATACTACAAAACAATATTAGTAAAAATTAAAAACTAATATTCCTTAACATATTTTTAATTTATAATAAGTATTAAAATTATAAAAGTATATCATGCTTTAGACTTCTTATAAAAACAGTGACAAATAAAAATAAAATCAACTAGGTATAAATTATGGTTGTAAATTATGGATTTTTTTTTTTTTTTGGATACTAATTTCACTAATAATATATTTTATATTTTAAATATAAATGTATATATATATATAGATATGGATTAACTAACCTCGTCTAAGTTGATTGAAATAAGAAAGCAATCGCACTAGTAATGACGGAGACACGGTAACTGTATCTTTTGATTGTTCCATCATTAATTTATTCCTTTCAACTAACTGAAATTAAAATTAAATACTTTAAATAATATGTATTTAAATCAACTTTACAATTTAAGTTAGATGCCATAGTAAGAACTATGGTTTTAGAATTTAATAAAGCATCTAAAATATTAACTTAGTTCAACTCTAAATAGTATCTTGTCCAAATAACAGTCAATTTTTGTTGTTCGTGTTTAAGTTAATCGTGATCGACCAGTCAATCACAAACAATTTCAAAGTCGATCGTGTTAGAATTTATTTTTAGACTACGCACACAAAAATTAGTTATGGTGGTATAGTAACTTAATAAAACTTTTTTATTGAAGTTAATCCTTAAAGGTGAAGTATATTTTTAGTAGATTGTGACCAAAAAAAGTTTGGCTTTTCCTGTTATACAGTATACAGAAATAATATTTGAACGTCGTTGATAAAAATATTAATTGATTATGACTGTTTGTGATAGCAAGAACTTCTGAGAAAAAATTAAATCAATGCTATAAGCAGAATTTTGGTGTAGTTCAAAAAATGAATATCCTCAATAATTATTATACAAGGCCGTGTTAGCAGTTTTAACATTTGCAACCACTTAAAAAGAAGTAACCTAATATAGGTATTAACAAAAACAAAATACTGCAACAGACTCGATGCTAAACCTAATATGATAATGCAACTTTCATCAATAAAGCCCAATATTAAGAGTATTTTTAATAACAAAAAGTAATTTCACTAATCCCATTAAAATTAAAATTTAGTCTAATTTAGATAATTTAAATACCTATCATTATATACAATTATTATTATTTTTATTTTTATTTTAACATATTTTTAGAATTAAATACCTTTAACACATAATTATCATATGAAAAAATTATAGTTTTTATAGCAAATAATTCTAAAAAAAAAAAAGTAGGGTTCCACGATAAAAATGGACATTAAAGAAGGTTCCACATATAAAAAAGTTTAAGGACGTTGTATTACCTTAATAGATTAATTAATATTATTTCATATAGTAACGGATGATCCATAATTTGTTTTAGTTATTTTTATATTATATGTGTACAGTACTCATATAATAAATTGGGAAAAATAAATAAATAATAAAAATATTTTATTAATTTTTTATTACATGAGAATTTTTAGTTTAATTTTACTTTTTTTCTCCAGAATTTTTAATTATAGTATGAAGAACTTAAAACCACAAATTGTGGACATATGTCACTACTCTTAGGTAAAAAAATACATTCTAGTCTTAATATATTAAACTCTAAAAGTTTAGACTTTGTTAGTCACAACCCAGCAAACTAATATTATAATAAAAACCTAGTAATTAAAAATTAATTAATTAACTAGAAATTTTAAATTAATATTTTAATCATACCTCATTTGCAAATGATTGATTAAACATTTTATCAATAGATATTGGACTCCAAAGCTTAACATTATGATCAACACCAGAAGTTGCTAGTAAAGGCCTACTTGGGTGTGGTTTAATACAATTAACCACATGTGAATCTGCCATTAGCAACATCACTATTTCACATGTATAACGATCCCATATAAACACATGTCCGCAATCACTACCTGACATAATAAAATCATTGCCCCAGAATGTTGCTTCTTTGATTAAAGTTCTGGAAAAAATTAAAAAATACATTATTTTTCTTTATCAGCTACCATTAAAATGTTGTGGATTAAATTTAAACTGTAATACTTTACTTTACCTAGCATTTCTATGACCTTTATACTGTGCTTTTATTGATTGAAGTGCAATAAAATCATCAAATACTGGATGTTTTTTATTAGTTTTTAAATTATTTTCAACTCTTTGGTTATTGCTATTTGAAGTAGACTGTACAATATTATATACACGTGATCTAGTACTATAATTATAAACAAACATTATTGTTAAATAAAATGTTTAATAAAAAAAAGAATATACAGTAGAACCTCGATTATCCAGGGTAATGATGGGGAGAAGGTCACACGGATAAATGAAAATCATGGTTAATCGAGACTTTTTATAATAATGAAATTTTTTATTTAATTATAATTGGAAATACCTAGGTACAATTTTATAATAATGAAATTTTAAAAATTTTGATTCAATTGTAATTAGAAATATACATAAGAAGACGTATACATACAATAATGTTATACATACATCCATAATATTGTATTCCTACAACAAGTTGTTAGGGCTTAAAATATGAAGTTATCATAAAAAATGTCATTAATACGATTGTCGATATCGAGTATTATGTTTAAAAATATTTGGAAGAATGGGCATAGTTAATCGCAAACACAGATAATCGAGGTTCTACTGTACTATTAAAGCCAAAATATATTATTAAGAAATTATGAAACTTGGTACTTTTTTTTTATATACAGTATGTTCACACTAAGAGGTATCACTAAATATTTCAGTTCGATGACTTTGTATTGAAATGGGGGGTTTTCACTGAATGATAGATAGTACTCAACTATAAATTCTCAGACAAATTTCAAATTTTTAATAATTTCGATACGTGTATGCGCGATACAACTTACTTTTTTTAAATGGTAACACCAAATTTTTTTGCATATTCAGATAGAGTATTTTTTTCTAAACAATTTATGTTTAAAAAATTTTTTTTCTGATTACAAAATTAGCATATGAAACTTGACGATAAAATTTAATATTTATGAGTAATTTGTTTTTGATAAAATTTAAATTAAATTCAACTTATTGTTACTTATTAATATCCAATATTGTTAAATACCTGTTTGCACACAGATAAGATAATAAAAATAACTTTGACAAAATTTGCCAGAAGTTAAGATAGTAAATCCTGTTCGTTATACATTTATTTTATAAATAAATGTTGATAAATTATTTTTGCTGACTAGTAATAATTATTTTCATAATTTCAAACTAGTCTTGTGACAATTACTATTCATGTAACATAATATTTTATTCTGGTTAAATATCACATCTTTTTCTGAAAAAATTGTTATTGCTTTAATGCACTATTTTACATAAAATAAATTTATTAAAATAAATAACAGTGATAAAGTCAAAACTTATTCTAATTATTGGCGAATGTAATCATAGTTCTCAACAAGTAGCTCAGGTGTACGCAGATCGGTATCCAGATAGGTTTCATTCACTTCATAATTATGTCCATAGAATTTTACATAGATTAAATGAAAACGGTCAATTTCCTAACAATCGAAATAGACAATGGCAGCCTAGACCAAATAATTTTGATGAAGACACTAAATTGCAGGTAATGGCCTACATACGTGCTTATCCACGTTCATCAATAAGACATGTATCTCGACAAATTGGTATATCAGTTGGTGTAATACATAAAATTTTGAAAAAAAACAAAATGCATCCAAATAAATCTGAGTCTATCCAAAATTTACGAATCAGAGATTTTGAACGTAGATTACAATTTTTGTCATGGTTTAGTGTTCAATTTTAAATCGATAATTTATTTTATAATAGTATTTTGTGGACTGATGAATCTAAATTCACAAACAATAGTATAATGAACAAACAAAACAATAGATTTTAGGATGATACAAATCCACACTGATCCTGAGAAACTAACTTTCAGACAGTTTGGTGTATAAATGTATGGTGTGGATTAATTGGTGGAGTCCTTATTTTTACGACGGAACACTTATAGGTAGAAGATATCTAGATTTTCTTGTTAATCAATTACCGTTACTGTTAGAAAATGTTCCATTAGCCACGCGAGAAAATATATATTTTCAACAAGACGGTGCACCAACACACAATGCCATCATTGTTAAACAATATTTAAATGATATTTTTCCTAACCGATGGATTGGTACCCATGGAGTAATTCCATGGCTAGCAAGATCTCCAGACTTAATCCCAGTGGATTTTTTTTTATGGGGACATTTAAAAAATGTAGTATATGTGGACCCACCTATTAATCTCCAAGATTTAAAAAACAAAATACGACTGGCTTGTAATAATTTGAAAGAAAAACAAATAAACGCTGCCACATTAAAGGAATTTTTAATACATTTGGAATCATGTTTGGAACATTAAGATGGAAACTTCGAACAATTCATTAGATAAAACTGTAAAACTTAATTGCAAATTATTAAATCTTTATTTCAAATTTATAGTGTGTACCTACAATTTTATAGTTTTCATTATTTTCAATTAGTTATCTTATTTCAGAAGAATGAATGAAAATAATGAAAGTAAATTATGATAAAAAAGTATTTATTTATATCTTATCTGTGTACAAACAGGTATTTAACAATATTGGATATTAATAAGTAACAATAAGTTGAATTTAATTTAAATTTTATCAAAAACAAATTACTCATAAATATTAAATTTTATCGTCAAGTTTCATATGCTAATTTTGTAATCAGAAAAAAAATTTTTTAAACATAAATTGTTTAGAAAAAAATACTCTATCCGAATATGCAAAAAAATTTGGTGTTACCATTTAAAAAAAAGTAAGTTGTATCACGCATACACGTATCGAAATTGTTAAAAATTTGAAATTTGTCTGAGAATTTATAGTTGAGTACTATCTATCATTCAGTGAAAACCCCATTTCAATACAAGGTCATCAAATTGAAATATTTAGTGTTACCTCTTAACGTGAACATACTGTATATATTTAACCACTTCTTAATATTTTTCACTAAAAACAACTTTAAATTGAAATCCATCTTTGTTAAATTATGTACCATTATTTTTTTAAATATTTTAATAGATGCAACATATATAAATACATTTTAAAATAGAATAGAAAAAATTAAAACTTACTTAGAATTAACTATATTATCAATATCAATAGGAACATCAAATTCATTTAATTCACCTTGTGGTTCAACTGTACTTATAGTACGTCTCAATGATGCTGAAACTGGTGGAGAATAGTTTGGTCTCCCTAAAATATTATTTACATATTATACTTCATTGTATACATCAATATAAACTATAGAAGTTATATATAATATATTAACTTACAATTTTGCATAACAACAGAATTTAATGATGGTGTATTAAGTACATGAATTAACATGTCAGTCATTCGAGTCATAACTTCAGACTGAATTCTTGATCTTGTAAGATTATCTAAACAAGAACAAAAAAATAAAACATTTGATTCAAAAGTATTAAAATACATAAGGTATAGCCTAAACTTAAAAATTAATATAAGATCAAGGTGAAAAGTTATTATTCATCAACAAACAGCATAGACAATTATATTAAAACTACAAAAAAGTATCTATATAAATGAAATTATATTTAAAACTTCTAGTAATAATATAGTATAGTATAAATCTTTCTACAGTAGCTTAGTGTGGTGTGATGTGGTGTGGTGATTGGCATAGGTGTAACTAGACCTTAAAGTTAGGGGGAGGGGGCTTCAGCACTAGAATTTTTATTATAAGTAAATTAAGTGGGAGGCTCTGCCCCCCATACCTCTCAAACACCTTACATTCATTGATTATACACATAATATGAATGTAAATTAATATTTAATTATAAAACAAATAATAAACCAAGTGGTATTGAGGTTAAATATTTATATATTAACATATTATTAAGTATTATTCTAGATATAAAGAGTTTAATGATTTTTAGTTTATTGATAACTTCTTAGTAGGGAATATTTGTGTAGTAAAAATTACACAACATGATACGTCTTACACAGGATCATTACATACAATAATATAGTTTAAATTAATATTTTTATATTAAATAAAACAATATTTTAAATTTAAGTTTAAAAATGTTACTATTATTGGCGGGAATGTGGGACTAGGAATTATGACAGGGGGGGCTAAAATTTATGTTGGGAGGACTAAGCCCCCCAAATCCCCCTAGTTACGCCTATGGTGGTTGGCCTCTCTAATGTGCTCTGAGGACAAGCATCAGTCAGTGTCGCTAGCTCTTGGATGGGTAACCACCCGGGTTCTTATTGACGAATCTATGAAACACACATATACACCCACATGTTCCAACTCTACTAGTCAAACCTTACAAACTTTACACAAAATACCTAATGTTCCTATGCATAGCTAATAGACCTTAGTTGTTGGGCTTAAATAAGATCAATAAAATTTTTATTTTTTTTTTTTTATACCTATATTCCTTTAATCTAATTGAACTATTTTATTTTTCTTTCAAATTAATTCAGTTAATACTTATAAAGTATATTATTTCATAACTTCATACCAGTAGATGGTCGAGATAAAGGTCCAGTATCACCCCAGTCACCTCTTAATCTCATTCGCCTGTATGGTGGTGGAATTGGTGCATTTTCTAAAAAATCATTTGCAACTGCTGTCGTACAAGAATCTTTATTCAAACTAAACAGATATATTTCTTCATAGGAGTAACTGGCAAGCATGTCTCCGCCATCAGGTGAATATGACAGAGATGTTATACGATAAGCACGATGATTTAGATGAGGAACAGTAAAGGAAAATTCAGGAACAATTTTTTGAAGTAATCCTGAAAACAAATTTAAAATAAAATTAAACTTAATTGTGCCAACAATTTAGATAAAGAAAACAAAGGAGTTTAACTATAGACAGTTTGCCTACATACCTATTCACAGTCTAAGGTTATTACCAAAACAAATAATTTCCTTATAAATTAATATATTTTTGGTAGAGAAAATTATAATGTTTAATAAGAAGTAATATTAAAAAGTTTACATAATATAATACACCATATTAAAGCTGATGTAATAAATAAATAAATCAAAGTTCTTGAAGGATATAAAAGTATAAATTAATGATAAGTTATAAATGTTTAACATATCACTTACCTTTTTTTATAATTTTTCTTCTGTCAACTATCCTAACCATACTGTCTATTGTTGCAATAGCAAGTTGATAAGGTTTAACTGGGTTTATTGCAATAGTGGAAACAGGTTTACCGCAATCAATCAATTCATGCTATTTGAATAAAAAAAATATTAGTATAATAATATATATATTTAAATAAAAATAATTTTAATTACGTCATTGCAACGTTGTTTAGTACATTTAACACCAGTTCTGAGATCATATTGACGAACTGTACCATCTTCACTACAACTTAGAAATATATTAGGTTCATCAGGTATTGTTTCTAGTTTATAACATTGGCTACAATGGCAAGTAAAAAAATTCCATTCTGTTTCTTCTAGTCTTTCTAAATCTAAAACATAAAAATACAAATATAATTAAAATTATTTAAATTAATAAATAGCAAACATGCATGAATATTTACCAAGATTAAGAACAGAACCATCTGCGGCACATGAAATGATACGGTTATCAAAAGTAGGTAAGAATTTTGCACAGAAAATATTAGTTTTATGTTGTGTTTTGTAATCAACAAGAATATTATATGAAAACGGATTAGTAATCACTAGATGTTTATCGTCTCCAGCCGTAAGTAATAACGATCCAGAATCATTCCAATTCACAGAATTTATACATCCGTGATGATTTTCCAAAATTTTTTCCAAGCCAAGTCGTTGTACAAAATGCTTACTATCTATAAAAAAAATTAGGGTATTTAAGAATAATAAACTATAAGTCAACGGTTCTTAACTTGTGCTCCTCGGCCTCTTGAGGGTCTGTGATACACATGTTGGGAGTCTGCGACAGCCTTAACACATAATATGTGTCAATACGTTAAGTATTATAAAAAAAAATTAGCAAGAGGGTCTATGATTTCTAAAAATCTTTGATCAGTGGTACATGATCGGTACAAACGGTTAGGAACTACTGCTATAAACTATTTACTGACTACCTCAATTTAAAATTAATGTTACTTTTAAATAATATAGTAATTTAATTGTTGTTCTACAGTTTTACCAATATAATACTATTGATTTTAAATAAATTATAATTAATGTTAATATACATGCAATAGGATACCATTAACTACTAATTCTAACAACTGTCAGGAAATATGTTTAGCAATAACAACTAATCCTTAGAATGGTTAATGCAAGTCGCAAAAATAGAAATCAGATTAGATTATATGTATAAAAACAATAAAATTCAGAAGAACAGCCAAATCATCAGAACCTCAAGTCTAAGAGAAAAGGTATAAAAACACCACATACAAGGAACTCCTCAATATGATACATTCAGATGTACCAAAGCCATTGAGTCCACACTCCACAGCACTTTATACAATTTCTTATTATACTTAAGGTTTAATTAAATAAATGAATTATTTTTGATGACAAATAAACTTAACAATCATTTCAAATCCACTACTTAAAGAGATAAAAAGTAAGCATGCTGCATAATGTATGTACTAATTTTTTTTTTTATTATTTATTTATTTAACAAAGTAGATCACGAGGCTAATAGAGTTTTAATCAACAGGGAGGCTTGCCAGGGAGCGATTTAGAGGAGAGGTTTGAAATTAGGGGGTTTGAATGATTATTAGTATTAGAATGAAATTGTTTATAGTATGCAGAAGTGAAGATGTGAAGAGTTAGATAATAATAATTCATTATACATTTTTTAACTAACTTTATAGATGCTATATACTGTATGCAGCAAATTTACAGCTAACTGTGATACAATTATAGTAATATACCTATCAACGCACACAATACATGCCAAGTAAACTATTGAAAATATGACCATGGAGTTATAAAATTTCATACATGGACACATCCCCACAGTTCACTGGGTCATAGGGTGGGTGAGTACAACTTACTCTTAGAAGAATTCCTCACTCTCGCTGAACCCTGGTCATTGTAAGGCTGGAAGAAGACGTTCCGAAACAATCCCTTAGACGGGAACATAGTCACGTTTTCACGTCGAACAGTAGCTCTTTGAATAATAGTTCACGTCGTAGAAGTCAACCGTTCTTGTAGCGACCGTTAATTGCGGTGTTTGGGACAACAGACGAAGGCCGGTGGCCCGGTGCCAACGTCGAACGAATATTCTGCATGAACTAGTCGCGCTGACGTCGGCCGCCTTAAATAACTCTCGTACGACCAAATAATAGATTATATTTATATACGTCATATTATCAGCGAGGGGGGAAATAGTAACAATAAAACTGTTTTTATTTTTGCCATTTCTTTTCAACGCATAATTGTCGCTTAACCAAAATAATTATATCCCGATGTACAAATATTTAACAACTATCCACCACAGAACACTGACTAGTGAGTAGTGACTAACTGAATACGTCTTAGCTTCATAATTATAAATATTATGATTTGTTTAGGAAGTAGGAACGAAACACGAAAGATCAGCCGGGAAAACAAAATAACATACAAAAATGAATAAGGAGATAGGTAACCATAACCATTAACCAATCATTTGAACCGCCAAAATAAAAATATTATTATTATTATTATTACTTAGGAATATGGTAAAATAATAATCATTGTATATTATATACTATGATCGTGGTCAAACTAAGTAACCGGAGTACCGGACCATAAAAATATAGATTAACCGGACGTGGAGGTGGTTCCTGTGTAGTGCGTTTGCGCCCGTTTGTTGCGTTTTCCGTCCGATCAGCTGTGGTGGTTGACGCTACCACTGTCATTGTTGCATCGCGAACACTGTGGACAGTGCGGACGCGGATCAAGGTCAACCGACAAAAGCGAACGGTCTCCACTATCGTAGTTGTCCCGTTGCCACCGCCACCGACGTTTCTCGCGTTCTACACACGTCCATCGGTTCGTCGACTCGACCGCCGTCAGTGTCAGTCGTCGACCGTCGTAGTGTTGTACTATCACACGTCAGTTTGGTTTTCGATTCTGTTGAGCGGCATCCGTCGTCGCCAACGTCGCGTTATCCATTCGATCACCGCGCATTACCGAGAGTATTTCCGCAAATCACTTAAATCTTTAAGCGGTAGACTCTGTGAGTATTTTCGCGCGTGTCCTGTGTGTTTCATTGCGAATAAGTCTATTGCGTGTTTGCTGTGACTTAGCGACTGTAAGGTACATAATATCTTTGGTGTCACATCCTGTTGGGTTTCTCGTCGGGGAATCCCGCCACTTCTGTCGATCGCCGTTGTTCAGGTCAGTGCGTGACCCCTTGTTGTAACATATTTCGTGGTTCGCCAACACTAGTAAACACGGCTCTCCGAACGCGCGCCTCGCGGCTGCTGATGACATGCCATCGTGTTAGATCCGACGACAGTGGATGTAACATGAACGACATTGAAACGATCGCAGCCTCGGTGTTCTACTCCGCCAGGGACGGACGGCTGAAACGATTGCAGGTGAGCGAAGTTGGCGCGTGGTTACTAGTTACCTCTAATACGGGGTTACGGTCATTGAAGGGGTTGGTGATAACTTTTGGTGCTGTGTGTTAGGATTAGCTATGATATGTTAATATAATGAATACAGTGGACAAAGGCTGTTGTCACTGTTTGCAAACTAATAGAATTATTTTGGTACACTTCGTTTCTTGAGTCACTGCACTTAGCCGATAGTATCAATTGTCAAAGGATACAGTACACTTAACTTCTTCATGTTGTACTTTCTATGATTATTTCTATCTTTGCACTTTTTACTTGGATCATTTTTCTTTTCCCTTATCATCTTATCCTTGATACAAATTTTAGTAAAAATATCTATACATCTAAATTAATCAAATGTACATTTTTCTCACATTTTGTACTTGATCGTATAATTATTTAATTTTATTAAAATATAGATATCTATCAGATTAAAAAGTTTTTTTTAAGTGAATTAGTTTACATTTGACTTAGATATTTTAATTTGTCTTTGGCTTCAACATTTAAATGTCATTCTTTAATTACATAAGACCACTATTTTTGTCATAGGTTATCTACAAACTACATTCCTTAATTTAACAGTTATACAAAATGTTTGATATATTTATTTCACTTATTTTAATTATATACCTACCATAAGTTTAAAATAAATTATCTTATGGACTTTTTACTAGTACTTAATTAAACAGGAATATCAACATAAATTTCATAGTTATTAAAATTGTTAATTAATGAAGTAGGTAGCTCATTACCTTCATAATGTGCTCATTTATCATGGCATTTGCCTAATAAGTTTAAAATATTAGTTATTTTCATTATAAAAAAAAATGTTTAATAATTCTGTAAGGCGAAGCGGATTCTCACTTTTATATTATATTTATTTTAAAATGTTCTTAATCAATTGATTAAATAGAATAGAATTCATTACTTAAAACTAATTGTTATTACCTGTACCTAATTATTCATACATTTCATAGCTTAATTTTTAAATAAGGTGTGTAGTTATACTAAATATTTCACCTTGTTGCATATGTCTCTAATTTTATTTACTTAACATATTTTACTATCAATCCTTTATTTATATTAATATTTGAAGTTAACTTTTACATCTATTTAAGTATAATTATATCGTAGATAATATCCCTGATAATACTATATCCTCTTAAGTTTCTTTTTACATTACACTGTGTACACACAATTATTTTATAAGTAGGCTAATAAAAATAAATACGTTTATGTTTATTTCCAGATTTATTTAAATAGATACCTTTTGTTGTGCTTGACACTTTCATATGTTTGTATTACCTTTATACCTCACTTCATACTGCATGCATGTATATTGTATACAGTAAACTATGTATAATAAAATATAAGTCATATTTGAATTTTATTAATAATAACATTGTTATGAATTATGATAATACTTACTGTTATAATATAAAGTGAAAACACATTTTATTTTCTTAATAATCTAGTTATTAGGTATTCAAATGGGTTAACCTAATATTTTAAATGAAATTTGGTTTTCTAGATTATAACTATAGGTATAAAACTTAAATATTAAATTTTTACTTCGACTAGCCCATTGACAGTTTAATCTTGATAAAATATTATTTTAATTTCCCACCATTGTTGTATTATTATTTGTTTATACTACTTTAGAGCTTTGATTGGGGCTCTTTTAGTAGAGCATTTAGAAATTTGATAAAATTAAATTAATTAATTTTGTATCGACATCGACAATGCTGATAAAATAAAAGTTGAAATCATTTCATGATTTATTTAGGTACTTTCATGTAAGTACTAAGTATATGATACAGATTATAGATACATATATTTAAGATATTATGTTAAATTATTGATTAAGAGACCCGACAAAAACAATTTTTTCGAACGTTGTCTTACATTTTTTTTTCTCAACTTAGAACCTACATGACAACATGTATTTATGCGATATGTATATAAAATAACGATATTAAAAATAATATAATAACACCCTCCCAAAAAACGTTTTGGAAAAAAACAAATTTTATAACACATATTCAAACACGTTTACCAAAACATTCTTATAGCAATGCATCATTTAATATTATGTAGTTTAAGTTTTTTTGTAGTTTTGGTAAAATATGCAAACACCTCAACCTGGGAGGATTCAGGGGGGATATTGGTGGCAAGTGCCACCCCTGTTGGAAAAAAAAAATAAAAATTTTAGTATCGAAATTTTTTTTTGTGGGGGATATATCTATATTATAAAATTTTCCTATAAAGTGCCCCAACCGTAAATACATGCTGGATCCGCCCTTGCACCTCAATTAATTAAACAATCAAAACGGTCGGATCACTTGAAACGATTTTTATTAATTTTAAAATAACATTGTCTAATAACATAATTACGCCGCGAAAAAAAATACAAAAAACGTGCTCCCATGTTTTTTTGTTTTTCTCGTACTCAATAAGAAATATATATATATTTAAACTTATTTCGTGTGGTACACGGTAACGGTGATTATCATCATTCATCATCATTTTACAAATATGAAAAATTGTTAACAATATTATTATTATTATTATCGTAATTACGTATGCACACGCGACCGAATAATAATATTAATAAAATTATTGCGCGTCGACATAAAAGAAAAAATACGCAAACCAAACACATTGATCGTACATTTTATTGCGCACCGCCAAAATAATATAAATCGGACGTTCTTCTCATGGTCACCACGTGACTGAGACGACAGCCGTAGATTGTATTTTTAACATTATTCGAAACCAAAAAATAAAACTACAGCTATCGTCGTAGACCGTAGTCCAGTTTTACAAACAATAATAAAGTTATTTAAAAAAAAAAATAATAAAAACACCAATACGTAACAATAGTGACTCTACAAACAGCCAAGTGTTGACCACGCGTGCATTTACGCAATTACATCGTAAACAAAACCTCTGTTGTCGACTTTCTGGCTCCTCGCTGTTTGGCTCTCGGTTTGCGTTAGGCAAATTAATACGACATAGCGTTGTAGCATATTTTATTGTAACGATATAGTAATACTATAACATCGGCCGATAACCCAATGACGATGACCCATTAAATTGAAGTGATTTTTCTTTTAAGACTTGCTCGTTTTCTCCGTTGGTTTTCCATAGATATAATTTTTAACGATTTGTAACACTACTCTTGGCGCACGGTAGAAGTCTTATTATTATTATCACCGTGTCCGGAGCCGATTTGATATTTCTCACAACAGTCAATGTATATATGGTGTATAAAATAACCAAATTAAAAGCGTGTATCGAACCAGTTCAATTTCGTATTTACGTTAATAGTCGTTTATCAACGTTGTTTAATTGCGTTGTTTAACAGCTGCTGCCGGTTATCGTATTTAACAGTTCCACGCGTCACTACTTTTCTTATCTAAATACTCGAATGAAATAATCGTTGAACACATTATTCAGGTTCAATATCCTATAACGGCTACGACTTTAATATTTTATTCTGTTCTGCGAATATAGGTTTATGTTTTTGGACTAGTATCTACGTCATGGGCAGTTGTATTTTTGTTATTATTTACATTCGTTTGATATTTCTAAATAGTATTTTTTATCCTTTGTTTTACTTTTTATATGTAGTTATTATGGTGTTAAATTAAACAAAGATCTATACATTTTTAAAAAAAATTTAAATTTAAATCCGGGTGTTCTTAGCCACAGAATATCTAAATGAAAGACATCAAAGCATTAATAACATTGAAAAAATATAACAATCCCTATTCGAAAAAATAAAATAGTAAATTACCATTGACCATTGGTTACACCAATGTACATAGCCACCGAGTTGGATGAGATTATAAAAATAATATAATTTATAGTTATTATATATCTAATATAGTTTATCATTCTTAATTCTTATCTTTGACTAAGCGTACATAATTTCTTGGAGTACCTACTGGGACGTCAGGACGACAAGTACAAAATTATTATTATTATTTATTATTTCTCTGAATATTCTGATGTAAACACGGCAGCAATAAGCGAACCGTTGTCCGTCGTTCAGTTCTTCTTTCCGCCACGAGTTTAGTTGCGGTTGCCAATCGGCGACGGCGGCGCCCTTGTCGTCGTGTCCAGCTCTAAAAACGGGTTTCTTTGTGTGCTCGCGAGTTATTTTCATATCGTACCGGATGCCGTCGACCGTCTCATCAACAACGCAATTGGTTGGCGACTGATCATTTTTCAACGAGATCTCCATCGGTATAAAAGATATGGAATAATATAATATGTAAATAAAAATAATAATCTTTTTCCGTCGTAATCTTCCAAATATTAAACACATCACACGTATGTGTGTGTTTATATTACCATGTTTATTAATTATCAATAGCCTACTCGCTTGTCGGCCGTCGCTTAACGCTTTCTACCTCGACGAATAACAATATTATTATGGCCGGTCATATTTACAAATTTGAGCGATTGGGATCCATCATCCCTTGAATTTTATTTTTCATCGCTAAACTTTTTTTTTTTTTTTTAAATAATAGTAAAATTAAAACTTTCCATGTTCGTATCATTTTTTCACATAAGACCATAGGTTGAGCATGTCGTTAAGAAGTAATTCAGATCAACCTAATAAAGTGATAGACATATTTGTTTAAAAACTTTTAAATTCAAGTCTTAGATACTATTTGTTTAGTAATAAGTAGTATTATGTTTTGTATTATCAACTATTAAGTTAAAAATTAAATTACGATTTTTTGTAGGTTTACCTTGTAAAACTAAATATGAGCCTAAAACGTTTTTCTCACTAGTTGGTGGTGTTTATGTATTATCATTTTACACTACTCTGCTTTCCAGTTTCCACAATCACGACTATACAACCAGGCACCAACTATGGTTTATTATTTTGTTACGAATTCTAGATAACGGTTTTCGCGATAACTGTTCCATTTTCTACTTAAATTATTGCTCTTTCCCACCGAATTCGCGTGTATTCTGAAACCAAAAACTAATTCTGTCTACTAAAAAATAAATATACCCGCTTGTTTTTAATTTGATTTACAAATATTGATTTTGCAATTACATGACTTGGTTGTAGTATATTAATTGTAATCTAGCAATTTATGTTCAATTGACAAGTTTTAAGTTTGAGACAACTTTTTTAAATACACGTTTCTCTTGTATTACAAAATTTGAAACACGATTTCCTTTCGTGATTTTCTGCCAAATTGACTTGATCTTCTATATACTTTCATTGTTGTTTTTACTGAACGTTTTCGGTTAACTAACTTAATTAATACCATAAACTACGTTTTAAATTGAACAAATTTTAAAGTTTTTTTTAGTTTTTTATGAATTTAAATTGCATGTTCAACTTAAAGAAGTTATTTATTAATATAATTTTAATATAATAATAATATTATGTATAATAGGTTTATGTTATATGTTGGATAATTTATTTTATTAAATAACAAATTAATACGAAAGTATTATAACACCAAGTCTATGACCTACATGTCTTAATTCAATAAATTAACCAAAACAATATATTAAGTAATATTAGATAAAATATGACCACGTATAAAACGGCTTAACGGATTTATTTTAGTTACGAATTGTATACAAGTACATTACATTTTAGTTCGTTTGTAATTAATTTTATTGTCAAGTAAAACAATTTTTACCGCCCATATATTATGGATGTACCGAAACTATTGTAAAGCCTTTATTAAAATTAATGAGTTTTTAATGATTTTGAGAATTTTAAATACTTTTACGCGCACCCGTTATTCTGGTTAACTGTAACTTAAATAATATTACTAAAACTGAAAAACATAAGTATATTATTTTCATATTATTTATGTGTTTTACCTACACCTAAACCAAATCCGCATATTATAATAAATAAAGAAAAAAGTTATAGAAATAATAATTTGACCGTTTTTGGTAATACTTAGGGTCATTTAGTATATTATAGAAAATAATTATTTCTCTATATACGCATTGGGTGTGTTTCTGCAGTAGAATACACGTGTATTAAATCCGCACGTGTTCCGGGCTTCTTGGCATTAACACTACTATACGTCTATACATATACGTCTGTTAATTATTGCGTTTGGTCTTTGGCAAGGTTGTTACACGACAATACCTGTATAATATTATGTTTTACTTCCTTGTTTCGTTTTTGCTTGTTGAATCACGATTGAAATATATTATTTAAACCATCGTTGATATAAAATTAAACGCAAATGACGGATGAAGGTGGACATAAATAGGAAGGGACGGGAGGAATACACTGTTCGCTATGTGAAAATAAAAATTTGTGCGAAGTCGAACGAATTAAATTTGTTTTCAATTTGAAACATTACAATGATATATTGTGTTGCGTAGTACCTGCTAGTTCATACACGATTGATTTTTATTACGGCAATGTCAATTAAACAAATGTATTGCTGTTTATAACGCGACACGTGTTTTAAATAGTGTTAACGTCCGCAATATGATTTCGTTCTATTTTACCTAACTGTAAGAAATAATAAAATAAGATATGGTTATTTATTAATTTGAATTTCATTTGAACCAATTTAAATCTATTTGATTTTGATATTTTCATTTTGTTATGCTACTTTCTGCCATAAATGTTTATATCTACATCCAGTTATAATATAGTAAAAGTAAATATTAACTAATATTCCAGTTTTGGCCCCTTGTACTAAATATTTTTGCGGGTCCTATAGAAAATTTCTAATTAACAACATAATATAATATTAAATATATAAAATAAGTAAATTTTAAAAATTTAAAATTCATTTTAACGACTGCAGTACTCCAGGTCCACCCCCTCCACTATGTGGAGGCCTTGATCACAGTTTTATAAAATTATAAAGTTACTAGAAAGTTATCAAGAAAAAGTCACCAAAATCAAAGTCCCTATTTTTTTTTTTACTATATTACATAAAAAATTTAATTATTGAAAATTATATTTATTAATTATACTAAATTATTCAACTAATTACTTATAAATAAATTTGTGTGTAATACAAATTGAATGTACCTAGAATTGTTATCTATATTCTATTGATAAAAGTTATAACATATTTTCTACATAGCTGTGAAAAATGTATTATTTCTGTATCTTTTAAAGTTAACCCTAAATGTTCAATATTAAATACCTACTCGTCAATCTTCAAAGCTAATAATAACTAAACACTATTTGTTGTTAGATTTTTGATCTACAAAAAATGTAGATATGGCATAATAATAATTGAATGAATATAATCAACAGATTTGGAAAAAAAAATAAAAATAATCATTCTAGTATGAAATATTTTTTTTTTTTTTAAGATGCTACATTAGACCTATCAATAAATCTTATGTATGAAAAATATAACTTTAAATCATAATCTATATTTATTTCAATTAGACATTGTATAGACTATATGTGCTTCAGCTTAAAAATAACAAAATGTACATTTTTAATGAAATAAAAATTGTGCATATCAAAATTTAATTGGAAGAATAATTCTTAACATAACATTCTAAACTAGGATAATAGAAAAATTATAGTGTTCCTGTCTCTAAAAATAACACTTCAGTTAAATAATTATACATACTAAAATATACTTATCTGTAGTATCTATATATTCAATAAGTTATTGACTGAAACTTGTATTTTTAAACACATAAAACTACAATATGGTATATTTTATTAATGCCTGCATACATTGTTATATTAATATTATCATTGTATTAAATTTCTGGAAGTATTACAATTGTGTACTTAAGTTTCCATTGTTAATTAGTATAGTAAATATATGTAAGTAGTTATAATCTATTTCTGCAAAGCATATTAAATTATGAATTTATTTACAATATAACTATATAATTGACCAATTTTTAAAATAAATTTCAATAATCCTTCAATGTATAAGACTAAAATTATAAAATATATTTTAACGCAATAAATATAACAATCTGCTCTTACGCAATGAATATACAAAAAGAATTATTTATTTAATTAATATATTATGTTATATGAAGTAATCCCAGTTATACATGTTGTTCTCTTTAATCAATCTATATAAATTTATGAATTGCATTGCTTTTTATCTATATTTAAATAAATTCATATAAATACTATAAAACTTAAGTCTCATTGATAAAAAAAGAAAATGATGTGTATTATTTAGGAATTTTTTAAATACAATTATGTAAATTTGGTTATAGTTTTTAAAAATATCTCTTTTTGAAGTCAGTGTCAGTCATATTGTTTAAGTATATAAAAAAATATATTTAAAGTAAATTATGTAAATAATAATTTGTGTATTCCATATTTTTTTAACCAATTCATGACGGACTTCATTCTTCAAAAATAAATTATGTTATTTGGGCTTATGGCGTTTCACATAACTATTATGTATGTATATATATTTTATATCTTGAAATAAATCAAGTAGATAAGAAAGGTCATTATGAATTATAATAATATTATTTTTAGTTAAATCCATTAAATTTTTAATATTATTATCATTACAATTACAGTTATTTACAACGATTAATTATATTAGGTAAATTTAATTCTATAAAATAAAATTCACAGAGTAATATGATTAAAGCTTTCTATTATAGTGACTAGGAAGTGAAAGGTAGAGTGACATTAGATGAAGTGATTCACAACTTTGTAGGTACTTCACAGACAACATATGTGTTAGCAAATAGTTCAATACCAAGGTCAATATTTTTCATACTGACAACAGTTTATAGAGTGTGATAATTTGTACCTATCTCATATATTTTTATATTGAAATAAAACAATGAAAACTAAAAATTAATATTATTGTTTGTTTTTTTTCTTTTTATGTTACCTATTTGTTATAATTTTATTATTTAAGTATGACCCCAAACAATAAAATCAATATAATTTGTTTTTTAGTTACCTAATAAATTATTAATTTGAATAATAAACCTTTTTTAATGTATTACCAATATGCTACATTTATTTAAATTGAAAATTAGTTATTAATTTAAAAAACATTTTAGCTAAAATAATGTTAATAGTTTTCAGATATTTTAATGGTAAATTTTTAATATCAGTTACTTCTCTCGGTTACTTCAAGGTAAAATAATATCCTTGTTAAATATTTTATATAAAGTTATTTTGTGTGTATTCCCTCATATTTATAAATTTAATTAAAATCTAAAAATTCTCTTTCAAATAAGAATAAGTTTTTATTATCAAAAAATAAATAAAATAATACTTCTTTTGAAATCTAATTACTCATAGTAAATAAACATTAACTAATTTAATTAAAATCAATATTCTAATTATATCTAATTATTGTTTTAGTAGGTATCTGTATACTTATTGTGTATATATACGTATCATTATTCATGAACATCAAAACAGGTTTATATTTGCAATTTTTAACTTATATTGAAACAATGATGTGCAATAAGCAACTAATCTACATATAATATGTAATTAAATAAGTATACTATGTGAGTATTTCATAAAAAGTATGAAAATGAAAATTATTTTTTTTAAACTGCCATCAATAGTGTTTACAATAGATATAAGTAGGATAACTGAGTTCAATGTCTGTATTGAGTGCATATGTACCTATACTATCAATATCCCACTACATTTTACTTAAAAAATTAATGTGCAGCTTTGTCTCCTTTCTTTCTTTTCTCTCTTTGTCTTGTCGGAATCATCAAACATGATCAATTATCCTCATAAAGGTGTTTATTTTTTCAAATAAATAAGATATATTTTTTCATCAAATTCATCTCAGTAATTTATTTGGATCAGCCTTGAACTGTATGAAATGACCACAATGTTGTACCATGTATGGAAGTATTTATTTATCGATGAAGTCTAGTTGCAGGTAGCTTGTTCCCTTGACCCTTCCTTATAAGCTAGTACACTTTGGAACTTAAAAACGTGACTGAACTCTACTTCCTGGTGGTGACAAATGTTTGCTAGTTTTAGGGTTTAAAAGTATTGATTGTCTAATGTCTAAATTGTCATTAATTGTTTATATTGTATAATTTTATTTCACCATAAATAATCTTAATATGTTTGTTTGCAGTTGCTGTTGGAAGGCAAATCAGCAATGGAAAATGCCAAACTGTTAAAAACCACTACAACTGGCGCTACGCCATTGCTGATGGCCTGTAGACATGGCCACTACGATATAGCCTTGTACTTAATCAAAAGACACAAAGTTGATATTGAACAAACAGGCTCAGGTAATAAATTAATTATTTCTGATGCATAATCTTTTACAATATTAGATATGTCCTTTGATTCCAATTTTATCCTTTTGTTTTATAAATTAATTATATAAGTATAAATAATAACTCTATACTATAAATCTGTCAAATTATAACTAATTTGATTCTATTTAATTTTAAATATTAGTATTTTATTTATCATCTTAACTATTGATAAATCAGATGTAATCTATATGTTTTAATATTTATTTTATATAATGTGCATTTTAAGAATCCAGTACATAGTAAACATATTTATAGAGGAAAATATTTGTTTATATGTGTATATTAGATATCATTACAACTCTTGTGTTTTTATTTTTTAATAATTTATGTTTATTTACATACAATTTGATTTTTTACTGATTATGATTTGAATTCATTCTATGATAATATAATATTATTTTAAATTATGCAGATTGATAGAGCTTGTACTTTTGACTTAGTCTTAGTACTTTTGTTGTCAGATTTTATTTATAATTTAAATAGTTATTACATCTTTGTTTAATACGTAAACATTCTATCAATTTTGTAGGCATATTAATCATTATATTACTAAATTTTATAGCTTGATTTATAATTGTATTTGAATTTTTTTGTTTAAAAGCTGTAGATTGATATTAGTAATAAATAAACAAATGAACTTTAATTAATGGCTTAAATTTGGTACCTATGTTGTATTTTTAATGTTCATAATTTTTATTCCATGTTGAATGATGTAATACTAATAAGTAACATTATAATTTATAATTTAAAACTATTTAGATAATTTCTACAATTTCTTAAATAATTATAATTACATAAACGTAGGTTACTTAACTTACTGCTGTAATTGTTTTGAATAATTATTGTTATTATTATTATTTTCATTTAAAGATATTTAAATATTGTTTTTACTGTTTAAAAATTAATAATTATAAAGTTATTATTTTAACTTCTGTAAATGAGATAAATTTATTCTGTGTATTGATCACAATGAAAATATATGTTGGTAGTTTTAACAAAAAATATTTTAATACCAGCATTAATATTTTAGAGCATATGGACCATGAACGTGTTCCTCTAAAGGCGTAATTTATAATTGTATAAAACATTTCTACTTCGCTATCAAAAAAGGTCATAATAGATTTTTTGTTATTATCTGTCATAACAAGGTTATCTATTCCTTACGCAGTGTTTGACCGTTAAAATATTTATATATTTTATTAATTATTTGATTCTTGTATTGAATTGTAGAATCAGTTAATATTTAGATGATTTTCGGTAATTGTTTATACTTATTCAATTTATTTTATTTAAATTTCTAGATTTGAAAAATAGTTTTTTTTGTTTCGCTGTTATCTATATAGTTATAATAAATATAAATTAAATTAATATTGTTATTAATTAGTAGCGGCTTGTGGCCAATGGGATTACGAAGAAATAGTGCATAATTATACATTAAATTCCCATAATATCGCATAAATAATATTAAATATTATCATAACTATTTTTTCCTTGTTAAATAAATAAATAAATACAAAAATTACAAAATAATATTATAGAAATAATATCACCTAAACAAAAACATACGAAAATGACCGACAACGAATAATTATTAACAAGAATTGTTTGGTTATGTGGTATGTGTAAGTAGTTTGTCGTATATTACTATTACTACTTGTATGCATGCACGCGCAGGTCTACTGAGTTCAGACTACGGACATGTCTGTGCACGTCTGTGCACGTCTGTTCGGTTAGCATCTTGTATTCTTGTTTCGACATGCAACGGTTCTCGTTTGGTATTTATACATGTTAGTGTATGTTAGATGCTGTAGTCGTAGTACCACTATACAAGAATCAGACTGATTTTGTCATTATTATTTATTACAATTTACAACCGTAATATATTATAATACCATACCACTGAAGTACTGAGTCAGATCACAGTGTACTGTGTAGGTTTTGTGTCCAATAATACGAGTATTATGAATATTTTTTGTGTTATTATATTTTATAATTAACCGGCGATTATATTATTATTCTATTTTTTTTTATTATTATTAGGCATTAGGTGCCAAGTATCCTATATATTACTGGCCACCATTGAATCCGTAGCCCTTTGTAAATTTAACAGTGTCTTTTAAAGTTATAAATATAGTCCCACATTTTTTTTTTTTTTGTAACAATTAAATTTAATAACAGATCTTACAAAACATTCCTTAAATCCATCCTATTAACTTGTATCTAAGTAGTTATTTAGCTTATAGAGCTCCAATAATTAAAAAAATTATCAGTAAATGTTACATATGAATGAATAATGTATATTATAAGTTATAACAAAGTTGGTTATGTAAAAAAAAGTTTTAATAATTTTATAAATATGTAAAGAAAAGTCTATGATAATTTTATTTTACAACAAGACGTCAAGACGATGTTATAATAATGAACGTACAATCAGTTATGCTAGATTAGTGTTACATAAAATTATTTATCTTTATATTATAATGCGCCTTTATGATAATGTTTATCTTATCATTAAATAAAATATCAAACTAAGGTTTGATTTAATTTTTGTAAAAATACTATAAGTATAATCATTAGACAAATCATTCAAAAATTACATTTTTAAATAAAAAAATTTACAATTATTAAATGATCACAGCTAAGGCAGTATTTACTATGAATTTTTTGTAAAACCCTGATTTTTGTTCACAGTTATGTTTGATGGTGAAACAATAGAAGGAGCTCCACCACTATGGTGTGCGGCCGCTGCTGGACACCTGAACATAGTAAAATTGTTGATCCGAGAAAATGCCATAGTGAACTCTACAACCAAAACGAATTCAACGCCGTTACGCGCTGCATGTTTCGACGGACACTATGAAATCGTCAAATATCTAGTCGAACATGGTGCAGGTGTGTTTGTCGTTCGTTTGTATACATTATTATTTCTACTTTATCGGCCTCCCTTAAAAATGTCCCGTTCACAATCCCCGCCCTAATCGGGGGTTCAGAATTTCAGATAGATCTTCACGAGATAGTAAACTCAAATATACGGATGCCACAATAAATCATTGTATTATAATAGAACACATAAATAAATAATTATTTAAATAATTTATAATTAACACGATTTTTAGAAATATTTAACCTAACCTTAACAAATAATTTATTACCATCTGTAAACGGTTAATTCTCAACGACTATGATTAACAACTACAACATGTTACTTTACATTAAACTTTTTCTAATTCCAGTAACATTTAACTTTTGAGCAATCTTTTATTATATTTTCAAGCTTTAAGTATTAAAATAAACATTCATCAGTAGGATCTAGATAAGACAAAACTAGAAATCCAAATTTGTTTTCAAATTCTATATCGCGTAATTAAATTGATCTTTCTTTTTTTAGCATGAAAAACGGTCCCTCTTGAATACCTCCAAGTTTTTTTTTTTAGTACACATTCTGCTAGAGTGGCAAATGTCCTATTTTTCGGGTAGCAATTAACCGAATACCGTTGGGTGGTTATTTACTAATGACTAGACGTATTTATAAGTGCGTCATATACTCCGGGAAATGAGAGTCGAAATGTGGTGCAATCGTACTCGAGCCAGAAACCTTGGTAGTCATTAATGGAAATTATTCCCACTTCGATTTTTATTCAAGTAAACTTTTTTTTTTAATCGTTTTTAGGTGTTATGGTTTAAATTATACACTTAATTGAATTAGTAAAAAATAAAAACAAATTCAAAATTTTTACCAGCTCTAATGCGTATGTATCTATAATGGCGAGTGGTCGTATGCTTTTTACAAAGAAAAAAGTAATTATGAAATTTCTCGTGTACGTGCGACACTCATCATACTCCTGTTTAATCGTTACCGTGAAGGTGAAATTTATTAATTACGGGAACGACAAATTATTGTTTTTCTTCGTCATCTAATTACCATTTTTTTCGGCGGCACCCATTCAATAGTAGATAATCGCTCAAGTGTTGAGAGAAAAGCGTATTCTATTACCTGGACAAATTATTTCTAAATAGTAACTAATAGTGATGTTTTGCCACTATTAAAACGTTTTATGATGTATGTTATTACTTGTTAAATTTATGTGTTTCACGAAAATTATAGATGGTTACATTTTTCTCTTGACAAAGGTATTTTCACCGTTTTCGACCGAGATCTTATTTTTTCTTTTACACAGATATCGAAGTATCCAACCGTCACGGTCATACGTGCTTGATGATTGCTTGCTACAAAGGCCACTACAAAATCGCCAACTTCCTGTTATCCCTAAAAGCTGATATCAACAAAAAGAGCGTCAAAGGCAACACTGCGTTGCATGATTGTGCCGAGTCAGGTAGCCTAGACATATTCAAAATGCTTATACTCAACGGAGCTAAAATGGAAGTGGACTCTTATGGTTAGTGTTGCTTGATTTTATTATTATGTTTTAAACACTTGTTGAAATATTATTAAAACAGTAGAAATAGTAATACTCTAATTAAGTAAGCGATAAGAGTCAAAAAAAAAAAAAAAATCAGCCGTTATCCGATAAAAGTAATAATTCTTATTTGTGTTTCCTATTGTAATCTATAGGGATGACACCACTGTTGGCCGCGTGCGTCACCGGTCACGCCGATATCGTCGACTACCTAGTTAAAAGTAACAACTTGGTATCGCGCAAAGAGAAAATCGAAGCCTTGGAACTGCTTGGCGCCACATACATTGACAAGAGGAGAGACTTAATCGGTGGTTTCGACCTATGGAAACAGGCCATGGATCTGAGGTTCAACGTGGACGACGAACAAGACATACCAAAACCAGACAACGCACTGCCGATTGAAGCATATGAATGGGCTCAAGAAGTAAAAAACCACGAGGAACTTAATGAACTTTTGTCTGAACCTGACGAGATGAGGATGCAGGTTAGTCGTTTTTGTTTAATCCACCGGTCACTACTCTCATTGGTCTAGGCCCTAGGGTTTTTTAAATGTTTGTCTTCAATTAAATTTAAATATATTTAAATATTTTTATTTTTTCAGGCCTTGTTAGTGAGAGAACGAATCCTCGGTCCTACGCATCCAGATACCAGTTACTATGTGCGCTATCGAGGCGCTGTGTACGCTGATGCCGGCAAATTTACTCGTTGCATATCTCTGTGGAACCATGCCTTGGACATCCAAAGAAGTTCTCTCGAGTCTTGCCACCAAATGACTGTCTCTTCATTCTTCTCCTTTGCTGAACTCTTCTCTTTCATGTCTGATGCATGCGCTACCAACGAAAACAACGGATACAGACAAGTGCCAGCGCTATTGACTTTTGAGGACATCATTCAAGTCCTGATCAAAGCTGTTAACGAATTATGTGAACCAAAAGTGCTGCCATCATCATTAGATTTATCCCCTAGATTATTGCTCATTTCATTGGATCTCTTTAATATGGCTCTCAAGTATGCTTATGTTTTTTTATATATATATATATTAAAGTACATTAAATTTGCTTGCACACAACATAATTTATTTTAATTCTTTCATATGATTTATATTTAGATTGATCAGGAATGATGAACATTCTCACCTGACTCATCGCCTGCTATATCGTTTGAACAAGTGCAATGTTGTCGGACATCTTGGTCAGACTCCTCTTCATTTGGCAAGCGCTCGTAAAACTGCTCTGGCAACATCTCGTCATTCTCAATCCATCAATTCTGAAGATGCGTCTATGTTGCTGAGAGCATTGCTCAAAATTGGTGCCGACCCCAATGCCCGTGATAATGAGGGTAATACACCACTTCATTTAGTCTCCCCCAAAGATATGACTACCATCAAATTGCTTTTGGGCGGTGGAGCACATTACGATTCTGTAAACATGGCTGGTCGCACTTTTTGTGACATGCGCAAAGCCACTCCACATAATCCGCTGTGCCACACGTCTTTGGCTTGCCATGCTGCTCGCACCATACGCAAAAACCGTATACCATTCGTTGGACATATACCAGTCACGTTGTACGAATTTGTGGAAAAACACTAGTAAAATAGACATTAGAAGACATACATGTATAATGATGGTTTGATGTTTCTGTAATTTATTGTATGCACGTAAAAAGAAAAAAAAATAATTATTATTTTATCTATATATCGTTGAAAGTTATAGTACAGACTACTACTATATAATCATTAATCAATAAGAATAAACTTTTCATCAACTGGAAACTATTGGGTTTCCATGTGTGCAGTTGTGTGTATACCCTTCTAATTTTTTTCTCTGTGTTACAATTTACTTTTATTATATAATATTATAAAGTAAACAAGCATTTACCTGCCTTGCTGGCTGTCAAATACCAAAATAACAATATAACATTTTTCTGTACAAGATATTATATTTTCTTCTTTATTTTATATAGAGAGAATAGACGTTTTAATGCTATTTTTATTTATGTACATTATAGTGTCTATAAACTTTGTTTACATAGATGAAGTTTAATAATTCTATTTTATAATAAACGTATTTAAAAAAAAAAATTACCTGTGTGTTTTATTTAATAGTATTTTATAAAAATAAATAAAAACTCTTACTTTTTAGGTACAGGTGACATATAATAAATAATTAATTCCTTGCACAACAAATTGTGAATATTTTTCTTATAAAAAATTACTTAATTTGAAGAGTGAACTCTTCAGTTATAACTAGTGGATTTAATTACAATGAATTATAATTTTATTGAAAAAAAAAAATGTTTTGAAAATTGAATTGAAATAAAATTGTTATTTAAAAAATTTGTAATTAATAATTATCTATCACATTCTGGAGGTAAAATGAAAAAATTGAATAATAAACATTGTTTTCATAACATTCAAATTTAATACATTTTACTTATGTCCCTTAAAAAACAGTTCCCAAAGTTTTTAGTTTAGTTTGATTTTTTTAACTCTGAAGCTAAAAATTTTTCACGGTACTCTACTGTGAGTACTTAAAGGAATGTGAATATAAAATGAATACGAAATACTATAAATAGTTGGACGAAAAATCTGAACATAACTTTGTTGATGAATGGCTTATCATATAAAATTGCTATTACTATTATTAATAATTAATAGACAAATAGTTATTATAAAATTCTAATTTAATTTAACAAAAATAATGACAATAAATTGTTAATATATTTTTATTTTTATATGAATTGGGCAATGGTGCACAGTTTAGAAACCATTGCCTCAATTTAATTAAAACAATTCCATTTTAAGCAATATATAAAAAATATTTTAATAATTCATTAAAAATAGTAAATATACAAGAATAATAAACAAAATAATTTTATTAATTCAATCACATTACTTCAACGTTGAACTCATTTAAGATTATAAAATTAACTAAGAACCAAGACATTAATTATGTTCAATAAAGAATAATTATCTAATTATATGTCTTATTGTATATAAAGGCATTGTCTTGTTCATTGAATATTTAAAAATCAAATTATGAGATAAATATTATTAAAAAATTCTTAATTATAAATTATACATGGAAGTCTTGTGTTATAACTGGTACAAAAACTAAATCTAACAGTTCTATATTTATTTAAAAATAAAATAATAAACTAAATTAATTACTATCTGAAGTTGACTCATATGAATTTACATTAAAACTTTTTTTGAAAACTTCTGACATACGTTTCATTGCATCCAGTTTTGTAGTTGTAAACCCATCTATACTGTCATCGTCGTCATCATCATCATCATCATCATCATCACTACTTTGAATCATAATTATATTTTCTTGTGCAAACAAATCATCATGAGCTTCATTTAAGTCCAGATCTGAGTTGATGGTCAATGGTACTTGAGTCTGCTTTTTATCCATTTCAGTGGCATCAGCTTCTTTTTTATTGTTTTTTCTTGTACAAGTTTCTTTTTTCCTTAAGATTGGATCAAATTTATTCTTAATCTTTTTCAAATATTTTGAACTGTTTTTATCATCCAAATTTTTTAAATATTTAATAACACGTGTCAATTTTAGACCAATTTTGTTTACTAATTCATTATTATCAAAATCAATTTCTAACTTATATAAAGTATCTACTAACATGGCTGTATAGGGCTGATTTTCGTCTAATAAATAATCAAGTATGGAACATGTCAGTTCACCATGAGCATTAATAGCCTTTTTTTGATTCCTGTACATGTGTCCTCGAGCTAGATTAATTAAAGTTGTGTTAACTTCATCCATTTTAATATCCAATTTTTCAGCTAAATTGTGATCATCAATCTCTTTTAACATTGGAACATAGCACATGGCCATTGCAATACTACTTGAATCAATATAAAACACATAAGATGTAAAGAATTTTGCCAAATGATTGTATGTAATGAATGCATCACGTGTTACACGTTTAAACCATAATATCAAAAGTTTAGACAATAAAATGACAGACTTGACTTTTTTAAATATCAATAAGTCACAAAAACCTTTTACAACAACTGACTTAAAGCTACTATCATCTAGTTCATAATCAATACAGTTAACTAGTAATTTTAAAACACTAGCAACGCTAAAGTCTTCTCCATGTTCTTCACCTGTATCCAAGTCATCATTTACACCAAATGTTCCAAGATCATAACGCAAGAACAATTCAAACATTACTTTGAATATCAAATGTCTATCAGTCAAAGGACTTGCTATTTCAGCGCATAAAGTAATTATATGTTCTTTGGCTGCTTGAACATTATTTACCAACAAATATGGTGAAAGAGAACGAATTGCTTCCATTCGTATTTTTACCATAGAACAATTTAAGTATTCAACAACAATGTTCTGAATAATATCTGTTAATAGGGAAAGTTCAGTGCCAACTTTTGGTAATTGTTGAACTTGAAAAATCAGTTCACAAACCTTAAGAATATTTTTCACAGCCATATCTACTAATATCTCTTCTTCTGGCAACACATTAATTTTTTTATACTGTTTTTTTATTTTCTTAACTTTAAATAATAACATATTTAATTCATCTTTATTTGAATGTTTATCAAATTCTAACTCTTGAATTTTAATAGTTTTTGATTCTATTTCATGTATACACACTTCTTTTTGGCCCACTTGATCAATTAAAGGGTATACATCCATTATTCTTGTTTGAATTTTATTTAAGATTTCTTTAACATAATTTAAAAGATCTTGACCACTTTTAAAAGTCAAACCGAATAATACTGCTATAGATTTTATTGGTCTTACAGATAACTGGTCATCTAATATTAAATCTAAGCAAAGTTTATTTAGACTTTCAGCCCCGACATCGTCTATAGCAAATGTACTACTCATATCCAACAACTGTGTCAGTATAAATTCTTTACTATTTGTAGAATTAAAATAATATTCACGTATATAATCAGAAAATTTTACCAAATCTGGTAATAAAACATCTATGTAATAATCATCAATATGTCCTTGGTTACGAGCTAATTCAATTTTTTTCTCAGTAGTTAAGTATTTTGCTACACACTTCCAAAGAAAAATTTTTTCAACAGTTAATTTATCAAAAGTAATCATTCGTGTATCTGAATTTAAATATTTGTTAATTAAATCCAGAACTTGACTATCATAATAGGTCTCAAATATTATATTCAAAGCTTTTTCACATACAACTTCATTTTCAACTCCCAAATTGTTCAAAAACACTATAAAATCATTATTACATTCATCAAGCCATTTTTCCAAAAATCGTTTTTTTACTAATGATCTAATAGATTCATTTTTATCTTCAAAACCATTTTCCAATAATGTTTGTCTTTGCTTTGATGATAACCTTGAAAATGGATATCCTAAAAAACGGTTGTAAGCTTCTTTTCTGACATTATCACTAACATCAAAAATTGTATTCTTCATCATTTCTTCAACAACATTGCTAAACATTGCAATTCCTTTAACAATAGCTATCCTAACTTCAATGCTAGAATCGCAAGTCATATGAAACATGAATTTTTTAACAATTGGACATTTAGAATCGTCTGATGTTTGCAACAAATGTAGAGCATATGCAGCTTGTGCTCGAACTTCTGGTTTCTTGTCTTGCAAGCGTTCAAACAACAACATTGTTGCAACATCACACAGTTCCATAGATAATATTGTTCCTTCTGACATGTGATTCAATAAGTGGTTAAGAAATAGACAAAATCTCCATCTGATAACTTTATCATTAGCATTTCCATACTTACGGCATAATTGAAAAATCTCGGATATCAAATACAAGCCACTACGACCGTCCTTGGTAGAGTATTCAGACAACATAGATACACCATTAGCAGCAAACTTGATCATGTTATTGATAGTTACACAATTTATGGTTGTTTGTGAAATCATAACAGACATAGTTGAATCAATGAACAATTTAGAAAATTCCTTCCAATTCATTTCAAGAAATTTTTCTTTAAGCATTTTTAGCAAATTTGGTTGTGGACCGACCTCGCCAGACTTCTCGAACAATTTGACAAAAGATTTCTTTAGGGCCATTTTTTGATTTTCAAAATATAATGCTATGCACGTACTGACCTATTCAATAGAATATGAACACTACGTTATTATACTGAATAAAATATTTACAAATATTGTTTTACAAAATACATAGTCAGAACTAGAAATATTCTACACAATACTCACATTTATATATATTAAGGTGTTCACTTAATTAGAAAATTACATATCCGATATATTATATTGTTATGAAAAATATAAAATACATCGTTCAACCAACTTCAACAGGCAACAGTGAACAAAAAATAGTAAATTCAAAATTATCACATAGATAACTGCCAAGAAACAAAACCACAATCACGGTATGTACAATCGTAACCACAATAATTATCATCAATCTTATTATATTATAATTCTATTCAAATTCTACAATCATCATCAACTGTAAAATAAATATCAGTAAATATCACGAGAATACGACGAAATAATAATAATTATTATTATTATTTATACGATTTAGACTCATAAAACAACATAGTATAATATCTAATAGAAATAAACACACTAACAAATATTTTTTTTAATTAAATAGTATATTATTATGATCTAATGCCGCGGGTAACTGAGGTAACTGATCCCGTCCCGATATTGATTACATATTTTTCTATTCCATAACATTAATGTTATTGATAACATTTTTTGTACCGTACTACCGTCTGATTTTTGATAGTAAGTAATAATAAGTTAAAAATTAAATAATAATAATTAAATATTTTGAAGTATAACATAATATAAATGACTGTTACAGTTTTATTGTATTCTATTATCTATAGTCGACTATAGAGTTTGGCAGTCACCAAGCTTTCCGACTTCAGATAAATTACTAACTTTCTACTGCCAATAATAATTACTGTCGTATAAGTTATTTCACTCACAAATTCCGGTGATCAGTGATTATTTCTCAACATTTCAAGTACAAACGTGTTTTGGTGCTCAAGTCGTAAGTTATATTATTCTGCTCTAACATTATTTTGTATTATTTCTGTTTTCGAACTGTTCAGTTTTGATAGTTATCTTTTTTTACCTATTTATTCAATTATAAATTATTCGGTATACAGTTTTTTTTCTAATGCACTCAGTACCATATTCGAATTTTATCTTTGAAGAACATAAAATATACGATTATAGTCTATATATTAATCTAATTTTTCTGTTGTTATTATTAAAGCATGATAGATAAATATACTTAAATTATAAAAAAAAAATGTTAAGACAGCCATTTCTTCCAAAATATGAAATCTTATGCCTATAGAAATTGTATAATTAAACATTATTTATTTTTATTTTTTTTAAAGAAAAATTTATACGTAGTCTTCTCAAAAAAAATATGGTTTTAATAGTATTATTCTTACAAACAGTTAACAATCATTTAACCAGTTATCTGTGTCAATGTTTATATTATAATTAACTAATTTGATTAAGGAGTTACAATTACTATTAAGTATTATAGAGCTTATTATTTATTGTGAATTAATATGTTTTTTATTTTTAGGTAAATAATAATGGAAACATTAATTTTGGAAGATTTAAGAAATTTAGGAAAATCCATTTCTGCTAAAGAATTTAAAAAATTAATTACTGGTGGACCAAAATCTATTAAGTATACTCAGTTAGTTGAGTGGATAACCAAGGAAATTCAGATACTATTAGGACTAGAAGAACATGTAAATTCTATAAGCACTGAAGCAGATTCTAGTTCATTTTTATTGGAAGTTAGTAGTTTCTTAAAAGAATCTGGTTGTTCTTATAACAATCTTGTTGCAGGTAACTTTGAAGATCGTTTAAATTCAGATGAAAACAAATTACTTTTATTAGATTATTTAATTGGTGAATTAAGAGCATCTCGAATATTAAATGCTAGCACCACTAATACCAAACGTAATATGCAAGTAACATTAATTGAAAGCAATACATCTAAATATGTTAAAGAGATCTTAATGACTTTAAAATTACCTAAGCCACCTCAAGATATTAGCACTACTTCTTTATTCGAAAAAGTTAATAAAAAATTGCAAGAACTTCTAATATCTGTTCCACCTGCATTAATTGGAAAGTCATTAGTTTCTAATTCATATAGTAGTGAACAATGGAAATACATTAATAATAGTATAGAACTTCTTAATGAAGAATTTAACGTACGAAGTAAAATGTCATTAACAAGACTTGACGTAACAGTACAATCATTTAAATGGCCCGACAGACTAAAAAATAAGAAACAAAAATTGGATGAAATTTACCAAACTAAATTAAATATAATTAACAAATTACCTAATTTTTGTATATCTGATTTTCTATCGGCTAGAAATGATTTGGCAATTGTTGAAAAAACTTCTAGTACATTAGTTGTTCAAAATACAAATTCATCAGTTAACAAAGTTATGATTGGTCAGGTGCCTGATAGAGGTGGAAGACCAAACGAGCAACAAGCACCGCCTCCTGAAATGCCTAGTTGGCAGCAAAGAACACAATCACAAGGTGGTAGAGGTAGTCAATCAAATAGAGGTGTACAGTTCAACAATAGAGGAGGTCGAGGTGGAAGTTCACAAACTAGAGATAATCAACCATATAGAAACTCAAACACCGGTGGTTTTCAAGGCGGATCTAATGTTTACCAGATGACTGATGGATTTCAATCAATCAGTGTTGGTAATGAAAGCAGAAATTTTCATCAAAACAATAGACGAGGACGAGTGCAAGGTGGCTGGAACAATAATCAGTCCAGGGATTACCATAGCGGAAATTTTCATGAAGGGCAAAATAGGACGTATGATAATTATAGTCAAGGAACCCATCAAAATATGGGATATGATAATAATAGATTTCAAGGTACTTCAAATGAAAGACAGTGGAGTCAAGAACCTCATTATGGAAATAGTCAAGATCAGTATGATGGCAATAATAGACAATATAATGACACAAATAAACGTGGTTATTCCAAACGAGGTAGAGGTCATAATGGACAAACATATTACAATCAACAAAGAAATTATTAAACTGATTGATTAAAATTTATTACTAAGTAATTAATATGATTGTAAACTTACCCCTTTGTTTTTAATAAAATTAAACTATTAATTCTAAGTAGGTTTATGATTTTGTATATTCATACAATTAAAAAATATATTTTCTTTGATTTTTTCTTAATATATTTACTATTTAGTATAACTAATTACTACAACTTGTATAGTAAATAAATAATTGTGTATTTCTAAGGTATCAAGTATGTTTATTATAATATTTAAAAATCAAACCTCATGTTGATATTTAAAGATAAACTTAATAGTATAAAAAATAATTTTAATTCATATATGATGCATATTGTAAAATTTAAACATACTATGAATAAAAATGTATTTATCAAGAACTAAAATAGCAGCCTATACTTTTTCCTTTGATTATTTTTTTATTTTATATTGTTTAGTTAATTATTTGACAAAAAAATTAATGGAAGCTCAAGAATCTTGACATTAAGATTTATTAATTTTTATGAAATATTGTTGGTATTATATTTCTAGACTAGTGTTTCTCAGCCTTTGTACTATGTATTACAATACATAATTAAAACATTTCGTACTTTTATGACACACATTAAAAATATAAGAATAATGAGTGATATTTTATTTGAATTGGTAATATAAAATGTGTAAAATATGTCAATAACAGATAACTTATTTTTAATCAACAAAGAAATTTTATCAATGACCTAATACATTTTTACAATTAATGTCAAAAATGTTTGTATATTCTGTGCCATTTAATCTACTCGTATTTTGTGATTGTGACACATATGAACTTATTCAGCAATACATTGATTGAAAAAAACTGTTCTAGACTACAATATTAAATATATAGATACAATAAATAGAAAATAATAATAATAATTTTAGCTATTATGGATTATAAATGTAAAGAAAAAGGTTATTGAATACTGGTAATTTTTGATATCGATGTTCAAAAAGGCAACAATTGTAACAGCATTAACTTAATTATATTTTTAAAAAAAAGTAACAAGATTTTTTTAAATTTAAATTGAAAAATTAAAGAATCAATTAAAATATTTAAATAATATAAAATTTATATTCATTCTCAAATTTTAAATCTATTTTATATACTTAGTTTCATTGTTTTTTAAAACATTCACGCCCTAAATAAATAAACTTTTGGTTATTGATGTAAATTTTCGATTAAAGATAACATGAGTCCTTTGTTTAAACACAAAACAATAAAATATTAATATTTAAATAACTATGGAGTTAGATTGTCAGATAGAAGTTTTAGTCTACAACTACTATAAAAAATAGATGTACATTGTACCCATAATATAAAAAGAAAGAATAAATAAATCAACTATAAGGGGAAAATAATTACAATAAGGATTCAAAAAATAAAAAAATATGTTACATGACTTATAATAAATTTTAGCAGAAAACAAAAAATTAAATTACGAGCTTATTATTATTTATTGCATTATTATATATATATTCTATGACGTTTATTTACACTTGACCATCTTTGAATATATTTAATTTAATCATATAGGTAAGTAGTATAGTTAATAAAATAAATACTTAATCAATGATAGGTAAAAACATATTATGGTAATTAAATCACTTAGATTTCCCAAGAATTAAATTATTTGTTTTTAAATTGATTTCTTATTAATTAAATGGATTTATAACTATGCAGTTGTTTCTTCTGCTTCTATGGTACCTGGATAAAATAATGCAACAATTAGCTATTATTAAACACATTACTATAATCCTTGCCAAATTAAAAAAAAAAAAAACTAAAAATATGTCTGATATAGAATAATTTTTGATATCAGCAGAAGAAGTACATTCTTCTGTAAAAAATAGTAATAATACTATAATATATAATGCTTCAAAAGCCTTATTAAAATGAATTTATAATAATTTACCAGCTACATTGCTTGAAGCTTCAATTTCAAAAATATCTGATTCTTGCATGATATCTCCATCAACAACAACTACAACTAATTCATATAATTTTCCTGGTCTCAAACCTTTTACATCTATAAAATTCTTATCAAATTCATGTTTAGTTTCTTCGTACAAATGATCAGATTTAAGCCTATAAAATAATTTATTAATTAACATTATTTTTGTACTTTTTATCTTTTTTCAAATTTTTTTATACTTATATACATAAATAAGTATTATGAACACCCATTATTTCGAAAAATATTAATTGTATTAACATTACTTTGGAAAATATAAGATAGGAATATCTAGTAAACGTAATTAATAATTTAAACATTTTAAACTATTCATTTTTCACTCTTTTTGTTTATATAAGAAAGATGAAATCATTATCAAACATCAATATACAATTAATTTAATAATCTAGTGCAGAGTATTTTAAATACAAATGTTTATGTATATTATACATCTAATACTAAAATAATAGTTGTTTTTTTCTAAAAATATTCATTACATCCATTAAATACTCTATAGTTCCATATAAACATTTAAAAAAAGTATTTTGTCCTAGATAATATGATATTAAAATGTTAAAATTATATAATTAATAAATTACTATTTGCTTGACTTCATTAATAAATATAAAGCAAAATAAGTAAGGTTTTAAAATTAAACATTTTTATATTTTCCAAAAAAAATGTTCCTGAATTCCTTATTTCACATTTACTACTGATAAAACTACCTTGAATATAGATGTCAGCTATAAATTTATAATTTTACTTGTATTTCACAAAGAAGTGAGATCCAGGGTTTCCATCAAGGTTTGGTGTCCACAAAATACGAACTGTATCAAACATTTTATTATATGTTTTATGGACATAATTGAACACTGGCTTATCTAGTTCAGTATCTATTGGTAAAGGAGGTTTGGTTTGCTGTTCAATAAAAAATCTATTGAGAGAAAAAAGTAATATAAGTATTTCAAATATAATATAAAATACCTACATAAATTATTTACGTACGGTTCACCAACACCAACTTTTGTAGTTGCTTTAATGTAAATTCGATAATTAGTTGATGGTTTTAATGAAGTCAATTTAGCAGTAGTCTGCTTAGGATTAGTAATAGATGGACGTTGTGCCCTTTCTCCAACCCCTTGTGGAGTCATTGATTCATAAGAAATCTCATAGCCTGTTAATACTCCATTTGTTTCATCTGGTGGTTGCCAACTTAACAAAATTGCAGAAGAACCCCATTGTTTAGCTTCTACTCCATTTACTGGCTCAGGGACTTAAACATACAATTTTGTCCTATTTAGTAATTTATATACATAATAAAATGATTTATAACTCCATCTTGATATATATATAAATATATACAAATTATTACATACATGTCAAATTATGAATCTTAAAAAAATAATACTACATAACATTAAATTAATGAATTAAATTAAATAAAGTAATAAATATTACAAAATTCATTAAGTACCTCCTTCAGGTGTATTAAAAGATATTGGTGGACTATGTTGTCCATTAAAACGACTATTGTATGCAAAAATAGATACAAAATTTTTAGCATTTGGAAAAAATTTTTTAATTTCCACTGATGTTTTGTCTAAACTAACTTCTTCTTCAATCTTATTATCTTCTCCATCTCTTTCAGCCCAAAATTGGATCTATATTATTAAACATCACATTATTTTAATGATTAACCATAAAACATCATATATTTACATAATAAAAAATATAAATACTTGAATGTAAAAGAATATAATATATATGTAGATAAATTTACTTTGTAGCCTTTAAAGTTTCCTTTTACAGATTCCGGCGACACAGGTTCCCAACTCAATATGGCACTTTTACTTCCAGTAACATTTATAACAGTTAAATTTTTTGGTATATCAATTGGAACTGTAAAATAACTTGGATAGTTACAATAGGAATAGCATCAATAAACAAATATAAGTAAATTTACCATCTTCACATGAATATCCAATGATTTCTTTTTGAAATCCATTAGATTCGCCTTTTTCATTAAATGCAACTATTTTTACTTTATAACGTTTGTATGTTGGTTGATTTGGGATAACTAATTCATTTATAGTATAATTCATTGTTTCATTTAAATTCCAAGCTTTGTTGGGCATATCTTGTTTCCAATAAATTCTATATCTTAAGCCAGGAGCGTTATGAGCAATTTTAGGCATCGGCTTAATGTTATTAAATTTTTTGTTTAAAATTACATCAAATAACTTAATTTTTTTAAATTAAATAATTACTTACTGTCCAATTAATAACTAGATTAGACGGTTTAGTACCATACACTTCAATATTTTCTGGATTTTTAAAAGGTACATCTGGCTGTGTGGTACAAGCACTTGAATGTAAAGATGGATTCGACTTACCAATTTTGTTCATTGCAATTACTCGGAATGTAAAGTTTGCCCATGGTGTCATTTGTACAATAAACTTGAGATCAGTTGCTGGTATATTATCTGATGCAACTAACCAAGTGCCAGGTTCAAAGCTGGTATTGTACTCAACAGTATAACGTAGTATAGGTGCACGATTATCTCCGTTAGGTTGCCATTGTACAACTGCATTTATTTTATTACAAGTGATTTTCAATAATGTTGGCAGATTTGGTTTGTCCTAATAAATTATGTATGAATATACATTATAATAAGCTAATCCATAATTAATGAATCTTTACTTGAACGATAAGAGTGGCATTAGCTGTTACTTGGTCCAACTCAGTTTTAGCTAAACATGTGTAAGTTCCAGAGTCCAATTCAATAGTCTTAGTTATTATCAAAGAATAGTCATTAGTTTTGACAAAACGAGGTTGGGTGTCATAATCTATGGGTTCACCATTAACTAACCAATCAATGTTAAGATGTAAAGAATGATCTGCAGTTGCTATACAATGAAATGTTGCTACTGATCCGGCAACCACCTCATTGTCTTCAGGTTCAGCGATAATTTTTGTATGTTCTACAAAAAGTTGTGGTTATTTTAACTGTATAGTAGGTAGGTACTAAAATGTATACACTTTAAATTGTGCACCTTTAACAGCAAGTGTTCCAGATGCAATTGCCGTTCCATAGTTATTAGTAGCAATGCAAGTATAAATTCCAGCATCAATAAAACTAATTTTACTGAAAACAAAAAAAATTAAAGATTAAGTATAGGTAGTATAATCTCGAATTGAAATCCTATACATTTTTTAAATAACCTTATTTGTAAATTGCCATTATCTAATGTTGTATATTGTCCACCAGTTAATTCAATACCGTTTCTTATCCACTTTACATATGGTTTAGGTACTCCATACGGTTTACATTTAATTACAGTATTACTACTACCGTCAAACGTTTTTATATTAAGTGGAAGTTCAGTGATTTCAGGAGCTAAAGCTATTATTATAATATTATATAATAGTTATTAATATCATAATACATTTATTAATTATTCGTTAAAACATACCTAATACATTAATGTAAACATCCTTGTATACATATCCAATGCTGTTAGTAGCATTACAACCATAATTTCCAGTATCATACTTGGTCAATGATGTAATTGTAATAGAATTAGAAGTGACAAAGCGTCTTGGATTTGGTGATGCTTCACTCAGTGGACGACCATTATGAATCCATTCGATTGATGGTTGTGGATTTCCACTTGCTTCACATTTAATAACAGCAGTTTCTCCTTCGCCTCCTTCCACGATTTGTGGAATAACAGTGAAAATTGGTACAGCTGTTAATTAAAACTGTATTTACTATTTAGTACGTTTGTATTTATTTATAACAATAATTAATCATATAATAGTATATTATTATAGTTGCTATAAATAGGTATATTATTATTATTATTGCAGTATCTACCCATGACATCAAGTAGAATATTATACGATTTGGATAATCCCACACCATTGCTAACTTCACACGTATAATTTCCTCCGTCTTTAAAATTTACTTTCTGTATAGTCAAACTTTTGCCATAATTTCCTAGGATAATTCGTTCATTAAATTGTATAACTTTTCCATCTTTAAGCCAAATAGTTTGGGGCAATGGACTGAAAGTTATATGTGGAAAAAAAATTACATTTATATTGACTCATTATCTAATTATAATTAATAAGAGTAGGGATTACATACGTTCCACCATAAACACAAAACAATTCAACTTTTTTATTTAACAATGCAACTTCATTCCTCCTGGATACATATTGTCGAATAGGTGGATATTTATTTTGTAAAAATGTTTCAGCATTTTTAATGACATTCACATTTACAGGATTGCTTAATTTGTATTCACTCCTAATAATAACAATTAAGTTAGACTGTTACCCTATAATATAATTTTTTTAATTATAATGTTAAAATTTTTTATACATTATCAACGACTTAGCATAGCAATAATACGTAAAGCTAGCGTCATATTGTGTTACGTTCGAAAACCAAAGATTACCCTCTGGATCTGTCGTCATTCTACTGCTGTCAGCAGTTTTTATCCCACCATCTTTTACCTGAATGTATATGAAAAATAATCATTAACCATATATTAAAATATACACTGTTGATAAATAATATTATTGTTAACATTTACCCTTATTATCCAATTTACAATTGGTTTAGGCCACCCAGTTGGAGGATGACATGTCAGTTTAAATGGCTCACCTTCTTGAGCGTCAATATAGATGTTCGGTTCATTATCGAATGAATTTAGTTCAGCTTTCACAACCATCACAGATTTAGAAGTAGCTATACCCCATACATTTTCAGCAAAACATTGATATTGTCCTAAAAAAATATAGTTTTTATTAAGTAGATATACATAAATAGTAAGCTTTTTAATATTTTAAAAATAAATATAGACCTACCGCGGTCTTCATCTCTAGGTCTAGTAACAATGAGTGAACCACTGCCAGGCTGTTGAGCTATTCTGTCATCATATGCTTGCCAATCAAAATTCTTACCATTTTTCATCCAACGATATCTTTCAAAAAATCGTTAATTTTTCAAAAATGTATTGCACACGATTTATAAATAAATTATTTATAATACTTTGGAGCAGGTTCTCCTTCTGCTTCGCAATCGATTATAAATGGTTTATCATTTTCGTATTGATCAGTAGTTACTTGAAATAGTAATTCATCAACAGATGGTTCTTTAACAATATTTGGTGGCGATTGAACTAGAATTAAATTATTTAATAATAGTATAAATTATATTTATATACCTACATCATATAATATGTCGTACCAATTAGACATTCAGATTAATTTCGTGAAATTTATAGAAATGTTATTCATTTCACAATATGGAACTTAATTTTTTACGCATCACATAATTATATATTGTGAATAACTTATTAGTTACCTATTACTAAAGAAACACGGAAACTATTAATACGAAACTTGTTCCGTAATCTATTCATGGGCGTTCTCACGGGGGGAGGGTGATATGGATTATGGAGCATAGATCCCCTCAAGATTCTTTATTTTACTAACTTTAATTTATCTAACCTAACCTCACCTTACGGCTTATTATGTAACCATTTTTTTCATCTCCTTCCATTGAAATAAAAGTAGAAACTTATTTAAAATGTTAATTAAATTCAGTTAAAATTATTTATTTAAAGTAATTATACATTTTAGTAAATTATTAAGTAAATAAATATTAATTAATAAGTTATAAATAAATGATGAAAAATTTCAGAAAAATAAAAATAAACATTATAGTATTACAATACCTTAACATATGATTTATCAATACAAATTATTAAAATTAAAAAAAATCAAACAAAATTATAGAATACATTATTTATTTGAACATACAATATTATATTATTATGATAACGACTACTTATTGAATTTAAAAACTATAAGTTGATAGGAATAATGGATAAAAATCAAGGATACGCGTCAATTTATCGTAATAGCAATTGACCGCAAACAATTGATCGCAATTACAATTTACCACACGGCAATTTTATTGATCGGAAAATAACATTTTCAGAAATAATTTTTAATTTGAATAAATTTGACATAACTCTATAGTTACATGTATGGTTAAAAATATATTTTTTTCATCTTGGATTGAAAATGTTTAAAACAATATTGTTAGGTATATAAAAATCAAACAAATTAAACTTAAAATTTTAAATTATAATATTCAATATTTTTTTATATAAATTGATAAAATTTGTACATTTAATTGAATATAAAAAAATAATAATAAATCATAAAGGCAGGTATATAATAATTAAAAACACTAAAATATATTAAGCTTGCAATTGAAAATCATAAGTAATGCCACAAAGAAAATCTTCAATATTTATACTTTTATAGTACAATTTTTTTTATTGCAGCTGCTCTATTTAGGTAATTTTTTTTTTTTGGGGGGGGGGGGGCGGATAAAACAGGGTACGAGTATAATGTTATATAATACTTGATCGATAACGACCGAATAATGTTATGAAAAAATACTATTTGCCTTAAAATAACCCTGCAATTACCTACAAGTATATAACTATGTTTGCGATCAACCATAATTTTAAATTGTAAGTTTAATTTGTTTAATTTTTATGTATCATACAAAATTTTTTTAAACATTTTTAATCTAAGATGAAAAAATATATTATTAACCATACACGTAATTAGAGTTGTGCCAAATTTATTCAAATTAAAAATTATTACTGAAAATATTATTCTTCGATCAATTGGTTTGCGATCAATTGTTTGCGGTCAATTGCTTATGATAAATTGACGGTATACCGCAAATCAGTGATTACTTTTAGATTATATATCTATATAAAAAAAAAAAAAAATAATATTTTTTATTAGTAACTTGCAAATAAGTCTCCTAATACAATAATTAGTCATTATGTCTTGTACTAATTTTAAATCAGTAAACTATTAACTAATAATGTAAACATAAAGTGTACTTACTTATAGATGTAGTAACTACTAAAAACGAAAACAGTAATGTAGTTGAACACAGCAAATATTGAGAATTTCTGTACATTTTGATTTACTTAAATTTCAAATAATGTACTAAATAAGCTAAAATTAATAAAATAAATAGTTTTGATTTTTATATTATTAATTAAATATATTAAATAATTTTTATATAAAATGTTAGTCAATAACCATTGCTGTCAAGGCCTATTTCGAATAATAAAAAAAAAAAATAGGTACTTAATCATTAATCATATTGTAATATTATAGGTACGATGATTTAAAAATTAATAATTTAAGTTATAGTTTAAATAATTTTTTAACGAAAAGGTATTTAACATTTTTATAATATTCGTTGTAGTAATAGTTATTTGTAAAAAGCATAATTAGTGCTAACAAGGACTAACAATAAACCAACAAAAAACATAAAGAAATTTAAATATAAAATTAAAAACATGAAATTATTGATTAGGCATTTGGTCAAACATAAATCAAAATATTAAATATATATATATATATGTTTGTAATGTTACGATAATGTACGTTGAGACGACGAACGATTCCCATTTCGCAGTTATTGTCCGTCACCGATAGACTTGACTGTATTATTAATATTCATACATCACACACATTCCCAGGTTGTTTTCGTTTCGTGCTACAATCTTATTAAGTATATAAATAAGGTTACCTACTACAATAATTTTACAAATTTTAATATTCTCAACAAACAAAATATTAAAAGAAATGTTGTCAAATTATTAAAGAATGACTATGTATTAGTAATATTATATAAGTAATTATTTAAAAGCAGAATATATATATATTACAATTAAAAATCCAATTAAAAATATGAACACTTAGCAAATTGATATCTATTTGCTATAAGTATAGCCATGTAAGACAATTAAAACAAACTAATGAGGAAAATATATGATGGCTATAGTCTTAACCTAACCTGCGTGAACTCATGTGAACTCTTAAACCCTTACACGAACTGTAGATTGTTGTAAATTCGACAGAAAACCGAGCAACACAACAGCTGTGTTAGCGTGCACAGCACAACTACAGTATTGTGAGAACACAAAAATTGAAAAAATCGTAAGAATAGATATTGACTTAAACTAGTGTAATTATATGCTCACATATCATTGTTTATTACATATACATAAAATTCAATTAAATAAATTAACGGTCAAGTTGTCGCACGCAGATTAAACCCTAAAAACATCCTTTTGCCGCTGATGAAAGAAAACGACTTTTATTATATGATCACAAAGGAATTGACACATGAGTTGTGACAATATCTCGCAAAGCGTGTGAACCAATTTCGTTAGCCATCGAAGGCGGGCCATGGTATAATGAAGCTCTGTGTCGTATAGAAGAAAGACTATTTCTTCGAAAAAACGCTGAGTCCTTTTTATGATGGCATCGCCTGCGACTCTGGCTGGCTCGACCAGGTCGTCTTCTCTCGGTAGTGCACAAGAACCAGACAAGCTATGCGTGCATGAGCACCAGCCAAACTATCGAGTGCATGAGCACCGATAAAAATTATGAGTGCGGGCGCACCAGACAAGCGAGCAGGAGCCTTTTTTCCAAAACCACCACACGACATACACACAAGACTCTGCGAGCGACAACTGGAATTCTTTCTTTTTCTAATTTAAATCAGTGTTGTTTTTCTTATTTAAACATAAGTTTTCCTTAAATCGTATCGTAACTTATGTCATCTTATACCTTTCTCCCAGGAACGTACTATAAGTATTCACTGCGGCGAATCAGGTAAGGTGCATGTCTAAAATACTAATTTTTAGTACAGGTTATGTTACTATATAATTTGTGTAACGGTGTATTTACTATTTGATCACATTCTTGAATCACGATCTCGAGAACCCTCCAAAAAACAGGAGGAAGGTAATAACACGAGAACAATAGAGACGATAAACTGCGGCAACCTTGCGTTAATAAGCATTTTATTTACGTTAAACGTTAAAAAATATACATAAATTTCGGTACCTAACCGCATAAAAACGAAAAATTTAATATAATTTTGCTTATTGAATATACATTTGGGATGAGGGAGGTCCTGCAGACTCAGTGGACCCTTCCACTTCGCAAGTACACCTCTGATGCCATGATGTGAAGTAGGTACAAAATTAAAGTAATAACATTTTTTTTTTTATTCTTACCGAACAATAAGGTATACTATTAATGTTTTGGTTTCTTCGACGTTTCACAAAGGCCTGGGCGCTTAAATTTGAGTTTATGTCATATTAACGAAAATTATTATTAGTCGATCATAAATATTGGCGTACGGTAATTCAACCATATAATGTACAAGAGTGCGGTTTTACTATTAAGTACACGAGATAACGGAGCGAAAGAAAATCGTGCGCACACATATCAACTGAACGACAACAAATAAGATATTACTTTAAAAATTCAGAATTTTTTCAGACTGTCATATTATAATATAATTGATAATAATATAATATAGGAAGTATATGTTTTCGTTATTTTCATAATCAGTTTTGTTTTATAAATATGCGAATTCTTTACTGTAGCGTAACAGTTTTTTGCGTACTGCAGTCTAAATTAAAGCATAATAAATAATAATTTTTTTTTTTTTTTTACTTGAATTTTGAATATAACTAATGTAATCACTTCTACTGACCAAATTTTAAAAACAACTATAAGTAGTCAGTGATGTCATTTAAGGAGGGGTCATTTTCTACAATCTTTATGCCTGAAATGACCTACTGTATTAAATTACTAATTTTAAATATATGATTGTATTTTGTCTACGTCATGTTAACTGTTAAGTGCGTAATTTATTGTTTTTGAGTGCATTAGCGTTCAAACAATTTTATAACTTATAGGTACATATTACTATAGAAATCAAAACGCTATTATAGGTAATAGAAATTTTATCAGTGATGTAGTCAGAATTTTTTATTCAATAGAGTAGGTTAACAATTTTTTAAGAAATTATTTAATCTGTAATGTTTAGTAATATAATATAATAGTTTAGTTTCAACTATTTATGTTTAAGATATATTTATCAAATAAAAGTTATAAGATAAAACAAATTAAATTTATTATTATCATAATACAATAATTAATCGCTAGGCGTTTTAGATAGACAACCCTATAGAAAAAATCATTCTTGAAACATGTCTCTATATTATGAGGCCCTGGTACCAAAAATCAATTTTAACGCTATCACACGTGAAAGGTTATGTTAACCGAGTCTGGACTTGCAAAGAAAATAAATAAAAAGTAATTTCTAAAAAATTGATTGTAAAATAAGTTTTGACTCGTCCAAGTAAGTAGCTTAAAAATTCTACTTACGCTACGTTCGCATCTAAGAGTCAGGACCCAGGTTTCTACTTACATTTTTATTGAATTACTTTTGCCACCTTACATATTTTTTAATTTAGATAATTTTTCTCTCATATTTACAACAAAACATTTTTTATTAACTAACAACATAACATACGAATATAAAGTATATTGTAAATATTGTATATTTTATTTTAATAAAAAATATTTTTAAACTATTAGTGGATATTCTCTTGTTTTTCATTTTTGAAAATACTATATCCACTGCACAGAAATAAAACCATAGAACAATCAATATTGTGTGGTAAAAGTAAATGATTATTTATGATTTCCAATATAACATAATTATAACTGATGCTATTCAATATTATCATATTATTGTTCAAGTACATACGATAATGTATGCAATAATCCTTTTCTGTCACACAACACACACCAACTTTATGCACGTCCCCTCATACGTCTATACCAGACTGGTATAACTAGTCCTGTGTCAGCGAGAGAACTCGGCAATTTATTTTGTGCATCTTCACGAGTCAACGGAGTCATCCCACCATGGTGGAACCATTCTCGATGGCAGGGTATCGCGCGCGGATAACCGATTTTCGTAGGATCGCGGTATATTCTTCCGTTGGACTGGATACAAAAATATATGTAAATACATTTTATTATTTAAAATAACGGCAACAATTGGACACTGTCCCATCGGACTGCTTTTAAAATAAGACAGAGGTCTCATTATCCCCACTAAATGAAACTATTCATCTCGGTCTGTAATGTGGAACTGGCAGCCGTCCAAAACTACTTTAAAATCTAAAGTTGGGTTGGGTTGATACATATTTCTGCCCTATCGCCTCTATTCCACCCAAAAAAACGTCCCTGCTTTAATGTAATGTATCACTGAGGAACTTAACTGGCAATTGCTTTCGCCGGCTGTATTCACTAATCATCATATTTTAATAGACAGTTCATAGTAGTAGTGAATGGCGTGGATCAACGACATAAGCTAAATATTTTAATTACGGAGTCGTGTACTCGTGTGTTCATTTTGGATCATTCATTTTTATTTTCCTGTTTTAATAGCATATTAATACTTAAAAGTAAAAATATAATACATCGTATATGTATATTGTGTAACACATTAACACTTTTGTTGCTATACTGATAGGCAAAGGTGGACATTAACTACTTAAAATGTTAAATTTTTTCACTTAACTAGTTAGTTTATTTTCTAATCAACTTATGAACTTCAAGAGTTTAATTGACAGTTGAAATGACTTAGCTTTTTGCAGTTGATATTAGACATTTTTTTAATAAAATTATAAATTATAAATTGTATTGTTTTAATGTTTTATGATCTTCAATTGCTGTATCATATAAAAAATGATATTTGTTAAATTATTAATTTGAGATGTGTATAGTTTAAATAAATAAATAATATATCATGTAACGTAAAAGGGTATTTACACTGTACAACAATCATTATGACAAAAATTAAATTGTTTTTTATGATTTAGTAAATTAGAAAAATATAGGTAGTCATTCTTTATGTGATTTACATGCTAATTAAAAAAAAATAGATTAACTTTTTTTAAACTGAGTTAAATTAGTATTTTTTTCTATATTAAATATTAACTTGTCGAGTTAAATTTATAATTTGTTAACGGTTAACTTCCAACTTATCGATCTTGTGCTCTTTTAACTTAACTTGAGTTAAATATTTTCATTAACTTGCCCATCTTTGCTGATAAGTGATAGGTTAGATCATTAGTGTTTAAACACTTTAAACTTTAAACTTTAAAATAAAAAAAAAACTTGATACACATCAGCTAACTAGAAGTACTAACTATATACCTATTAACTTCTTTGTAGCCACTAAAGTACTTAGTCTGACGAAAATTTGTTTTTATATCCTGCACAACAGCAAACTTAGCACAGTATCACAGTATTCCTTACTATCGTTATCTCATAATCATGTCAGCAGTCAGCAGTCCTGTAGAGTGTAGATAATAATTATCTATAGCGATAGCCGCAAACAGTATTACGTTGTTATCATAAGATTATTTCAATTTCAAATAGATTTTGATAAAGAATAATATAGTTTATTAGTTATTGACTGTAAATTGTAAATAATTAAATATGAATGTTAAATTACAATAATGACATTTTATTCGGTAAATTTAATACATACTTTTACATTTAACGATTAGTTTAAATCGTGCATGTCGTTTGTATTTTGCTATCTTTGTCAAGTATGAAGTTCTTTAATAGCAGATATATAATCAGATTGTATAATAGAACCTTGTGGCCAATTAAAAGTGTTCAATCAACACTTTCAAGTCATAAATTCTTAGTATGCCGTTCATATTCTTCTTTGACTACGGTGGACAATGGAATTTCTACTGAGCTATTAGGAAATTCAGGAGTACGATCATATTTAAATAAACTTATATCAGAAGATTACTCAGAAAACATGTCTAAACCTAATGTGTCTGCGTTAATATCTGCTATACGTTTATTAAAAGTCGATTTACAATCACTTAACGAATTTGATATAGGTTAGTATTACGTATATTTTTTCGTACAAAATATATTTTTTATTTAAATATTAAATATTTATGACTTATAGTATTGTATTTGTTAATCAAGAAAAAGAAAAAGACAAAGAATTCGGTGAACAATTACAAAAAGAAATAAAGTCTCACAAAGAGCAATTGACAAAACTAGAACTAGAAGTATGTGTCATAGTACTTAATCAACCTAATGCTTAAATCATAAAAAATATACAATATTTATAATCGTGCAATTTGTATTAGCTTCTTAATTCATTAGTGCCCAATGAGGAATTTGATTGTGAAGACATCATGTTAGAAATAACAGCTGGAGTTGGAGGTCAAGAAGCAATGATATTCACACAGGAACTTTTTGAAATGTACAATTCATTTGCACACTATAAAGGATGGAAAAGTGAAGTAGCTGATTATTGTCACACTGAAATGGGTAAATATTTAGATAAACTCAGAAACATATATTGAATATTATTTTACTAATGGTATATCTAATGTATCCATGTGTGATTTTATAGGAGGTATACGTCATGCATGTCTGATGCTTTCAGGCAGTGATTGTTACAGTTTGCTGCAACATGAAGGTGGTGTACATAGAGTTCAACGTGTTCCAAAAACTGAAAAATCAGGACGAATTCATACTAGTACTGTAACAGTAGCCATATTACCTCAGCCAACTGAAGTAATTAATTATTTATAATTAAAGATATCAAAGAAATATGCAAAACAAATGGGTCATTAATATATGCATCAATATACACAAATAATTGTAAAATTTGCTTCAATATGAATCATACATTTATATTATTAAAAAAAAAAAAAATGAGGTATTTTTGTTTTAATAATTTTTATTACAATTGAAGTAAAATAAAGAAATCATCATTTCAGTTTTTAGTAACAAAATTAAATACTTAAAATAAAATATATTTTAAGTTAAAAAAAAATAAAAGTAGAATCATTAAAACAATTCAACCAAAATAATAAGATAACTGTTTAAACTTTTAGTGTAAATACTAAACAACAACAAATAATTTTTATAGAACTTAAAAAAATTAATTTATAGTAATTTTGCTTATCAAATAGCAATTAATCATCAATTCACAATACACTTTTTTTTTACATTAAGTAATAAATAAAAATTCTAATTTCCAGAATCAAGAGATAAAATGATTTGATTATATACCAAAATTTTACAAAATATGCCTTAACTCTCCAAATATGAAATTAAAATTTAATCTAATAAGTTTGATTTGAAATGCAGACATTTTCAATCTTGAATATAGTGCATAAACTCAGTATGAATGTGAATGCAAATAATAATGATTCTCTATTTATAATTTAAAAATTATAAAACATCACATGATTGACTATTAAATTATTAATATTTTATTACTATATAAATTACCATTCAAAGCATTCATGTCACTAACTGTATCATAACAATTATAAATTTATAAAAAGTTAATATATTTATATATACTGAGTTGTAGAACCTATTTTTAACATATTTTTTATCTAACTATTTAATTAATTAGTATTCAAATTTATTTATTTTAATATTAATACTAAATTTCTTATTTATTTATTTATTTTTTTTTCAACTAATTTAATGTCTTTAATTTTTTATTTTAGTTAGATGTGGTGATTAATGATAGAGATTTGATTATAGAAACTAAGCGGGCATCTGGTGCAGGGGGCCAACATGTCAACAAAACTGACAGTGCTATAAGAATGCACCACAAGCCAACAGGTAAAAATAATTTCATTACAGGATTATGTTATCTTTTGTAATTTTGTCTTGTTATCAGGTGTCGTAGTTGAGTGTCAAACAGACAGATCACAAATTAAAAATAGAAAAATAGCGTTACAAAAACTAAGAGCTATAATTTATAAAAAACAACTTGAGCAACAACAATCGTTGACTAGATCTGCTAGAAAACAACAAGTAAATTCTTAAAAATAACATTATAGATTAAACAAATTGTGATAATTATTTTTTTAACTACAATTACTATTTGATATTATGTTGTAATCAGGTTGGTTCTAGTGCAAGATCAGAGAAAATTAGAACATATAATTTTAATCAAGATCGAATCACAGATCATCGTCTTTCTAAAAATTTTCATAATTTAGTCGGGTTTTTAGAAGGCAGAGAATATTTAGATAAAGTAGTCATTGAATTACGAGAAAGAGCAAATAAAATACTCTTTAATGAATTTATTGAAAGTATTTCTGAAAAAAAATAAATGTTCTTTAATTTACGTAGAGCTGAAAATTATTTAGTTAAGTTTGAAGCATAATTGTAAATAATATTTTTGGTGTCATAAAAATAATAAACTATTATATAGTTATTTCTTTTTTTCTTTATATTATGATAATAGTATAGAAGATAATGGTTCTATACCATGTTATTAAATAAATAATAATAATTCTTTATTATATATATATTATAATACATAATATATTGTTTATTATATATTATATTAAGGTTTATAAATATTATAATTATCGCCTAAATGTTAAATTATTTAAGACTTAGTTTTTCAATAATGTGTTTTTTAACATAAAAAACATTTTTATTTTAATAAAAACGACAAATAACATATTCATGATCTTGCGGATATAAACCGTGTTCTATGAATAATAACTAAGTAATTATTTGTTGTGTTATTATTTTTCTTCTTGCTTATGTTTGTATAAGTTAAAGTAATAAGCAATAATCAATTTTAATTACCTTTTACTAAGGTTGAATCTACATTCTGTCCAGCGAGAGAATATCAGAAAACACATCAATTCTGCACATTCTCACATGACATCTTGCCATCGAAACTGATTCCACTACGACGGAATGTCAACATGAGGATACGTAGAATAGATTTTTCTTGGGTTTAGGTGTGCCCTATAACTTAACCGAGTAAAAGACTTTTTTTCAGTTATGTTAAGGACTTTTATTCTTGTTAGATATTAAATAGTATCGTTATAGAATAAATCCAAAACAAACTTAAGTCAACACAATAGTAGTAATTATTTTTATTGTTGTTATAATTATTTGTTGTCAGAGATTTTTAAGTGAATTAGTTCATACTCAGTAGATTTGGTTGTTCGCATAATATTATGTTACGTAGACACAAAATGTATTAAATCTACATATACCGGTTAATATGGAGAATTGGAATATTAGGTAGATAATGTTATGTTTAGCATTCTCATAAGTAAAACATAAAACATTCAATTTCTACCTACTTACATCATCATCAAAATATTACATTTAATAAAGGTAATAATATCATGCTATTATAATATCAAGATTTAACATATATTATATTGTAATAGACGCAATAGACAAAATATTTAACATCGATGATAACTTTATGAACAATATTTATCAATTAACATAAGTAAGAGAATTTAAATTTTTGATTTAGAATTAAAAAATTATAAAAACCTTATCAAATTAAACGTAGAAAAAAAAATTATTGACAAAGTAATTGGTGTGATTGTAATCGTTGTACTGCTGCCACACATTTTGTCATAAATTTCGTGCTCCTAGAAAAAAAAATACAATTTAATTGAGTAAACCATTTCATTACAGTTCCCTAAACAGCTAAATAAAAACTTTATTTCGTGTTATGAATTTATTTTCAAAACTGAGCTTTTATTAATCTTCTTTTTTTTTATTGTGTATGGACACATACGCACTGTCGTACGATGTGCCTAATAGATAAAATACCTAATAATTCATTTATACACGTTTAATTTTTGAGTATTGTTAATATTACCTCCGATGTGGCTATAAATGAAAAAAAAATAAATAACTAGGTAAGTATTTTAAACAGGATAGATGTAATACAATTTTTGACCATAATATTCTCTATTTTTGGCTATACCTTAGGTTGTACTGTAGGTACTTCAATGATTTTAAATACTTCTCGAATAATGTGTTGTATTTAATAGGTACCTAGTTAAAAATAATGGGCATTCGAATTTGACATGTAGACGAATGATAATTATTGATTTAAAAATATAACAAGTCCGTTAGACTTCAAGTACCTACTGTTCACGAATTACCTATATTTACCTATCTATGAATAATTAATATATTATTTACATAGGTACCTACACATAATATTCGTGAATAGGCGAACCTTAAATATATTTTTTTGCTTGATGATTTATGATGACGGTCATAGGAATATACTTACGTCTGGATGTGTCCTAATGCAAGCTGTTTTAGGTCTACGCCGCGGTAAACTATTAAACGCTTTATGACAACCCAGCGAACTATTGAACTCGTACATAACTTCTTTTGGCAAGGTATCAAAATTTTCCGATTTAGATGTTTCTGGACAATGCCCATTGACGACCAGTAAGATAAGGTTGGTGTTCATAATTTTTCGCAATTCATAAGGCCTGTTAAGAACATATTATATAATAAATGTGTATAGAGGTATGTCACTATAGGCATACTCCATCATACAGGATTAGAAATTCAAGAGTTAAGAGATGGGTTTAAATACAAATAGTTTTATATTTAGTAACGTAACTTTTCCATAGTATACAGGTATAGTATAGAAATTATATCAGTTAAAAAATATTATTTTGGATTAGGTTTTATAAAGTAAAAAATGTCACATATTAAATTAATGCCTTTAAATTGAACGGTCACGGAGTCACGGTGTACAATAATTTCGTTAAATAGGTAGGTATAGGTAGGTACGTCGTAGTTTATACGTACAATATCACTAGGAAAACCTGCAGTGGCGGGCCAATAGGAGAGTGGAAAGGAAGAAAATTTTAATCAAAACTCCAAAATAATTATTAGACAATTTCAATTTTAGATTAAAAAAAAATGTATATGGTATATTACCTGTCGCACATAGATTTACGTTCAACCTTTTCTGGAATTCTTGAAGTTAGCGTAAATAAATCGACGACACGATCGCAAGATTTTGGCCGAGTTCGATTAATTTTAACGTATTTTAATGCTTTTTCACCTTCGATCTTAAAACTGGCAATAGTATCTGCACTGTAGTTACTTTCTTCATCTTCTTGATAATCTGGAACTGAATATAACAATCGCAATATCGTTAGGGAAATGAAAATAAAAATAAAAATTATTAAAACATAAAAATAATTATACTAACTGTCTTCGAATATGGCTTGAGCCTTAGACATCATCCATTGGAAATTTGAATGAGCAGCCAACCATAATACACGCCCAATTAGCCATCCAATTAATTGTTTTAAGTGATGTATCGGCTACCAGAAAAACAAATTAATTTTTTTTAATTTAACTTATAAGACATTGAATATTAGAACAATACGTATATTTTATAAAAAATGTATTCTTTTTTTTATTTGCTGTTGGCTTCTATTAACATTCAGCTCCAGTAAAACTATAGAAGGATACTAGTGGAATTAGTAGTTGGCGTATAGTATTAGAAGCATTAGTGGGTTTAAAATTAGAATTTAGTTTAACTGAAAATCTAAACTACTAAACTAAAATAAGATTTTTTACATATTTTTTTAAAAAAATACGTTTTTGTTTACGTCATAGTGTCATACTCTAAAACACCGGAAAATGGACACACGAAAGAGGTGTAGCTAAATAGCCTATCCAAAATGCCGCGAGAAAAAATATATTTATGAATATTTAATTAATAATATTTTGTTTTTATAAGCTTTATAATTAAATAGTGTAGTTAAATAATTATATAAGTGTATTCATAAAATAAAAATTACTAAATTAAGAAAAAAATTTCAGAAGAAATTTAGATAGAAAAGCTATCGTTAACGCTAAAATTCATGATGACTATGGTCCATGGGCTCCTTATGATTTCAAAAGAGAGGTGAACAGAAATTAAGAAATTTTATATCGAAAGAAAGTTCAGCCAAAAAAAGAGCAATCTTGGAAAAAAGTGAATAACTTTCGAAACTATAATAATTAATTAAATACTTACAGTATACAAAAATGACGAACTATTTGAATCGTCTTCATTTTCTCGCTTAAAACATACTCCTTGATAGTCAAATATTGTTATTTTTTTGTAAATTTTTTCTTTTACCATCATGTTCATAATTGGTCCTTTGACTTGACCAAAGAATTTTCCAGTATCCATCGGATTTTCCGATGCAATAATATAACCATTGTTATCAAGTAAGTAACAATCTCGTTCTAAGGATTGACAAGTGTCTTTTGCCGATGTACAACCAGTTTCTGAGTAACACTAAAATATTTATAAAAAAAAAATACCCTTAATTCAAACCACCTATAATAGTTAGAATGTATAAAATATAGAATCCACCTGTTTTGTAATGTTTGAAAACAATTCTTGAAGAGCTGAGTGTCTGAATTGATAACCGACAACTGCAGCAGCACCTTTCTTTTTATTTTCTTTACTTGTAACGAAAACCGCTTGACTCGCTGTTACCAATGTTGATTTAATGTTTTCTAAAAAACAAATATTATTTTTTTTTAAAAACGACTAAAATATTTAATTAATTATTTTTTTAATGTATAATATTTTTGTTTATTCAAATAATTTTAAACAAGTAAATTTAATTGATTTCTAGTAGTTAATAAACAGAAGACATAACTATATGTAGGTAGTTTTGATTCGATGAAAAGCGAATGTGTATTAGAAAAAAATCATAAATGTTTTAATAGGATACGTTTATGTAACTTATTCCGGTTAGGTGAAAACGCTATTTGTATTAAAAATGCAAACATGGATTTTTACTTATTTTATATAGTTTGTTATTGGACATTATAAATTTATTTATAAAAATTCTCAATATTTAACCATCAAAATTGATTACTTGCCATTTTCAAACGGTACAGAATATACATAGCTTTCATCGTTTACCATGTTATATTCGACCGCCCTCCTGTACCAAACTTCTTCGATAGAGTAAACATTTTCGTCAATGAAATGTCTGTAAATTATATAAAATGAATTTACAATAAATGATAATTTATTAAGACTATTGAATATTTTATTTTACGGTTGTTGGTTTTCTTGGTTATAAGAATAATTGTACGATGTCTTGGGTTTGTCTTCATAATCCATCCATCGGGTAAGACCACTATGAGTAGCAACAAAAGCCAATGTAACTCCAAATCTCTTTTCAAATTCGTTTCTAAAAACATATAAATAAAAATAAATGTTAATTAAATTAGTTTAACCGACCCATACAAGTACTTTACCTCGGTAATAAACTCATCAAGACCGCTGCTGGACTTCATTAAGACAAAATAGTGCGATGTGTTAACGTGAAAAATATTAAGTGAAATATAATATATAAAAGCGCGTGAGTAGTGCATATAATGTGATTTTAATTTTACTCAAACTAATAAATAAGCTCATAATAGTATAACATTTTTTTGGATATTATACATTTAACTGTAGTTTCTCATATTTTGATAAAATCAAATCAATGAAAAATATAGGTGTTATACGTATACATCTATAATACGCATAACTATCATGCGCATGAGTAGATATTAGTCTTCAAATTATTAAATCTCAAATTGTGAATAATTGGCTATGGTAAATTAAGAAATTCCAAAAAAATGTTATTGCACAAACATATTTTTATAATTTTTAATTGAATACTTAACTATATATTGTGCAGTTGGATTCGTGAATTAAAAAAACCAAGCTAAAATTAATCATCTTATAAAATAACTTACTTTTTTTTCTTTTCTGTATCATTTTTAGCTTCTGTAAAAATACCTTTAGTCATATTGGCATCGTATATCAAACTAAGCATAAGTTCTTTGTCACCTGAAAACAATAAACCTTAAATAATTGTTACTGCAAGTCTATGCATCATAATTTGTTGTTATTTATTGTAAGCCATGCTTTTTGGATAATTTTAATTTTAAAATTCTTTAATTTTTAAACTTCATTTACGAGTTTTAAGCCTTTATATTTGATTTATATTTGTTATATATTGCAAGCAAATAATATCAAAGCCAAATCATAATGAAACACAAATACTAACACAATCAAAATATTATGTTAACTTTTCAAGTCAAGGTGCCATGTATTATAACTAATATGTACATGTGTGTATAATTCATAAAAATCATGAAAACATTTTTATATACAACGTTTGGTAGAGGGTTTCCGGAGTATAATTTTATTGGATTCAAATATAGGTAAAGTTATATAATGTAGACACTAAACAATCTGAAGTTATATTATTCATGAACAAAATATAATCATGAAATATGATTTACGCACGATAAATAAAAAATATTAATTATATATGATTATAATCACTTTACATAGGTACACGATATCATTCACAAATATTTCTGTTATTATTTGGTTAGTAGTAAGAATTACATTTTTTCGTTAATTGAGTGATATCCAATGATAGGTATTATAAAATATATATACTATGCTATACCAGTTACTATTAAAATTATCAAACCTATATGACTCTATATTTAAATGAAAATTAAGTATATAAATACATACGCTATGTAGGATGTAGCCATTACAAATACCTAATTAAATTTTTCATCAATAAGTATTTGATACAAAATATAGAATGTAATAAAACAGAAGATATTATATTCTAATAATAACAACAAAAAATAATAATAGTTTATCTATTTTCCTATGAGTAAACTAAATATTTGAAAATGCAAGAATTAACTTTACTACAATAAGTAACTAATTGAATTGTTTTTATTTTTATTGTTATTTGATTTATAGAATTACAATGATTATGGATATTGTTTAACCAAAACTAATATTAATTGATATAGGTAAAATAAGTTAAACATATTGGTCCAATATTATTGGATGCCAATTGGTTATTAGCTATTGGAAACTCATCTAATATAACTATCTATAGTTTGTTTCTTCTATGTATTTTTAAAAGTACTTTAAATTTACTTTTATCAGTTTTAACTTTCAAAAATACTTATTAAATCCAATTCGCTATCAAAAACCACCATTGAAGTTAAAATTTGAAGCAGTGAAACAACTTAACGCAATGTAAGACACAAACAGAAAATAAAATTGGTAAGTATAAAAAAAAAACATAAATCATTATAAAACAAACAAACTCATTCATTGCTTCACTCGGAATTTAAAAAATATGACATTGTTTTTTTTTAATATTGCCTAACTATTTTGTAAAAACATTTTAATATTTCATAATATAACGCAAAAAATAAATTATACCTACTATTTTTATTTTTTTTTAAATATTTTTTTTTTTGGTTTACGTGTTCAGGATTATAAAAATCAAATAAACTGATTAAAAATATAAAATAAATATTATACTCCACAACATTTTAACTTGCATAAAACACTGCGATCAAGCTTGATCATGCAAAAATATTAACACTAAACTCACAATGACATTTGCAATCGAATTTTTCTTCGGGTAATATTGACCCGTTTGCTGCGAAAACAAATAATTACTAATCCTACAGCTCGTTAAAAATATATATCATTATTTATAAAGCTAATACATATTATATTTTAAGGTATTATTAAATATTATTACAAATGTTTAATGTTACTTTTTAAAGATGAAAGGTAAATAGCTATACGAGTATAGGAAGCAGGTTATTAGAAGCAAGACTTAGAATATATACTCACAATCGTATGATTCACTGTAAAATCTTGGAGGAGGCCATTTATTCCAACTATTATCGGTTTTACTGATTCTCTTTAAAAAATGCTTAAGTTCATCTTCCGGGGTTTTAAATGACGTATTATCACCATCATCGTATGAATATCGACAATAAAGCCTGGAAATAAATAATAATACGCATTTCAGTTTGAACTAATTGTTTTAGCAATACATAAATATTTTTAGTTTAATAATTTGTAATTTCCAAGTAAAAAATTATAAATTAATATGTATGGTGAAAAAAATGAAAAATAGATTAATAAAATAAAGTAATTATTAACTGATATTATTTGATAAAAAATAATAGCTTAAATATGTAAATTATTTTTTCAAATAAAAAATTGTTGAAATGTATTTGTTGAAATGTATTTATTAAAATATATAAAATCATTTATTTTACTACTTTTTTTTTTTTTTTTTTAGAGTGATACAATTTAGTGTTTACCAATCTGGATGAATTCTCCACTCGTCATCTTTGAAATAGTCCAAAAGGGATGTTCCTAGATAGTTTATAATACAATATTAATTTCAATTTCATCAATTAGCTTATTTTTATTAAAAATTACTTGTTGTATTAAGATTTTGAAATCTGTCTGGTATTTTGACTCTGTATCCAAAATGCTTTTCTTGTAAAGCAACCACTACTGTAAACGGAGTTCCTTCAACAATCGAAAAATAATAATGCCTCTCTGCCGTTGTTGCACGTCTCTTTTAAACATAAATGATACTTGTATTATTCATTTAAATCAATAATTAATTAATTCTATAGATTACATTTAGTTTATTTATTTATTTGTGTATGCATTAGATATATTATTTTTTTCACAACTTAAACTTTAGGTTTTATGATCCGTACGTGTATAGATTGTATATAACAAATAAAGAAAACAAAGTTTTTATGATAAAAATTGTTTGTCATACTAACAAAAAACATATGATTTTTTTTTTTTATTATTTATTAATTAATTATCTATCAAAGTACTATTAGTTATGAATATACATAAAATTATTTATTTTGAATTTAGTCTCAGTTAAATGCTTAATATAACTCATGATACACAAATTTAGTATGTAGATGGGATAACCAAATTGTTAACATAAAAATATATTATATTTTTCTTATTAACAATTTTAAAGTAAAATTTGATTTATTATTTTTATTTTTTAATAGATATAAATAATTTACTATATTGTCGTAATGATATTTCACAGTGATTTCTCGATCGCCAGTTGTTTGATTGATGATATAATCACGAAGCTGTAAAATGTAAAAGAGACAAAAAATTTAGTTTTAGGTGCATGAAAACAAAGCGATTTATATGGTTTTAGATAAAATATTTATTTCAGCAGAAAATATTAAATTGATTAGTCAAGCTATAGTTCAATGAGTATTCCTTATAAAATATAAACCCAATGACCATGATTTTGATGAACTGGAAATATTTCCTATTTCATAATATTATATAAGACAGTAATAATTTCAGAAGACTTCATTTATGTTAGATTCGTCATCTACATTATTTCAGCTGTTCGAAATAACCACCTAAAATTTAACAATGACACGGAGCTTTGTAAGTAAATATTATTCATAAATAATTTTTGTTTAAATAATAAATGATGTATAAAATGTATATTACACAATAAAATGTTGAAAAAAATCTTCTAAACTACTGTATTTTTTTAACACGTATATACTTTTTATTAATATAATTTTTTTACATTATTTTAATTATTTAATACCTACCGTATAACGGCATTACATTATAGCTTAAAATACACACATAAATCTTTTATTTTAAAATATTTCTGTTTAAAGAACAATATTTTCATAAAATAAAATTAATACTTTTGTTGTGTAATAAATTCAAAAATTAAATAGTATAAAGTAAAATAATTTTACTCTGTTTTAATTTTTGTCAAAAAACAAATACAAATTTACAAATTAAATTTCATTACAACAAAAATCTAATAAGCATATGCAACATGTTTTAGAAAAATTCAACAAACAATAATTATAAAACAAAATTTAATATAATAATTAAAGTATTTTTGCCTTGTTTTATATCTAAAATATATTACGAATAATACTTAAATTATAGTTTATAGAAATATTGGTTAATAGATTGAATTTAAACGATTAGTAGTGATTTTTATTATATTATCACGAGTACATGATAGATATTTATTGTATTAATAAACAGCAATATATTTTTAAAATTCTATTGATATTTTTGTCTTTATAATGTTGTTTATTAAACAATGACAATTAATTGTTTTTGTTTATGATTATTATTAAAATTTTATTAAGTTATAAGGTTATATTAAGTTTTTATTTAAACCATCTAATAGGTACTAAAGAAAAATTACAAATTGGGCGAAAACAGTTGTTTGTAATAAATAATTTGAGTTAAAACCTAATCAATTATAAATAAAGATCATTATTATTTAATAATGACAACTTTAATATCTTAGGTATGCTAATTATTTTTTTTCGCAAATGTATAGGTGGTTTGTATAGTTGTAGCTATTTTTTCTCGTCTCGATTGCAAAAACATAAATGTTATTCATAAGTCTGGTGGTCCAGATAATGTCATCGAAAAAATTCTTTTACCACAGAATGAAACAACAGCTTTTTTTGAGACAGACAATACAGCAATCACTGATGACCACAAAGTTATAACACCACAGAATAAAACAATGAAATTTCAAAAAAACATCACGTCCTCCACCACCCAGCAAAATGAACCTGTGGTCGAACGGGATCATTTAAGAACTGATCGGAAACTTAAGATTCGTCAAGTGCCTGTGGACGTTCTAATGATGGCTAATACCAACGCGATGAACAATATGAATGCCGACCAATCATACTACCAAAGTCCTTTAATGGTATATCCGTTTTCTATGATGAACACATATTATCCCAAATACTTTCCATACACATACCAGAGAAACCAGGGCATTCCTTACATTGGATAGTAATAACAATATATTAATATACATTAAAAAATAAAAATAAATTAATAATAATATTACGAAATCATATAATTGTTAATTTATTATGTAATGTTAATTTTTTTACTAACCGCGAGTATACTTTCATTGAATACCCTTGCATTATTGTCAGATTCAACAAGTTCCACTTCAGTCACATCAATGCTATTGTAATTCGGCTTCAAAATATCTCCAAACTAAAAACATTTATTTTTGTAAAAATAATATTCGTTTGTAACTAATCTAATAAATAAATTTTATTTTAAAATGTAACCTAATTTAATTATATTTTATAATAATTGTATAATAAACCATACATTTATTCATTAAAAATTAAAATCAGTAATTCATATCAGATATATATATATATAGTGATTTTAATAAAAAAATAATTGAGATTTGATAAGAACATTTTAAAAATAATATACAATCTAAATATACATTTTTAGACAGTAAGTTTATATGTTTATTTTTATTTATTAAGATACGTGTTAATAAGTGGAGAAAAAACGATTGTAGATTAAAAATTTAAAATATTTAACGATGGAAAGATTCTCAATATTTAAGTAGTAAATTTGACATGGTCAAATGTTTGAGAAATGTCCAAGAATACTGTAATGCAAATTTTTCTCCAAGCTAAGTGATTTTAAGTCAACAAATTGATGAATTTGATGAATACTCGATTAACGTTCCGTCAATCAAGCCAATAATTGTTAGGTAATATTAATATTTTTATTAAATGTGTATATGTTTTAAAATATGTTTTTCAAAAATGTTTAAAAAAATAAACTAATTTGGATGTAGAATAATTTAAAGATTCGTTGAAGATTTTTCTATTAAAATTATAATTTTAATTGTCTACTACAAAATCGAACAAGATAATCAAAATTCAGAATTTAATTAAAAAGTTATCATTTTTTTTTTTTAGTAGTTGTCGTAGGGGATAAATCATATTAAAAATCAATTAAACCAATGTTTAATGTGTATCAATAGCCAACGAGATCGAACAAAACTAGAACATTATTTTAACAGAAACGAATTTATACAATTAAAAATTCATCTAGGGAAAAATATAATTGATATACATGATACATTTTTTTTTATCTATATATTTCGTTTTATACTAAATATTATCGTATGTATTATAATACTAAAATGTGTTTAAAATATTTAGAGAGGCAGTGTTAAGAAATGCCTGATTATTTGTTTTCATATTATATTGCTATCGTTCATTTAACATTTAAATGGAACCGTTTAATATTTTTTCATTTTTTTTGTTCAATCTTTTAGAATATTATTGTTTTTTTTTTTTTAAATAACTAAATATATATTTTAAAATATACTCAATAGTGAATAAAAAAAGAGAAACATTTTATATTTACTTTCAGAAATCACAATTTACTTACAACTGGTCTGAGATCTGGATGTGTGACAATAAAACCATTATTTGTAACGATGAATGCATAGTTATTGACACCCAACTGAAAATCACGGATAAATATTATTTATATTATAAAACCAATAAGACATATTTCACTAACTATGTGAGGTGACATTGCTTCTCGTAAATCAGCTTCGGGAACATCAGTTCCAACAACACCAAGTAAATGGGCCACTTTTGTCTGCAAACATTAAACTTTTTTACTTATAATAGGTTAACAAAAATAATTATTTCAATAAAAAATGTGCGACATTCAAAGTCACCCTTTTAAAAATCGCACACCAACTAGTTATATTATAACTTAAAATTATATTTCAACAAAACAAATTAAATAATACTAATAACATAACATTAAATTTGTCTACTCTATTTTGCTTAAATTAAATCAATTTAAGGTTGTTGTTTATATCTACAATATACTTAAATTTCAAATTACTATTGATTCTCTACGCGCTAGTCTTTGACTAAAATATATAAAACACCTTTTCAAATTTGAATTGGGTTTCAATTAGGCCAAGTATCTATTTGAAACCAAATATTAGTTCTAACTATAATTTCTAACTAGGTACCTAAATAAATATAATTAAACATATTAGGTCCCTATCCGTCGCCATTATTTAGAAATTCTATCTAAAAAAATATTAATTCTAAACATAGATTTCTAGGCGTTCTAAATTTTTACATTTAATCTATCTAGTGCGTTAGTTAGGCACCAATATTTGACACTTAATTTTAATTACTAATAATACAATATATAATATAGTTGATAATAGATACAGAATTGTTTGATATAGAAGAATAAATTTCACAATATAATGTACTATTATAATAAAATATGATTACTATAAAAATATTAGGATTTTTCTAAGGACGACCAAAAAAATTATGGAAGACTACCTGCTGAATTTTTAAATACCTCTTTTGTTTCCCAAACCCAGTAGTTATCATTTATTAGCCTTCTTATTGTGATATTCTGTTGGGAAATAATTATTAAACATGTTTAGTATGAGCCATTAAAAAAAATTATATTAAATATTTGTTTAATAATCTGCCGGTATTAAAGTATTTGTCAAAAATATACATACTATATACAATAATAAATTAATATGTTTTTTTTTTTTTTTGAAGGAGGGGAGGAAGTAAGTACCACCACATAACGTGTAGTATATACATTAATAATATAAAATTTAAAACTCATACATCTTAATAGTTTTTATTAAATTAATTTTAAATAAAAAGTTTTAGATGATGTATTATTTTATAGGCATTAAAATAAAAATTTTAAGTTTAATTGAGAAATTGAGATTAATAATTAATTTAATGATAGATAAATAATTTATAAAAATAAATACTTAATATCTATACATTACTTAATACTTATATTTTTATTTGTTTGTAATGTTGTAAATTCAAAAGACTGACAACCAACAGGCACATATTTTTAACCAATAATAGGTAATTTAGACTCGACACCAAACTAACGTGTGATCTACCAACAAATGGCAATCTAAGATAAAGCGTTGTAACCGTTGTAGCCTGTAGGTAAAACATATCATCTACTGATTGTTGATAATTGCCATTAGAGTTCTAAGTTTAATAATAATTTAATAATTTAATAATAATGTCGATATTTTTTATATTTAAAAAGATAGGTCAACAAATACTTTTATAAAATATAAAAATGTGGTAAACATAATAATATTCACACTGATTGAAGGTAAGGAATATAAAACTCTTGTCATTTTAAAAACCACAGATTATACATCAATCTGTAAATCATATTTAGTATTTTTTGTATACTAATATTATAAAATAGTGAAAAATAGTCAAGATCACACAAAGGACTCATCCCTATAGTTCTTAGAAAACATAAGATACATCCTTTTTTAAGTATTTTAGCCTTAAAGTATAATAGTGTTATATTATATTATATTGATATACAACTTAGTATTTATATAAATTATTTTTCTCGGTTATAGTGCTTATAAACTATAGAATCTAAAAATATTGTGTTTTCGAATAACGGTATCTTAAAAACTATAACATTTTAATCTAGTTTTTACTTAAGTAATGCAATTTACTATGACAGTGTAAAACTTTATGATATGCCGTAGTCAGAACTTTATTTTTTGGATAACTGCATTTCATACTTAATTTTTAAGTTATTACTAAAGATCTAGTTATATAACTCATTTTTAAAAATAGCAGTTTTTGACTTTTGTCAAAGCCAATCCAAGTAGGTATTACGTAATTAGGAAAAATCAATTCGAAATTAGCACACTTATTTTTAACAGTTCATCGAAACGAGACCAAAATTGTTTTATTTCTAGAATGCATTAATATATTAAAACTTAAAAGAAAACATAAGTTCAATAAAGCTGATTTGAAAAATGTATTTGACAATATAAACTAGATTTCTTTTGAAACAAATAGGTAATTAGGGAACAATGAAAAATTGATTTAATTGGTCTGAAACACTATGTCTACAATTACCTACGAAAAAAAGTTCAAGAGGGAAGCGAAACACGCACTTCTAGTCTCTTTTTGACTACGACATGGTGACTATGTATATGATGTATAATGTATTTAATATTTTAATGTGGTGTGTATTCAAATAATTGAAATTGTATAAAATCAATAACAAATCAACGTTGCGTTGGAATACAAAAAATTGTATTGAAAGTATTCCAAAACAATGTACAGCTTTAATCCTTCTAAAATGAATTTATAAACAAAATGAAAGAAATTGATGATTGTTGCATGTTAATGTGACTTCAAAAATTATTTTTTATAAACTTACCATTTCAGTTTTTTTGTCGAATGCTGGCATCGCAAGAGACGTTATTAAATTGTGTTTTTTTTGCCTATTCACGTTAACATTTTGATCCAATTCCTAAAAACACATGAAATATAATTTAGTTTAAAAATATATTTAAGTATCAGTATGTACTTTTCTTTTTCGATCTCGTTCTCGTTTTGCTACATTCTTTGGATAGAAAAATGTGTCTTTTGTTCTTTTATAACTTATCGTATCATCATACTGTTGTTGACATTCTTCTTGTTCCCATAAATAATCAGTCATTTTTGGATCCTAAAAAAATTATCAATTAATTTTATTTTGAACTATTTATAAATGATAAACTATCATTACAGTAACATCGGCGTATAAAGGCGTCCAAATAACCGGATGATGAGATTGGTGCAATACCAAGGGCCTAGCCATTACCGGTAAATAGTGTACCACTTGCTCTCGAACTTCTTCTACCGTACTTAAATGAACAAAATACCCTAAATTAAAAAATGTTATAGTTCTTATTATCTATTTATGTATGGTTTTAAATTTAATACCTATCTAACATAAATTTATATCAATTAAATTTAATATTTTAGATTATAAAATATTTACCATGATTTGCACAAGCCATCCATTGCATGTCTCTTATTTCAGGCAGTTCTCGACTAATTAGATAGGTAAATACTCTTACTGGCATACCCATTGTACCATTCTTCCAATTATGTGATTTAAATAATTCATAAAAGTTTTCTGGTACACCATCAGTGACCAACATGATGGCCTGATTACACATAGCACCCAAATTTCGTTCGCGGTACTAAAAATAAATTGTATTTTTTATGTTATCAAATTTAATTATGTTTACCAAAAAAATAATTAATCTAAAGTATTAATTTATTGTGAATATTAAATACCGTTTCAAGCGTGTCAAACGCCTTGGTTAATGCTTCGCTAAAATCTGAGATATTATTTGGATCAGCAATATTTTCCACGCCTAATTTTAGTTCTCTGATATTTGCAAGTGTGGCCTGAATAAGAATAAAATATCCTTAATAAGATTTAACATTTTTTTTTCTTATAAAATAATAGATTATAATATTATTAACTAGTAAATATTTGATTGAGCTTAATTATATTTTTACAACAATATCTTGCGAAGATTTTTTTAATGTATCTACACTCTACAGTAGGTAATATACATTAAGAAGACGCCACACCCGTATGTGTTGTTTTCGTCTCACATAAATATAACAATACATTTTTGTTTGACAGAATCCATTTTATATAGTTAGCTTTAATATTGGAGTAAATTTACCTATTATCAAATTTAAAGGTAAGAATATTATTAAATTCATCTTATAGGCTTTTATTGATATTTTCATTTTTAAGTGAATTATATCTCTATACAATATTACAACTTTAAAATGTTCATAACTTATTTTAAAATTATAATATAAATAAAAGCCTATGTGATTGTTTAAATAATATTCTTTCCTTCGAATTTGATAATAAGTAAAATTATTCTAATATTAAAGTTAACAACAAAATATATAAATTCTACTGAACTCAAATTTGTCTTTGAAAAAAAGATGTGTATTATCAAAAAATGAGATAAGTATAATAAATAATTTATCATAAAAATTAAATATTTAATAATTCATTATCGCTTTAAAATTGTAATTGAAAATTAAATCCTTTTAACTATTTTATTTCTTAATTTTTAAAGTTGAATAATTAATGCATACTTGTACAAGTAAACCTTTGAAGCACGGCACGACTTCATTCGTTACATTACTAAATACAAGAACATTCACGTAGTCGTTCACTGATAATGTATCCAATAACGTATTTATCACATGCCTGGCAATGATTTTACTTTGTCCCATCATTGACCCAGAATTATCGACTAATATAAGAATATCTTTTGGACTGGCTGCTGCTTCTACGTACCATGGTCGCATTCGACAGTCGTACAAATCTTCTGGTTGATCTGGTTTATCTGGCCATTCCATTGCTATAAATAATATACGAGTAATAGATTAGTAAGTAATTAGCTAAATTAATAAATACAAAAGAAATTGAGAAATTTGAGAGTATTTTTTCAACAAAATAGTTTAAAGCTCAAAACATTTGTAAATCTAGAATTTATTTAATTTTGATAAATTTGTTAGAAGTTCTAAAGTATCTTATTTGATAATTTTAAAATAAATACAATACTATTTTAATATACCTGATTCGTGTTTTAAAAATTTTAAAGAATGAATGAAGTTTTGTTTATTGATACATTTTATTTATTTAAAGAGACCGCAAGTTTGTATTTATTTTAATATTAAGTACTTTAAGATATACTTATAGAATCTGAATCAAATAAGTAGATACCAGTATTTTTGGAAATACGAATCTTAACTAAGTAAAGCATCATGCTTTCATGATTCGTCCGATCAAAAGCTTTTGCAAAGACAGTATAAATTGTTGACGATTAAAATGATACACACACATACATTATAAATATACTAATAAAAAAATATATACTTTGTATAGTTAAAAATATATTGGTATATATTATTATATAAACATATATATTGGAATATACCTGGAAATTGTCGCATAAAACCAGTTGTACTACCAAAATATTGCCATGATAATCTCGGATCAGTTTCGTAATTTTTTTTAAATGTCGCATCCAGGTTTTCTGACCATTTGATAGCCTTAATTACATCAGTTGCTAAATTGTAATGTATTAAATATTTAAAAATTATTAATTATGAATTAAACAAAAAAATATTAGAATCACGAACACGATTATGAGTCTAATATGTTCTGTTTATGTATATAAATATTTTAAAAGTGTAGTTTAGTGTCTAGACATTGAACTCACCCCGGTCATAAACATAAGTTGGTATGTGTACAGAACTATACGTAGTGTTTACAGGTGTATTGTAAAAATGAGAATTTTCTTTTAGATCATCTAATAATATATTTGTATTTGGTGTAGCCTTTTGTGGTTTTGCATTTCGAATCTTATAATCATTGCCCGGAGGTTCATCGTCATGTGCTGAAACTGCAACTTGTTCAACGCTTTCTAAAATTCTCTACAAAACAATGTATAATAATATAATCATATTTATTAAATAGTTAATATTTTTTATTAAATATCGTGTATGTATACATACGAAATTAATTTACAAAACTTAGTTATCAGAAATATATATTGTTACTAACTTTTAGAGATTGTTGTTTTTTATCCATCATTGATTTAATAACACTCGAAATGTTTGCTACCAAAATTTGTCCATTCCTTGCTTCTAATTTTGATTCTTTGTTATATTTCTATGCATAAAAATAATCGCAAATGAACCAACAATATATTTAAATAATATTTTATTGTAAAATAGTATACTATTTAAATAAATTAACTACTTTTAAAAAAAATGCAAAATTGACTGATAAATTAAATTTTTAATGTATATTAATGGTTAATATCCCATTGAATAAATGTAATAAAATTTAAAAAATGTTAATTTAATTTTAGGAAAAAATATTAATTTTTAAAATATGTTCTAGTGCCTTTTTTTTTTTTTTTTTGTCTAACCTAATCTAATGATTACCTAAAATTTAAATTATTATTATTATACGAGTAGTGTATTTTTATACAAATTAGGTACTGATATTGGTTGAATTATATAATCTGATCTAATCTTTATTTACGAAATCGTATTTAAATAAAATGGTGTGGATATCTTCTCATAGTTTTAAAGCACATTACTTAAGTTCCGTAACTAGGTTTAAGTGTATATTTGAACATTTACCAATTTATTATTAAGTTATGTACAATTCAACAGTTTTAACTAAATTTACTGATAGTTTCTTGGTGAATTAGGAAAAAAAAACCACTGCTAGCCTTGACCACCTGTTGACCAATTTTTGATGGATCTATTGATTAAGATTAAGTGAGATGCTGCTTATACTTTTAATAAGTATTTCACACATTACAATTTTTAATATGAAAACTTGAACGGTACATTATACGTTAGTTTATTAAAGGAATATTTTAAATTAGTTATGTACGTAGCATAATTGATTATTAGTATAATTGACATAATTAGAAGATTTAAGTTAAAACTTTAAGCTATCTTCCTCCTTTCCCTTTAGAATATTTAGTTTGTCTACAGCACTATTAACATAAATAGATCTATTGTCTGTTTAATTTTTAATATACTATCCTATTAATTTATTTACATTTATATTATAACATTATATTACTTAATATGTTTGAGGCTAAAATTTATAGTCAGTAAGTTGAAGGTTGCTTAATTTTGATAATGGGTAAAATTTCAAGCGTCAAGCCCCCTATATATTCAACCAAATGTCCGCCAATGATACGTAGCGATTAATTTAATCACAGCTATAGACTTTACGGAGTATTTAGTCTGTTAATAGAGTATAATACATATAAGTGGTATACAGTTATGATTTTTGTCAATAATAATCTTTGTATGTGAAGATGAGTGACTTTTGAAACATTGTGTACATTAAAATGTTTTATATTTTTATATTATTGAGTTACATTAAATCATTAAAATAACCATTTAATAATATTAAAATGTCATATTAAATGCGTGACACGGATTGAGTAGATATAATATTTATTTTTACTTATATAATGAAATTATATTTTTAATTTAGTTAATTACAAAATGTTGTAATATTCAAATTATATATTTAAGACTTTTTAATACATGGTAATGATAAACCTGAAATTTTAAATTCAGATAAAATGATAATAGGAACTAAATAATTTATCAAAAATCTAATTTATTTAGATATAGTTAACTAAGCCAACTAGAGCCTAATTATAATCCTTATTAATTTTTTTTTATTTATTTAGTTAAAAACTATTAGTATAATATAAAATAATACGGATTACATATATTATTTAACATACCTATAACATTATTTTTTATAAAAATTGCAATGATAATTTAACTAAAGAAAAATATTTTATAACAAAAATCTCAATTCTAAATACTTTACACTCACATAAATATCATATTTAATTACAAACGTGTAAAATGTTTACCATATATCTAGCTAAATTAAAATTTATGTAATAGTACTTCAAACTATTAAAATTTTTAAATATTATAGTATTAAATATTGTAATTTTTATATTTTGATTGTACCAGCTAATTATAAATATATATCTATCACATTTATTTATGTGTAATATGTCTCGTAGTTATAAATATACTTACGCTTTGCAGTGATTTTCGATTAGTTATATATTCTCCGCAGTTCCACAATTCAAAGTATAATTTTTCAGCCCACGTTTGCAGCCTAAGGATACATTTTTTTAATAGGTATAAGTAATATACAATAAACATAAATTATTTTTACAAAATATACATAAATCGCTATCGTCATTTTAACAATGGTTAATAAAATTAACAAAAAAAAAAAGAATTGGATAGGGGGCGGTGGAGTGTATACGATTTTGTTTTTTCATAAATTTCAGTGTTCCCTTCATTTCATGAAGTAAGAGACGCTATATAAACGCGACACCATGGAAATGTTTACTTTTGAATGGTATGTATGGATTTTGTTTTCGTTTATTTAGTAAAATAATAGTTATTATTCATAAAAATTGCCTATAAGCTAGTAGCTTCTTTGGATAATACAATAGACACTAAAGAAAATCAAAATATTCAGGTTTAAATAAAATGTTACCATCCAATGAGTTTATACTTAATCTAAGAATATTACATATGATAATTTACATGAGTTGTTTAATTTATTATTGCAGCGATAAAATAGAGGTTTAAATTTGTCTTTAGCTCATACTATACTTTAAAAAATCATTTGTGTTATTGATAGTATGATTGTAACATAGAGATTAAATCTTAAGGAAATAAATTAAGAGTTTCAGGAAACGTATTTTGAAAAAATAAAACTTACAATTTACTAAGTGTTCAAAAAATTAATTCTACTGAATTTTTTATAAGTCTTTTAAACAATCTTAAAATTAGATTATTTATTACACAGTCGTCATATTCATCTAATTTTTATCTAGGTTTAATGAAGAGTATGACCAATTGTTAGCAGATTAAGATAATTTTATTTCTAAATTTGACCCGACAACTTCTATGTACAATATGGTGATAAAATGTATACGCTGCTTGTCTTAAAATTTAAAGTTGATGAGACCAATCCTAATGGAGGTTTCTGTTAATTCAAAGACACAAAAGAAAAAAACTCTGAAGATCTTAAAATAATTAATTACTGCAATTAAGTATAGCGACTTTATTTTTAGAATGTAAGCGTTCATTGAGTTTAATGAATTGTATCCCCTAAAAGAAATTCTTTGGAATCCGTATTCCGTACATATTTCATCGTTAGTGCTTAAAATTGTGTTGGTTCATTAAAATAGATCATGGATTGAGAAGGGCAAATAAACAACAGAGAAAGAAAATCGTATTAAAAAGATATAGATTAAAGAAGAAAATGTAAACAAGTCTGTGAAATTTAATCAAAGAATAATTTATTTTCTGTAATTATTGATTTTTTCATAAAATAATTTTGTATTTATGAAAAAAGTTCGAGTAACACTACTCATAAATAATAAAATTAGTATTTACTATCTAATATGTTGCTGTTTTTGTATTAATTATTAAATTTATTATGTGTGGTACGATGGACGTCGTTGTTTATCTTAACATTTATCTGCTATGGAACGGTGTTTTTTGAACTAAAACCTACGCCCTTCCTCAATTTTTATTTCAATTCTAGCACTGTAGTAATATTAAACACAACATTTATAACAGCCCTTTGTTCTTAAAATTGCTTTTTAAATATATTGAATAATCATGATCAATTTTATTATTTTGTTAAATATGTATTATAATATTGTTATTATAATTTATAAATATAACTGTATATAAGACCTCTATTAAAAAAAATGTATGATTGAGTTTTTATATGTTTAGATCAAACATCTCGTAAAAATTAAATAAACAATTAAATATATTTTTTTTAATATTTTCCTTGACAGAAAATACAATTGTGATAGTATTAAGGAAATCGATCGTCTTTCTCTCCTCTTAGGGACTTAATTCATTCATTTTTAAACGTAAAAATGTATATAAATTGTAGACTGTTAATATTATAAGTTTTAAAATATAAAAAGAATAAGACGTTAATACTTTTGAACTAAGTTTTAGGTAAAAGTACGAAAATTTTTTTTAAATATTTATTTGCGCTATGACACTAAATTTATTATCATCCCCGAATAAAAATGTTGTCAACACCACTTAAAATACGTATAATTTATAACACAGGCTCGTTAAATTTTTATCAATACTGAAAACCAATTTTGGATTTTTTTATAAATGTTTTACGACGTGATAAAAATACATGAATAGGTACAAAATATGTTTTCAGATCCCCAGACGTATTATATTATATTAATTTAAGGCCTACATTTTCGTATTCTATTATATACCTACGTTTAATGATAAATTTTAAATTATTTTTAAACTATATTTAATACATTATGCTAGCTACCAAAAAATTATTTTATCTGCTCCGTTAACTAAATATATTCTACACAACATTTAAGTATAGTTATTAGGTACAATTTATAATATCAACATGTCTCCCCCATTTTTTGTCGGATGATTGTATGAGCCGTCTGGCTATTTGGATTACAAAATGAGCAAAACTTCAACCCCCCCCCCCACCGATTAAATACAATCACATATTCAAATTATAAGGGTGCTGATTTCAAAACCGGAGATACTAAGCCACCCAGACCCACCTCCCAAGTTGCGCCTGTGCACGACGAGTACATTAATATAATATAATTAATATATAATATTAGGTATCTATTTCGAACGACCGATCACAATATATTATAATACCTACGTAGGCATGTCATCTATTTGTTTTCCCGTGACATGTATATAATATATAACCTTGGTATATAGGTACTTACAGAGCCGTTTTGACGGGTTCGTTATTGTCGTGTTGAGCGCATTCCCGAATCGTGCAACACCCGTATAGGAATAAGGCGACCAAGACTTTGGCGGATTTCATGTTATCGTCTCTCTCACACTCTCTCTCTCTATAACAACGATTTTAATAATATTATATACTATGTAGTATACTGCATGGCAACCTGTACGACGTGATGCACAGAATTATTGCACATAATGTAATTTATTTCTATATCATGAGTATGCAGACGATAACAACAGTGATAAAAAATATGAAATTATACTGCAGACGTCGAGAGGGACGAAGATTTAAAATAAATAATAATATTATAGTAACGATACGGTTGAACCGGACGTGCACGAGCGTACATGAATATGATATACGAGTAAACGGCAATAATTAAATGTTAATAATAATTATTGTACGACATTTGTGAAATGTAATTATTGTGTTATCGGGTTTGTTTTGGTTAAACCGCGGTATCCGTCACCCGCCGCTGCCGCTGGAACACTAATGACACTCTGCATCGTCGCGCTGTCGGCCGGCAAGCCACGAACCGATCGATACGGAGACCCCGAGGTGACTGAAACGAGTGAAACGCATGGCGCATGTGTACAACGCGCGCACACGACCGTCGCGTACGACTCGACTTCGAAAACGTCGGTTACGCCACCACGTCTGTCCGGGCACTGAATGGCGATCGATTGTGTTTGGTATTTTTCTATTGTCGCGTACCCTTAACGTTTATCACGTTATTGTTTTATGATGGTAGTGTGACGAGATTCTTAATATTAAGCAACAATAATTAATACGTACAAATTTAATGACTACCTATAACTCTGTAATATACCTAGATAGAAAAGTTTTCATTTTGTTAAAACGCGTCTTTGCTACGGCGTTACCGGAGTCTCGCCATAAATTATGTACACCTACCTAATTATTAATACGTATTATTATTATCGAAATCCAAAAATTTTCTAAAAAAACTAAAAAAAAAAAAAAAAGGGAATCGGCCACGATAGAGAAAAAAGGCTAAGAAAATGTCAAATGCTTACCCGCCTTTAATTATATAACCACGCTACCTGCAGTAAGTTAGTTAGTTACTTATATGTATAATATATTATACTACTTATTTGTAAATGACCTATTTCGGTTTGTTTATAATTTTACACAACTGTTGTAGAGCTTTGAGATAAAACGTATTGAAAATAATATACCTAGTTTTTTTGAATTTAAAAATTTTAATTTTACACTAGATATACTCAAATATCAATCTTAAAAAAATGTAAAAAAATACGATTCGCAGAATGAAAATTCTTTTTGTTTGAGAAACTTAGAATTAAAAACCATATAGGTAGTGAACTTATTTATAGACTCATTTTATTTATAATTGTAATACCTATATGGCTGTATGTACATTTGTTTAACAGTGTTTTTAAATTTGTAATATAATGCATGTAAATATTAAAATTTTATATTTTTCCTTTATTAGTTTATTACGAATATAAGTATACATAGTTTCTACTTCTACTTATTAGAATTATTGCTGAATTTAAATGATCTATTATAAATTAGTCGAGAATCGCCATTCATTCAGGTATAATTATTAAAATCATAGCCCATAGGTAATAGAAGTATAAAACATCATCTTCGTATGAATTATCTGAAAATATTTCACGATTTTCATTTTTTATCTAAATATATATAATTAACCATGAATTAATATAAACAATCATACTAAAGATCCGATGATTTAAGAAGCCATTACATAGATTAAAAATAAAAATCACTCAATATATAGCAGTTTAACATTATAAACACTTATCAAAATCAGAAATCAGTGATAGAATTTCAATGAAAAAATTGGAGGTAGATACTAAACTTTTTATTTTTTGACAAGTTTCGCAAATGGTATAAATTATGAGAATGTAAATTACCGCCCAAGCCCTCCAAATTCCGCCTGTACTGATTATTCATATATTTTCTTTATTCATTTTACAAAATTTGTAATATGTTGATGATTTAAATGAAAACTAATAGTATTAAAATTATAGACGAATAGTAAGTTTACCTACTTGTATTAACTAAAACTATCTATAATAATCAATGAATATGACTTAAAGCTTAAATCTTAACAAAATTGAATATAACATACTTGTATTTAACTCGAAAAGTTATTTTGTTGATTCAAATCAAGTACACTGATGTAGAATAGATACAATTCGTAAAAAGTAATATATTTAGGGTGCTTATCTAAGCATACAAATATGATATATTAAATAGATACCTACTGCAAAGTCGCGAACTTTTAAAACCAACAGTTGTCAGTCGTGTGATACTTAGATGGATTCATGCAAAATAAGGAAGAGAAAATAGAATATTAAAACCGATGACGCCTAGGTGGGTTACTAAGTAGATATTTAAAACAACTGCATATGCTCTGGAGGAGGTTGGGTATAAATAACTGATATCATATGAAATCTTATTATGTATATTACAATAAATAATTAATTAATTCTTGTGTTTTGTGTGAATAAAAATGTTGTTACTTGTTGAGAGTAGCGAGAACATTTCTTTACATATAAAAAAGCGATAGATGCAGTAATACTTTTATCAGTTGTACGAGCTCTCAAATTCTTCAGTAGGTACGTCACTTATTAGTACCAATGTGGGCAAGTTTGGTAAGTATGTAAATTAAAATTTTTGAAATTTTTCCGACGTCAATTAAAAATTTATGAAAATAAATTGTTCAAGTTAATATTATATTAAATAAATATGATATTATGGAATTCAGTGTTATACAGATCTTTACACTACTTCATCTTGCACTTTTATGACACTGGTATAGCCTAATCGCGGATGTTTCGCTCCCGTCAAAAAACCGGTCCACGGACATTTCGTCCCTGACAATAATTAAGATAGGACGTTTCGTCTAGGAAAGTTATTAACCATAGGACTTTGGTCCCCGGTATACAATATACATTGATAATCTAAATAATTATATTTAATGTTTAAATAACAATACTACAAAATATACAAATACATAATCAATATTCATACAATATAATCAAATAGTCCAAGATTTAAATAAATCACAATTATATTAAGACAAATTGTATATTTATTTTAAGTCAACTGATTTATGTTTTTAAATGGTATAAAATGTTTTTATTACTTACCTATATAAAGCCTATATAGGTACTATATTAGACATTACAGAATTGTTAATTAAAAATAAATGTATTGCTAGTAAAATAATGAACTTTGAAGAAATTAATAAATAAAAATTATTTAAAAAAACCTGAGAAGTGAGAACTCAATGACCTATTATCAAAGTATACCGGGGACCAAACGTCCAAAGGTTCAATGGCTAATAAAGTAATAATTATACGGAACGAAACGTCGGTTGACTGTTTTTTTTTGACGGGGATGAAATGTCCGTTTGCCGGTATTTATAATAGCCGTATGCGTTTCTGTACTGATAGTGATGAAAGACTTCGTATGGCACTCAATTAACGGGTCTAGACCAGCGGTTCTCAAACTTTTTATTTCGCGTACCACTTAAGTATATTATCAATCAGTCGCGTACCACTGAAGATTAAAAATCCTACCACCATGCGGCCTTCCGCAGTTCCGCGTACCATCATGTAGTCTTTCGCGTACCACAGTTTGAGAATCGCTGGTCTAGACGATGATAATTGCTGTAACGCTATCTACCTATGTCATTTTGATTTTTTTAACGAGGACGTGAAACATTGTTATATACTCATATAGTGTTGTGTACTTGTGTGTATAACATAAACCTTTTTTTTTTTTTTTGTTCTGTTTAAATCGATGACGCCGCGGGAACTGCTTTTGCATTACTTCCATGGCGTCGCCATCGTTTATTGAAAAAATAATAATCAAAATTACAAAAAACATTGTTAGTGTGGGAAGGCAGGGACAATCTAACAATATATTATGCAAATTGGGTTTATTGTTCTACTTTCACTTCGCGAGCCGACCTAAGTTCACCGCCCTGGACTTCGCGTTCTGGGTGAACTGCCGCGGTGTCTTTGGTGGTAGGTGAAAATCGTGGACTCGTGGTCGGTGACACAATCGACTTTTTGCGGTTGCGATATACACCTGTGTCGGTTACGATCTTCGTCCTGGTCTCTCCTGCTGTAAGGTTCAACAGGTTGGTCTTCGGCCTTAGCCGTTTACGTTTCGCCTGCCGTACGTCTTCCTCTTTGTTCGACAGGATCGAGACTCAATCATGCCGATCAACTTCGGCCGGCTTTGCTAGTGTGCACCATACTTTGGAGCATTCTGGCATTTTGTCGGATAGAACATAACCATAGACCTTATATAAAAACAAGAACACTCGTGATGTCTACCACGTCTTCAGTCGCTAGATAGAAATGTTTACACGATTTTTATTTTTAATGGCCCTGCTCGTATATATTTATTATTTAGTTATTAGGCAATATATGTAATATCTTAGTATGTGGGAGTTAGCGTAAATTGTGCACAAACGATAATAATTATTACTAATTATTAATATCAGAGCGGTTGTATGCGAGTACCAGTAGGAGCCTTGATGAGCTTTTATGTCAAGGCTCTCTGGGGTACCTACTACCTACCGTGCTATATACAGTCACACCCATGTCAACGGCACTGCCAATCAAAACTTAAAAGTGTGATTTTTTGTTTAAAACACATCTTTAGGGAAAATCTCACTCACTCCGTAGAATGATCTGATTTAATAGATTTTTTTTAAAAGAAGGATTGTCTACGGAATCTTTTTTGTCGAATTTATGTATATAAGTTACAAACATAAATTAATTTATATGTATAGGAATGAATTATCTACAAAAGTCTCTTTAGTTTCTTTATTCGGAAGAAACCCTGAATATAAACAAAAAAATATTCGATTTTCATGAACCAAAACGAAATATTTGAATGAACTGCCCTATGGGAATTGAAAAACGAAGCGCTGCACGTTCCCGGAGTGTTTACTTTTTAGTGTACACACTGCAGTAATGAGTGCATATACACATATAGTGGAAACAAGGATTTTAATTTTATATTAAACATGAGTAGGTACCGAGTACATTAAAATATGAAGTTACTAACATAAAGAAATAAAAAACAATACTATCATTTAATAACTATGAATACCTATTTTTCAAACTATGAAATCTTAAATTAAATTATACATAATTCAGGTCTCAGATTACATGTTTGCTACAGTACGAGATTGAGCAATATCTTTCATGCATTCATTACTCATTATAGATTATATTTAATATTACCTTTCAGCAAATAAATTTAAATAGTTCTAGAAACAGGCTATTACTACAACTAAAAAAAAAATCAAATATTATTAATAATATCAATGATCTTTATTGTTAGATTTGATACACATTTATCAACAAATGGAATGCAGAAAAGTAGTATTAGTTTCCAACAATTAACGTATTGTCATGATGCTAAAAAATTTACTACTATAGCCAATAATTTATTATCAGCTAAATCTTAAAAATAAAAGTTAATATTATTATATTGAACAAATAAATAACAGTATGTATAGAAACAGCGGCTTAAGATTATAGTATAATTGTCACATAACACAATTTTATATAACCTAAAGAACAACTGAATAAAATAAAATACTTTTATTTGGGGTTTTATATCAATGTGAAAATGTGAGGTAAGCTTGGCCGTTTTATATTTATTTATGTTTTAAATTAAGAATTATTACGAGGATATAGAAGACGTTTATTTATATTATTTGTTATTACTATTCCCTACTAGATATAAAAAAAAAAATGTACAAATACATTCAAAAGCTCGTATTTAGAATAAACAATATTCTTTCACATAATTTGCCCCTAAAAATGTTCATAACAATCAAAAATAACAACAGTGTATAAAATATAACAAAACATAAAATTGATGGCCATTGATTTAAAATATCCAAGTAAATATACTTGTGATTAAAACTCATTTTTTTTTTTTTTTGTGACAAATTAAATAATTATTTATTATGATTATAGATTTTAAGAAAAAATGTTAAGAATTTTATGATGTAATAATATTATTATAGTATATATAACAAATTAAGAGAGATAAAATATCAATTAACATGGTAACAATATGGGCTACAATTTCCATAGGTAATTTCATAGATACAAATAAATAATAGGATAATGATAATTAATAAATAAATAGTAAACAGTAATAATTATAATATTATACTGCTACTCATTATAGTAACATCATAATAAGTGTTAAGGATATGGGCAGTGGTTTTATAACTACAATTCTGTTAATATTTATAATTTATAATCATAAATCATTTATAGCTTTTCACTTACTATTTTAAAAGACTTTTTTAAATTAAATTTAATATCATTCCATCTAAAATTACAAATAAATTAATATATTTGTTAGTGGTAACAATATAATTCAATCATTTTTTAAACATAAGAAATACTCTAGATTATTCATTCATATACAGTGTGCTCAACATTAAGTACTTTATAGGTGGACTTATAGTCAATATAATTAGACTAAATGTTAACAACATAACTTTCATAATATACTAGCATATAAATATTATTATGATTATTTAATTTTTTAACTTTAGACATTAGTTAACTTCAGGTTTAAATTTAAATGTAACAATATGTTTGTTTTTATGTTGGAAAGTAGTACAGAACTGTAGATTTTACTATCCAAAAATCATTAGTACATCACCTTAAAAAAGTGTGTGCATTTTTAAGGGTAAAATAATTACAACTTGATAAAAATATATATAACAAAATATAATACTACATTTTACTGAGTAGAATGATGTTAAATTTTCAATGTTAAATAATAAATAAAAATAAAATTGGTACATAATGTGCATATTGTACCTATTACAGTTTAAAATAACTAATAAATTAATATATTATTTTAATACAAAGTTTAATTTTTGGTAGTTGCATTTTACATACTTCTATTGTTATAGTAAAATTTTTGACCTATTATCAGAAGATGTGGCTTTACTTAGCCTTAAGGCCAGTTCAAAATCTGATTTTTCTTGCTCTAAACGAGCCTTTTCTTCTTCCATTCGAAATTTTTTTTGGGCTTCCCATGCAAGTTGTTCATCACTAAAATTAACTTTTTGGGATTCGTCAGAAGAAAATGCACCATCGCCAAAGGGATCTGTTTCAAATCCTGCATCTGAGAAAGGATCAATTTTAAATGGATCTTCATATCTATAGTCCTTGAATGGGTCTTCAGTAAATTCAAAACTGTGTGACTGCGAAACTGCTTTTGGCTCTGTCTTGGTATTACTCTGTGAAAACTAATAATAGAACGGAAAAAAAAAGAAATAATAATAAAAAAAAAAAAAAAACTTAAATAAAAATAATAAAATCATATCTATTTCTAAAAACAAAAAATAAATAAAATAAAAATAAAAATAATAAAAAAAAACACAATTTTTTTTATTAGTAATTGATTAATAGTAAATAATGTTTATATAAATTAGGATGGAGTTAATTCATTAAATATTAAAATGAACTGGTTCATATAACATAACATTAACCTATTAAGTTTCTTAGTTCTCTAATAAGTAATAATTGAAATTTTTAAGAAAAAAAGAACAATTTTAACACAAAATAACGTTGATTATTAAGTTAAATATATTAGTAATAAAAATCATCAAATAGACAGAGCATGATAAAATTTGATATCTTTATCATTTAATTGCCGCATTAACTATTTATTATTGTAAAAAATAACACTTTAATTCATCACTATTTAATATACTATTTACCATTGCATATTAAGTTTATCTATACAAATTATATTATTTTGAAAAACTAGGTTTGTATTTCAAAGAAAATCTAATACTTAACTTCCCCCTGGTAACTTTGTTAATTTAAAAGAATATTCTATCAATATAATGAAGGAAATTTAATAGAAGCTTTAGACAATTCAAATAACGAATGATACTAGTTTATTATCGACCTGCCATCCATAATAATAAACAGTATATAAGTGATTATGCTTAATATATTTCTTTAAACACTTCCAGGGATTTAAAAATATAAGTAACATTAATCTATTAATTTCAATCAAAATGAAAGTATGAAATAACAATAATTAAACAAACAAGATAAAAATTAAGGATACCAAAATTTGAATAACGATAAACAAAAATATTCTGAGATCCAAGTTAAGATTAGAATTGGTTATTGTAATACTTTTTATTGTTTGATGTATTGATTTCATTATTGATAGATTAACAATTTATATGTGATACTTATCTACAGTATATATAATAATGTTAAGTTTTTCCCAAGGATCATCAAATCAATAGATTATTAATACAATTATATAATTTTTTTACACACAACATCCAGGCAATAATAAACCAGTAACTAGGAAATCAAGAAATGAATAGAAAATATGTATACCTTTTGAAAATAGTTATAATAAATTACCTTGTTGCTAAAATTTGCAAAATCAGCAAACTCTGAACTTGTTGAAGAACTGTTGAGAGATGTTGGGGCATGATATGGTGCTGGCCTTGGCGGAGCAGGTCTTGGTGGTGGTTGTTTTCCTTTCTTAGGTGGAAGTGCTGGGGTGGGACTTTCAGGTCGCTGTGGAGGTGGTGCTGAACTTGGTCTTGTTGGGGCATGTAGTATGGCAAAAGGATCACAACCAAACTCGTCTTTATCTTCGTGTCTCTTTAAAAATTTAAAACAAGTATTAATTTTATCAATAATTATATATTAAATGAATTAATTTGTTAAATTATATAATAAGAAAATAACTTACATCAGACGATTTAGATACATTTGTCTCACCACCAAATGGATCAGTACTTTGACCTTAACATAAATGCACCATTATATGTAAATATTATATTTTACAATATTATAGTTTCAAGTAGGCATTCTGTAAAAATATGGAACTTACTTCTAGTTCTGGAATCATCAAATGAAGTAAATGGATCATTTGAAAAAGTTTCCTATAGCATAATAAAAATAGATCAAGAGTTGTATTAATATTATATTATAATTATATAACTGTATGTACCGCTTTATTGTTCGTGGAAAATGCATCATTATTTGTGAAGAAATCTATGAAAAAATTTTAAGCAATTAAATAATTTAGATTCAAAAAAAAAAAAATTACACTAATTACCTGTTTTAAATGAATTTTCATCGCGTGATCCACTTGGCCCGCTTGTTGGAGTAAAACCGTTTACATTTTCAAAAGAATTTTTATTATCAACCTAAAAATTATGTAAGAAATAAAATTATACATAAAAAATATTAACAATTTGAATATGGTTCTTATAAATTTTAACTTACAATTTTTCCCAAAAGTCTACTACATTCAAGATCCCTGAATTCTAAATTAAATGTTAATAAAGAATCTGGAATGGCATAAATATTTCCTTCAGCTAACGCTTTTTCAGTTGACTCAATTGTATTTTCCATTTGGCGCTTATTCTCTTCTAATTGATTTACTTTATTCTTGAACTAAGGAAACTCATGACATTAAAATATATATTTTAAATGGTTTCTATAATTAATTTTACCTGACTTATTTGTAGTTGTGAATTTTGCAACATGTTATTTAGTTCTTCCAATCTTTTACCCATTTCAGCTTGATCTTTTTCAAGTTTATGTTCCAAAGTTTTTAGTTCTTCAAGCTCTTGTTTTTTAGAAGAAAGATCAGCTTCTTGCGCTTTTAATGTAAGTTCTTGCTCATCAGCTTGTCTGCGAAGATTGTCTACCTGTTGAATAATATATTTTATTAATTTACTGTATAAAACAATTAATAAAAGTAGAAGGTATGTTAATAAAAATTAAATCTGATCAAATGAAAATATAATTTGTAATAATTATGTTCAACTAATTTTAATAGGCTATAGAACAAAAATCCAGAATGGTTTTATTACAATTAATATATATTCTACTGGATGAGATATTTTGAAATCTTTTTAGTACATATTATTATATAGTACTGATTCACTTAACAAATTAATTGCTATACAGCTATTAAGATGGAAAAAATCCCCTAAAATATTATTATAGGTAGTTTTTTACCACACAAATAAATGTTTAAAAATCTAAAAATACATCTTTATACAACTTTGCTCTATCCAATATTTAATAATAATTATGAAAAAATAAAATATTAACAGTCAATTGGTAATAATTAAAAAAAATATCGAAATAGATCAATAATTGCAACATAATTTTGTATTTTTATTTATTTATAATGATTAATAAAGATAAGTTAAATTATACCGCATAAATCATACCTATATTAACAAATAATAATTAAAAACAAAAACAAAATATTGGCTACCATGATTTTTTCTTTTCAATTATCATATAAAAAACAGGAAATCACAATCTATAGAATTTCTTAGTAATTTATTTTTTTGTTAAATTTTTAACAATTTATTAAACATGCAGTTAAGTATAAAAATAAGCGGGATAATAAAGCTAAGGTTTAGGATAAAATACCTGTATTTGTTCAGCCTTAATTTTCTGATTGGTGTTGATTATTTCATTCTCTACCAACAGAGTCTAAAATTGTGAAAATGTGCACATGCAAGTTAAAAGGAGGATTAAAAATAATAAATTAATAAGCAGACAATCAATAAAATCAGTGTTACATAACTAAAATGCAAAACAAATTCAAAATGTTAAGACTGAATTAGTAAAATTATTCTTATGTTAATTAAATAATAAACAATACAAAATAATACAAAATACTATTCAATAATAAATCTTATTTACACTTGTTATATTTTGGTGATATTTGATTAAAATCTAAGTTACCTGGTTTTTGAGATCATTCAGTCTTTTTTGAGCTTCACCTTTTTGATTTTCTAACTGTTTTAGGGTAGCAGATAAGGTGTCTAGTTCTCCCTAAAAATAAATTGATATTAAATTTAAAGTTAAACAAAATTTTATACTGTAATAACATATTAAGAAAGATTTTTTGTTTGAAAAATATTCAAAATAATTAAAACTTTTATATACAAATAAAAAAATTAATAAAAGTTTAAAATATTTTAATAACATCTTTATGAGTGAATTAATTTTATGTTTTTTGTATTTGTTAATTATTCAGTTTTAAAAATATTCATTTACAGTATTACTCTCAATTTTTTAAATCATTTACCTGTAAACTTTTGACTTCACCAGAACGTATTTTCAAATCAGCTTCTTTTTGAGCAATTTCTGTTTCCAGAATAAGTCTTTCTTTGACTAGTTCATCAATATCTTTTTGAATCATATCCAGCTCAGGATTTGTATACATTGGGGGCTTTTCTAGAATCTTAAAAAAACATAACTATTAATCAAATACATCCAATTATATTTTTACAATATAATTATATTTTACTACTATTCTCTATCTCTGAGATTCTTAACTTTTAATAAGCATGATTCTAGTTTTAAATTTAACTTTTTGAAACCCTTAAAATAATAACTAAAATAAATTACCAATATTTTAAATTTGCATATTATATTATATTTATAATATTCATAAATGTTGAAATAATATCTGAATATACCCATGTGATTATTAAAAATACTTCTGCAACCCCAATTTGGATCACGAAATGAGGTTGAGAACCACTGATATATCCCAAATAAAAAAGATAGTTCAGTAGGACTGAGGATGAAACTGTAATAAAATTGGAGTATTTTTTCATAACAGCCATTAATAAGAAAATTACCTAATCAACAATGTTATTTACTAGCTTTGGTTACTAAAACTAATTTTAATTGTTTAATTTAAAAAACTAAATTAATTTAACATATTTAGAAAAATGTTAGCTTAAAATTATGAACATGCAGGTAATTTCTATAGCAATACTTGTTTTAATATTTTCAGAAGATATTATATCTATTGATTTAAAATCAAAATGGAAGAATTTGCAGAAAAAAACAAAAAATATTTTAGAAGAAAATTGGAGTAAAAATCGTGGAATTTCTCAAATAGGACCTAAACCGAGTTCTTATCTTGACTATCCTGGAAAAGATTTTGAAAAAATAAATAAAAATAAGCAACTTTGGGATTTATACTATAAGTGTTTAGAAGAGCTTCTTAAAAGTATCAATGAAAATAATATTTTCCAAGCAAAAGTAATAACTACATTTAGAAGCTCATCTTTAAGGTCTTTAAATTTTTACTATAGTTCATAGTATAATATAATTATTTGAAAGTAAAAGTTTAAATCAGGTAAACCTTAGAAATTTCTTATTATAACACTAACTACCTACAGTTCTTGGTAAAAACATCATATTTTGACTAGCAAATATATCTAGTTCTATTGTAAAATCAATTGATTATTGATTAATCAAATATTTATATGATTGTTAGTTAATATATATGGTACAAACTTTATCAAACTAATATAGTACTGAAGCAAGAAGATAACTAAATTACTTTAGTATAAATCAATAAATAAAATATCTATATAAGATATAAATATACTAAAAATATATTATAAAATATACTATAATGTACTATTTAATATTTGATGTATGATTACTTTATTTAGTAATAATTTTTAGTTAACGAATTTATTTTTGATTTCTTTTATTTTTTTAATTAACATTATAATACTACTAAGGCAAATATAAGTGTAAATAGTATAACATAATTATATTTCTACATTATTGTCAATTAAAAAAAAAAATTTACATTAATGTAAAATATTCAAATTTATGATTAATTTTTAAAAAGTTTTACTCAAATTATGTTACTCATAACTAAGTTTGTCTGGGAAAAAGTCAAAATATGTTATTTCCAAGTACCATAGGCAGTTTGTATTTTAACTGGAAATATTGATATTTATCTGATTTTAACTTATGCCGCCTATAATTGACCATAACATATATATGTATGTAACTACAAACAATGTTTTTATAATTAATAGCTTAGAATGTGAACTATGTATTTCTCCTAATGATATACGTCACAAAAATGTATGGTACTACTCATGGATAGGAAACTCAAATAATTTAAGCTTGATAGAAGAAAATGATTATTTTCGTGTTTCATCGTTGGACTTATCTTTAACTATAATAAACATGGATGAATCTAAAAGTGGTTTCTATCAATGTAAATTGTCTAATAATGATGCAGGACCTTACTTTATTGAACTTATTAATGATAATAAAGAGCTGATCATTGATGTAGATAAAAAAATAAATTTATTATTGAACAAAATACATAATTATTAGTATATAACATACATTTAGATGAACAATACTATTTTTTTCAATTATACATCAAGTGGAAATATAATTTTAGAAGATGTAAATCTGAAAATTTGGACTCAATGGACTCAGTGGTCGTTATGTAGTAAATGTGAAGTGATGGGCAAAAAAAATAAATTTGGTCATTGTCAGATATCATTAAAAGGTAACTAAGAATCTAAGTTTTATGGTCTTAATGTGTTACAATAAATTAGGAATATTTAGAAATTTAACATTTATATAAAAAAAAGTAGATTTGACTACCTAGTTAAAAAACAAACATACATTGTATTTACCTAAAATACAAAAAAAAAAAATTATTAAAAATGACTAATATTTTTTTAAATAATAGATAATGTCATTAATGAAATAAATATTAAACATAAAAAAAACAAAAAGAAAATACACGTTTTAGAAAGATTAATGGCTGCTTTTGATACTGGTTTACCATGTGAAAGTAGTTTACTAGATTTGTTTGGTTATTATGGTATTACAATAATGAATAAAGAAATAAGAGTAATGATTGAACATTGCCAAGTAATATAATCACATACTTTTAAAATGTAATAAATCAAGTATTTTTAATTTTATTAATTAATTTTTTTAAGGTTAAATGTAATAAAGATGATTTATTTGAAATAAAAGATATTCTGGGGAATGTTAAAGAAAAAGTTAATAATTCTGCTGGTATATATTCACCATTGCAAATAATACCTAAAATGCCACCAAAAGTAGAAACTTCAGTGATAATTACATTTTTAAATGAACAACTCAATATTACATGCCCCGGGTTAGGAAAAAAATGAGTTTATTCATTATACCTAAAACACAACAGTATTAATTTGTTTAACTTTTAAAACATAAATAGAAATTTAAATTCAGACGCTCCATATGAATGGAGGGTAAATAACCAGATTATTTTATTATCCAATGAGCGAATAACTGTTGATATATTAAATAGACTAACTATTAAAAATATAACTGAAGAAGATGAAAAAATATTTACGTAAACATAATATTCCTAATATTACCTATGATACATAAATGATTTAAAAATTATAAAACCTTTCAATTTTTAGATGTTGGCAAATTGATGACCTAGCTGGAATAGTGGAGATAAAATTAATTAAAGAATTTAATATTTCAAATCAAAGAGATATATATTTTTATGCTGTTTTTGTTGTCCTAGGGATTTTTGTATGGATTGGATTTAAAATGTTTTTTGATAAAGAAGCTGCATATTCTAGGTATTAAATATATAAAACAATTTTTTTTTATACATAATTAATAATTATCGTTATTCTTACTTGAACAGAATTTGACGGAGTAACAGTTCTACTGCTTGGAGGTACCATTTCAGGAGAAAGTGTATTTGGTGGATCAATTCCTTTGAGTTTACGTTCAACTAACCACATTGCAAGACTAAACTGCTCCATATCCAATTTGCCGTGTTGATTAATATCACAAAGACTCCTAGAATATTTATAATTAACAAAATAATTATCAATAAAAATAAATAACTTAATTCCTAAAAATTACCATATATGTGCTAATATAGATTGATGGATACCAGTTTTAAGAAACCTATCTTTGATTTCTGGTCCAGAGACAAAACCATCCATATCAATATCAGACTCCAAAAACATAGAATCGTAACGGGCTTTTTCTTCTGCAGTAACTACCCATGTAGCTGGTAATGACACTAAACCTATAGATGGAGTAACTGGTCTCTAAACAGAAGTTAAAAACAAAAATTAAAACCCATTGATTATAATATAAAACTCACAAATGAATTAAAATGTTTAAATAATTTTTATTAGTACAATATATGATAATTTAAGTTAAGATGTTTAATTAATAACAGAATCTGTATTACTAGCTAATTAAATATCACTTATAAGTAGTTAAAAATATATTACAACTTAACTATATTATGTATATTTTCTTGTTTTATTTCTAATTTTAAACATATATTATATAATTTATAGAAAATACCTATCACTTTTTAACCTTAAAATATTTATTAATTCTAGATTACTTACAACTTATCAATTCAATGAATACTGATCATTTTTAACTTGTTTATTATATACTTTTCTAACTCCTATCAATTATTCCTAAATATTGTTAAGTATCTTTAATGATAAAGTACAATACCTTATTGTTATCAATTAGGTATTGACCATTCATTAGCAAGACCCATGTTATCTTTTTGACAACTGGTATTTAATTCTAATAAAACAACATATTCTACATTATATTTTTTAACTTGATAAACCAAAAGAAATAAAAGTATATTAATAAGGTTAGTACTCTAAGATTTAAAAATAGATAAAAAATATATTAAATTTTAGATAATTTATTTTGAATGAGACATGTATAATTAATATATGCATATATATATATATATGCAATAATTTGTGACTAAAATAGCTTGCTTTCCAGCACTTATTACTCAATTATTTGATAAGTTAATTTTTTTCTTATTAAAAAAATAGCACCATGGCATAAGTTTAAAAAAATTTAATTTAATTAATTTAAAAATTACTAATTTTAGATATTTTTCTTTTAAAATAATATTTTAAATTTAATATTGATTTTTGAATAGTACAAAAAATTGATTTGTACTTTCTTGTTGTTATTAAACAAGTTTTCACAATTCAAAATTATATGATATGCAAATATTTTTAATAACTATTTAATTAAAAAGTATCCTAATTTGTATAAATAAGAGTATAATATATTTTAAATATTTGAGAAAATTGTAGTTATTTATTGATTAGGTTAATCCAAAAACTTACTTTGGGTGGTTGTTTGACTAGATTTGAAGTTGCGCCAGAAGAAAGCACTGGTAATATAGGTACAGGTGAATTAGCCACGGTAGTTCCTTTTCTTTTTGCTGGCGGTAATAACTCAGTAGGTAAAATGCTAGGAATAGCATATTTTTCTAACGCTTTATAAACTAAATGCATTGCCTAAAAAACATTATGTTTTTAATCAGTTTTTATAACATAATAATATTGAATATTTAAATATACATACAACAGCAAACTCATGTTGATCTAATTTTCCATCTTTATCCATATCAGCCAAATCCCAAATTTTGCCCAAAGTATCAACTGATAGTTTAGAATCAATAAGCAGTCCTTTAACCTAAATATATATGTATACATATATAAAAATATACAATTAATATAATACTACATGCTATTTACTTTATCTCCAGCAACTGTTCCATTGGTTGGTCTTAATGATTCAAACATTTTATCGTAGTTCATTCTCTCTGAAGGCTTCATTGACCAGTCATTCATATTAGTAACAGCAGTAACTAATCCTGCTGTTAAAACATTGCTTGCTATGTGTTTTGATGCTTCGCCCTATATTACAAAAAATTATCCAATATTATTTTTATACAGCAAGTCAATAATTTGACTTATACCATGTTAGGTGGTGTGGTTTGTTGAGTGATGTTTAACATTGATATTTCTCGTCCAGCTTGTGCTAATGCTATCAATTTAAGTGCCACAAAAAATCCTTGTTTGGTTAAGAAACCTTTGGCAGTTGGGTCTGATAAATCCCAAATCTTCAAAACAGTAAAAAAATATTTGTAATATATTTTTCTATTTTATTAAAAGGTTCTTTTTTCTTTAAAATTTAAAATAATAACTAGTAAGTAATGAATATAATATTTATAAACTTACTTGACTAAGTATAATTTGTGATAGTCCAGACTTTTTAAGGAAGTTTGCTGCATCCATCGCTCCAATATTGCCTTTATTTGTAGGATCTACCTAAAAACCAAAAAAATTATTTAATATACTAATTATCATAAAAAACAGCAAAGTCGAAAATCTACATTTAAAAAAATATATACATATAAATATTTAATATTAATAAGTATATAAACAGGAAGAATAGCATTTAATATTTATGTTGCTAATAAATTTGTAACTTCCAGTCAAATGAATGTATTCCGCTTAAATTTCTTAAATGTAGAATAAATAATAGGTAATTTAATTGATTTTAAAATTAAATTTTATGAACATTTATTTTAAAATTCTATGCTTTGGATTAAGGTTAAGCTAGTATTGTAAATATTATACATAACTAATTATTTTTAATGAACTATTACTTTCTGTTATTTAAGATTTTAAGTTATTTATGAATAAAAGGTTTAAAAATAAAAAATAGGTTAACTTAATCTTATAAGTTTTTTTTTTTTTTTTTTTTTAAATAGCGTTTATTTGAAAATTTACAATCTATACAAGTTTGTACAATGAGTAAATTGGTGGGAGGGGTGACAGTGAGGGGGCGGTGAAGGGAAGCTCACAGTTGAGCTACCTTTTAATGAGTCGTAAATCTAGTTATAACACATGCTTTGATTATTAGAAAAATATATTCACTATAATTATGAAAAGCAAATTGAAACAATCAGTTCATTTTCTTTTTAAAACTATTCAGGACAAGCATAAAACATATTTTAAAACGTAAGTAAACCTAAAAAATGAGTGTCACGACTAATTTTTTGATTTAAATAATGATATTCAATTTAATATAAACAGGCTTATAAAGAAGGTATAATATGCTTATACTACTGTTTTAAAATACAAACTTTTAAAGTTGTTGCGCTTAGCTTTCCAAATTCAAATCAAAAATGATAAAAAGCTTAAAATTTAAAATCAAAGTAATTACTTACCATATTATAAAGTGCTTCATAAATTGGGAAGTGACTTCCAGCTACCTATAATTATGCATTAAATATATTTAACATTGAACACTAATAAAAATGTTTCAAAATAACCTTGATATTGGATAACCATAAGATATAAAATATAAATAAACATTATTAATAAATTGATTTTAGGGTGGAGTCAGGTAAGTAGTAAACAATTCACCCCATTGAATAACTAAAATACATTATAGAATCTTAAGATAGTTTTACTTAAAACAAAATATTTTTAATTTAAAATTTATTAGGTAAATAATTATTTTATCAATTTCAATCAGGTTATCCTATTTCAATTTAAAGTTAATTATTTTTCTCACTTCATTTGGGGAAGGCAAAGTAGCCATCCTGAACGCTTTTGTGGAACTGCTGCAATACAATTATTAAAACAATGTTATATCAATTTCTTCAAATATTAAAAATGAAGGCAATAAAACACGACCAACTCGTTCAATCACTGTTCTCGGTGTGTGCACGTAAAAATTACAATAATTTTTAACTGTCGACAGAAATATTAATAGGACGTAATAACAAAACACAAATAAAATTGATTTTTTCTGGAATCTTTATCAGGAAATACATGACGTTTTATTGCAGTGTTGCAATGATCATGGTGTGAAATTCAAAATGCTGTTTTGAATTTTACATTGGTGTTGTGGACACGTTTTTCCACTTGCTAATCCACTCTAATTTGAAATTTCTAACCATTTTCTATGTCAACAATAGTTTTTGAAAAAATTTATTTTTTTAAATTATTCTTGAAATTTTACATTGTCATGTTGGATAGAAATAACTGTGTTTATCCTCCTTGACATATTATTATCTACAATTTGTAGAATCTCTTATCAAATTTTACTTAGGAATGGCGTCATGTTTTGTTTTGGTGTAGATCGCAGAATTGTACAGTATCATTGTATTGTATAGTGTGTAGTGTATACATTCTCTAGTTTTTGTCGTCGACTCGTCGTGTTATCGGCAGTCTTGTTCATCTTCGTGTTTAAGGTAAATTTCAAAATAATATTTTATTTCCTAACTGTATTATGTATATTGTTATTTTAATAGATTTAATAGTATTTGCTTGACCATAAATCGTAACAATATTAATATTACCCTTGAAACTAATCGGCATCATTACATTACGCACTCCAAATTACTCGTGTCACATGGTCCTTAATATTAGGTTAGGTATCTTAAAATTTGAAAATGTACATTAATTTTAAAACTTTTGTTTAAATTTAATTTCCATTTATTTTGATACTAATTAAATATAATTCAATATGTTAACATTGTTTTTTAATAATTCATCACTACCTACATCTTATAAAAGTAGTAATTGCTTATCTAAAGGATACATAAATATGAAGTTTAAAAACCAAAAACCTATACATTACCTAAGACTTTTGAACAAAATAAATTATTATCTACTCAACTTTATTTTCTTAAAACTTATTGAAATAAATATGTGATTCAAATTATAACAATGAATTATTTGTTGATATTATACTTCGCTTTGAAAGACTAACAATAAGCAATCGTTTATATTAATTTACTCGTAAAAATATATATTATATACTTTACATCTTGAAAGAAACTTAATTTTAGTTTCAGTTGTTTTTACTTCAATTTTCAGTGTACATAAGTATTAACATGAAAGCAAACGTAGTAACTTTGTCAAATAAATCATTATATGAATCTCTGTGAATATTCAATTATGTGTAAAATTAGTTTTACTTAAGCTATTAAAATCCATATTTGTATTGGAAAAATTAAAAATGAACGTTTACTCTTAACACTTAACGTATTGACTACATGCTCACCTGCGACCTAAATCATATTATAAATATGACGCCACTTGGGTTGCCCGCTGCACAATTTAACATCAACCTAATCTAATACATATAACTCTTCAAGACTTGAAAATAATAGTTTTTAAATTGAACCACGGTGTAGACAAAACAAATTAAACAATTAAAAAAAAAGAACATTAAAATCGTTCTACTGATTCTAAAAATATCAATTTTATTAAAATTGTACAACTGGAGTTTTTTTTATTAATATAAACATTTATGACAGACCATGTAAAAATAGTATGGCATATATGACTTGGTTGCCGGCGAGCATATGGCATTCAACGTGTTAATACTATAATGTAGATCTACTTTTTTTTTTTTCCTTAAACTTAGAACTTAAAATGAATTGTATTAATTTAAATATTTTATTTATGTATGTATGGATTAGCTGAGATTTTGTACTTATATAAAATCAGTAAAAGCTGCTAATACTATTAAATAAAATATTTTTAATTATTATGCAATAAGTAATTAATATTATCTATTTAACTTAAAAATAGAATAAACTATGTCTGATTATTTTCTTTCAGAAATTATTATCTTATAAACTTGCAAAATGGCCAAGTCAAAGAATCATACCAATCACAATCAAAGTAAAATTTTAATTTTAAATTCTTTTAATAATTATTTAATAATTCTCTTCTATATATTTATTTAGATCGCAAGGACCATCGTAATGGTATTATGAGGCCAAAGAAATTCAGACATGAATCACGTCGTGGTGTAAGTATCAAATTCAAATTTTTTGGTGTCATTAAATATTTACAATGTTGTTATTTTTATAGGTTTGTCAAAAGTTTTTAAGAAACCAAAAACATGCTTTAAAAGGAAATCTGTCCACTGCAGAACAATTGGCCAGGGCTAACGAAAGAAGTGAAAAGAGGTTAGCATTAAGGACCAAGTTTGCTGAATTCAGGAAGAAGAAAGCTGCAACTAAAAAAGCATAATTCTAATTTTTTTTAAAATGTTTGACATCAATATATTTTCTTTTCGTTTAATTTAAACGATCATTAATACAATTTAGTGTCTTATTTTTTATTTAATTCTTCCTAAATTTAAATCTAGTATACAAGATAGTATGAACTAAATTAAGATATTATGATTTCAACCAAGAAAATTAATTGTAATTGCATATTTCTAAAATTATAAGACAAGCTACTATGATAATTTATATTATTCTTGTTTGATTGCATTAAAAATCTAAACATAATAAATCAATAGGTAGCTCTAATAGTCCCTTAAATATAATTTAATGAACCTTAAATTAATTACATTTTTTATGCAACTTATCAATAATAGTTTAATAACATACAACTTGGTTTCAATGGGCATATTTGGCTAAGCATTTTATTTTTTATGATATAAATAAATTAAACAATCGCTTAATATTTCAAAAAAAAAAAGACTTATTTTTGTCAATTAAACATTATATCATCAAATATAACATATATTATACATAATAATTTAAACTATTATATTCAGTTGATTATGTTTATATATTGTATACATTTAATTTAAATTATAAAGTGAAGATTCTTCCAGATATCTCATTATTATAATTAAGAAATTATTTAGGTCATTTATGAAATACATTAACGCTGGCATCATTTTTGTAATAACCGCAACAATACAACATACCATCTTCGTTGAAAGATGATTTAAATTAATCAATTGTCTGTTGGTAATTATTGCTCTTATTTTAGAAGTAGAATCTATTAAACAAAAATATAATTTTTAAATTTATCAAAAATTATGTTACTAAACTTAATATTAATATATTTTAAAAATGAATATGTTTAATAATTAATTATTCTAAAAAAGTTTTGATTGGTGTCTAGAAGGAACTAATAAAAGAAAAACCTACGTTTTCTAGTAAGAAGTTTAAGTCTATCTGCATCGAAATAAAAAAGGTACAATTTTATTAATACCCCTTTTAAAACAAATTTATTTAAGTGTAGATTTTATAGTAATAATGATTAGGTTTTGTAAAATTATAAAAAGGTACCTATGTATATACTATAAAATAAAAATTAATTATACTTTATAATATAATGATCATATGGATAAAATCTTTCATTAAAAAAGTGAATTACATTTTATATAATACAGTACTAAACTAATAAGTTTGGTATTTTATAAAACTATAAAAAAAATTATAATTTTCATTTTTTTTTTAAAGTTATATACTGTTTTTAAATTATAGTTAATACTTCACTATTTTTTTTAAAAATTCAAATATATAAATACAGCCCTAAAAACATTAAAATATCTTTTAAATGTAATAATAACTTATGTTTCAATATTTAAAATGTTATAATGGTCAACTTTGAATGTCAAATTATGATTTAAATAAGCTTTAACAAAATTATTTTTTAATTAATGTATAATATTAAAAACATAATAGTTAAATTATTAAAAATAGGTATGTAACTAGTTAATTAGTTTAATATACAGATACTAAGGTACACTTATTACCAATATGTTAATTTTATTACATAATATTAAAAAACAAATATAAATGTTTGCAACATTACTGGCTTGACTTAATGTTTCCAACTTGAATGAATAATTTTGCTAGGTAGTCAAATTTTATTAATATAACGCTATCGTTTAGTATATTTTTTGATTAGTAAACTAATATACATCTATGTATGACCATTTCTTTCAATTGTTTAAAAAAAAAAAAAAATTATTTGTAAATTTGTTTATAATTAATGTTTTACACAATTTTATTTATTGTTACCTAATTAAACCATTATTACCTTTTGACTATTGTTAAATGTATAGGTACGCATTCAAATATGGCGCAAAAAGGCTGTTAATAAAAATGTTATCATAATTTTTTATTTTGGCATAAACGGGTACCACCTAATTCATCCTATGATTATGCACTTGAATAATTTTTTTTTTACACAATTGGTAAGTAGGTACCTACTATCTACTATCTACTATCTAGTAGGCATTTATAATAAACTATTATAAATTTATAAAGGCAGCCAGTATATACTAAAGCATGTTAGAGTGATGTGACTTCAGTTGAAAGTTAAACCCTAGGTAGGTATTAAAAATTTTAAAATATTTCTGACGTTGAGATACGGAAGTGATTTTAATTAATAAATATCATATTCAAAAACAAATAGATAATATTGTTAAACTTATTGTATGCTAATAATGATTTGAAGAATTAGCTATTTTATTTTATTTTTTAACGTAAATAATTGTTAAGTGCATATGTGATATGACATTTATATATAAAAATGCTTTCTTATGAAAGTTTAAAGTAGGTACCTATAGTAGATATTATCCTTAATCACTGATTGAACATGTCTACCTACTTATCAGGTATTTATTAAGTATATTTAATCAATGCCCAAATGCCCAATAGTATTATATTTTAACTTTTAAAATTATAAATATTAAACATTTTATGTACATAATATTATAATATTATAGCCTATGCTAGCTGGAATTTAACCATTAAAAAAAAATCAATGTGTGTAAGGTGTTTTTAATAAATAAATTATACTTGACGGTTAATATCGGTTTGTGTTATTGTACCTACTGTTATACGATGAAAACAAAAAAACAAATTAAAAAGGAAATCTCGTTAAATGTAAAATCAATAAATGCGAATAAAAACAAAATATACTACTGTACCTACTGCAAGTATAAAACAAAACAGTACACATATATATGTTACTTATAGGTTAGGTTAAGCTGTCAATAGCGGCGCTAAGTTTTTTTTCCAGGGTAAGCCAAAAGAAACTGGGAAGCCAACACATATTGTGACAGGCACAGTCACATGGTAAGTAATGACACAAGTGAGCAATAATGGCATTCACCGTCTGGACCCAAGTACGATACCTATCTTGTTCTTTTTATTCTTCGTTAGCTCAATGGTCCATTCAGGACCAGCACACTGCCATCAAAATTTCTTTCTAATACGCTGTCTGTATAACGTCTCGTTTTGGTCTATCGTTGTTTTTGTAAAAATGTCAATCCATCAGGTATTGTTTTATTAATTTTGTCGATTAAAACATTTTTAATTAACTAACCATTTGCTCTCCGCGCATGGCCGACCCGTTCTAACCGTTTTCTCCTGATAAAAGAGAGCATATGTCTGGCCAATTGTATAATTTGTATATAGTCTCTTTATTTTTTCATCGCTTCTTCTTTAATCAATCTATGTTTCCGGATTAAGGATTGGCCTGTACATGGTTCGTAATACTTAATACTTTCCTTTCGAACGTGGTAACTCTTCTGTTATCATCTTCGGTCAGTAATCAAGTTTCAAAAGTATATTTTATAGGTACCTATCTTAGATTCTATCGGTAATATTTTTGATCTTAGGAATTTAATAGCACTGAAATAAAATATTATATTCCCATTTATAATTCGTCCATCTCTACGTACACGTCATTTTTATTACCTATTAAATATTAATGCTGATGCTTAAATGTTTAAAATCATATTATTTTTTTAATTCAGCGGTACCTTTGTTATATAAAAATACTTATTCAATGCAGAATTTAATTTCTCAAGAGGACATCACACCGGTATTCGTTGTACCCGCTGTTGTACAAGTGCACAACATAGCAAATTTACGATTATCAGTTCACATTTAGCTTCATCAGCTTTAATATTAGAATAAATCAACCTATTATGAAACTTAATGTTAAGAATTTTATCAGAGTTCTTAAGTAAGTTTTTTACGATAATTCAATTTTTTTATTAAATTTTACATTGGTATATAAAATAGCCATAACTCGCTTAAAATGGAATTATCGTAAAATTTAAATAGGAATACAGATTAAGGTTCTTACCATCAAGTTTCATAATAGGTTGGTAGATTTGCTTTAATATTAAACCTAATGAAACTACGAGTGTCTACTTGTTGTTACCTAGTTGCTTTATATTATTCGCTACATTTTACATGTACCTACGCATGAATGTGTATTGTATATGGTCATATTTTTTTTAGAATGATTTAAAATGAGATTTGCACGGTGATAATATTCTTGTCTAAACCATTTAAGCAAACAGAACATAATACAAAACGTACCTAAACAACGTACACTTGTGTCTATGACCAGCGTGACCGAGTGTGTATGATGTTAAAATACCACAACCCGACATTACACATATCTATATTTTTAAAACTATTTACGTAATGATATTTAAAAATTCAAATTAATACTTGTGTGTTAAACTGTTGAATAAAAATTCCAAGACGAGCTAACGAATGGGCCATAATTTTTTAAGGGGGGAGGAGGTCATGGCCCATTCGGGCTTGCCTATGGCGCCGCTACATGGTAGCTAATAGCTATAGAGTTTTCGTTTCATTCACTCGTTAATAGAAGTCTGTTTAAAAATATAACCTGACTGTCAAATCAAAGACAGCAATATGATAGGTATGTCATCTTATGGATTGTAGATTGTACAATGTACATATAGATAAGACATATTGTAACTAAAAAAAATTTAAAAATGTGATAGATTATAAACATAATAAGTGAATCGTGAATGAGTACAATCCGATTGTTTACGACTTACCTTTTAAGGAACACTATTGTGTATGTTGATTGAACAACAATGGAAAACCATAAATATAAATATACGAGTATACAACACGGTTGTGTACTAAATGTTGTCAAATTTATAATAATATTATTTACAAAACTACAGGATATTATAGATTCTGAGCGGAGCGATAAATGTGTATTGATTTTACAATGATGTTTTACTTTTGTGTCTATCGTCACTTTTTACAGGTACTTTATTCAACCTTGAGGGTGATTTCTGGCAGCAATTTGGATCTTATTGATATTTTAGAGTTAAAAGTAAAAAATCTTTGATACTTTTCTTAATAGTTGGGAAAAACAAAAAAAGAATTAGAGAAAACAAAAAGTTTTACGCAAAACGTGTATTAACTAAATTTATTTTTAAATGTTCTTGCTATTCATTAATAAATAATTGTATTGATACTATAAATTTTCATCAAATATTTATATGGTCATTTTTTATATATGTTTTAATTTTTAAAATTTTGAATCACTGTTATCTCTCATTCAAATGAAGTGAATATCTCGGTTTAATATTCAATCGACGTCTAAAATGGTCATCTCATCTCAAAGATAAACGCAAAAAGCTTAACTCAAGACTTCACCTGCTAAGATCACTTTTCCGCTCAAATCTAGCGTTACCCCTTAAACACTTCTAGAACCACTTTAGGTGTACGGGGTAGTAAAAAGGGATTCTGCTAAAATATCAAAGAAACCTTTCAGAATATTTATTTTGCTATCGTATAATTACCAGAACATCCTGGTAAATCTCCAACAATGCAATAAATTCAGACCTAAAAATCTGCTCTGTCAACGAAACCGCTATCAATATCACTAACGCTTCCACGCAAAACTACAATCCAACCCCAATCAGTTCATTAAGGACCTTGTCATATCAACACTACCCGGAAATCCAACCAGCTGACTCAAGCGGAACTGGTGTCGAGACTTAAAAATTGTATAAATTGTAAATGTTAATGTAAAGCCACTAGGTGTCTCTCTAATGTGAGATTTCTTACCATGTTTTCATTAGTTCTTAGTTTTTAATTTTTACTATAATTATTACTTATTGTACGCCTGTATAGATTGTAATATTCCATAATAAAGTCATATTTAAAAAAAAAAGTTGAATATTTTGAAGTTATTTAATGACTTTTTCAATTTTTTATCTATAAATATCGATAAAAAAGTTTCTGCTAAGATGCGAAACTTGAAATTTGAATTAAAGTCATAAAGGTATGAATTATCGTAAAAGTTATTTAAAAATAATTCTAAGTTTAGTAAGAAAAAGTTCGTCAAAATCACGAAAATTCGCAAATTATTTTTTACCCAACTTTAAAATTAACTTAACGAGTTAAAAATATTAGTTTACTTTGCTAATCTTAAGATATAATGTCGTCTATTCTTTATTAGTATAATATAAATTGTTCCCCAGCGGGCAGCGAGGAAGCATGACAACGTATAAATAGCAAGAACTCGATTTCACATTATGTATAATGTTTGTCTGTAATATAGAATTCATTTGAATTTTGAACACAGAATGAAAAGAAATATTTTACTAGTTTGCACACATAATGATAATTTGTATAAAGCAAGGATTTCAATTAAATCTTAAGTGTAGTTTAAAACATATTATAACTTATTATCTTTCATTTCTAATTTGACGTAAGCTGCTAAAAATGTTTTTCGAATCTTTCAAAAAATATTGATAAGGAAATTAATTAGTTTAAGGAAATACAAAAAGCTTTGTTATTCAAGGGCGAAAAGTTTATTTGCTTAAATAATCACCAGCGTCGAAATGCCGGCTAGCCAAAGTATCGGCCTACCGAGTTTTAGGATTTTTAAATTTTAATGTATGCATGAATGTATGATTAGTTACTGTACCTACAATTAAATGATTCAATTAAATTATATTTTCTTTTAATTTTTGTAGTAATTTATCATCATCATATTATATTTTAATCATTTTTTATGATACATAAAAAAATAAAATCACGACCAAATAAGTAAAATCGGCATTTTTTTGAATGGCGCTCCGAGATTTTCTCGATAACTCGCTGGTCCAACTATTGGCCTGGTAATTACAAAAATGTAGTAATTATTCTAACTTGTTCAAAAATTTTTAATATGAATCTAATGTTCAACATGTTTTTGAAAATTAAGATGGCACATTTTATAAAAACTGTCCAAACATTTTTAATCAGTTGTGCACGATTCACATTTATATCAAAATCAGTTTTATGTGCCAGTAGTATAATAGTATTTCAAAGATAAGTCAATGTCAACATATAAACTATGAATAATAATTTAAAATGTTTGTGTTCATACACTTTATCTAGAATTAAATAGGTACCTATTAGAGTTAGTATAATAATCAATTAATCAATATACTTTAATATGAAAATATAGGTAACAGGTAACATATCAAATTTTCGTTTAGCAGTTTAGCATTTTGTGTTGTTAGATTTAATATTAGAGTATCAGACTTATTATCAAACTTAAAATCAAGAAAATTATCTGTGTTCTCTTGTTGGTTTTTTTTTTGTAAAATTTTAATTTTTAAGCGATTTAAAAGAATTTTTAAATTTAAATAATTTATATACCTATACTCATAACTTGCTTGAAAATTAAAATATTGTAAAAAACCAACGGAATAACACAGACAATATTTTTATATTTAAATTCGATAATTATAGTCAACTTACTTTAGTACAAGGGTGGCCAACATGATGATAGGTTCGCGGGCCACACAGATAAATACAATGATACCGAGAGCCAAAATGTTTGTAGGCACATTTTATATAATTTGATAATTTTTTACAAGCTAATACCTAAAACATTAAAATTCATAATGATATTAAATAAATTTTGATTTCATAAATAAGACGCGAATCACATCTTACAATGACGAGAATCACGTGTGACTCGCGAGCTTCAAGTTGGCTACCTATACTATGTTCTAGTAGTCTAGTATAACAACACAAAACTGAAACTATTGAACCTAAGTATGGTATAAGACGTAGATAATACATGTGGGTACGAGTGGTACGACGTTCTCTTAAATCGTATATCATGTTGATTGAAAATATTATCGAAACCATTAACTTTAAGCCATTATATCCAAACACTTACACATTTACTTTTTAATACTATATTTATTAGTTTTGAAGTTAAATGCAGCATGTGCACTTGTTTTTTTTCCCCCACTTAGTTTGTATACCGCTGATGTTATTAAATTTATTTTTGGTCGACATTAGGACATTTGATATTCAATAATATATTATATTTTTGCGTCTCGAATGTTTAATACAATATAGCTTAAAATTTGTAGTCGAGTAGTCACTAGTCATGTTAATGAGTGGGTATGCGAATGACGTGCGATTGTTTTATAATCATATTATTGCTGTTACGCACTACACCACTACCTACGCAATAAGACTAAGAAACGGATACTCGACAGTCGACACATCGAATTTATTGTTTGTTTCTATTATAATACTCTCTAGATAAGCACCTACGTTGTCTGTCATTGTGTTCTATCACGGAAGAATCTCAAATTGACCATATTATAATAAATGCGTCGCCAATAAGCGACCTGTGGGCTGTAGGTCAAATCCGGCCCGTGGAAAGAAAATAATCGGACTGCCAAAAATATTTATTTTTTTTTGTGATGCAGGTTTCTCGCACATTGCACATAATATATATCTGATTTATTTTACGATGGCGTTCATCGCTTTTAGAATAATAATCTCGATAAAACAACAATTATTAATTAATATTTAAGTTTATTCTGGCCATCGGAATTTTTTTTTAAATTATCTGGACCGCCGTAGAATTTAATTGCCAACCCCTGTTATAGCGTATATGTTTTTAAGACAGAGACAATATGAGACTAACTCATGATGGGAGTATAATATAATAACGTCCTAGGATATCCTAACTGCGGCACTAAGCTATTAAACCCAATAAAGTAAACTAAATGATTTTAAAATTCCCAAACCACCTAAGACATTCCACAAAACAAAAATCTGTGTAATCTTATATCGCCAAAATATTTATGGAAATTACTTAAGGATGTAAAATAACTCGACAACTAGGGGAAATTTATATTTTCCTACTGTAACAATACTAATATTATATCCTATAGAGCTACATATTGTAGGTATCTAAGTGATATATTTTTATATAAGATGTCTATTTATATATGTCTTTATTCATACGCGCCACAGAATGAAACACAAAGATCTGACATTTTTACTTAATTTAAATAATAAATATATATAGGCACAACTGTAAGGTCTTCATGACTCACTCGTTTGATGTATTTATTGAATATATCATATAAAAAAGGCCTTCTGTTTAAATTGATTCCAAACAATAACAATAGGTTACAGACATTTTATACAACATTTAATAAGTGCATATCACATTTAATAGTTTTCTAATATTGTCTCAATTAATATTACTTATTACTTATTAGTCATTAAATTGTTTCAATATTTATTGCGTAAGTTAAATGAATTTTATTTTTATACACGTTGTTCGTTTGCAGCTATTGTGATAGAATATTATAAGTATATAAAATGTATAAAATTATTATACCTACCTAAATTTTCAATTTAATGATATTAAAAACAGTGGCCAATTAAAACTTGAAAAAATATTTTGTTCCATATAGTATTATACCACTAGTTACGACTGTACTCACATGCATTTAAAACCCATTATTCAGTTAAAAATTCATCATTTTAATTTCATATGTTTTTTTACTTATTAAAGTATTATTCGTATATGACTACAGACCAGAACTAAGGTTTTCGAAAACAAATTGTCTGTTTTTTAGAGAGTAAAAATAGAACTAAATGTTTTTCTAGCTTTTTATTTATGATGTGAATTCTTTATTAAAGCATTAAGATATAAGAGGTATATGTATACCAGTATATAACACGCAGTAGGTAAAGTTTACGAAGGAACTTTTATTATTAAAAAATATCCATGTATAGAATAACTACGCATGCGAGGTATACCTATTCAATTATAACCAAGTATACATAACAAATACATAGTAAACAATTTAATTTTGTAGGTGAAATGATAAAATATAAAAATAATCTATTGACTATTATTTAATAATAATAAATGACATAGTATAAAAATTAACATATTGTTTATAAATATGCTGGAAAATGTTACACGAATAAACGTCGCGTATTAATAAAAGTGCGTCTAATTATTATACGAATAGGTTTTGTTTTATTAAACACTTTTAAAACCTAAAGATATATCATATATATATACATATACATATATACATATATATTATTATACACGTCTAATCTATTATCATATGTATGTATGTATGTATGTATGTATGTATGTATGTATGCGTATTACGTTTTATGGTTAAATGAAAAAAAAAAGTTAATAAAAACTACATTATTATAATAATGATATGTACACGACAACAAATATTAAAAATAATTAAAAATTATAAATTTAGATATGTGTAAAATAACGGGACTAAACTCGCGAACTACTAAAATTCCAATTTGTCACGCATTTCTATATCTAATGTAATTTACAAGGAAATATGTAATTTAATATATGTACAGTTAAATAGTGAGAATACTGATGTTTAAACATTAACAAATAATTTTTGTTTCAATAACACTTATGCTGTACAGAGTAAAAATATAAAGTGAGTATTTTATGTGTACAATATAGTTGCTTTTCGGCAAAAATTACAAATTCAGAGATGGATTTTTACCATCGGGGACGACGTTTAAAAGTCTTCCTGCAGTAAAATAACCGTTGTCCGTCGTCTCGTTAGACCAAGTTTCAGTAGTCGAATGTGATTTGTTATCATTTTTTTGTCTATCAAATAATCCATTCTGGTGAACACAAAAAAAAAATCAATTAAAATATAAATAAAACATATTTTTTTTCGAAAACATTTTACAGGTAGATCATATTTTATAGGTATGAAATGTGTATATTAATTGTCTATTTTTTTAAGGTAAGTGTTTTAAATTGAGCTGACTTTAAAGGTTAACTGCTATTTTTTGCAGGTAATGTCAATAGGTTCTTACACATGGACATGTGGTAAAATGTCATACATGCAAATATTATTATTATGTTGCTTTTACCGAGTAGGTATCAGCAATTCTATTATATACATATTGAAATATGATTAATAAAATTAAAATGTAAAACTCAGTAAAAATATTAGTAAGTTAATATATATTAGCTAGCTTTATGTTTTATGCATACTCGAATATTTGGTTGAACTAATAGAGGAGTTTGAATAATCGAAACATAAATAACAGTATTAATAACATTTTTGATAACATTTTAATTTTGGTGAGCTATTGGAATTTCTGGGTGGGGGCAAGTTCCCTAAACCTCTTCCTTCAGGGCCCTATAGTAATTTCAGTACTTTTCATACTCACAATGTAAGTGGTGATCACTATTCCAATGATCGAACCGGCCAACACATCCCACCAATGATGTCTGTGATCAGTGATTCGTGTCAAGGAACAAAACATGGCCCAGAGTATACACAATGCCTGTAAGACTGGCATTAACAGCATCGAACGCGATTTACATTTGTTGTGTAGATACCACTGTTAAAGTATAAACATAATATTATAGGTATATTTTGTAGATATATAGTTAGAAACTTGGAACAATAAAACAATAAATTAAAATATTTTTAAATAAATACGAATAAGCTGAAAACAAGGCGTAGGCTCAAGGTAAACCGTAGGTCACATCCGTACATGACGTGTCGTCTCCATGTTTCAAAGGTGCAAGATACCAAATTTACATTCAGCAGAACCAATTTTATGTTAGAGTGATTTGAATATTTGACCTATTATCAAGCTTAAAGGCAAGTAAATTATTTGCGTTGTACACTCTTACGTACGTCGGATTTTTACGATAAACTTTAATTTTTGAGAGAGTTATGACTGTTATGAACATTTTTAATATTGAAATATTTTACTTATTCGTAACTTGCATAAAATTTGAAATACCATAGATAAATGACGTACAAAGAAATAATATTTTACCTTTAAGTTTGATGAATTTTAATTGAAAAGATCAATTGACTCTAATGTAGGCTAACAACACCTAATGATTCTGTTGAATGCAAATTTTCTGTGTTGTATCTTGTACGTTTATAATACGGAGAAAACAAATTGTTTAATTTATAAACCTATTACGCAATAAAGAATGATACATCTTTTCAAAAATATTATCATATAGTATGATAAAGTGCATAAATACGAGATATCTATTTAACAAACAAAATGCGTTAATCAACTTAAAAAATATGATTCATAACTAAATAAAAAAAAGGGAGAAAGTAACAGCTCTGTTGAACAGTAAGAAGTGTCAAGTAGACCTTGTCGTTAAGCAAGTCATTTTAGTCATTATAATGCATATATGCTAAATTTGAATTAAATGATAAATCATTGCATACGAAAGACGAATTAACGAGTCTTAGTTTATAATAATTATGTACTTATGAAACAAATTAATTAATTCTATGAAAAATCAATTTTTTGAGTAGTATTGAGGTAAATTTGTGTGTTAAGTTGTATAATACAAATATTTTAAATTCTTAAACCGTCTTTATTCATAATCGTTTTTTTTTCATATACAATTATTATTGAATTTAAATTTATCACATTCATTACAGGTGACCCACTCAATACTTAGGTTCTACTGTACCTATAGAAGATTAGTACCTACTTATCCTGCACGTTTATGTATATAAATTATAATTACAATTTGAAATTATTAAATTTTAATTAATTAACATTTTACGAGATTTTAAAAATGGAAAACTTTAAATAAATATAAAAATAATAATGAAAAAAAAGTAAGTTATATGACAGAAAAATATCAAGTTTTATACTTACAGCCAAAGATATTGATCCGTATACTGAAATGGAAGCATGGCCCGATGGAAATGACTTGCTAGCATCTCTTATGATATATGCGCTTTCATTTTCGTTCATACATGTATAACGATCTATATACCTAAATTAATATGTAAATTTCGTTTTAAATATAACACATCAATATTAAACGTGGCAAGTATTATTGTTTATAATTTATAGATTTGTTTAAATCGTTAATATGTTTGATATATATACTTCAGTTAATAGTGTATTATAATAATAGATAGATAATTACTTATTAGTGCAGTTCTTGGCTTCTCTAGGATGACATGTGTCTAAAAAATGTGGCCTAGGTTCACCAATTAGAAGTTTACCGACGTCCGTTATAAAAAATACGAATATCAGTCCTAAGATATACTGCCGATACCATCGCAATGATTCTTTAAACCATTCATATCGTTCGGAATTAAATTTGTTTTTTTCTTTAACGAAGTATTCTGTCATCATTGCCTGTGAGCATATTTTACCGTATTTATCAATCTCAATAGTATATAATATTATTACCTTTATAGCTATAAAGTATTTTTTAATATTTTGTAACTCTATATATCAATTTCATGTTATTTTGACTTACGGCCAAGTATGGAATTATGAGCGTAACCAGTATAAGCACATGAGACTCCACTGTATCGCCTTTGTATTTATAGCTTATTTTGGGATCACCGCAAAAAAAGCCAATGCTTTGCAAGTGTGGAATAGTTCCGAATTCTACCAAACCCATTGCAATCAAAACTAAAAATAAATAAAATACCAAATTAGATGAATTATGTCAATAACCTACAGTGCATCACTGTATTTAAATTATATCCATTATAAAAATTTTAGACTCGCTAATTCAACGTGGTACTAAGAAAGAGAAAATTTTTTCTTAGGAAATAGTAAATATTTATAATATTATAATACATTTAATGATTCAAAAATCTAAACTGATTTTTGGTTTAATAATTGATCTTTTATTTTAACGAATTATGACAGACTTAGTTCGGTGAGTTCTATAGTTCTATCTACTAATACAAGGTTTCTATTTGACATATTTATGTATTATGATGATAACTCATTAACGTACGCCGTATAAGTTATGAATACTATATATATATATTTAGATATTAGTAGTCGTATAAATAATTGTCATGGGAATTACTAATTGCTATAATAATACTTAGTAAAAATAAATATTTTAAATATTTTAAGATAGTTAAGACATTCATTACAATTAAGCCTTTATTATTTTCAAATTATATTTTATCCCTTATAGAATATAATTTACTTTTAGGTACTTAAAAACTGTATAAATAATACCAGTATAAAATTAACATGACTTAAATTCTATTTTATTTAATAGTTATGTAATATTGCTCTGTACTCTATAGAGGTGTTAAAGTGGAAAAATTTAGGTTTCAGCTCAAAATATATCATGCAAAGGAGGGTTCGATGTATCGTGTTGCGTATAATGCGTATATAACTTTTATTTAAACATCGAAGAAAGAATGTTGTATATTAAATGTATAACCTATATAATTTTAATATACTTGGTTTGTAAAGACTCGGTGATTTGGGGAGTCAACACATTTGTGAAAACTGCCATCGGGTAAAATGTAATGATGAATATTGTATACACACAATCTACTAATTATGTATAATTGTACATTTTATTAAGGATGTTTTGTATAACATAAGTTTTAAGGAAGACCTATTAAAAGCACTTGTATGTTATGACTTTATTCATATACCTTTATCAATAGCACTCACAAGTCACAGGTCACATGGCTTGAATTTCAGTAATTAATAATATTATAAATAAACGCGAGGTATTTACGCAGTGTTTACGATGTGATGTCTTATATTAGCATAATATAAGATAAAATATGTTATTATTCTATAACAGGTATGTATTGGAGATATTATGTAATGTACCTATTAATAGGTAACGTACAAAATAAATACTATTGTTTTTGTTTTTGCTTTAAGTGTTGCAACTAATTTTAACACAACTCTCGATGATCATTATTGTACGGCAAAGAACGTAGAATAAATTGAATATAATATTTAAAATGTAGTTCAGTTAAGTACTATGTTATCATGTTTGCCTTTGCAAATGTGTATATATTAATAAATAAGAGCAATGTAGAAATAATTGATTCATTTTGTATGATTTTTTAATTGTTTTTATAAAATTATAATACCTCGATGATACAAACAATGCAAAAATTACCTAGATACTTGAAACAGTTAAAACATATCTAATTATAAATTAAATTTATAAATATAGATTTAAAAATCAAAGTAGGTATTGAAATAATTGTACTACAACTTACGAGTAGATACTACTATCTACATACCTTTATTAACGCGGTTATAAGTAAATGTTTTATTGGTAAGTCACAACTTTTATTTATTTTTTGTAGTATTTAATAAATCCAGTACTGTAAATAGGATTTTTTTTGAAGGGCTTCAATATTTGTTATTTAATGACAAAAAAAAAAAATAAATATTAAGCAAAGTTTAATTCAATTTGAAAAATATAATCATCTGAGATTTATTTATTTATTTTTTTGATAGAAGAAGCTTAAGCCCGTAAATCTTTCTCATTGACTACGGTACTGAATGAAATGTTTACTTTCTTAACAGAATATTTGATTTCAACAGTTTTAATTGGTAGTATTTTTGGATGTTGAACACATGCGTAGAATAACACGTTATAAGTTTATAATTTATGTATAATAAATAAATCTAAAATGTTGTTTATTTATTTTATTGCGACAAATTAATGAATTATATATATATATATATATCTTTACTTAGTCAAAAAATAATTTGAAATTCATACTATCGTGCATGGTGATGAACGATGATGCACGCGAGTAAAATAAGTTTTTATTGAATATGCAATTTTGTTTTGATTAAATAATATTGTGTAATACAAATAATTTTTTTATGAATTAAAATGATAAAACAACATTAAAAATATATTTAATATCTTTAAATTTTTACGTAAATTACTCTGGTTTCCGATACGAACTTGAAAGTTTTATATTTTCTCACAATTTTTTTATTGTTAAAAAATTACCTAACTAAATATCTTTAGTTATGATCATAATTTTTAAGCCATAAATAGAGCATAAATAAAATAAAACCATGTCGTCATGAGAATCATAATTATTATCATTTATCATCAATCAAGACTGTAAATAATCAAATTATTAGTAAAAACCAAATAAGCAAAATGTAAATTAACTCAGAATTAAAACCATTAAAACCATAAACTAATAATAGATATTTATATACCCTTTGTTGATGCTATTAGAGTATTGGAAAAAATAAATAAAGTTATTTGCAATTAATACATCTATTTTAAACAAATTTACTAAAAACAAATACATAAATTTAATTTCTGAGACCGTCACATTAGTCGTACTATATATTCTCATTTTCAAACTATAAAAATTATATATAAATTATTATTGTTTCAGGTCTATTAGTGACTATTACCTAACCTTTGCTACAGCTTCTTAGCTTGATATATTTTCTTCTTTTTTTAAATCTCTATGAACGGAATTTTGCGACCAGATTGGAAATCAATATTGTATTCATATATATATATATATATATAACATACAATAAAATATAAATGATATCTTTCAATCAACTATTCCTACTCATTGTTTTTCAATAATTTATTTTGGCTCAACAATTTACCTCCAATACTAAGGAAGTAAGGTAACTGATTATACGGACGATTGCTCTAATCGTATATATTCATTTCCTAACATCAGATATTGCGTCAGAAAATATACAAACTCACATACACAAAATGTATGTATAGTAGTACGCAAAGTGGAAAGTTAGAAGAAATGAGAGTAAATCTATCCACATTATCTTCAACTTAGTACCTGTAGTAATAATAAATCCCTCTCAGGTAAAAATAAACGATTCTGAAATTGTTATAATATTATCTATATTATTTAATATAAATCCCAAAACAAAATGCCTTGGCTTAATAATTGAGGATCGACAAGCAATTCACATGAACTCCGCAAATCTATTTTAAAATAACTGTATTTAATCAGTGCCTAGAACTACATTTATTATTCAATAAAAAATAAATATTCATACCAAGTTTCTGTTAAATAGTATATTTAATATTATAAAAACTTATTTTGACTTTCAAATTAATTATCAAAAATATCGAAGACAAAAAAAAAATGTTAATCATTCAATTCCGTGAATAATTCTTGGAATAAATGATACACTTGATTCTCTTTCTTTTTATTTTAAATAAAAATCTATGAGGATAACTTATAGAGTATCCAATTTAAACGAGTTACCTAATTTTCAATTTAAAATATATATGATTATTATAAATTATAATCTATGCTAATTATGTATTTAAACTAATTTCAAAAGTTTTGTCAACGGACAAATTTTGCTTATACGCGCATCATCCATGTTTTAATAAATAAATTAATCACATATTATATTGTTATTATATGAAACATTAAAATTAAATTTAAATTTGCATTTAATGAAACATTTATATTAGTAAGTATGGATTATTAATTAACATACTTATATCAGATTTATAATTAGAAATAAAACAATTTGAAATTAATAAAAAATATTTCTATGAATAATTACACTTATAATATTATTTAGATAGTAACTATTAGATGCATTATGAAATTTTTTTATAATATAAATTATGAATATAACTATTATGCCAAATTTTAAAAAAGTGATGAATACATTTTATACTTTTATAGATTTATAGGCTTTACAATATTGTTATTATTGTTCTATCGATTATTTTTTAATAGAAAAAAACATGAACTCATTTTTAAAGTTTCTCAATATAAAAATATCATAGGTTGGGAATACAATACAATATCAATACATTGACCTTTTACATCAAAATTAAAATATTATATATAGACTCAATATGATTAAATGATCTGTGTTTACAAACCAAAATACACTATTTTTATTTTTTTTAACGATGTGTAAGTATTTAAACTTTAAACTTATATGCAATTTTAATCAATATTACATTAGCAGTTTTACTAGTGTAACGATTCACTTACACGATAACCTACTATACGATAGCATTGAACACAGTAATACAACACATCACTCACTAAATCATCAACACAATAACATGTTTGGTCAAATATGATAAATGATAATCAATGAAACGGATCGGCACGTATCGCCAATATGGCAATGCGTTTTAATTTATTATAAATTAAGCCTATTTTGATTCCTTAAGCTGGCACCTGTATATATATTGAAATACATATAAGTTATACTAATAATTATGTAATATGTGGAAAAAAAATTTAATTTATTTTAATATATTTTTTATTTAAAGCCTTTAAAAATTTGGTTTGTCGGGAAAATTCCTACTTTCAGAAAACGCTTCCCCTCTCTTTTAATGGAGGACTGTATTAATAATTTATAGAGATATTAAAATACGGTATTTTATTTTATTATTTTGCATAATAACGTATTATACCGGTAGTATCGGTTAAGTACCTAAACCAAGTTTTTGCTTTTATTTTTTCAGACGGTCAAGGACTATAGATCTAAGTATTTTGAAACAACAAAAAGAACTTTGGCCACTCCTTTTAATATTTAAATACAAAAACCAAAAGTATTTTTATTAAATTTTTTTATATTTAAAAAATAAACTCTTCTCCTGTAATAATATCAACTATTAGTATACTTTTTTCATATTATTAAATTTGTTTTTCAGAACAATTAGTTATTTTTATGTTTTTTCAAATTATCCAAAAAAGTTAGCTTAATGCAAAATTTAATAGTTGCCAATATATTTTTTAGTAAAAATAAATTTGATCAATTTTAGTAATTTACAATATTTTTGTACCTTTAATATTCAAAAAAGATAATTGCAAAAACTACAAAAACTGGTATTTTTTACAAAACATTACTTTCATACGGTTTTTTAGTTTTTATAAAAAAAATATTTACTGTGCGACAATTTTATAAGAATATTTTATTTAGTAAATAACAAGTTCTGCAAAAAAGTTACCGATGATTTTTTCAAAAAATTAAAATTTCCATCATAATATCTAAAAACTACAAAATTTAACATTTTCTCAAAACTTTGAGCTTTGAGCGCGCTCAGTTAATTATATTATGTAAAGCTCAAATTTTGTAGATTTTATTATTAGACCCATAGAAAAAAATTCCTGAGTGATACTCCCCGAATTTTAAGACTTCAAAAATAATGGGCACCCAAACCAGTATTATATACAAATTACCAGTATAAAACCGTATAGAATCTTGTAGTACCTTAAATTATAGGAAATTTAACTCAAGTTATAAAACCATTATTAACTATAAAATATTTTTATAATTTTTTTTTTTATTTTAAACAAGAAATATACAATCTGTATTCTTGGGCACAATAAGAATATTTGATATAATATATAATTTGTACATGAAAACGTGAGGAAAGAAGCCATCCAGTGAAAGCACTACTTATTTGTTTATTAATAATTTTTTTTTTTTTAATTTTTAATTTTTAAATTTCAAAATAAATTAGGTTATCAGTTATTTTATTATCTGCCAATTAACATGTAAATATATTTACCAACTTTTTGGTACCACATTTTTACTTATTTTAAGTAGGTGTTAAGTACTTATATTTAATATCAGAAATTTAGTAAAAATATTATTTTATCTTTAAAAAGTTTAAATAAACAAAGGTTAGGTTAAACCAAATAAATAGAAAACCATAAATTATAAATTATAATAGTAAATAATAAAAAAAACAACTAAAAATAACACCTTAATTTCTTTATATATTGTCTGTATAAAACAATTTTATACCAATAGTGTTTAATACCTTGTATAATACAGTTTTACACCACTGTATATAATACAAACTCACATCTCTAATAATTTGTATATTCAATCCCCCCCTCCTAGTTTATATATTATAATATTAATATATTTTTATACAGGAAAAACTGATTTAAATTAAAATAAATAATAAATATAAAAATGTCTATATACTTTTTAAGTTAATAAAATAATTGAAACCAAATGCTGAACTAGTGATAGTTTTTAAATGTACACTCATGTAGAAGACTACCTTATGAATTTTTTCGCATGTAAATTTATGATATTTTCATAAATGTATAAAATATGTATACATTTTTAAGTAAATCTTAATTAATTATGCTTAATGCATTTTCTAGGTAAAATAAGAATGAAAATTTAAAGCATGTAAAAACGTCTAATTATTTTTGAAACTTTTATAAAATTAAAAAATGATAATAATTATTATTATAATTTTATTAAATTTATTGAATTATTTTAATTTAGTTATTATCCTTTCATACAATCGTTGACCTTTACACATTTTCACGAGTTTGTACATTATTTAATATTTATGACTTATTTAATGTAATAATTATATACTAACCTAAATTTCAACAAAAACACAATATGTTTCGCTTCTATAGAACTATAGAAATACCTATGTTTTATATAAATTACATATTAGTTAATTAATAGCTAATAAGTAATAATATTTATATAGGTACAAAAAATTATAGTGGGGGTTTTAGTATTTTATCATTTAAGTTTACTTAAACTTTAAATTTTAACGACTAATACAATTTTAATTCTCTATACTAAATACTCATTTATACAATACTTTGTCATTAAAATTAGGTACCTACTTATAAAATAAATAAATATATAATATTGTTAATCACGTATTCACGTATTTACATACCAAATAAATTGCTTATTTCCTGATATTAGACAGGTGCCTACATTAAATGATTGATTACAATATATGGATTATTATCAAGTCGCATAAAAATTGATTAATTTAATGGTTCACTTAAATTTAATGGACCAATCATTGGTCACTAAATCATGTTTAAGGGGACCATTAGCTCACTACCTATTGATTTATTTAGTGTTTAAGCGATTATTTATACGATTCAGAATAAAATAGTTAATTTATATGAAAATTAATGATAACAGAATAATATAGTATATTAAGCTTTTTACTAGTAAACATTTATTTGTGGGAAATTTTCAGCTCCCTGATATTTGTTATAACTTTATTACAGACCTGTAGGAGAAGATTAGGAGCAATATATTAAATAGGATCATATGTATTAACCATAAGACATAAACATATAGATATCACTCTTTATAAGTAGTGCATTGTTTGAAGAACTTGTTAAGATTTGGGTAGTCCCCCAAGTTATTTTCATTTTTTATCACTGACCATAAATTGTGTATAATTGTATCTTGTTTATGAAATAATCAATCGCATTAATTTTAATCATATAATTTATAATTAAATGGTTGGTGGGACAATTAAGTATTAACACTATTAACCTAAATATTTAAAATAATTATTATCTATGTAGGATGCATATACTATTGGATTATATTTCATTAGAATCATAACTATAACGAATATCATCGTTTATATTTTGAATACACCCTTTTTATTTGAAAATTACATTAAATCCATTACTTCCAGAAATCAATTTTATGTGTCAGCAACCCACCAATATTATATTTTAATAATTTAACTGTATTACTAAGAAGTAAGAGATAATAAATATGTGTATCAGACGTATTGCTACGACACTGTAGGTAGACAATCGATTAGTTGGTAGCACTACATTTATTTAGGTTCCGGTATACCAAGATAGAAAGTGATACGAAACTACTTATGACTTATGAGTGTTTAGTGGTCAGTGGATGCTATGAAATATTTATTATTTACTATTTTCACTTCATTGTTTTGTTATATTTTAATATAAAAAAATCAGTTTATTATTACATATTAATATACTTTTATAGTAGAAAGTAACTACATTTATGAGGGCAATAATATATATAAGTTATTTTAGAATTCTACCATTATTATACCGAATTACATTGTCATGATTACTTACATACATACGTTTTGATTTTTACGGAAATCAAATATTGAAAGAGTTCTTTACACAGCCACATTAATTGACTTTTACGTTCCATGAAGTAGGTACAAAGTTGGTTAATATAATAAAAGAAAATAAAAAAAACGAAAATAATAAATGTATGTCACTATAATGTGTAGTTTAATTAAAAATACACTCGTTACTTTATTTTTTCTTGTTTCAGTAATTAATCGAAAAAAACATCGTAAACGACAAAAGGATAGATAAAACGAAGAACTTAAGGATTAATAACCTGATCGTGATAGTCTAGGTTAGTTATAGAATTATTATAAGTTATTTGATACAACTTATACTATTACAACGTCGGCACAGTTTCTAACCAGTCACACGTCCGAGACCAACTGTTTATTCATGTCGAATACTGCCGCCCGTCGTTGATCTCTCCGACTACACGGAGTGTAACGTATAACGCGACTATGAAAAAATAATTTACACTAGGTATGTACACTACATTACGTTAAAATCGTTAAATTGTCGAAAGGAACGTCATAATATTATACAAGCAGAGGTAGACGCTGCACAAACGTATATTATTATACGTTTATCTCTGGTCAAGAGAGATAGAGACATAAATTAACGTATTCGTGTCGAAAATTGAAAACAATTATATAGATATGCATTATCTAGATATTGCACGAACAGCTTAGTCAAGGTCATTAGACAGTTCACGCCTGGATGTATATTGAATTTTAAAATTAAGGTACAGAGGTCTATAGGTACGCTACCGTTGCACGCCTGCACTTATCGCAAATCACGATGTGATGTGATTTTATTAGGTATTTTATTAAATCCCAGTATGGTGTTTCTTGTACCGAATAATAACGTTCAACCTATTTCACTGAAATTGTTCATTAACACAATAATATCACGAAAGAGCCATTATATCGCTACAAATTATTTTGTTTGCATATATTATTGACTTTCAAATTTTGCGTAACACCCGACTGTAATATAAATATTTAATATAATATGTATACTAATGATAAATTTCATTTTGCGCGATTCGTTTATGGATCAAATTACTTGATCAATAACTTGATCAATGTTAACTTGTCTATCTCTTTCAATATAAAGCTGTTAAAACAATAAATTAATTATCATACAATGTATTATGCTGTTTTATTTTTCTATGATAAAATAGAAATTTAATTATAACTTTTAAAGAGGGAGCAAAACGATACTATTGCCCCTCAATAAAATATCTGGAGGGATAGTTGTCCTCTCTTCCCCTAGATTACGCCTATGATTATATCCATAAGGATAGGTAGTGGAAAAAATTAAATTTAATGTATTCCTGTCGTTGCATACCTATCATTCTGTGATTTGCCAACTATTATACCCTAGGGACCCTAGGGCTTTAGTTTAATGCTCGAAAAATGTACTAAATAAATGTAGATAAATATGCACTTGAGGTAACAAAAATATGCGTTTAATAAACAAAGAAATATGTAGTTATTACATATGTTTTAAATATTGAATTTGAATGGTTTTATATTAAAATTTACAGAAAGCTCAAAGTTTAAAATGTAAGTATGCATTTGAAAACTTTATTTTTTTATTATTATTTTAACAACAAAATTAACAATATACAAATAAGCATAACAATAGTGATAAGTTAATCTATACATAAAATGAAATATGATACGGTGTAGGAGGACTCCCAGTGGAGTTATTTACTCAGATTATTAGAAAGGAATAATTTTAATAGAAGAGGTTTCTACACCACTTTCGTTTGAATTTGCACGTGGGGTTGTCTGGGATGTGGTGGGAAGTTAGTGACTTATGTTGAGGTTAATATGGAAGCTAAATTGTTTGTAGAGTTTACGGTAAGTGATTTTTGTGACTTAGTTTACATATTTAATTTTCAGGTCAGCGTGTAAGGTTTTGTTACTAACATACCAGGGAGAATTTGTTGCAGTGCGTAGGTAGATGGATTGGGATGATTGAATTTTTCGTATGTTACTTGGAGCAGCGTTACCCCAAATTTGTATACCATAATATCATAAAAGAGATTAAAAACTCAAGTATAAGATATTAATAAGCTTCTTTAATTTTCAAATCTATTATAAATTTATCATATAGATAAGTAGGTATGTATAGTAAGTAATAGATACCTATTACCTACCTATTATTAAATTAATATTATTTTAGATGTATATTATATATTGACTATAGTATTGGTCAAATGGGCGATTGTAAACTCTCCCGATAGTACACTCTCCCGGGTCTAGTAAAAATCATAAAATAAATTTAATATACATTTAAGTTGCGTTTAAAAATAGTCAATCATATATAATAATAATAATAATAATAATAATAACAATATAAATAATATAAATTAATGTCTTTAGCTGCTATGAACATGATATTATAGTCAAAATACAATAGAAAATAAAATTTCAAAATATCCAATATACATTTAAGTTTCTTTTAAAAATAGTTAATAATAATAATATAAGTTACAATTACAAAATATACGTAAAAATGTTAAAATAATTGATTTTGATAATAAGAACATACTGATTTAAAAAAGTTAGGGAATCTATTTTTTTTCTTTATAATCTAATATTTTTTGGGATATATTTTTTTCTTTATTTTTTGTATAAATATTTTTATTCGATTTATTTAATTTATTGCAACTTTGAATTTTAACATATATTTCAATTTGAAAACCCGTTAGAGCATTAATAAATATAAATAAAGATGGATGAGTACTTGAGAAATATGAATTTAAATGCGAATGGAACGACTCACTATAAAGTTGACCCGGGTGAGTTTACACATTTACTTCAGATAAACATAATATTAACCCGGGAGAGTTTATTATTTTTTAAAATCGGGAAAGTTTACCACCGCCCGGTCAAATAGTCATGAATTTTTCATAATACAAGTAATACGATGCCAAGATTAATTTTTTTAATAATCAATAAAGTTTTTAAAATATATACTTCTATAATCGTTATACTATTTTTATTTTATCATAAAATATGTATTGAAGAAATTCAAAATCGATAAATATAAGTCCTTTTAATTAAAAAGTAACTATAAGTGTCCCAAAATATGTTCTAAAAACTTCTGATGTTCCATTCGTTAAGTTGTGAAATACATAAAAAATTAACTGTAAGTTTAAGCCATATATATTAATAGATAAAACTTTACTTTTTTACGTCAACGTCATAATAATATATTACAATACATACACTGCGATTGCATAGTACATATTCACACGACCGTCAAATAGCAATACTATGTAAAGTAAACATCAACTTGTAAAAAAAATTTATTCCTGCTGGTAATTTTTAAAAGCAGTACGAAAAAATATTTAAATTTAAATATAACAAGCATAAAATGTATATATCTGTTTTTTATTATTCAAGGTTGTAATCAAAATTATTTTTAAAAGGGCTGCTTCAGTTTGTCTTTCTAATATAAACAAAACAAATATTATACTTCTATTCATACACTATAAAATATATATACAGGAGTTCGAAAATAGCGAAAGAAATCAATAATGTAATATCTCTGCTCTTCAGTTTAAAAGTATATAACTTATACATAATATGCATGTTTATTCTTTTATTAATTTATAAAATAATTTTCTTTCGACCTGTAAACAATTAATTTTCATAGGCAGCGCGGTCTTTTTTTGCAGGGGATGCCAGTAGGTAATAGGTATATTTCAAAAATAGATAATACTTGTTTCCTAGTTAAATCAGTTTTCAAGACCATTATACAACTCATCTAGGACATGTTGCGTTTTCATATCATCAGTTTTTGTTGAAACCTTCCTATTTTTCCGTAAATCACAGGGAATAACATAGCATACCCGACATCCTTGTTGCGCACGCCTATGTTGATTTTCATTATATTTAAATAAATAATTTTAAGAACTTATTAAGTATCTAGGATTAGGTAATAACATTATTTCATAACAAGTTGTGTCAGTAGCGAACCCAGGGGGGTGGACCCCGAGTCCGGACCACCATTTCGCTTATGTCATAGTATTTATTTTTATTTTTTAAAGTTACCCTAAAATTTTCATCAAATTTTATTGATTAGATTTGGTATTTTGTTGATAACACGTCAAATTTTATATATAGATAAAATCAATATTAAGAATAATGAATATAATGACTATACTATAATTTAACTGGTATAAAATAATAATTGTTATACATTGTAAATATAAATTTAAAAATATGTATATTGAATAATTTCATTTTGTTTATTAAGCAATAAAATGTATGAATTATTTAAGGAAAAGAACAGCAAAAGTAGATAAATAAATTTTTTTGGACCCCCCCCTGAAAAAATCTTGGTTGCGCCACTGATTTGTTAAGTCGTAAATTTTTATTTTTATTTATGTTGTTTTTTTTATATAGTTCCTAGATATAAACTATTTAATAAAAAATTTGAATACATTTTTTTATTATTTGACTCAATTTCTTACAATTTGATGTGACTTATATATGATATATTTATGGTAATGCTAGGATTTTGAGGTGATATAATTTATAATATTACCTATAACGAAATATTTTTATTATTAAGTTCTTTTACTAGTATGTTACAAAATAAAATATTTTGAAACATTTAATACAGAAGCCCACGTTACACTTTTTACACATCGTATAAATACTTGTCAAACACCCTTCAACTGCATATATTTTTCTTTTTTTCTGAGGTTGGAATGATAAGCAGGCGCGGATCTAGAACATATTTATGGGGGGAGGGGGGCATTTTAAATGAAATTCTAGCCTAAGTCCGATAAAAACATTGTACATACTATGTAAGCTAATAAGTAAATATTATTATTTAAATCCCAGTTTATCAGTACAATAAAATAAATAAAATAATTAGATAAGTAATATAAATGGTTTAATTAATAATGATACGTAATATATAATTAATAATAATTAATAATAAAATATAACAAATATTATAAAATGATCACAGAACAAAATCGTTTCGTCTTTTAGATTTGGCAAATTCGTCAATTACTTCTTCACAGTCAATACTAATATTTTTATAGCAATTAAGCAATGCAAGTCCATTTAAGCGCTAAGGTTAGACATTTTATTGCATCAAGCAAGTTTAAATATTCGATTAGATTCGATTTGCTTTTTAACGGTGACCGATAAAAAAGGACACGGCCGAAACGCTATCGGTAAAACAATGCATTTTATCGGCTGTCGAAAATAGATATAATAGAAAATTCACCAGAGTCTACGGGGGGGGGGGGGGGGGGCGGCCCCTTGCCTCCCCCCTTGAATCTGCGCCTGATAAGATAATTTTTCCCATAGTATCTAGAGTCATCACTTATTCTATTGCAAGAGACACTTAAAATTGGTGTGGATGGTCTTCCTTCAACTTTAGATTTCGTCCTATATTTCAATAGTAAATTGGGGACTATTTTAGTCTAATTTGAAGTTGTCGTATATTGGGCCTTACTTTTCTTTGTAAAATCCAAGCATTATTCATGCGTACATATAAGTACAATAAGTGAATATTGGCCACCACCACTTTTTTTCACGTATATTGATTCTGTAGATAGCAATGTTTTGGTTCATTGAATTCGTTCCTTCTATGTATTTGTTGTACTCTCTAATCAATCCAATCATATGTGGTCTAGGAACTGATATTATCTTTTTTTCTTTTTGAGAATATCTTTGTACGTAGCTTATAAGTTTCACACCAATTCTAGAAGCTGCAGTTACAACCGAATTGTCCATCCATTGTGCATAAATTATACCGTTATTTTTTCAATAATATTTGCACATTTACCTCTTTGTTATTTTAAGAATAACTTTTTTCCTGTTTGAGGGAAATCTTTACTAAGCCGATTTTCCCTAATAATCTCAGTTCCAAAATAATAACGATCTCTCAAGAAACTTAATAAATTAGAACTGGTAAATAAGTTATCAATGTTATCACAAAATACACAAAAAGGTAATTTCCTTTTTTCTGGAGATAGGTTTTCTAAAAAATATAGAAGAGGCGCAATACATTTTTCAAAAATATGCTCATATTTTTGTTACTGATTTGGCAATTTTAACGGTCGTGGCGCGAGCTAAGTAAAAAATAAACTAACTGCATGACGGTGTGTGTATAGCATATTGAAGCAGGAGTTGCCTATTTAAACTGTGTGAAATACAGGTAAATTTTTTATACAACATAACTAATTTTCTAATGTATCAGTTAACTCCTAGTAAATTCCAAAATATCAGAAATATTGTTTAGAACGCTTTTTTGTAAAATTCATTAAAATCGTACGTTAGAAATTAAAAAGTGCGAAATTTTTAATGGAAATTTATATAAAATTCAGAATTGCGATAGCTGTCGTCGTCGTCGCATTGACTGGTTTCTCCACTCGATTTCGAGTACATAACTTGAGGCCTAGGTGGGAGAAAATATGATGACAACTGCCAGATTCAGTGCCGAGTGTCGGCGGGTCATAAATCATAACACTCATAACTATGCATTATTTTTGTTGTCTGCCGTCGTTTATACTCATCGTCTATACTGCAGTAGTCGGCAATAGGCGACCCGCGGGCCAAATCCGGCCCGTGAAGGAAAAATAATTGGACCACAAAAAATATTTATTTTTTTTTTAATAATACTGGTTTTCTACACATAATATATATTTTATCTATTTTATGATGTATTTAGAGATTACGATGGTGTTTATCGTTTATTGCTATTTATAATAATAGTTGCAATAACAACAATTATTAACTAATATTTGAATTTTTAGTTTTTACTGGCCCTCAAAATTTTTTTTTTTGATTTTCTGAATCTCCATAGAATTTAATTGTCGACCCCTGGTCTATAGTGTCTATAGTTGTCTATGTTATTGTAGCGTGTTCTATTATTAAAGCATGTTAGTCGTGTAACTATTCACACATCGCGTACAACTATGATATTGGTATTTATTAGAATTAATTTAATTATAAATATGTCAACTAAGTTGCAAAAAAAAGAGCTCAATATAAATAAATGTACTTATTAAAAAAAAAACAACTTGACATTATTAATAAAACTATTGTTAAAAAAAAATATAGATAAAAATATAGATACATTATTATTATTATTATTTGTATTAATGATAAAAATGAGTGATATCACAACAAAAACCCTTTGTAAACTACGTGTAAAAATAGCTAAGTAAAAAAATATTAGATCTTTAAGTACTATAAAGATGTGACATTATGAATAAATGCTAAGTATATTGAATTTAAATAAACTTATTTTGTTTTAATAATTTATTTACTTGGCGAGGAATTAATTCTTAAAAGAAACAAAGTGTGATGAACAATATAATTAAATGGCGAAAGACTATTAAAATATAACTTATTATTTAAAAAATATTATTATTACTATTTATGTATTATTCTAAATAATTTCTCGCCAAGTAAATAAAATATTGAAACAAAATAAGTTTACTCTAATTCAATATACTTAGCATTTATTCATGATGTCACATCTTTATGGTACTTAAAAATCTAATATTTTTTTACTTAGTCATTTTTCACGTAGTTTACGAAGGGTTTTTGTTGTGATTATATTATATAAAAAAAGGTGTAAACATTGATATAGTCGATATTATAACACTAATACGTGGGAAACCATAGCTATTTTTAGAAATTATTTGTTGTATTACTTTATGCGTATCCTAAGACATAACGGGTTAATGATATTTATTTATTTTTTTTTTTTTTGGTTAAAGTAATTAATGTAAAAATACAATAATATAATTCTTATTTTCTTTTCTTTATTCTTTGTACCTACTTATTAATTCTAACTTGTTTTGTTCATTTTTATATTATTTATAAATAATTATAAGTTTCATATAGCAATATAAGGGTTGTGCAATATATAATGTAACATATTATAACCTTATTATATTTATAACATTTTTGTGGACAATGAAAAAATTAGCGTAACAAAGATTTTAGACTAGGCAAACCTTAAAACAATAAAAATAAATATTTATTTATGCCTTATACGTTAAGTACAAAATTTGATAATACAAATTGCTTCTTCAATATTCAATTAAAATTAATTAAATAAATAAATATAGGAAATGATGACTGTTCTTACTTCATAGCAATTCGCAATTAAAAATAGATACTGTCAATAAATTATAATATTCATGATAAATCAAATAAGTCATACAATTAGATAAGTATATAATGTTAACATAAGAAATATTATTTTAAAGTGTTTAAAGCTAGACGATTACATTATAATTTAAAATTACTCAAAGATAATATATACTCCATTAAATAGATATAAACGAATATTTACTATAGTATAACTATTATATATTATTATAAAGCTATGAGACTTCCTACTAAGTTATTATTCATTATTAGTTTTTTTTTATTTACCCATAATTACTTCTTATTTATGTTACTTATGGTAAATTTAATTAACTCAAAAATTAATTATAAAGTTCATCTTTTTTTCATTTTTTTTTTTTTTTTTACAGATTTGTTCCAAATGCCTTTCTAAATGTTACCATATCACCCGATTTAAAAATGTATTTTGTCTAAAAGGGAAGGGGAGAGGTACATTGTATGTATGTAAACGTTTCAATTTTCTGACGACAATATTTAACTTTTTTTCAAAAGGTTATATCAAATACTTAATAAAATTTGAATAAAAAATTCTACATATCAACATATCGCCCGAAGCAAAATAAACAAACAGTCACGGGCGAAGCCGTACCTAACAGCCAGCTAGTCAGCTAGTGTACAATAAAATAAAAAAATGATCAAAATAAAATATCCACTAACCAAAATTTTGATAAGACAATATTAACCAAAATCTATTCATGAATTATTTTTTTTTTCCAAATGATCTGTATGTTACATAAATATATAAATTGAATGTTATATTAATTAAATGTGGTATTTGATATCCTAACTTTTCAAAACTTTTGAATTTTCATTTATTATATAAAACTATTAATTCAATATTCTATGAAAACAAATAATTTTAAGATTATTTTTTTTTATTAGGTGTTATCATAAAAATTGAGTATTATAAATAATAATAATGATTATATAAAAACCATTTTATTAGAACATAAAAAAAAGAATAAAACAATGAATGGAATATGTTGGAAAAAATATCACTCTGTATAAAAAATATTACGTACCTATATAAATAATAAACAATTGTCTACAATTTTTTTTTATTCATTAATATGTGCATTGGACGACCTACAGGCAGGGATTTATGAACTCATGTTCATGGACCAACATTGACTTTTGTTCGAGTCAATGTCAATGTCATGACGCCTTGTGCCCTCCAAGTTCATTACCCGCGAGTAATATTACATGTTATTTATACAATATTCGCGTATTATTTTAACTCAACTATATATATAGTGGTAAACTGTTGCTGTAGCCGCTATATATATTAAAGTAATAAATTCTTTCAATGACAAGAGGGTATTTAAGTTTTATTATTTTATTATTATTCCCAAATCGAATAACCACAAACGCGCGACTCCCATCACCATTAAAGCGAATGTTAAAAAAATGATAAAAGTTTGATTACTATAATAAAACAATTTTAATCATGCTTAAATACTTATGCAAAAAATATTGTGTACACACACATTATGTTTAATGAATAATTTAATTTAAATATAATTCTAAAACGATGTATTATACTACAAATTTTAATACAGAAACAAATTCTCAAAGATTAAAGCAATCAAATAATAAACTAAATTTTAAATTGAAAGTAATTATAATTTATATTTTATTACTGTAAACGATAAGCATTTTGTAGTAAATAATTCACACCTAAAAATCATAATAATAATAGGTATTATTAAAAAAATTAAAAAACGAAGCTTATAAATAATATTTAATTTAATAATCATACAAATAAATTATAAAAAATAAATAAATAAAAACAGTCAATACTAGTAAGTAGATACTTACATAAAAAAAATATGTTAATTTTTTTTTTTAATACATTTTTCAAACAACATATGATGATTAATAATTATTGAAAAAGAAATTGTATATTAATAATAATAATAATAATAATATATCTTTTTTATAGGATGTCATACTATATACATAATTAGATAGTTCAATCAAATAAATTTAAAATATATTTTTTTGAGTTTTTCGATACATTATCAATATGGTAATTAATAAATCATATTTTACGCATTCGTTACTATAACTTGGGTATAGTACAAAAATATAAACCACATGCAGATTTCATTTGTATTAAAATCGTTATAACTATAGTTTCACATATACTTTTCTACTACAATTTATAAATACGAAAATCGTTATTAGTATTATTCATCGTAAATTTCCTATCCAGGTGTAAAAAATGGCATTAAAATCAAATTTTTTTTATTTAATACATAATATTATTTACCAGTTACCAAGAATTTTTAGAATTTATGGTAGTTAAGTGTATTAAATTTATTCTTTGATGTCATATGAATATTGATACAATTATAATTCTATCATAAACAATATATATACAACTAGTAACTTAGCACACCATAAGGTTACATAAGGTTTATGTACTAATACATAAACAACCCAGTTCATTTTCAACAAATTGTATTTAAATATTACGATGTATCAATCTATCTAATAATTCCGTAAAGAGTAAAATAATTGTTTATAATGGATCACTAATGAAGCAAAAGACTGTAGGTTTCATTAGCTGTTGTGGTAGTGTGGGTTTTTGATTTTATTTTTATGTATATATGAAATATTATACTAACTTTTATTTCGATATGTTATGTGATATACTATATAACTATATCAACTTATAGTTAATTATATTCATAAATATGAAAAACATGTTTTAATAGGAATGATGTTTAGTTGTTCTAAAAACTCTGAACTGTTTTTAATTAATTGTTTTGAATATACTAGGTGTTGGTTATTAGTTTATTTCTTACTTGTTATTATATTTATATAAAACGAATATTATACGTGTAGCGATTGTTTTTATTTCATTGGTTGGTGCTCATCTTCGTAATAAATTTGAAAAAAAGCTAAAAACAGCAAGCTTGAAAACTTTGGCTAAATGCCAATGTAAATAAAATATTACTATAATGGAGTTTAATGCCTACATATAATTCACGATCTGTCAAATTAACGGTAATATTTATAAGTCTATTTTTAAAATACTTGCCTTATTAATTCTTTTGTTTATTTATACTAAAATTCCATTAAAATGTATTGAATCATTAACGGTATTACTTAAGACTCATTTTTAAATGTCATCATTTGTATACAAAGCATTAAGATAAAATTAGAGACAGAATAAGCAATATGGATACAATGATCAATCAACGAATTCGAAAAATAACTCACAGAGGTTTCGGATAAATCTATGATTGCTGCGATATCTTAGAAATCTATTATTCACACATTATTAGCAGTTTTTTTAAAGCTTTAAGAAATTAAAAATTGTTTGTTTAAAAAACTTGGCAACCATCGGTACCAACCTTAAATACAATTGAAGAGATCAGGAGCTATAAAAAAGGTAATGTATAAAAAATTGTTGTTATATATAAATCAAACTAAAAATGTTATAAAAAAACTTTTATTGACCAATATAGGTAATTTATGATTATTTAGAACATTCAAAATATAGATTTCAAAACGTTTAAATTTAATGAATAATTAAAAAGCTGTTTGTTTATCACTTACAAAACGAGTGGCGATGAGACACTATACAATTGTGTAACAAGTGAAGGACTTTCAAATATTAGGTATTCAATTAATATTTCTACCTAACATTGCACAAAAATGAAAAAAAGTCAGATTTAAAATTGGCAACACCATTACTCGATTTTTACTATATTATGATAATTATTATTGTAAAATAGATATCTATTAATTAAAGGATAGAATTGTATTTTATTAATTAGTATTATTAATATTTTTTTAGTATTTTTATTTACATTTTTTAAACTATAATTTACTTAATTTCGAATCTATAAATTCTGTAGTGGATCAGAAAATAACGCCAACTAGTATATTTATTGCTTCTAAATATTTTTTTAAATAAGATACATTTAAAAAAATCATTGCATTACAGTCGAATGTATTTACTATAGTATACATTAATCTAAACGTAATTATACTCTTCTAGTCTCGTACATTGGTACGATCTATACGAGCAGGTAGGGTAGATAATTTTATTCAAATTTACATAATATCATGGTCCATGGTCCATGGACAATATTACTTCTATTGTGGCTGAATTTTGATATTTATGGCCATAGCCGTATTTCAGTTATTTTTACTTACCATTGTTGTCATTATATATTGTATTGTAATCGTATTGTCAAACAACGTCTACATACATCTGTATTATGTATGTTTATAACTTGTGTGCGACATAACGAGAAAAATGAAGCTAAACTAGACGAAAATCTCATTTCTATTGTTATGGTTATTTTGAGAGCTGTTTATAAGTATAAAAAAATATTACAATAGAATACAAAATAAATATTAAATAATCGTATATAATATTTGTATGTGAATGAAAATAAAATAGTTTTTATTTTTTGTTATTATTGTAAGGGACTTAAAAAACAGTTTATCATCGCATTAGATTTTTAGTTTAACAATACACGCACAGACAATAATGTATTATCGTACATCGAAATGTCCATTCTATAGTCCATAAAGTTTTTACCCCTTGTCTCCGCGGTATGTATTCACTATTCGATGCTCATTAATTAACCAACAATATAAGTACTCACCTATAATATATATAAAAATAAACATACATCAAGCTCGTTTTTTTGTATGATAATTACTTATACGTATACATGTAGAATAAAGTCAGTTAATTAAGATTTAATTGACGTGCAGGTGCGTTAATGATTTTATATCTTACGCGGACCTTGATGTCGTTTTTAAATATTTATTATAAACATCATAATAATATCTAATATATATATATATATATATTATACATATTGTAAGCATACAATATAGTTATTCTGTAATAACTGGTCCATAGAAGCGTTAAATGGTTACAGATTAGGCAAAGCCATGTAGAACAACTACAACAACGACTTTGACTTTAAATAGTTGTACATTAATATAATAATTTACCTATACCTAATAACTATTTGAAAGTTGAAATATTATAGTGAAAATAATACTCTCAACGTATAATTAGTAATTCCACCTACTTATAAATACATTGATCTTTAGTCTTTAAACACTACGAAATACGAATTAAAATTGCCAGACAATAGGTACCTATAGTAACTAATAATAGTAATTATAATTAGTTATTAAATTATACTTGATTAAAGTAATATCTACATTTATTTTTTAGGCGTTTTTTGTCATCATTAATCTATATAAATTTAATTCACAATTATGTCCGTAAAATTATATATGTAAACTACTAAATTTTATTTAAATAACAATCAGATGCATTTGTATTTTATAATGTACGATATATATATATATATACAATTAACTATTATATTGGTTATTACTTATTATATAATATTATACACTGAAATTATTGATGATTAATTATTGTGTCACGGGTTCATGAGTCTCAGCCCTCGGAATCGTATCAATGTGCACACTGTACAAATATATTATTTTTCCTGTACAATAAACAATGATATCCGGCCAATATATACAATATACATAAATAATAATATATTTTATAACGCTATAATAGTAATTATTATTTTAATACGTCACTACCAATTATACATATGTTGGTTTATTCGTATGACCCTTTGTTTTTCTGGGATGGGTTTTACCTTACTTCCTTTTCATATGTATAAGCTATTTCCCTACGTCATATGCAATACGTCATGAATACCTATTAAAATCATTTAGAATGCAGGAAGTTCATTGTTGACGTAATGCATTTTCAACGTCACTGTTAAAATGTTGCACTATTTGAATTAGAGTAGAAAATCGTATATAGGAATGATTTCTTGATTAAAATAAATTAATCTTTATTAAATTTAGTGAAAATAAATCGCTCAATGAATAAAAAAAAAAAAAAAATTATTGGAATATATAGAAATAATAAAAAATAATATAAACATTATTGGAATATATTAAAATTAAAAAAAAACAAGTACAAAAATTCTTTCTTTGCTAAGCATAATCAGCACTATTTAGATGTTACATTAGTGTTTACGTATTATACTTTTATAAAACATGCGAATAAATATTTATTTTTGTATGCTAATACCCTACCAATTGAAACTGTAACATGAATGAAAAAACATCAAATTAACTGAACCTGAATAATATTGCCAAAACTAATTTTATTGTTGGAACATTGCCAATAGAAATAAATAAATAAATTACATCTTTTCTTTTCTTGTTTTTTTTTATTTTGCAAACGAAATCAATACAATCGCACATCGTCTTCCAAACACTTCAAGGGTTGTTGCCCTTTCGTCTTTGGCCTATAAACTTATGAACGAATTCGAAACAAAAAACTTAAAGGTAAATTTAATATTGAAAATTATTATATCGTTCAATAATATTAAATATTTTATATTATGTTTGAAACAACGAATTGTGTGGATATATGTTGGATAAAATCATGGTGAGATACTGAGATATTTATTTATTTAATACAATTTGAACAGTACCAAAATGATTTAAACATTTTTATTTTATTTTTAAAATTTAGGTTTATAAAAATAAAATATTTATTAGATATTAAATTTTTTGATAAAGAAATTGAGTTTAATTTATGAACTATAATTAAAAAGGTATATGCAATTATATTTTTAATTATCTACCTAGTTCATACCTATCACATTTTTACACTTTAGACTTTAAAGTAATAATTTATATGTATTAACTATAATTAAAAGGATAATTAGGTATATTTAGTAAGCATGTAATTATTATATTTTTGTAGCCTATATTTTAGTTTATTATGGAATATAGTTTATTGGTATGAATAAATAATTGAATGGTGTAACTGTAAATAACGGAATTTGTTCTAAATAAAATAAATTATTTCAAAACAATTAATTCTAAATGTATAACATTCTACTACCTACTCAAATCATGCCCGTTCTAGCTTTTTAAAAACACTGTTAATAAATTATGATAGGTTTCTTATTATCATAATTTTTTTTTTTTAAGTTAGAAGGGAGAATAAATTGTTAATAGTCACGCTTTATTCAAGTAAAATTATATAGAAACGCGTGTTTCACAAAACTTTTGTATAAGTTTTTATTTTTTAAACTTATCAACTTAGATTTAAGTATAACAAAAAAATAAGTTGATCATCTTAACAACACTCGTACGGCTGTACATTATATACCTATAATATTGGCAATTACTTATAAAGTATAACTAATAAGTATATATATACTTATTTAATTTATTGAATATCATGGTAAAATATAAAAATAAATCCTTCATCTAAATGTTGTATTAAATTTAGTATAATATAAACACAGAACATAATTACTGAATGTTGAACATTTATGTAAATATGAATATAAAGTGTACAATATAAAAGTTTTAATTTGTGAGGCCATAATGCTTAGCACGCTTTTCACGGCCATAACAACCTTGAAAACAAAATCTAATCAATTGTTCATATTTTCAACATAAATAATAACAATTTGAATTTATTTAAGTATTAAAGTAATTTGAATGATCAATACGATTAAAAATTATATAATAGCTAGTATGTATGACATAATTAAAGCTTATGTTTTGAATAAAATTATGAACACTATTGTTAAAAATTTTAAAATTATTTGGTTCTAAAGTTTTTTTATGTGGTTTTTAAAATTAATATGCATGCGTTCTAAACAGCATATTTTAAAATGAAAATAATTTTCCCAAAGTCTACTAATGTTTATTTATATAATTTTTAACAATTTATCTTTTTATTGACTTATATTCAAGATAAATACCCATTTAAACTGTATATATAAAAAAAAAATTATCTATAATAACATAGAAAATTATAATTGTTACATTTAAAGGCGAAAAATACAATATATGTATTCATTTTGTGACAAAATATAATAATACATAAATAATTTAGTAACTTAAATGTAGTTTTACTTACCTAAGACTAGAAGTACGAAGTCGAGAATCAATATCCATTGCTTTTGACTGAACATTTTGATAATTTATTGAAGTATTTGAAAACTTCAAATTTAGTTAAATTTATTATTGTGAAAACGTATTAAAAGAAGTCCTAAAAATTATTTTTAATATAGAAATTGTATTTTACAATTTAAATTTTAGCACCACGTGATAGCGTGAATTGAATCTAAAATGCACCAAACCGCTAGTCTGACAACAATTCGATTCAATGGTTCCCCAGAGAATGGCACACGCGATGATGTTACGTTACTACTTACTATACTGGAGTAATACCATACCGACAACCAATCGCGACGCGAGTAACGTCATTATACAACATCATATTTAAGTATTTGACTAAACGTAATATGCGTTTCGTTATCATGGTTTGTATTTATTGTATCATTTTTTTTCAGCAAACATGTGTTTCTATCAAGTATGACAATTATTATTATGAACATGACGTATAACTGTTAATTATGAATAATAGCTAGCAATAAAAAATAATAACAATTAATTAATATATAACTAAGTTTATAATAAGATTAAAGACTCTAATAATTTAATAACTGTTTATTTTTATAGTAAACATTGACATTATATTTAATTGCATATTTTTTGGTATAATTGTTTGAACAAAATAATTTTGTCAAAAGAAAAAAAAATCTTTTCGGGTATCTTCTATTGCTTAAAAAGAAAAAAATTGTCTATTTACATCTCCCATATGATAATTGTCATGGCAACAAAAAAATAAATTTTAATTGTTTTAATTAAATACTTACAACTTTCTATTATTTAAAAAAAGTTATATATATTTTACCTTCCACTTATTTATTATATTTTAAATATTAAGTATTAAATTTCGGTATGTCCGAATTGCTTTCTAGTTTTATTTTAATTTTTTAATACCGTTTTAGTATTATCTATTATCAACATTTTTATTTATTCAAAATACAGGTTATATAATATTATATTATATAAAGTCATTATAAATCACTTATCTATTAGTATTAATATTAAAGTATAATACTAAATAAAAATAAATAATAATAGTAATAACAAAGTAAAAATTTAAAACAAATATTTTTCATAATTAATCTAGAAATTTCAGTTTATTGAAATTTACCATTTCTCCTTAAATTTTAATTTTTTGAGACTGCTTTTGTAACATAGTTAAATATATGTTTCAGATTGAACTTCTTTCAAAATAGGTATGAACAAAATTTAAAATATTTTTGAATTTTGTAAAATTTAAGTCACATTTGTAATTTACAATTTTTTGAAAATATTGGGAATCAGTTCAGATGTCAATTTTTAAGTATGGAAACCAATTAGGATGCAGTCTTAAGTTTCAAGATTCTAAGAAGGCGAAAATTTCTGGGGGTCGATATGGGTCGAATAGGGATCTCTACCTTTCTCCTAGGGGAATGGTGAACGAAGTGAACGGGGAATAGATCCTGAGCTAATTAATTATAAAAAAAAAAAACTATTATTCATTATATTATTACTTTAGTTTTAGTAGATAGGTATGCATTTGAAATTTAAAAACTAATATTTAAAAATAAAATTATATAAGTATATATTTCCTAAAATTGAAAATGTATGTTATATATTAATATTCATATAATAAATGAAATATATGAATTATAACATGTATTATACTAAAAAATAAAAATGTATTATTTTTGAATTGAAATATAATCTTAATATGGATAGTTAGAGTTTAAATTACTAAAATTTAATGGAATAATAAGGTGTTTGCAAACATGAAATTTTTCACTGTTCAAATTTAAATGTGTTAATTGAATGCGATAAATTATTATTGTTTTAAAATATGAAATCAGAACACATCACATTATCCTGTGTTGAGGTAAGCGAAGCGAGATGTATGACTTACACACTGTATCCTGTCTACAGTTTATTTTACATTTTTATTTATTTACTATATAGTTTACTGTGTGCATTTACGATTGATTAATCACTTTATAGAATGAATCTGGAAATTATTTTCTTTATTAAATTATCCTTATAATTACAGTACCTAAACTGTAGAGTAAATATTCGTACAACTATAATATGATATATACGTAGTATAGATAACACATACATTAGCATTACATATTATACATGATTAATCTTTGAAAATTTTAATTTCTAGTTTGGTAATAAACTTTACGTATACTAGTTGGTATACTGCAATGACGAATCGGACTAAAATAATATAGGATTTGAAAAATTTTCATTTAAAAGTGTGTTTAATTTAAAAAAATGGATCAATCAAATTAAATGAATTATATAATAATATCATATATGAATAATAAAGATAAGAGCTATAGATCAATTATTATTCAAAATAATTTTACATTATTTCAAATTCACTATTATTATATTAATGTACTTTAAAGCTAATAAGTAATAACTATAAGGCTTTAAATAAATTCAATTTTACAAAAATCACTAATTATTATCAAAACAAATTGAATGAATTATAAAGTTCAACAATGAAAAATTTTATTTTTTTAAAGGTAATAGAATTGGTGATTTGATTTATTCTGTCTTACAGGTTTATTAACCGCAAGAACTATTTATTACATGTGCATATCGATGCCTGGTAGATAGGTACACAAGTAATGTAAGTGTTTTATTTTATTTTATCAATATAAACTATTTACTATTTCAAAGGCTTCAATGAAATAAAATAAATAAAAATATTTCACGTCTTAAATAGGTTGAATACAATAGTCAATAGGTAATTATATTTAACTATTATGATGTTAGTTGTATTTATATCAACTTAGTATTGTAAAAGTTATGATAAACACCATGAAAGTCGCTCTACCTAATAGTACTTTTCAAGTGTAGGTCATCGAAAAAATTGCTGTGATGAATGTGTTCAATTGATACATTTTTACGAAAAATAGTTTTTAACGGAAACTGCGTATCAGCTTCTAAGGATAATTTATAATTTATTCATATTACTATGACTAATTTTTGATAAAAATATAATATCATATATTATATAAACATTTTTATTATACTAGATCATACATTATATAATTAATAATTTGTAAAGTTAAAAGTCCATATACTATAACGTACCTTAGAATGGTGTGAATAGGATCGTAATATAAATAGCTTAAAATTAGTCTAAATATTTTTTAAATTTAATTAAACTAATAGTGGAGTATTTAAAATTTCTACGGTTAATATGTTTTAATAATAAAATAAAAATAATAAAAACCGTTATTAAGCACTTATATGTTGTATTCAAAATTGAAAATCAATAAATTCATTCACGCAGAATCTAGTATCGATTTTTTTTCTATAAAATTTTAGTCATTATTTATTTGACTAAAATTTAAAAATTATAAATTATAAAAATGTGAATTATTCTAATACTACTTTAATTATTGATTTCAACGGTTGTCTATAACACGGCCATGAATTATGAAATATTTAGACAAATATTAAGTTTCTTTTAAGCATTTAATGTTCTAAGATTTGTTTAGTTTTCTTTTTCCGTAAAAATTTATAAAAAAACTTTCCATGATCAAAAAGCTTAAACATTTAATTTAATGTGCATCGTAATAAAATAACCTAAATTTTTATTGTATTCTTCACAATTTATTTAAAAAAAATAATATAAAGCTTATTTAATTTTTATCTATTTATACCATCACGAGTCTATTCACACCGTTCTATGGTATGTTGGACGTTGGTATTGATTTATAAATTAGTCAATACTGGTATCAACTTAATTAAATATAACTAGTGATATTGTAATAATTACTATACCTGTATGAGATTCATTTTTGGCAAACAATAGTTTAACCTATTACTAGAATACATCAGATCCTAAAATTGTGTGTACTACGACACACCTTGTGTAGTACAAAAAATGAAATGTGTACTACAAAATTCAAAAATGTATGGCAAATAATGTTTTTATTTTCTATATTATTACTATTCATTTTACATCACTTGTTATAAACGTTTAATTAGAATATAGTGTGCAGTACGAAAAATAGAAAATTTTAGGCCCTGGAATACATAATAATAGTCATATAAACATACGTATAATAAAATATCCTTAAAAATATAAGCTTGCAAGCTAATAGATAATCTCCACTTAAAACTCAGAATGATTTTTCATACAGAATTATTTATTGTTAAATTTGAATTTAACAAATTCATACATAGACTTATTCAATGAAAATGTTCATTTGATACCTATTTGAAACTCCAAAGTTACTTGGCTAGTTTTTCAAATTTATCCTTTTTTTTTTACTCTTGGAATTACATTTTAACAAAAAAAAATTTTAAATAAACCGCGACATCTAGAACATAAATATAGAGTTAAAAATTCACGAGTTTGACACAAGATACATTTCTATTTTTATGATAGGCATTTGAGAAAAAACAATTAAAATGTTACTATAAGTTAAGGTATTAATTAGAATTTTGGGAAATACCATTAAGTATATTATAACAATAATAAATAATTTACAAGATAGTCCACCTTCGTTTTTTTAAATTATTTTTTTAATAATCCAAAAGTACTTTATAATTAAAGTATAATGAGTATTATTATTTATAATTTTAACATAGGTGGTTAAGTATAACTAAATATATTATGCAATAATTACTAATATAATTATATTTTATAAAAAAATTAATTAATTAAATCATTATACACACATACTATATCTTTCATTAAATCATTTTTTTTTATAAATTTTGAAAAAATATATATGATTGCTTTATATTTGAAATTATTTCACTTTCACTGTACCTTTATCAAGTAGTGGATGATTTTTCTTGAAATATGATTATGTTTAGTAAATCACTCTGTATAGTTAGTATTAATTGATCGATAATAATTTTTAAATTCGAAGTCATATGTTATGAATGTTATGATAGTACTATACATAATACATATACACACAATTATATTTAGTTAGATGTCTTAAAGTTAGTGCCTACAACTGACATACATCACAATCATCACGAACAATATTGTATTATTTTAAATTATGCATAATTAACATGTTAATAACATTTTAGACGATGTATTTCAAGTTCCAGTTATTCTAATTACTAAGTTATTAATATGCGTTGGGGCAAAAGTATGCTCAAAATTCAGGAATATTCATGGGTTGATATAATATTTTGTGATTTCTGTTTCTTTTGTTATTCTTGGAAGGTGTCACGGTAGAGTCTTTTCAGTTTTTAAAGAGGAGACAAAAATCTTGACTAGCACTCTTAACTATCTTAACTAAAAAAAAACCATACATTTTTAATTTAAAAAAAATTTTTTATTTTTGTAATGATATTGGTTATTGAATGAATATGCAAACAATAAAATCGATTCATTAAAGGTCTATATTTAATATGTACATCACATTAAACGGACAATGTATTATCTAACCCATTCTATCCCATAAATCATATACGTATTTTGATTGATGATTATTGTTTGAGACGATAGATATTATAAATATAGAGATAATAATTATTATTATTTCAAAATATATTCACTATTGGTACCCTCTAACAGTTTAACATAATCTTGAATATATCACATATGGCTAAAAAATATTTATGCTTGTGCATAAAAATAAAAATAATTAATATGATTATTCATCTTTAAATATGTTATACCGAGTGGATCGTAAGATAACCGAAAAATATTTTTTATATTTTTTTCATGATTTATTTGTATTGCATACGCATTTACTGAAAAAATTTGAGCCTAGTAGGTATATGGTGTTTAGTATTTACAATTCACATTGAATAAATCACGTTATCGAATAAGTAAAACTACAGAGCTGTTTGCAAACAGCGAGTAAAACCGCTTGAAAACAGTGTGAATACCGGAACTAGAATCTTTTTCAGAGACATCGTACTATAATACTATACAGGACGATGAGACGGGAAACTTACAAATAAATTATAAACTTTCTCTAAAATAAAATAGAATGGACGCTTTTATGTGTTCGTTTATATTTGTAAAATTATACCTATACCTATCAATCAACAAAAAAATTATTTTTTTTTAGACAGTAAGTCAATTGGTCATGATAATATTTACTTTATAACTTCTAAACCGTAATTATTTACCATATAAAAACATATAATGTGTACTATAAGTCTATAACAAGGTTTAATTATAAGGCCCGTATAGTTAAATATAGATATGATTGCGAGTACGACAGGATATAATTGGGAGATAGAATTGAAAGGAACAATAGGGGAACTGTAAATGAAGAATAATATCGTTTGCAATGGTTAAAATATTGATGGACAATCGAAGAGAATGTGCAGTGGAACGTCGCAAATTGATGTAGGGTTGTAGAGTTGTAACTCGTAGAAACGATAAGAGTAAACGACATATTATATAACACATAGTTGTTTATAAATTGAAACCGATTAGATTTATTTTTACATTTTACTGTTAGTCTTATCTGATAACAAATTGAGTTCGAACTTTTGAGATGTGTAATGGTTTATATTTTAAAAGAAATCTTGATGTTCAAAGCTCTAAACTAGGCAAAGCAGGGTTATTACGTATTTACTCTACTGGTGCGCAGCTATAGGTCACAACCTATTTGTACTCGAATACTTGATAATAATATTAAAACGATCACAAATGTATTTGTGCAATAATGTAATTATTATTGTTATCATGTACTATACTAGATATGAATTATACCTTTATTGTATTTAAATGATTAGGTATTTAGATAATATTTTATTCGATTACACTTACACATTAATTTGAATAATTATATAGATTAAATTTTGGCCAACACTGAAGGTATGATATATTTATAAAGCTATTGCTCTATAGTCTATGATTATCATAATTTTTCAATTATTTATTCAAGTAGGATTTTTAAATAATAATAAAAAAAACAACAGTTTTTTTTGTGTGAAATTGTATTTCACTAAAAGTATAAAATGTACAACATATTTTACGCCCATTATAATTGACTGTTCTAAGTACCTACAAAACCTAATCAACCACAAAAGTAAACACAAAAGACATTTTTGTTCACAAGATGTTGTATAGGTTTCGGTAAATTTTGGTGTTTTGCGAAACTATCATAATAGGATGTTATAGGTCCTGGTTAATTGAAATGCAAATCCATGAATAACCATTTCACAGCATAAAATGTCGACAGTGGCCAGATCTACACTTATACAGTGTTCTACTGCAGACTAACGACAGATACGGTTTACCTTCAAATTCCAAAAGTTTTATCAATTTCTCAAATCTTAACTATAATAGTATTATACTCATTGATTTAATATAAATAATAAGAAATAATCTACAAATAGAATAACTAATAGGCTATAAATTAAGTATATACCCATAATTATTACCAATCAAGTTTTTTAATAAACAATTTGATTTCAAATATTTGCGGGAACCAAATAATAGATAGAAATATGAGTTGGAGAATGAAATACGAATAAATCGTAAAAATTATTTAACGTTCTTGCAATCCATACGTTATAAAATGATTAAAAATTAAAATTAATTTTCCTTCACACATGTAATTAATTAATAATCTATTGACTATAATATCTATAATAATTAGAAAGCATCATTTTTTAAAATTTAAATGTCGAATTCTGATGTTTGAAAAATATTGTAAGAAAAACTTACGAGGAACGAGGTACCTTGAATTATATGCTAAAATCTTAAACTTAAACATCAAAATTAAAAATGTTATGAATTTTTTAATTTTAATTAATCAACTAGATAAATTTTTTTTTAAACCACCCTTAATTCAGAAGATTGGAGTGATTTATTTATTTCAAAACAAAATAACGGATGCACAAAAAACACACATATTGTTTTAAAACCAACTCGATAAGTTATAAATTCACTAAGAAACTATAATTTACAATCCATTATTAAATATATATTCGATATAAATAATAACGAAAAAAATTTGTGACATTTTAATAATTATAAATAAAATGGTAAATATATCTATATGGAATAAAAGGATTTTATTCAAAAATCAATACCTACTGTAGTACTTTGATACCTATCCGTTTATATTTGTGCTATTTTACGAGGTCAATATTTAGTATCTTAGTTCAATGGTTTATCAATTTATTATTTTATTTTTTATCAAATAGTTTAGTGCCGAAATAACATATTATTTAAGTACTAAATTTACTTCAAAATGAGTTATAATAAATAAAAACACATTGTGATTTTTATGAAAATTTAATTTTACAGGTATTTTTAATACCATTATTATTCAATTAAGTGTTGAAAAAAATCGATTACACAAATAAAATATTAAAAAAACATGATAATAGTATAATACTGTAATAGATGTAATGATGAAAAATGTTTTGATGAATTATTAAAAATTAAATTAATATAACTAAAGAATAAAGATTATCTCAGTCTATATATGGATTAAAACATACATTTTTTAACCTAAAAGTGTTGCTTTAAGAAGCTTAATTTTTAATAGTTTTAACATCAAAAAGTTATCTGGATCACCAATTGACGGAATGTCTTCTCTCTTTCTTGTATCTGTTGGATCCGAATCAATTGGTACTGATGCAACAAATACAATTGTAAGTAACAAACAACACAAAATCTGAAAATAATTATGACAGTTAATAATAATAATATTATCGCTAAATTACATGCATAATTTAAAGTTGTGGTTTAAAATTCAAACAATAATGTTTAAGATTTTATAAAATGTTTAAATCTTTAAAAATGGAAAATATAAAATAAAAAATCTTAATAATTAAATATTTAAATATTTAGGTAGATTAGTATTTTATAATATATTTTACTAATAGGTATAAAATATATAGCTATATATTAGTTCTATATTAGGACATAGATAATACAGCATTGTGGTAAAGCGCGGATTCAGATTTTCTTCAAACTGCATCGTCTCTTACATAAATAAATAAACAAATTTAATGTTTAATGTTCATGTATTAAATGTATTTGGTGATTAACAACGTAATTTTAGTACATTTAATATAACTTGTGGGGAGTTTTACACACTCTATTGTACTTTGTCATCAACCTTAATTTTTATGTAATATCAAATATGAAATAGAACCGTATGAAAATAATTTTATAGATATTTGAATCATATAACAAGTATATTTTTTGGATAAATACGATTTATGGGGGGAGGGTTTAACACCCAAACCACCCTCCACTCCTGGCTATGTCTTTGACACTTCTCGTTACTCGTAAGTCAAATTATTTTCACTTAGTGGCTAGTGGTGTATAATGCATATAATAAATTCAAAATTGAATGAAATAAATAATTATCTAGTTAATTAATAGAGAATACATCACATCATTCACATCTATAACTATGAAAATTAAGTTGTTTTGAAAAGATGCCTAGGCTCAAAACTGATTTGGTTATTTGCAATAATGCGATTGTTAAAGTAGATTTAAGTAAAAGTAAAAATGATTAAATAAATAGCGTTGTGAAATTTCAAATTTGCGTTAATAAAGTTAACAATTAATTTTTATATCTCTTCATAGGTAATATTAAAATTGAATGTAAGATAGTTTATTTTAATATGCTTTAATGATTAAAAGTTATTGATCACAAAAGAACTTAATCTATTATGCACCACGATATAAGGTTATTTATGCTATGTAGGTCCTTGTAAACCATAATACATCTTTAAATGGTAAAATATTTTTTTGTGTCCAATTGTATCTTGTACTTATGATTTAATAGTTTATAGTTTCATGCTACAATACGCGTGTTCATATGTCATAATCTGTACCTATATACATAATATTATCTTCAATTTTATTATATAGTATAAAAAAATCAATTGATGTTATATTATACAACGAGTGGTAATCATTTAATAAATAGGTTCTATTTGTTCAAAATATTTTCCAGATAATTCATTTATGACTATTTATAATAATAAATAATTATTATATTAGCTGTTTTATTATAGGTAAACTATTTTAGTTAATGCAATAATTAAACTAAAAAAAAAAAAAAATTTATAATAATACAATTAACAACTAAACATCTATACCTAATTATTACTATACGTTATTAAAATAATTACTAATTGTTTTTAATAAACTACACTTTTGATTGAAAATGGAAAATATTTATTCCACTATTAGTTTACTATATGCAGTTATAAATAATGGTCATTTTTAAAATCTAGTCTTGTTTGTTCACTTTCTTGAACTATTTACCCAGGGTCGTTGAGTGAAAATTAAGCAACGTAAATATTACTGATTTAACTCGTTTTCGTAATACCTACTCTTTCTGAAACTGTCTTATTAATAGTTTTCGTGATCTATTAAGTGAACAAGCTTTTCAACTATTCTTAAAGTTGTTTCCAATGACATGTAATGCAACACTTAGGTACAAATAATACATTCATGCACAAAAGTAATAAAACATTAATTTTGCAATACTTTCAGTTGCCATACAACCGTTTTAACGATTTTCGAATTTCTTCAATAGTCATTTTATTGACATAAGATGACCTAAATATTGTATAAAATGTATGATTAATGATTATTAATAATTTGCAAAATAACCATTAATTTTAATTCCACGTACCTACGATCTATTTGAACTTCGACACCTAGGTCTAGATTTATGATATTACATTGTATTATATTACTTATAAATACTTAGATATTATAAATTTAACTATTTTATCCAATAATCTTTTAAATATTGAAAATATTTGATGCCCCTATTAATTTTATTATTCCCATACAACAAATAGTAATGCTATTTGTATTTATTTTAATACATTCATTAACTGAAGGTGCGTAAAATGTTTACTAGTGTTAAGAATTTAACGCTTTTTTGATACCTAAAATTTTAAATAAAGTAGCATTCAAAATAAAATTCAATATTGTGATTATACAATTATTAAAAACTTTATAACACATTTTGTCTTCAATAATACATATATCTGTTGGCATAAAATTAAAGTATTTATGATACCTAAATCCTAATATTATAACATATTACAAACATTTTACTATTTTAGTTATATTCTTCTTGGATAATAAATATTAAATATATGATTCATAATAATTCAATTACGAATTTAATACCTAGTTTATTGTTTGATTAAAATCGAGTACATATTCAAATAACAATAAATTGGCAAGTCAAGAGCATTTTATTATCGTATGTACATCATTTACGCAGAAAAATAATCAGCACATGTATTAGATAATAAAAAAGAATAATTAAACATGAGTAAATACTATCAAGTGGAATAATTCCATACTTTATTATTTTTTTATTAATTTTTTTTTTTTTTGCAAATCTACATTTATTAATTTATTATTATGTTATCTTATTACTGGCTATATAAATATTAATATAATAAATACTCATTTCATTAATAAATTTAGAACAAAAGAAAAAATATCTATTAATATTCATTTTATGCACATATTAATAATAATTAATATAATATAATATTCTATTAGGTACATATACATAAAATAGAGAGAGAAACAGAGATGTGTATAGAGATAAAGTTGTTTAATTTTTTCATACCTGTACTAATTATGCATTTATATTATAAAATTATTATATACAATTTGGCTATCGTGAAAAAGTATTAATTATTTATAGCTTAAATATGTTTAGAAGATGAAAATTATTTATTTTTACGACTCTAATAAGTGTGACCATAGTAAACACTAAAAAGTACAGAGTACTTATTAATATATACTATTTATATTTTAGTTTTTTTAATAAAACCATTAGACGTATATATTTTAGATTCTGAACAAAGCAATGAATTTATTGATCTTACAATGATGTGTGTTTTTATTTTCTATATTTTTGCCTGAAAATACTTTTTTTTTTTTGATAGAAAAAATGCTCTAATTGTGTGAAAGTTTCTTGTAGAAAACTGAATAACCTAACCTTGGTAAAATTGAAAATTTTTAATATTTTTTAAAATAACCATCGGAAAACCCCCCCGAAAAATACGAATATTTAAATGTACTTCCAAAAAGTGAGAACATCTTCGTGCAGAATCGTTTTTCATCATATTCAATGTTTTATCATTAAATTAAAATTTTTGCATCCATTACAGTTCCTAATTAATATTGAGCTACACATTATTCTTATTACTGTATTACTGTATAACAAAACTGTTACCTTTCCCCCCTTTTTTTTTTTGAATAAAAAATCAAATAAATGTTATACCTACTATATTTTTATTAATTTTCATGGTTTATAAAAAAATAATTAATTCATACAATATCTAACTGTTAGGTTAGTTGTCAAAATTAAATCTTATACTTATTCACCTAGGATAAACTACTTATTTTAGACGTGAATAAAATTATCTAAATGCTAAAATACACAATGAAGTTATAGTTATTTATATTTAATACATTTTAGATTTCCTCCTATATAAATGTACGTCCAATTATTGTATTCAATTATTAATAAAAATGTTTTGAAAATTTACATTAATTACACCTTAAATAAAATTAATAGAAAACAGTGTGATAATAATATACCTATTTGAACATATAAATAAAATAGTTTCAGAATGAAAATATAAATGGACTGATGAGCTTGGAGTTATATTGTTTTAGATTATTATTTTAAAATAATAGCATAGAATATTAAAATATATCTATCAATCAGAAAAATGCTTAATCAAATTAATATATTCTATTAATAAACAAAAATTCATACATGTGCTGAAATATTGAAAATTTGATGTAATACTTAATACTAAATAAGTATAAATATGTATATATGTATATCTATGATATAAATTGAAGTATTTAATAATTTAATTTTTTATCAATTTAAACTATAAATAAATAATGCATAATACTTACTACTATTTTGTATGACATATCTGCGGACAGTGATCAATTATTCGTTTTTTGAAAGAAATAAAACTCAACCTCTTCTTAGTCAAATGGCTGGTGAAGAAAGAAGTTACGATGAAATTACTATCACTGCTTTTATAGGTTTCCAAACTACAAATAAGTTATATGTGACACACACACACACATATATATATTACCACTAAAAACAAGATGACCTTGCTGACTTTAACTACCAGGTAAATTTTATAAATCTTTCATTTGTCCTCTTTCTTTATTACTCATTTCATGTATGTGCCACAATTTGTTAATTCATTAGTAACAGTAAGTAAAAGAAATTTAATTAATGCAGAAAATTGGCAAAGAGAATTTAAAGTAATATATTGAAGACAATATTTATAAAATAACTATAAACTATAAGTTTAGTCAATAATATCACAACAATTTTAATTTATTAAATATATATATGGATATAAAATATATACACATTACATATTATATGTATTTCATGAATGGGTATTGAGAACATATTTGATGTTCTTATAGTTGGAAAATAATGGAATACAGTTTAAATTAGATGGTAAAATAATAAATTAAATCAACAACTCACAATTATTAAATAAGACAAAATTTATTTCTTTTAACTAAGTATGAACAGTCTAACGTTTAAGAGATGTAGACTTTAAATATTAATAAATGATAATAAACATCCGGCGTTCTGTAAACATATACAACCATCAATGATGAAAATATGTACATAAGCCGTGGACACTGGACACCTCGAGTTGTTAAATATTATATTATTTTAAACACAACATCGTAACTACTAATGACGTATTTCGTATGTTAAATGTTGTAATAATTATACTTGAAATTTCAGATAGGATGATACAACCTGTTTTTTTTTTATAATATACAAATCAAATACACTTTTTTCTTCGAAGCCGGCTTCTTTGAGTTTCGAGGCTATAATATCCATTAGTGTTTTTGAGTTCAAACACGTTTGTGAAATGTTGATTTTTGATAAACTCAATTCTTTACTTTAATAGCAGCTGGTTAAAAATCAAAAACTAAATCTAGTGATTGTCTATTTTTTTTATTAGTCTTATTGATTTTGAAAATAGTTGTAATGAGTTAAACATTATTATAATTTTTATCTATAGCTGATATATTTTAATATTTATATTATAACATATCCAAATATTATCTAGACTTATAGGTATACATGTTTCTGAGTATTATACATCTAAAACTTAAATTGCCTATAGTATATTTATCCATGTAATATCATTATTTATTATTGACTATATTTTGTGTGTTTTACAACTAATCAAAATATTGAAAATATGAATATTTATTAAAAATAATAGGTATCAAATCAATTTCATTAACTTACCAAATCCATTATTTAGTTTAATACAACGATTACAAAATAAGTCATAATAGACTTATTTATTTTAAATTAACATACTTACAGGCTATTTGACTTATAAAATAGAATTGAAGATTGTACATTAGGTATTGTACCAACATTAAATGACTTTCAAATTGTAAATGAATAATAAAAACATAATAATTAACTAGATATATATTTTTTATCACAATAGTCACTTTAATAAATAATATAATAATTATAATTTCAAAAGTGTTTATTAATAATAAACCGATAAGTTAAGATAATTAAATTCTTATATCATACTATGTTCTTAATACTAAAACAATCAAATGATATAATTGTTATGTTTAAACATAAGTATAAAATCTATCTATTATATATAATATTATTATACAAACCGGTAATACCTATCTAATTACTTAAGAAAAACACTATACTGTTGAAATTATTATTATCAGACGCATGAATAATATTTAATCTGGACACTGGATAATAAAACAATAAAACAAAATAAAATATTTATATTTTAATTTTTCTAAATTAGAAGACTTAATTTTTTCCCAAATTTTATCAATATATTTATTAATATTTATACGGTAAATAGGTATTCATTTTAATTTTAATTTCATTTAACTATTTTAATTCTATACAAATATATGATTATATTAAGTGTTTTATAAATTGATGTAATGTAATATTTGAACTTTCAAATAATTAATTTGTAGGTACATTAATATTTTGTGATATGTGAATTTTATTGAGTTTTAATTTTTTAAACGTTAGTGAGTACCTTTACTTTTTTAAATTGTTATTATTATTTTACTGAAGAACTATAAGCATTATATAGTAGAAAATAATTATTTAGCAGGGACCAAGGATACCTATAGGTACATATTTTTATGGAGTATTAATATTATATATTAAGCAGTTCTAGATTATAGAATAAGTGTTATTTATAAATATTGCATATTTTTAATAAATTAACTTTTGTTTTATAATATTTTTCAAATGTATAATAATAGAATTACATAAATACATCATGATAGGTTCAAAATTAATAATATATAGGTAGTACAATTGACAAAATAAATTTATAAGTATTGATTGTTACATCCATATTCAAGTATAATGACAGTCAACAGACTTAGAAATGTAAAAAGGAGCAACATAAACATTATAATATCCTAATTAAAATAATTAAAAAAAAATTATCGAAAGAACATAGTTGGCTACATAAAATGTTATACAATTATTAATTTCTCTTAACCGTTAGTACATTCATTACTTAAATTAATAACACTTGAATTAAAATCTATTTACGTGGATTTTACTGTTAATGTTGAAATGATTTTTCACTCAATTTTTTATAAATATAAAAATATAAAGTATAAAGACTTGTAAATTTTTGCTATTGTTTACATCATTATTTTTTAATAATACACATAATACATTTTTTAAAACATTTAAACTAATTTTCATTCAGAAACGTTTTTGTATGCAGTAGGTTAATAAGTAGATAATAAGTTACATATCACGAAATTAAAATTTAACACGTATTTTACAGTAATTTGCTCAATGAAAAGCTTTATTGGAAACCTCCTATGTACAACAGTGTGACTTCCTTGGTTTTATACATTTACGACATGTTTAATTGTTACATCTTTATTCCTTTATTATTTTGTTGTTGTTGTGTAATAATTGTTATAATAACTGCTCGTATGAAAATTAAAATGTGTTAATTTATTTAAAATTTACTTGTTTTACTTGACACATTTATAAAAATACAAATCAACAATTGTTACAACTTCAAACTTCAAAATAAAAGTAGTTGTTCATTGGGAAAATTGGCGTGTACTGTATTATAACAGTGAACTGCGAAATCGACAGTAATTGACAACTGTTTAATGTTATAAATTATAAAACTATGTTCTATGCAGGATAATTCATAAAACATGCTCACACCCTATTTTATCTTCGATATTACAACTATTCAAAATTTAATTTTTGATGCTTTATGATTATGTTTTAAAATTCTTGAGATTTTTTTTTACTTACTAAGAAGTGTCTACTGGAAATATTAACTTATATTTTTCAAATGTGAAGTCTCTTTTCTAATGTATTAAAATCAAAATTTGGTCAAGTAATTTTTAAGTTATTTAACTTAGTGTATTACAAATAATAGGCCTATGTTATTGAGTTTAGAGTATATAGGGACTATGGTAATTACAACAATATAATGATAAATATTAATTTAAATGTAAATAGTCTTAGTATAATAAATACTAGATCTGATGTTGCATATATTTTATATTTTTGTAAATAATTTTTAAGAAATTTTATCTTTAGTATAAATATTTTGATAACTATAGAACAACTCGTTCAAATTTTAAATGATGTAGATATATCAAGATCATCCATTAAATTATTTAAAGTTAAAAAAAATGGATTGCTGATTGAAAAACAGCTTTTATCTCCACAAGAAAGTATTTAAATATTAAAAAAATGTTAAAATATGGTCTTTAATAATGATTTAAAGTTCTAAAAATCAGAATAGATTTGAATAAACTTATTATTAAATGAAATAATAGGAGTAAGCATATACTCTTAGTGGATCCTCTTGTATATTATGTATAAATATTAAATATCGAGTATAAAAATGACACTTTTTTACTACCTTTTATCAGTCAACTCATGTTAAAAACGTACAGATAGTGTATTGAATATAAAAAATAAATATTTATTATATTATGAATTTTATGATAACTATAAAAACTATGTCCGTTGCTGTTATTGTGTTATAATTGGCGTGAAAATAATTTTCTCCATCAACGTGTAAATATAATTATTGTAAAACACATTGACAGTGAAAGTAGTGAATCAAACAGTTCATGATTCCGAACAAATAAAGGTAAGTTCCATTAGTAATATTTTTTCAATCACATGCCCTTGACACAAGAACACAGTCATTCAAGTTCAAGTTATATAAATCTGGTGAAAACGTAAACACGTGACTGAACTGTATCTTAAAAAGTTCTATCAAACACAATTAAATCGTCCTTAATAATCTATCCTGATGTTACTCCTTAAAACCATACACACTTTTAGATATTTTAGCAAATTTGAATGAAAAATCAAGATATACACTAAACTAAACATAAATAAAAAAAAACCAAAATACGCTACAAAAAATTTAGAATATGATGGTGATCATTGAAACTTAAAAATGTATTAACAATATTAGAATATTCTGATAAGTAGTAACTAATTTAGTATCATCAATATGACAATATACTGAATGACTTTAGTTAGTAGATATTATTTGTGTTACATTGTATTTGTCGAACATACCTAGATAATATACATTCATAAAAATTAATTACAATCAAAAATAACAATAATAACTTACAAGGCTTATTGGTCATTTAATTTTTACTCATTTAAATAAAACAAACTTAATAAACATCCTGGAGACCAAACAACTTACATTTTATACGAACCGTTATGTGATATACATCTACCGCTTTACCTTTGATACGAAACAAAAATAATGTATGTCATTAATTATAATGTTAAAATTTTATTTAAAAAAAAAAAAAACACCACGTCAAATTGTTACATAATAGATTACTTATATATTATATTACAAGTACATAATACTACATTTAAATTAAAACTGCTAAATTAGTAGTAATAACACACTAATACAGATAAATTGTATTGCAGAAATGTAATACCTGTAAGCAGTATTAATATTGCTCAAATAAAAATTATTTATGCTAAATAATGTATGAAGCAATCGTTTTTGAGTACAAAAAATATATTAATTCGATAAATGTATTAATTTAATTTCTGCGTAGTTTTTACAATTCATCGGATTAACCTTCCAATCAACATTAAACAATAATATTTGTACATGTTTTTAATTGCCATTTTTAAATTCATATTACCTAATTATAAGAATATTGAAAAATACGATTACATTATACCAAGAATATAATTTTATTCTTTAGACATGGCATACATTTAAAAAAAAAATATTTGCGAGAATTAAAAACTTTGACCTTAATGTAACCACTTATAATTATTAAACAAATAATATCAAAATACATATATCTTATTAATGTTGGTAAATCTTAAATTTTTAGGAACGTTACATTGCATTAGGTACTTAAAAAATATAATAATAATATTTTTTGACTAATTATGAGTACTTTTATAAATTAATATTTACACTGTTTAATAGTATATTATACTAGATCTCCTCCATACTCATCTTTAATGACATGTTAAAGCTAGTCATAAATTCATTAATCTCTTTTACAATATTTATTTTACTGTATGTGTCTAATAAGCATGTGTTTTCTTACTTAAACTCTTCATGAATTTTTAATAAAAAAAAAAAAATGTATTTATAATAAGTGTCGAAATATTTATTATGTTATGCAATATGTTTATGATATTTAATATTCTTAATAAATGGTGTAAATTTAGTAAAAACCTAATTTTTGTATTATTAAAAATAGATAGTCGATCTCGAGCATGTTGATATGTGATCATGTACATATATAGTAATTTAATTGTTAAATAAACATAATTATACCTATGAATATTTTCATAACAGCAACCTTAAAATATATATCTAATATTTGTACAAAAGTCAATGAAAACGATTAAGCAGTCTTACCTTAGGTAAATTTACTAAACATAAACAAATTCTTAAGTATATATAGTTAGATATTATCAAATCATTTTTGAAATATTTAAAATATATCCTTAAAAAGGCTTAAAGACTATATTTTCAAACATAGCTTCAGATTTTATGTAATATTTAAGGAGGAGATTAAACAATAGATACATATAATTTTTTGTATAAGTATAGTAATGTTAATTAGAAGCCTCTCACCGACATAACTTTTAGAATGTTATTATATGGTTAAAATAAGATCTAAGAGATGGTTAATACATCATTTTCAGTTTAGTCTTTTGGGAGGATTTCTGGGCATCGATTTGGTTTCATTTAGTTTTAGAATATATTGATGATCAGATGATCGGGTAGTTGGGTAGTATATTGTGATAATGTGTGTAAAATTTAATATTGTTTTTATATTTTTAAATTTGAGTGTAGTGTTTGATTTAAGATGTAGAAAGGATTTTGTTATTGAATAAAACATTTTGTTTTGTGTTTTTTTTTTTTTTTTTTCATAGTTTATTACAAGATTGGACGCCGTACATCATGCAATCAAATTGATTTTACTAGAGTTTTATAAAGATTTAGTTTATTATAGTTTAAAATTTTGATTTTTAAATTTAGGAAATATATAATGACATGAAAGCGAAAATTTAGTATTGGGCGCAGCCATAAGTCAATTATTTTATTGAAGTGGACACCGAGGTAATATTATTTTATGTCTTGAAACACGTTTATTTTATTGATTAAATATATCATAAATGTAAGAAGTAGTAGTTATATAAATCATATTCAAGTTTGTTTGACTTTGTATTTATAAATTCCGTAATAACACATTGACACCAGCTTAAGCAATTTTTAGTCACCTCACTAGTGTGAATTGAAATAGAAATATTAATATAATATAACGAATTTTTTTGCACTTAACTTATCATATTTATTTTTTTATCTTTTTCGTTGGCTAATTTTTTTTAAAATTATGTATTTTATACAACAAATATTGCAGAAAAAATTTAACATAACACATCAGTTTAAAAATACAGTTTTTTTACTTTTGAATTTTATTATTTAAAAAAATATTATCATGAATTAATTAAAGTAATTATTAAATGTAATAGATAGCGCACAGTACGTTAATAAGATGAATATTAGTGAATATTAAACATATTCACAGATATACTAAAATATCAAAATGACAATTTAAATTTTAAATCATAAAAAATTGAATGTTAAATAAGTAAATTTCAAAAATTGAAAGTTCATTTCAATGGTTGTTCCCTGTACTTAAGGTCTAAACGAGGTGGTTACCTCCTTGTGGTGGCTTTGCAAGGAACATCATTAGTTTACAAAAATCGAAACCATAACCTAATTGTTTGTTTTTATTCAAGTCTTAAAACACATTTTATAGCTTAGAAACAAATTTTAAGTATCGCCGATTTATTATTAAATAATTATTAAATAATAATAAATCCATAAAAGTACAATAAAAAAGATATCATAACTTATTTGAAAAAAAAATGCTATGATAAGTCTGTAATCATAATTTACAAAATAATATTTTTGGGTTATTTTTGTTCCCCAGATAATGCGATTATAACGTTTTAATGTAATATTATACAACAGGAGAAACTTGCAATAATAATGTGATATGAGAATAAAAATATTTTTATCTTATAAATCTATGTTAAAATGTTAAATGTATAGGAGGGGATTATCATTTACAAATCATTAAGGTAAAAATTTGGTTGATCGTTTGCGCAGTTTACATTCTAACAATATAATATTATAATATAGTATGGCGACACGATTGGATTATAAACAGATAACAATTAACGAGGTTATATTAGATTTTAAAAACTAAAAACTTTAAAAATAATTTTAATTTAATACTTAAATAATGTTGTAATATTTTTATGAACGTAAATAATGTTTAGAAATGTTGAATTTAGTCAAAATTAAATTAAAGTAAAAAAATCACATTTTATTTTAGATAGTTTAAAGGTTTCTACTGTTGGAATATTAAGGGCAGGGGGGTAGGTAATTAATACTTTTATTTAGTTTTTCGCTAAAATGCGAATGCAGCTTGCCCTTTTACAATTATGCCATTGATAGAGTAAGGCAAAAGTTTTTATAATATAAATATAAGTAAGTATTAAAATTTTAAAAAATATATGTAGGTAACAGTTTAGCGTAAAAAAATAATGCGTGTAAATTTTCTTTCATATTTTTTTTAAAATTATTGTGTGATCAAATAATTCTATTGTATATACATATAATAATGTATTTTTCAATATTCAATGTTGTCAGACAATGACGTGTATTGTTTTATGTATAATATAATATTGTGATGTACAAAATAATGTTTTTATCAGCTTGGAATGAGTTAGCTTAAGTCTCATTGTATTACATAACATATTGACTATATAGTCTATATTATATTAAAATAATAATTTAATAATATGACACATTGTATTCAATTATTCACAAACATCTAGTTTTAAATTTAGATTAGGTTCTAGTACAAAGAATTTTTACTGTCAGTTGCATGACACTATAATATTGGCGTATATGTATTATGTACAAAAGTACATGTGTAACACCCACTAGTTTTAAATTATGAAATTGATTATTAAATTGACTACTAATTAAAAGATATTTTACTTTTTATAAAATAATATAAATTATTTTATATAGCAAGTATATAACTTTATGTAAAAACACTAACAGCCATATTATTATAAAGGTAGTGATAATTTTTATTATTATAATAGTATTTCATATAGTTAAATAAATGATATTTACTGATGACAAAATTAATGAGACTTTTCTTATTATTAGTTATTACTATATAAGTTATACGACTTGTAATAAATAACAGATAAAAATAAAACTTGTTCTATATTTTAGCTTCACATCAAAAAGTGAATGTATAGTCTAAATGCCGCAAGTCTCACCTCTTTTTCAATTATAAATTATAATGTATATTATATTAAATTGTGGCTTCTATTTTATTTTAACACAATCTATACTGCTGCATTGTGGGGGAAAAAAAAGTATAAAGAAAAAAGATTAATTATAAAATTAATCAAAAAAATAATTAATCAATGAAGTTAAAATAAAAAATTAAATTATATAACTTTAAATCTAAATTATGTAAAAAGTTGGTGAATTATATAAAAATAAATTATGTAACCATTATGTAAGGAAGAATAAAATTATATATTAATCGTTATTGATAAATTTAAAATTAGTTTAATTGTTTTAAAGTTAACAATTCAGATGAATTCTTATAAAAGTTTAAGTCTTTTAAGTTTTTTAATCGATATCGTTTTATAGTTAAAGTTACCTAAGGTTAGTCTTTCAAGTCAATTCATATAGTTTATTATATTTTCACATAAGACATTTGAATTCAAGATAAATAATAAAATAATTTAAAATTACATTTTTGTTTTTTTTTTTTTGTATTTCTATATCAAGATGATACCATCTATGCTTTGTAGTCTCTATCTTCCAAATAATACAATCCAAATTTGGGTTTTTTAGAATCAAATATATTTTTTTTTTTTTAATGTTAGAGTGAATAGACTAAGTGATTTTAGGTAAAATTATCATTTTCGTCAGTTTAAATACTTTAGTAATTACATTATCTAATTATCTTATCGTTACTAGAATAATTATTGAAGAATACAATACAATTCCACTATAAAAATAATTCCAATTGTAATAATATTATTACAGTTAGGTAAGTAAAAACAAATTAATAATTATCACATACTCAAGTTATTCGTTGGGTAGACCTTCGATATTATTAAATCATTATTTGTGAGTAGGTAGCGCTTAATTAAACACTTATTTGATACTTGTTATATTATTTATAGTGATTATGAGTTAAAATTTCTTAATAAACTGAAATTTCGACTTATTCTAACTTGGTCAATTTTATAATTAGAGAAAAACATTTTAAATAAAAACTATTTACAAAAAATAAATAATTTAGCTGAATCTGTAAAAAAATTATGTTGACATTTAAAAAAAAGAAATTGCATTACGTATGTGCGCTCCAAAAGGGGTGAAACTTGAAATTTGTCTAAAAATGTGTATTATGCATGGGCGTCCCCAGACATTTTTCTAGGGGGGGGGGGGGGCGCAAATTTAAAAATTAAATGAATTTTTTTTATATATTTTATTCATAGTACATTATTATGTTTTGTCATTATTACAATTAGGTATTATTATTATTATACATTTTATTAATAGAACATTATTATGTTTTGTTATTATTATATTTAATTTTTATAATTAGGTAACAAATTTAAAATTTTAGTAGAGGCAAAAACCCCAGAGGACGCCTGTGCTTTTATGTTACATCTTTTAATTCCCCGAAAACCTCATTTCAATACAAGATAATCTAGTTGAAATATTTAGTGGTACCTGAAATGCATGATAAAATATATTAATTTAAAACAACATCAATACATCATCCTTTAAATTTCCTGTATACGCCATTTATATCACAAATATGAAATAATACTAAATTGTATAGGTACCTTAATGAAGGCTATATCATAATATTTGAATGTTTTTCAATATTATCGGACTCCCGTAATTTATAATAGATAGATAACAAAGTATACACATAAAGAGTAAATGTAGTAAAATAGTGCCTTGAAAAAATTTCAATAAATTCTAACTTTATTTTTTGCTTTTAAAGAGCTGTAATGAATGTAATGGATCATGTCTTGAGGAAAATAACTTAGAAAATTTGACATGATGGTATTAGTGACTTTTTAACGCATGCAAAATAAACAAATATAAGTGTGAGTGTCTAATTTGTAATCATAATCGCTCAATATTTATTAGAAATATATACATCTATATATTGCTTACTTAAAATGTTTTTTAAAAGTGATTTTATTCTAAATCATACTACTACTATACACACAATTACTCAAAAACATATTATAACACATACGCGAGTGCAGTATTTTAAATTTAAAGTAAGTTTTAACCATAAAAAATAATATACAACATTTACAAGTTTAAAATGTTCATAACTCATTTAAAAATTGATATTAAATAATGGCCTACCAGGTGTTCAATCTATGCATTTAAATTTGATAATATTGGTAAAATCGTTCTAGCGTTAAGATTAGCAACATAAAACAGTTTTGATGAATATAAATTTTGTATGTCGTATTCATACTACGTGAAAGTTTGTAAAACAGAAACCAACAATTATACATGTTGATATAATATGATCATATTATGACGTCCAAATTATCATGTGTTTGACTTTGAATAATATGCGATTCGTTGAACCATAAAATCGTTTCATATGCTTGGCAATAATAATATACGCTGACGCTTATAGTGAAAGGTTAGTAAAACGATTGTTGAAAATCGATATAAAAATATCTATGTAGTATAACAACAATTATAATAGTCCTTGAGTATGATGTGGTTGTCTGAGATCTCCACGCTCTGGGTGACTCTTGTAAGCTCGAAAGGGTACACAGCGACAGTTCTTGCGGTTTGCCAATCGTTTGTTACCCAATTTTTATGAGCCTCATGACTATTCCTCGGTTGCTTATGCGCTTAATTTGACACCCTCGGATGAGCATAAGCGTTTTGCGGGAATATCCTTCTTGAATAGGTTTTTAATTGATAAAATGGATTCATCTGTCCTCTTCTCTTCATCTTGTTTTATATATTCAGCGTACATCTAAAGAATTTTTTCCGTTTACTATTTCTCTTTCCACTGCCAACTATTTGTGCAACGAAATTGTAAGGCGGTTCAATGTCTCGCGCCAACGTCGATACGGAATCTTTATTTTTTAATGCCTACCTTTGAAACTCCAATAGTTTTACATTTTTTTTTTTTATACATACATTTTATTTGCGAATGAAATCTTATGTGTACGTTTCAAGTTCACGCGAAAAACGGCATGTGCTCGAATTTTCATTAAATAATAAATAATGATAATGATACAGAAGGCATTGAAGTAGATGTATAATTCGTATTTCGGTATCTGGCGCGGTATTACGAGTTTACAACCTCTTTGGTGGCGTATCGTCGTCGTGTCGTCGTCGATCCCGCGAACGGGTCAGCCTGGCCATTTTGGATTCTCCATCAACGCAACTACTGACGCCCGGTGCGCGCGCGCGCTATACACACACGAACACGCACACGCACGCACAAATACGCCGATTCACGGCGTTGAGTATCGGAGTTTATACATACGGGCGTGTATTTGTGTGCGTGTGTGTGAGAGAGTGTGCGTACGGTTTCTTTTTCTCGGCACACACGCGCTGGTTTAATAATATTATAATATACATTGTACATATATTGACA